>NC_056735.1:723940790-724540790 GCF_019279795.1 Protopterus annectens
GGGTTTTAAATATAGTATCCCAGGGATACAGATTTCATTTCCACACATTGCCAATCCCAAACGGATGGCCATATCTGCCTCCAAATTAGTGGGCAGAGGCTCAGAAACGAGTTATGTCCCTCATGAATATGGGGACTATTCAACCAGTACCAGAAAAGGAAAAGAGACAAGGTTTTTATTCAAGACTTTTTCTGGTACCCAGAAAAGACAAGTCATGGCATCCATTTCTGGACTTATCCATTCTAAATACATTTCTGGACATTCCAAAATTCAAGATGCTGACTGTACAACAGATACTGCCTATGCTAAGCAAGGATGCCTGGCTGGTAACTCTAGACTTAAAAGAGGCTTACCTGCATATCCCAATCAGGGAATCTTGCAGAAGATACCTCCGCTTCAAAGAAGGCTATTTGCATTACCAGTTCTCTGCACTGCCCTTTGGCTTATCTACTGTGCCCAGGGTCTTCACACAGTGCCTGGCACCAGTAATTGCATTTTTCAGACAAAGAAACATTCAAATTTATCCTTACCTGGATGATTGTCTAATTAAAACAAGGACACTCTTCTAAAACATCTGGCGTTTGTGAAAAGGCTTCTAACTTGTCTAGGGTACACCATAAACGAAAAGAAATCACAGCTGGTACCCTCTCAATTACTTTCCTGGGTGCAAGCTTGAATACAACTGCCCAGATGATTTACCTTATGCCAGAAAAACAAATTCAATTAATGACTTACTTCATTCAAGTGGCCACAAAAACCCAGCTATCTGCAAGACAAATTCTGCAGGCCTTGGGGTTCATGGCTTTCTGCATTCTAATAATTCCAGACTGCATATGAGGAAACTTCAATGGTACCTAAAAAGCTTATGGAGTCAACATTATCACAGCCTAGAAACAATGATTCCCATCATTCCTTGCCTGCAGCAAGAATTCCTATGGTGGGCAGAGGCCTGTCACCAAAACAAGGGACCATCATTCATTCCACCCCTTGCCACCCAAACCCTGACTACAAACGCATCTGATTATGCTTGGGGGGGGGGGGGAGACACATCTGGCAGGGAGATGCATTCAGGGCCATTGGAGCCCAAATCAAATGCACCTACAGATCAACCAGAAATGGATGCTAGCTGTACAGAATGCTCTGACAGCCTTCAAGGACTATCTTTATCCAGGACAACTACTGATAAAGACAGACAACGCCACAGTCAATGTGGTACACAAACAAGCAGAGGGTACCCATTCCTATCCCCTTTGCAGACTAGCCATGGCTTTGTGGAACACGGCCTTGACTTTTCAATTACGTCTATAAGCTCAACTCCTGCCAGGAAAGCAAAATACTCTGGCAGGTGAACTAAGCAGAAATCTTATGGACCCACACGAATGGAAATTGGATCCACAAATCTTCAGCGCATTGACACGCAAATGGGGGAGCCCAGACATAGATCTTTTTGCCTCATCCCAAAACTATCAGTTGGACAAATTCTGCACAAGAATTCATCACAAAAAAGCTTGGAAAGTGGATGCTCTGTCCTTCAGCTGGAAAAACCTATCAGTCTATGCCTTTCCCCCTCTGCCTCTGCTCTCTAAGGTCTTACTAACAGTCAGACAGGAAAAAACAAAAATGATTCTGATTGCTCCAGACTGGCCTTGCCAACACTGGTACCCACTTCTACGTAATATGTCGCACCTTCCTCCGTGGTACCTGCCTTAGACTCTACTGTCTCAGCAGAACTATCAAATTCTGCACACTCAGCTCCAAACGCTGACTCTTACAGCATGGTTAATCAACTAATTTCACCAGATACATCTCTCAGCAAACCTGTGATGGATGTCATTTTGGAGGCTAGAAGGCCTAGTACTAGAAAATCATATGCTGATAAATGGAAAAGATTCTGTGCCTGGAACCAGTCACAAGGAATAAGCACAGCAATGCCCAATATTCCTCAGATTCTGCAGTATTTAACTGAGATGCTTCACAAGGGCCTATCTTTCTCTTCCATAAAAATCCATGCCTCTGCCATTTCAGCTCATTACAACACAGAGCCTCCCCTCTTTTCTCATCCTCTGCTAAAGCAGTATCTCCGAGGGGCCAAAAATTTAAGACCCCCCGCCCCCAGGAGAGCACCAACCCCTGCATGGGACCTCCGTTTTGTGTTGGAAAAGCTCACCCTACCTCCTTTTGAGCCAGCTGCTACTGCAGACATAAAATTTCTCTTTTGGAAGACAGCTTTTCTTTTAGCAGTCACTTCAGCCTGAAGGATTTCAGAACTACAGGCTGTCATGGCAGTGGAACCTTTTATTATCTTTGACCCAGACAGGGTGGCGCTCAGGACCAATCCATCCTTTATGCCTAAAGTTGTATCTAGTGTGGTTCTTAATCAGACCGTTCATCTGCCAACTTTTTTCCAAAATCCACAGAACAAGGGTGAGCAGATTCTGCATTCATTGGATGTACACAGACAACTAAGATTCTACTTAAACAGGACAAAATCTCTAAGAAAATCTGAGCAATTACTGGTTGGATTTGCTGCAGGGGCAGAGGGAAAGGCTATTTCAAAGCAGACTATTTCAAAATGGATAAGCCATTGTAGTCGTTTCTGCTACATGCACCATGGTAAGCCTGTTCCCAAGGGGATCAGATCCCATTCCACCAGGGCTGCATCTACTTCTGCAACCTTTCTCAGAAGGGTTCCAACCAGAGACATTCTAGAAGCGGCTACCTGGAGCTCAGTTCATACGTTCACCAAACATTACCATTTACCTCTCTTCTCTAAATCCAGAGCAGGTTTTGCCACTGCTGTCCTGCAGGGCCTTATAGCTGCTCCTAATGCTCCATCCTCCCAACCATAGCTTTGGGATTCTACCCAAATGTAATGACTGCAACAGTGAAACACGAAGAACATAGTACAGTTGTGTACACTTACCATAAATGTAGATGTTCAAGTGTATTCACTGTTGCAGTCTGGGTTACCCACCTGCCAGCCCGCTATTTTTTCTTTTACTATACCTCTTCTTTCTTTTACTATATTCAAAAGCCTTTTTGGTGTATTTGCTTTTATTTGGAGGTATATTTGTTATGTTCCAAATTACATGCATATATATTTACATATATTTATATTTTGTTCCCCATTTGGGGGGCACCTGACATTTGGGGTAAGAAAAACTGATGGAAATGGCGTCTGCTGCATGTTTTATACCCCTGACAACCTGACGTCATGGAAGAAGTGACAGTAACCGACGCAGGACCCAAGACTTTGTTAATCAGGCTGACTGAGGGCAACCTGCCAGCAAATTACCCAAATGTAATGACTGCAACAGTGAATGCACTCGAACATCTACATTTATGGTAAGTGTACACAACTGTACTTTTCTGTACCTGCTCCCCCATGGTCATCTGCCCCTCTTAAGACGCCCAGAGAGCAGGACACCTTTGAAGAGGACTTGGATTCTCAGGAAGAGTCTTTGGCATATTCCTCTCAGAACCCTTCTCCCTTCAATTATGGCTCTGAGGAAGACTATATTAGCCTTGACTGTCCCTTTGAAGAAATCTCCTTTGAGGACACTATTTCTCATTATGGTGGAATTTTTTAAATGAGCATGTTCTCAGGTTTCTGACATTCAAAAAAAGGTATCATGCACTTGTACAGATGGAGTCCCCTAAGCCTCTGCTGTTCCTGCTCTCTTAGCTGCCCTTTTAGAAACTTTTTCTGGAGTTTCTGTGACCCGGAATCTCATCCTCCAGCCCCTAGGAATCCTGATAGGCTTTATAAGGTGCCTGAGCAGTGCAAGTTTCTCTACAAATGTCCCTCTGCTGGGGTTTCTATCACTTCAGAGAACTGTCATTTCAAAGATCAGCATTTCTTCATCAAATTCCCCTCTTGTGAGGGGCTGCACCCCCCCACACCCCTGCTAATTATATATGCCAACTCTGAGATCACACTACAGTGGAGAAAGGGCAGAATAAAGTTGTTCAATCTCGCCGTTCATTCTTG
Organism: Protopterus annectens; assembly: GCF_019279795.1. Classification (NCBI taxonomy): domain Eukaryota; kingdom Metazoa; phylum Chordata; order Ceratodontiformes; family Protopteridae; genus Protopterus; species Protopterus annectens. The sequence goes on from NC_056735.1 coordinate 723,944,782, forward strand.
ACTGATGGGTTTGAAGCCTATCCCTCGTCTTCGTTACTGCCATATGCAAAGCTCAAGGTCTTCCAGTAGCTCAAGGCCAAGCCCCTATCCCATGATGCACTGGTGAATTACTTCAGATCTAGTTTGCCGCGGCATCTGATTGGAGGTTCCTGTGAAAGCTCAGGCCAGTAAACTTTAAAAATTCTAGTTAGCAATTTTAACTTTAGTACTTTTTTGACTTAGGATAGTTAGATAGATAGCTTTTTTGCAGTTCCCCTTCCCGTGTGTTCTTAAATATTACTCTTTTAATATTTGGCCTTGTTGTTTTGGCCTAGTTATCTTTGAACAGAGTGTGTGTGTTCTTTTTCTAGTTCTAGTTATAAATAGTTTATTCTAGTTATATACGGTTTGTTGGATATTTTTTTTCAGGCTCGTTTGTGTGTGTGTGTGTGTGTGTGTGTGTGTGTGTATTAGAGCCTGGTATCTTTATTAATCTTTGGTCTGCGTGTATCAAAGTAGTATCATGGCGGATGATAAGGACAAACATCCGAAGTCCAGTTTTAAAAAATGTCTGGACTGCAGTCAGAAAATGTCAGTGACTGATGGACATGTTACCTGTGTATATCATTTAGGGGCTGTCCACTTACAGGAATCTTGTGCTATTTGCCATTTCTTTTCATCCAGAGTTTTGTTAGAGAGGAAAAGGAGGTTAATGGACAGGAGCTTGTTAAAACACCCTTTTCAAGAGGCATTGGGTGACCAGGATGTGGCCAGCAAATCTTCTAAGTCATCTGTTGAATCCAAGGACTCCAAGCATTCAAAAAAATCTGATGACTCTGCACATCGGCTCCACAAATTTTTGAGCCGACTGTCCTTTCTTTTCGGAGCTGGCCTACAGCATTGGAGCCGGTATCCGAAGTGCCTTGGTCACCATTGCTCCAGTCGGCACCATTGGTGCATTCGTCTAGGTCATCTGTCAGCCTTTCAGATTTGGATATGGATCGATTGGTGCAGAAGCTTCTACAGGCATCAGGCCTTGCTAAATTGCTGTCGGCTCCAACCCAAGTGGCTTCGGAGCCAAAGACCACCCCTACTGCTTTGACTCCTCTGAACCATACCGGCCTTTCGGAGCCAGAAGAATCAGACCTGTTGATTGTGGAGCTGTTGCAGTCGAGACCTGTTCCAGTGTCCTCGGCTCCATCCACTCTGACATCCTCGTCGTTAACCGGGGACTCTAGGAGCCGACACACTCCAGTCGGATCCGAGGAGGGTAGTCAGACCAACTTGGTGCAGACTCTTCCTCTCAAGGCTTCGGCTCAGATGAGCTCAGCTCCTACCTTCGGCTCATAGCCCACTGCCTTGGTGCGGGAGGGTTTGACGGTTCCCTTGGATCTGTGGTGCCTTTGATGTCATGAGGAGAGTTTTGTCCCCCAAGACATCCTCGATTTCAGGCCTTGCTTCCTCATCCCCTAAAGCATCTCTGTCTGCTTCTGCTTCCATCATCCAGGCTAACTGTAGAGACCCAGAGCCACAGGTAGCCCCACAGGATGCCCCCTGCTCTTCCGAGACCTCCCCAGAAGCCCCCACTGAGGAGGTTCCCAGGAAGAGATTGTGCAAGAGGAGACACTTGGACTCTTCACAGGAGTCTTTAACATCTGATACTGACTTGAATGAGTCAGAAAGGTCCCCACAGTCCCCCTCTGAGGTTATTTCTTTTGCTGAAATACTTGAGATCCTTAGGCAGAGGGGTGATTGGCAGTCCAAAAACCCTACTGCAGATGAGTCAGTTCTCCTGAAGGCTTTCGGGTCTCAACCCTCCATCTCTTGGATGTCTCTACCCTTCGATGAACTCATGCAGTTGGTTTCTCGAAGGGAGTGGGAGTCACCGGAGTCCATGGAGCCTTCCCCTAGGAGACCCAACGAGTTTATATCAGCCCCACCAGACAAAACATTCTTGACCAAAGGAGTTCCTGTTGATGCCATTGCACCGGCGGCGGCCACCAAAAAGGAAATGTCTGAGACTTCCTTGTCTATCTGTGGCTGACCAAGTTCGCAGATGACTGCAAACTGGGCGCCATAATCGACTCTCCAGCCGACACAAGCATCCTCCAAAAGGGCCTCATAGAAACAGACAACTGGTGCCAGAGCCATGGCCTCAAGCTAAACGCCAAAAAGTGTATAGTCATCCCCTTTGGCAAAAACAAAGTGCCCACAAATTACCACATAGGTGGTAATCCATTAAGTACAGAAGAAGTAATTAGGGTCGTGGGGACCCAAGTTGATAGCAATCTCTCATTTCACAACCACGTGGCCAAAGTGGTTAGAAAAACATTTTATATAGCCCACCTAATCATGAAGGGTTTCACATCTAGATCAGGGGAGGTCATCATGCCTCTTTACTCATCCCTCATCAGGCCCATAATTGAGTACAATGCACCTTTTGGGATGTACCTTACCAGACACCTGCAGCAACTGGAAAGACCCCAACAGTACCTCACCAAGAGGATCAAAGGGCTCAAACAGATGCCATATGCTGCCCGGTTAAAGAAACTCCAGCTCTACCCAGTGGCATACTGCCTGCTCAGAGGCGATCTGTGCCTGACGTAATAATCCATGTCCAACCCAGAATTAATGGACATGCTGCATCTCAGAAAATCCAAATCCCATCGAGCTACAGCTGGAGACTTGAACCTCAGCACTGAAATAAATAGGACATGCTGGAGGGACAGATTCATAAACCAGAGGCTCCCTTCACTCTGGAATAAAATCCCAGTCCAGGTTAGGCAGAGTCCCTCATTGACTCTCTTCAAGAGGAATCTTGATGAGTGGATGGGAGATCATAGGTTTACCCTGGGTATCACTTCTGTGTCACTGTTAGACAGAGGCACAGTATACTAACCTCGAAAAAGGTCATAGCAAAATGAATTTAAAATGGGTGGCGAAAGACAAACACACTCTGGCTAGGCTTATAAATGCCCTAGGGCAGATAGCCTAGTATGAACCTATCCATCCTCCTAATAGAGTCTAGGATCATGGATAGATATGGGAAACGCATGTTCAGTTCAACGACTTTTGCTCTCCATTCACTGAACTACCTAACTCATTTTACTAGGTTGCAAAGAGATCTCCTTAAGGAGTTGGGAGATGCTCTTCAGGGTTCAGTAGTTGCAGGTGCCTCTGATAAAGTTGCTGCCCAGCCTTCTACCCTAAATTCTATTGTCAACTCATTCATGCGTCTCATATCCTATGAAGCTGATGGAACGAGTAGGGCAGCGGGTAAAGGAATCGCTCTTAGAAGACATTCCTGGATGCATTTGTCTTCCTTTGGAGCCCTTCAAGTCATCCTTCGTTAACGCCCCCTTTGATGTCTCATCCCTTTTTGGGCCAAAAGTGAAGGAAACCTTGACCAGGTGTTAACGGAAGGGAAAGACTCTGCCGTCGGAGTCCATTTTTCCACCCCTACCCGACCTTATCCCAAAGGTCAAAGGGGAAGAAAAATGTGGTTCCGGAAAGCCCAAGGAGCCTTTCAGGACACACGTGGTGAACCCCCCTCCAGGGGCAGAGGAAGGGGTAATAATGGAAGATGCCACCCTCGCGGCAGAGGGGGTCCTCAACATCAGGGTGACAGAGATCACTTCTCTGGGCAACCCTACCAACGCTTCTGAAAGGGGGCCCGACTGTCCTGCTCTGGAGGCAGTCGGGGGTCGCTTATCTTTGTACCCAGACACCTGGCAAAAAATAACAAAAGACAATTGGCTAAAAAGTATAATTTCCAGAGAGTACTTCATGCCATTCGCCACACCACCTCCGTCCATAAGGAGAATCCCGGACGTTCCACCTAGTTACATGGAACAAGCAACTATAGAGGTCCAAAAGTTGCTAGAAAAAAAAAAAAAGTCATCCAGTCAATCCCAGCAGAACAATCAGGATCCAGAACTTACTCGAGATTCTTTTTGGTTCCAAAGAAAACAGGGGACTGGAGACCCATTTTGGGCCTCAGCAGACTCAACCAATATGTAAAGAAAGAGAAGTTCCAGATGGTCACGCTTCAGTCTATACTTCCCTTCTTAGGGAAAGACAGTTGGATGTGCTCAATAGATCTCAAGGATGTGTACTATCACATAAAGATGGCCAGGCCATCCAGAGATCACCTGCGTTTCCATCTGGTAGCCAATCATTTTCAGTTTTGAGCCCTGCCCTTTGGTCTCACTACAGCCCCCAGAGTGTTCACCAAATGCATGGCTGTGGTCACGGCTCACCTGAGGTGTCTAGGATTCCAGGTGTTTCTGTACCTAGACTATTGGCTCCTCACCGCCATCACCAGGCATCAACTTATTCAGGCAAGGGAGTACACTCTGTCACTCTGCAGTCATCTAGGCATTACAGTCAACTCAGAAAAGTCTGCCTTGTCACCATCGCAGCATATCATTTTTATCGGGGTAGAGCTAGACACTTTAACCACCACTCTAAGGCTACCAATAGGGAGAGTATTTCTTCTTTGTCAGCATGTCAGCACATTGGTATCGAAAGACAGAGCACCAGCTTCAGAAGTTCTAAAAGTATTGGGTATGATGGCTGCAGCAATCCTAGCCATACCATTAGCGAGAATGCATATGCAGGTCCTTCAATGGCTGTTGTTCACTCCGTGATCTTACCAGGAACTACCCATGGACCACACAATACTGATTACAAGCCCATGCAAGAAGAAGCTCCAGTGGTGGTTGACGTCTCTTCATGTCACCATATGACACCCCTTTGTTCTACCCCATCCAGTAGCCATCGTGACCACAGATGTTTCCCTGATTGGGTGGGGGGGCATTTTCAGGGAAAGACTGCCCAAGGCACATGGACCGATAGTCACATTTGCATATCAATATTCTGGAGGTGAGAGCAGTACTTTTGGCATTGCAGTACTTTCAGGACTCTCTTCCTCTAGGAACGATTGCGATTCAGACAGACAATATGTCAGTAGTCTGGTAAGCAAGGGGGAACCGGATCTTACCCCCTTTGCCAAGAAGTCCTCAGAGTTTGGCAGTGGGCTGTTTCCTCCCAGTGCTTTCTGTTGGCAACGCACATCCTGGGGAGATCCAACGTAATAGCAGACAAACCAAGCAGGGCAATTTTGTTGCCACACTAGTGGTCCCTCAAGAAAGAGATTGTGGACAGGATTTTCCACAAATGGGGCCAGCCTTGCTGTGACCTTTTTGCCAGTCACATCAACACAAAATGCAGAAGCTACTTTGCCCTGATCCCCCATCTGGGAGCAGCCCCAAGGGATGCACTCATACATGATTGGCCCCTGGGTCTCCTCTATGCATTTCCACCAATACCATTGATACCAAATGTTCTACAGAAAGCAAAATCCCTGTAAAGTACCATCATCCTTATAGCCCCTCATTGGCCTCGGCGGATTTGGTTCCTATTCTTCAACATCATCTCTTGGAGGATCCCTGGATTCTGGGCCCAGTTCCAGACTTTCTGACACACCCATCGGGGGACCTTCATCTTTCTCTGCAGTCATTGAAGCTGACAGCTTGGCTTCTCCAGTTCCCCTCATAGCCAGACTTCATAACCTTTCCAGTGAGACAAAACAGATTTTTCTGTCTTCTCATAAGTCGTCCACTAGAAAATGATATGTTAGTAAGTGGAAAAGATTTTCCATATCATCCTCTAGGAATAATATTGATCCTTACCAAGCCTCCATGACATCCATACTAGAATTCTTGACTATGATTTTTAATAAAGGAGCGGCAGCAGCAACAGTTCGGGTTCAGTTGGCTGCTATTTCTAATTTTCATCTTGGGGTTAACGGTTTAAATATCATGTCCCACAAGCTATCCAAAGCCTTTCCCAAGGGGACATTTCATATGAGACCACCTGTGAAAACTCTATATTCTCCATGGAATCTAAATTTTATGCTCTCACGCATAATCCTCCCCCCGTTTGAACCAGCATCATCTTGTGACCTCAAATATTTGTCATGGAAAACCATTTTTCTGGTAGCTATTACTTCTGTCTGCAGAGTGTCAGAGCTTCAGGCTTTATCTATCAGCCCTACTTATTTGATTTTTCATGCTGACAGAGTATCACTTAGGACAAATCCTTCCTTTTTGCCCAAAGTTTGTTCAGAAACCAATGTTAACCAAGTTAATGAGTTACTGGATGTCCTTCAAGGATGCATCTGCAGTCCTAACATATGGGTTGTCCTGCCTCAGGCAGCCCTTCGGTCGGCCGGATTCCAAAGTCTGGGTCTGGCCTCGGCTGATGTTGCACTTCACCCGACGTCATAGCTGCTGTTTGTTGGGTATAAAGGCATCAGCCGACACCATTTTCCTCAGTCTTTCTTGCCGCGCGGTGCCCGAAGCAGAAGCTGTTCGCAAGTGCCGGTCGGTCAGATCCAGAGATTTCTACTACCGAAGACTTCTAAAAAGCTATATACCCCGTTGGGGACTCTTTCTTGCCTCAGCCGATGTCAGACAAAGTAAATAATTGTTTAACTTGTGGGAAACAAATACCTCATAAGGATTTCCACTCTTACTGCCTTCCTTGCTTAGGCCCAGACCACGACATATCAGCTTGTCTAGCCTGTGCTTCCTTCAACCGACGGACGCTTAGATGTCGGTCGGAGTTTGCAGAGGAGTTTTTTGGTCCCGCTTTTGCATACAAAATGCCGTCGGAGACTCCGACTACACAATTAGTTAAAAAGCGCAAGGAAAAGGACCGACACTCGCGGTCCACGGTTTCAGCTGAAACCACGGTTAGGCCAACCACGAGTGTCTCGGTTTCGGCTGAAACCGAGCCCTCGGTTCTTCCTTCGGCCGAAAGCATGCCTCCGATAGCCGAGGCCTCACAGAGCATGGCTGAATCTGCTACTGAATTTACTGCTACAGAAGCAGGCACCCAGGATTTGTCGGACACTATTCCTTTAGACATATCTACCCCTGCACGTGGGGCTGCTAGACCCCCTGCTTCTATGTCTATCAAGGCTTTTGCCAGGGCTAAAGCAGCTAAATCTTCTAAGGTCTTACCTGCTAAAACTCCCTCACATAGGCCTACCTCTAGTTCCCAAATACTCAGCCTGGCTGAGGATCTCATTTCTTTGATCAGGGGATCCCAACCTCACCCAGACAGGGCCTCTCAGCCCCCTCCAGATAAGAGGCCTAGGACTGAACCCCCGGAACCTGTCTCTACAGACTATTCCTCAGATGACTCAGACCCTCACGAAGGCCCATATTCTCCTTATGAGGATTCTGATGCAGAAGACTCCATTCCTTCTGCTTCTCCTCCTGAAGAATTTTCTTTTGGGGAAACCTTACATGCTATGAGAGAACACTTCCAATGGCAGGGCCAGGATTTTTCAGATTCAAGGAAAAGGCTAAGGACCTTTTTACACTTACCACAGCATAGGCCTTTAGCCATTCCTCCAGTACTAACAGTTGTTGATGATGCATATAAGGATGCCTGTACTGCCCCTGATTCTCTTCCTCCGGCCCCTGCCAAGCCTGACAGATATTATAGGGTTCCGGACACACACTACCATTTGTATAAGGCTCCTGTTGCAGACCCTGAAACCATTTCACAGGCCCCTAAAGGTGTGGCAGCTGCCTCTGCCAAAAACCCTCTTCCCTCTGAAAGGGAATCTAGAGCATTAGAGAGATGGGGTAAAAAGGTTTATACTTCTGCTACTCTTTCGGCCAGGGCCTTAAACTGTCAATTTCAAATGATTCAGTACCAGGAATTTTTGTTAGACCAGCTAAATAAAAAACTGTCCTCTCCTGAACCTGTAGACTGCAAGTCCCTTCAGGAATTGGTACATAACTCTCAGCAGGTCAGTAACCATTTCTTAAAATGTGGCTATGATGCACTGGAGGCTTCCTTTAGATCAGCTATGACTGGAACAGTGATTCGAAGGCATGCCTGGTTAAAAGAACAATCCTTACCAGACCATGTTAAGTCAAAACTCCTAGATGCTCCCATGGAGAAACAAAGTTTGTTTGGCTCCCCTGCACAGGAGGTTCTAAAGAAGGTGGAAGAAAAAGCAAAATTTGTCCAAACAGTCAAGGATTTCTTACAGGTCCAACCTCCGAGGTTTAGCAGAAATTGGCCTTCGAAGAATTGGTCCTTTCCAGACAACTCCAGAGCACAGAGAGGCAGAAATAGACGCCCAAGAGGCAGAGGTCAATATAGGGGTGCCTACAGGGGCGTCAGTGGCAACCTACCAACCAGAGAAGTACTGCCACAGATTCAACTACAACCACTTCCACAGGGCAGACACAATGACTTGGCTTTGGTTCCGCCTACCAGGGAACAACTGGAAGCACCCTTGGGCGGAAAGCTAGCCTTATTTTCCGACAACTGGCATTACATCACAGGAGACAAATGGACTTTACAAACAATAGACAAGGGCTACAGGTTTCACTTCCACACTCTACCAAAAAAGAGAGGAATGCCAAACCTACCACCAAGCCAAAAACAGACGCTCTAAGACAAATCAACAACTTACTAAGGATGAGAGCTATAGAAAAGGTACCGCCTATGGAGCAAGGCCAGGGATTTTACTCCAGGCTTTTCCTTGTACCAAGAAAAGAAAATCAATGGAGACCTATTCTCGACTTGTCCGCACTGAACACATATCTCATTGTTCCAAAATTCAAAATGCTGACCCTCCAGCAACTTCTTCCCATGCTGGGCAAGGAGTCTTGGCTGGTGACTCTAGATCTCAAGGAGGCATACCTGCATGTCCCTATACGACCAGATTGCAGAAGACACCTCAGATTTCTTGCAGGATCAGAGCATTATCAATTCTCAGCATTGCCCTTTGGCTTATCTACTGCACTCAGAGTATTCACGAAATGCCTGGCATCAGTAATTGCTCATTGCAGGCTTCAGGGAATTCAAATTTACCCATACCTGGACGACTGCCTAATACAAGCGGACAACAAGGAAAAATTAACAAAAGATTTGGAAAATGTCATACAACTGTTGCAAGCCTTGGGATACACAGTCAACATGCAAAAGTCAAGACTAGTACCATCTCAAAGGATAACATTCTTGGGTGCAGAACTGGATACATCAACTCAAATGGCTTTTCTCACAGAAGAAAAACAAAAGCAACTACCAGTCTACTTCATGACATTAACAACACAAACTCAGCTTACTGCAAGGAAAGTCCTGCAAGCCCTGGGTTACATGGCATCCTGCATAATATTGGTTCCGCATGCCAGGCTGCATATGAGGAAGTTGCAGTGGTACCTAAGGAATGTATGGTCTCAACACAAGCACAGTCTAGAAGCCCAGATTCCAATAATTCCATGCCTGAAGCAAGAATTCCTGTGGTGGGCTCAGGCCTGTCAGTTGAACAGAGGATTGCCTTTCCACAAACCTCATCCAAGCCAAACCATCACCACGGACGCCTCAGACCTAGGATGGGGGCACACATGGTGGACAAGTGTATACAAGGCCTATGGACCCAAGACCAGCTGAATCTACACATAAATCTAAAGGAGATGCTGGCAGTGAAACATGCGATCCAGGCATTCAGACCACTCCTCCAACAGGGTCATCTGCTGATAAGGACGGACAATACCACAGTCATGTGGTACATCAACAAACAGGGAGGTACACATTCATATCCTCTATGCCGGATGGCAATGGACCTGTGGAATGTGGCCCTGAATCTCAACATTCAACTTCAGGCCAGATTTGTACCAGGAAAAGAAAATTCTCTAGCAGACACCTTAAGTAGAACTACCACGGATGCTCACGAATGGATGCTGCATCCAGATATCTTCAAAGCCATAACAAAGAAATGGGGACTTCCACAGATAGACCTGTTCGCCTCCCCACACAACCACCAATTGAAGAAATTCTGCACAAGAGCATACCACCCACTTGCTTGGTGGGTGGACTCCCTTTCTTTCAGCTGGAAAAACCTGATAGCATATGCATTTCCACCTCTTCCCTTAATGTACAAAGTTCTACTAAAAATCAGAGAGGATCAGCCAAGGGTAATTCTGATAGCTCCAGACTGGCCGAGGCAACATTGGTACCCGCTACTGAGGAGCATGTCTCGGACACACACATGGCCACTACCTCTATGCCCCTTACTATTAACACAGCACAACTACAAGATCCTACATCCAAACTTGAAAACGCTGCAGCTAGCTGCTTGGAATATTGCATAAAACAAAATAACCCAGGTTTATCTCGGAGGGTTAAGGACATTATCCTGGAGGCACGCCGACCCTCCACAAGGAAGACTTATTCAGCCAAGTGGAAAAGATACCTCATTTGGAGTGCAGCAAAGGGTGAAAATGTCTCATTGGCAAACATAGCACACATCCTGGAATATTTAGCAGAGCTGTTCCACAATGGCCTGTCTTACTCCTCCATTAAGATTCATGCATCAGCAATTTCAGCAGAATACAACATGGATCCTCCTGTCTTCTCTCATCCTCTACTCAGGCAGTTCTTGAGAGGAATCAAAAATGTAAAACCTCCAAGGAAACCACCTTTACCTACATGGGATCTCAACTTTGTGCTGGAAAAGTTAACACTTCCCCATTTTGAACCAGCAGCAACAGCAGAATTACAATTCTTGTCTTGGAAAACTGCTTTCCTGCTAGCAATTACTTCAGCAAGAAGGGTATTTGAGTTACAGGCATTAATGGCAGTACAACCCTTCCTTATCTTCCATCAGGACAGAGTCTCTCTGAGAACTAACCCTACCTTTATGCCAAAAGTGGTCTCCAGAGTATCATTGAACCAAGCGATTCATTTACCTACATTCTTCTCCAACCCACAGAACAGGGGGGAAAGCCTGCTACATACCTTGGATGTACACAGACAATTACGCTACTATCTGGACAGTACTAAGACCAGCAGAAAAACTGACCAGCTTCTGGTAGCATATGCAACAGGAATGCAAGGAAAAGCAATTTCAAAACAGACAATCTCAAAATGGATAGGAAATTGCATTCGATTTTGCTGTTCTTTTCATGGAAAGACAACTCCTGATAATATCAGACCTCATTCCACAAGAGCTACAGCCACCACTACAGCTTTCCTACGAGGAGTGGCTACTAAAGACATTTTAGAAGCTGCTACTTGGAGCTCCATGCATACATTTGCCAAGCATTATAATCTACCCTTATACTCTAGATCCCGAGCAGGTTTTGCAACTGCTGTTTTGCAAGGGATCTTAACTACACCATCTTTATCTTAGTGCCTCCTCCCCCAGTTTGGCTATGGTATTCTACCCATATGTTAGGACTGCAGATGCATCCTTGAAGGACATAGTACAGTTTTGTACCTACCATAAATGTAGATGTCCGATAGGTATGCATCTGCAGTCAGGATTACCCACCCTCCTTCCCCTCTGTGGTATTCCTAGGGTATTTATTTTAGCTAGCTGGGGGAATCTATTATGGTGTATTTGTTTGTATATATGTATATATTTATATATATTTTCATATTGTTTGCTCTCTACTGTATAGAATTATTTGCATTTATCCAAATTTAGCCTTCCTAGAGGGCACCTGGCATCTGGGGCAAGAAACACTGAGGAAAATGGCGTCTGCTGATGCCTTTATACCCAACAAACAGCAGCTATGACGTCGGGTGAAGTGCGACATCAGCCGAGGCCAGACCCAGACTTTGGAATCCGGCCGACCGAAGGGCTGCCTGAGGCAGGACAACCCATATGTTAGGACTGCAGATGCATACCTATCGGACATCTACATTTATGGTAGGTACAAAACTGTACTTTTTCTTCCCTAATCATTCTAACAAGTTAGAGTATATTCTGCACCAACTTGATGTTCACAGACAGCTCAGATTTTATTTGGATAGAACAAAAGATTTCAGGAAATCAGACCAGCTTTTTGTTTCATTCTCTGAATCCAGGAAAGGTAGACCAGTGGCTAAAACAACTCTGTCTAAATGGTTATCTGATTGTATCACTTTTGTCTATTCAGCTGCTAATATGGCCTTGCAACACAAGATTAAAGCTCATTCAACCAGAGCAGTTTCTACATCCTCTGCATTTTCAGCAAAACTTCCCTTCGATAATATTTGTGCAGCAGCCACTTGGTCTAAACCTCATACCTTTATCACTCATTACAAAGTTGATAAGGCCTCCAGGGGCAGGGCTTCCTTTGGGTCCATGGTCCTGAAAAATGCACTCCTGTGAGCCACCCGAGATTGATGGTGCTTGGAACGCTACCCATCAGTCAAGAATGAACGGCGAGATTGAACAACTTCATATTAAGTAGTTATGTACTCACCATAATGTTCCATGTGAGTTGTTCATCTCGCGTTCATTCTTACGTCCCTCCCTCCTACCCCTCCTGGCTGATAGCTGACCTAGATGTTGGTTCATTCTGGTTGCTCAAATTCTTCTTCCTTTCTAAAGGGGAATAGCTATGATATATGGGTATAGTGTATACAGCAAACAAGATCTGAGGTAATTCACAAGTGCATCATGGGATAGGGGCTTGGCCTCGAGCTACTGGAAGACCTCGAGCTTTGCATATGGCCGTACCAGAGCCAAGGGATCGGCTCTGAACCCATCAGTCAAGAATGAAGGCGATATGAACAACTCACATGGAAAGTTATGGTAAGTGCATAACTTCTTATTTCCCAATCCTCACTGTACCGTGATATCAGTGTGAACAGTTTGACGAACGGTATATTCAATGTAATTGCACTGAAAATGCCATTCGATGAACAAAAGCAGATTTAGACGGATAACTCCTCTGGAACGTAGGAATAAAAGAAATAAATATATGCTTTGAATCCTGCAAGGCCTTATTATTAACCTGTAGAGACTTAAAAAGCCGAGCAGGAAGGAAAGCACCTGGAGACCCATTCTGGATCTTTCTCAGCTCAACATCTGTCTGAAGATCGCATTCATTTGGATGTTGTCCCTCTGCTGACCCTTCTGTAGTGTCTGCATCTGTCTCCTCTGACAGACCCTCTTATCTTTTGCCTTCTACTAAGTTACTTCCTTCAGACAAGGACAGTAGGGTTATGGAACGGCTGGATAAGAAGGTATATAATGCTGCCACCTTCACCTTTCGTAGTACTAACTACCAGACCTATATGACCAGGTATGTTTTGGCCCTTTTTGCTCAGGCTTCCCAGGCTGTCTCAGACCTTCTGGATTCTGAGGGAAGGCCTCTGCCCACTCTTTACTGAGCTCTTCTTCTCAAGTAGCCCACCATTCTATTAAAGGTAGCTATGATGCAGCTGATGCTTCCTCTAGGGCTGGTGTTTTTGGTTCTGTTTTGAGACATTACTCTTGGTTTCATCTCCAGCCTTTACCTGATGATGTTAAGGTTTGCTATCACATGTTCGACACTACTGTGGCTGAAAGTGCATATATCCAAAGACAATGTTCGGAAATCACAACACCGACCACAGTAAATGCCAAACTGAGCATTTCAGTGAAGTTGAATATCGAACAGTTCAACTTCACTGAAATTCTCTTGGCCGCTAAACATATTTTAACATGTTTTGCAGGGTTATATATACAAACTCCGAGATCGCACTACATTGAGGAAAGGGTGCATTTCCCAATCCCCTCTATAGTGCGATTTGCACTACACTGTCAAACCTTGCTATAGCGGCTGTTCAACAATATAGTACTCGCACTAATGGTTCTGCTACTTGATTTACGCACATATGTTGGTCACACACAGTGCGATTGACTATGTGATTGTAAACCAATATTAAGGCTAAACTGCAGGACACGCCTCTTGATAATGAGAACCTGTTTGGTTTTACAGCTGCTCGGCGTTTTAAGCCTCTATAGCTTAATGATAAGGCCTTGCAGGAATCAAAGCATATATTTGTTTCTCCTATTCCAAATTTCCAGAGGAGTTATCCATCTAAATCTGCTTTTTTCGCAGACAGCCTTGCCCACCTCCCAAAGGTGAGAAGGGTTCAAGGCAGGTTCCTCCTGTTAAGCCTACTAGGACTCCCACTTCTGACAAACCTACTTTTCAAGACAGGACAGTTTCTATCTGACTGTTTGCTTCCTCCTTTCCTGAACCAGGTTCCCTTATCTCTTTGTCTTTTTTTGTCCCTTCCCAATTGGTTAAGAATCACTAAAGACTCTTGAATTCTGTCCATCTTTCAGGTGTACTTCATGGTGTGGAAATCCCATCCTCCTTTTCTAGACAAGCCTCAACCTCCTCAGAAATGGCTTCCTTTTTTCCCAGAGCTACTTCAGGGCCTTCTGGCTTGAGGTACCATTCAAGCTGTGCTCCCTTTTCAGGAGGGGATGGGGTTTTGTTCCAGAGTGATTTTATTTCCCACGAAGGAAGGCACCTGGAGACCCATTCTGGACCTTTCTCAGCTCAACATCTTTCTGAAGATCCCATTCTTTCAGATGTTGTCCTTTTAGACCCTTTCTTTTTCTTCTTCCCCAGGCATTCCTGGTCTCTCTGGATCTCAAAGGTGCTTATCTTTACATCCCAGTTCACCTTATTTTCAGGAAGTTTTTGTGTTTCTCTGTTTCTTTCTTACATTTTAAGTTCTGTGCTTTGTTGTTTGGCCATTCTACTGCCCCAAGGGTTCTCGACAAATGCCTCACTTCTGTGATGATTTTTTTGCAGGATGAAGGGGGGTTCAGATCTTTCCTTATCTGGATGATTTGTTCATTCAGGCTTCCTCCCGTGAGACCTTGCTTCAACACCTCCACTTTACTGTTTGTCTCTTGCAAAGCCTGGGGTTTACCATAGCCTTCCAAAAAGCAGTCGTAGTTCCTTCTCAGGATTATGCATTTTCTCGGTTGCATGCTCCAGACTTCTCCCTATGCTGGCTTCTCTGCCTCCTCTCAAGGCTCTTTCTCGTCTCACCTTTTTCAACCTATTCTTCCTGGGGTTTCCCTTACAGCTAAGGAGTTTCTAAGGGCACTAGGGTTCATGGTTTCCATCATTTCTATGCTACCTCTACCCAGGCTTCACATGATAAAACTTCAGTGGTTGCTTAAGTTAGTATGGCTCCACCACTGTCATTCTGTAGATGTTTTACTCCCTCATCTTCCATGCCTATAGCTCGAGCTTCAGTGGTGGATTCATCAGCTGTTTTTCAACCCGGGTCTTCTTTTCAGCCCCCAGTCCTCTCTCAGGAACTTGCCTTCGACATGGGGTGGGGAGCTTCTTTCAGTCACCTCAAGGTTCAGGGTCTCTGGCCCCCTCATCAGGGGTTACACCATAACAACTCTTAAGGAGATGAGAGCTCTCCTTTTCCCCCTTCAGACCTTTCATTCCCTTTTTCTTGTAGGACCTCTCAAAATATTTACTGACAGTACAACATTGATGTGGTACATCAACAAGCAAGTGGGTACATGATCTTACCTTCTTTACAGGCTAGCTCTTTAACTTTGGGATCTAACTGTCCAGTATCAAGTGCCCATTCAGGCTATATACATTCCTTCAAAGCAGAATATAGTCTTTTTTGAGCAGGTCCAAAATACAGCCCCTTGAATGGATGCTTCACAGAGATGTGTTTTTGGACATTGCCCATCAGTGGGATACTCCTCAAGTAGATCTCTTTTGTCTTACTTTTATACAGACACCTTTCTCTTTTTTGCACCAGAGTCCCAAGTCCTCTTTACCTGTAAGGTGGATGCCCTATCCTTTTCTTGGAAGGGGGTGTTTCACTGTGCTTTCCCTCTTCCTCTGATTCTGAGGGTCCTCAAGTTACCTCACAGGGTGGACCTACTCACACAAGACAAGGGGTCTCTCATCCATCCTCACTTGCCACTCTTCAACTGACATTGTGGGTGATATGGTTTTGATTCCTTTTAGGCATCTTTTTTCTGAGAATGTGTCTAGGGTTCTGCAGGAGGCCAAGAAGCTCAGTACCATGAAATTCTATATGTCCAAATGGAAGATATTTTCTGTTTGGTACCTTGCTCGTAATCAGGATCGATTTTCTGTCGAGATCCCTCTGGTTCTCTGTTATTTATGTGAATTGCTTCATGCTGGGTTAGAATATTTTTCTGTTAAAACTTACCTTTCATGTATTTTTGCTTTCTGCCATTAACCCCTCCTCTGGCCTCTAGGTTTGAGGTCAAGCAATTTCTTAGACATCCTTCATATCAGACCTTCCAGGAAGCCTGTTCTCCTTTTCTGGGACCTTCATTTTGTTCTTGAAAAATTGACTGTGGGTTCTTTTGAGCCTGCAGCTTCAGCTTCCTTACAGCATTGTACTTGGAAAACAATTCTTCTTTTGGCCCTTACTTCAGCTAAGAGAGTGACTTCACTCCAGGCTGTTATGGCTGCTCCTCCTTTTTTTAGTTTTTCATAGGGACAAGGTGTCTCTTTGTACTAATCCTTCTTTTATGCCCAAGGTGGTTAATGAATTGTTTCTTATTAAGTCTATTAATTTGCTCTCCTTTCTTTTCTTCTCTGCAGTCTGCTAGTGAAAAGGCTTTTCACACCTTGGATTTGCTTAGACAGCTGAGATGTTATTTAGACAAGACTAGGGCCATTCACATGTCTGAGCAGCTGTTTGTTTCCTTCCATCCCAGATCTCTAGGTTTGGCTGTTTCTAAGCAAACCATTTCTTCATCGATCTCTAAGGCCATTTATTTTTGTTGCTCCTTTCATGGGAAAAGCCTTTCAGTATTGTGAAGGCTCATTCTACCAGGGCTGTGGCTTCCTCTGGTGCTTTTTTTCAAAGGAATGGATACCAATTCATTCTTGAGGCTGCTACTTGGACCTCAGTCCATAGCTTTACTACACATCACAAACTGGATGTTGTTTCCCGAGCAAAAGCTGGCTTTCCCAGAGCTATTCTGCATAGGTTTCTAGAGAGATGATCTGGTTTCTAGAAAGATGATCTGGGCCATCTTCCTTCCAGTTTTCTTCTTGAGCTTTTGTACTCTCCCTTTGGTAAAGAATACTGCAACAGTGATATGGAAGGAAATAGTACAGTCGTGTGCAATCTTACCATACCAGTAGATGTCCTTCTCTTCACTGTTGCAATATTCACTTCCTCCTGGTTTTGCTCTACTCTTTTTCTTTTTCTTCTTCTGGATGTACATGTTTCTCCTGGGGCTATTCATTTCTGAGGTACGTATGTCTGTACGTTACCTGCATACCCCAAGTCTTTGAGCGGGGAACATAAACGTGACATACAATGTCTCTAAATCCTAAAGCTTTGGTATACTGGCCAGATATTGGGCTACCCTTCGCAGGGAATCCTTTTGGTAAATAATACTGTGACAGTGATGAGGACATATACTGTTATGGTAAGATTTAGCACAACTGTACTTTCCTCAGTCTTGCAAATTAATTTTTATTTTTTAATCCCAAATCTGATCTTGCCATGATTTTTTATTGACAAATCCTACTGTTGCTAAATATTTGTTAAAAGCTAATCCCTCCCTTTCTGAAAAGAATGGGAAAGTTTTTGATGGATTTGAAAAATAAAGTATATTCCTTATCTGCACTTATTTTCAGAATTCTTAATTGTCAGGATCACGTTAAATTTTTTGCTTGCAACTTTTGAGAATATGAGGAACATAAGCAGCTTCTTTTCCCTGTTCTGAGGAAAACTCATCTATGAATGCCATTATTGCTTATGTGTCTTAAGTCACCAAACACTCCCTGATGCCTCTTCCAGAGTAGCTGCTGCTGGAAGTGGTATGAGAAGGTTTGCATGGTTATGTGCTCAAAATTCACCAATTAAATCTGAAATTTTGAAGCATTCTTCAGATAGAGAAGTGTTTTTTGGAGGATCAGCTGTTGAGGTCCTGAAAAATGTGTTGGGAAATTGAAAGTGATTTAGGAGGTTCCTTAGATTTTTTTAGCCTTTCTTCTCCATGTTTGTTAAAGGTTTTACACTTACCTCCATGCCCATTTATAAAAAGCAAAATAAGCAGACGCACTGAGTTTATGGCAAGCAAAAATTCAGAAAATAATGGCAAAGAGGCTGCAAAAAAGAAATGAGGTGCCCTTTAGAATCAAGGACAGGCCATCAAATCTTAGTAACTATATAACAGGTCCCTAACGCTGGCTCTCTTTCTCTCTTTGGCAACGGTAATCTCAGAAAAATGGGTTCTGAGAGTAGTAAATACATCAGGGATGTAGGTGGCAGTGAGAGGGGAATTCTTGTTCACCAGATCATTTTTTTTTCACCTGCTGTTCTGCATCTGCTGACACATGGGGTATTTGAAGCTGTCCCTGTTTCTTTAATAGGGACAAGTTTTAATCAAGAATGTTTCAGGTTCCAAAGAAAGAAGCGTCTTTAAGACCACCTTTATAAATCAGTTTGTAACAATCTCGAAGTTCAAAATGCTATATCCCATCATGACCTGTTGCCACTTATTCCCTCTGTTTCTTACTAACCCTAGATTTAAATGATAATTGTTATCACATTTTTGTAGCCTCAGATTTCAAATGTTTCTTAAGGTTTTCTGTGTCTGGATTACACTTTCAGTTCTCTGTATTACCTTTTAGATTATTCACTGCTCCAGGAGTGTTCAGAAAGTGTTTAGATCCAGTAATATTTATTTAAGACTATGAGGTATTCACATATTTTTCCTTATGTAGATGAAGTGTTTCTCTCTGCAGTCTTTTTCAAATGTGGCAGGAGTCTCTCATTTGAATGAGAGATTTCTTTCACATACTGGGTGTCCAAGGGAATATTCAAAAGTCATTATCTGACAAGACTGTTTTCTTAAGGTGTCTTCTTGATGCATCAATTCAAAGAGCTTTTCCTCCACAGGAAGTCTATTCCTGATTTTTTCCACTCAGTCAAAGACTTCAGCACAGTGGCGGCTGGTGACTTCAAATCAAAGGGGGGCTGCAGGAGACAGGTGAATGGGTGGGGTCAATGGGAAGGGGTGTGACCAACTAGAAAGGGGAGGAGCTATGCTCAAAACCACAAAAACTGCAACTTTAATTAAATACACTGCCTTGGGTGCCAAACCGTCATTATGAGAGTCCAGTCAAGACAAAAGTGTAGAAGAAAAAAAATATTTCAGTGCATTGACTGCATGACAGCTTACTTAATGTCTAGATGGAAACAAAAAGGTTGTGAGGCATGAAAAAATAAATTACTTTTTAAATACATTACTGGAATGCCATTCAAAATTCATGTATAAGAAAAACAACAACACTCAACTCAAACCACTTCTCCTTGCACTTTAGTTCTAATTATAATTTATATTCAACTTTATTAAAGTACCAAGTAACATGCTGAAAGTAGCAATCTCTGTGATACCCCACTTGTAAAACTGTTTCTCATCCAAAAAAGACTTGCTGCCTGACAACTATCTACTTGTTTCATGGGGAAAACATGATCAAAGTAAAAAATGAAAAGCAAACAAGAAACAAGCTCAAGATACATTGCTTAAAGGATTACTGTACAGGTAATGGACCACAGATGATAGATTGGCATTCTGTTTGGTTTACAGGTAAAGCCTGCAAAGATGACTGCAAGTCTCCAACAAATGTAATGAGCTTCTTAAAATAATGTAATCCTGTCCTTTATTACAAATACTGTCATATGCATTTCTATACCCAAGGCTTATACATTATCTAGTTATGTAAGTCTTCTTTGCATGGCAACAACAGAAAGACTTTCAATGTTGGCAGTTCTTTAACAGTATGCTTATTAAAGCTTACTTGCATCTTACGATCTCAGACAATGGTCATTAAAGCATTGCTACGTAAACACAGAGCAACAGACACTTTCTGAGTAATAATAAGCATAAATCAACAGTGTAAAATATCAAAAATCAAGGACAGAATAAAAGTAGCACTTGTGTCTACCTTGGATGGGGGGATACTCTGCACATTTACACTGCATAACTGCTCCTTGCCTTGCTTGGACACATCCAGAGTTACTACATGGGGGGAGTGGGGTGCAACAAGTATGTCACAATTTGAAATGTCTCTGGCTGACTGTGATGGCCATGACACATTTGTCATACATCTCAACCTCAGAACAAGAAATATGGACAGATCCATACATAGAAGTGGGACAAAGGCCCCAAAATAAGGACAATTTTTAAATATTGCTCTTATAAACTTAGAAAGATAATAGAATAGTAGGTCTTGCATTAGTATGAATTTTCTGAAAGGTATGAAATCTGAAACTCAAATGTCTGTCATTATTTTCTAACTTCAGTCTTTAATGATTTGCCACTAATTAGACAAAAAAACCCACAATTTTATGAAAAATGGACCAAAAATATGATGCAAAAATATAAAATAGCCACACAATACAGCTGGGAACCTGTCAAAGAAGGGACACTTTTTAATATCAGTACTGCTAACTTGAGCAGCTGACAAAATAAAAGAATCTACATGCATTTCTGAAATAAAAGTAATCTATAACTCTGATTATTACAGTTATTTCTTAATTGTAAGTATTAGAGGTAGAGCAACATTTTGAGCCAAAATCAGGGACAGTTGAGAGGTCTGGATATGCCTAATTCTATAAAGCAACTTATTTGCACATACCTCTCAACCTGTTAATGCAGGAAATCTGGACAAGGCCAAATATACTGGAAGAACATATAAACAGTACTATAAATTGTATAAACTGAGACAATTGATGGAATGGTCTTGCTTTAGCATGCATTTTTCTGAAGGTTATGAAGTCTGAAACTCAGTGTCTGTCATTATTTAGTGACTTAATTCCTAAATTATTTGCCAGAAAACCACACATTTTATAAGGAACAAACCAAAAATAAGAAGCAAAAATCTATTCATTCTGTGAAAATCTGGACAGTTGAGAGGTATAGTTCATATGGGACTGTCTTTGAGTTTGCTGCCCTTCCCCCTCACAAAATCATGGTCGAATAGAGCCTCCCCCCTGCAGCCATTCCATTGAACCATTACTTGGCTATTTCACCCCATTTACCATAAACACTAATGTGCATACTGCTTTACTTCTACAATGATATGGACTTCATTTGAAAGTTTTAGTTTGCATTTTACAGCACAGACATTAAGACATCTGCTAAATAAAGCAATGTAATCTCACAATGAAAACAGACATAGCATTAAAACTTCTCTTCCCTTGAAACCTCACATTCATTGAAACAGCATTGAAACCCACATTCAAAGAAAATACATTTTGCCAGTGGCAAATAAAGATTAACTTTGAGCTGGTTTCAAATCATAGGCCCCTTGCACACGAAACATACACGTGGTCTTTGATACACCTTCCTGATTGTATTAAATTATATTCCTTGTACAATATAGTACACTTGTTAGAGGGCATTTTAAATTTGTTTTGAACATTTTTCCAGTAAACAATGAAACAAAATGCATGCACCAATAATGACAAAATTGCCCAATTCAGAACATTTTTCCAGTAAACAATGAAACAAAAATGCATGCACCAGTAACAACAAAACTGCCCATTTCAGAACATTTCTATCATAAAAGTCTACTCAACTTCTACAGTCCACCAGTATCAGTAAATATGCACAATCTCTGAAGAAGTAAAAGTCATCTAAATAATTCCACATTAAAGAAATCTGTAAGTAATGAAGAGGTTGCTGCTAGCAAACAACTTTATATTTCATTGTTTCATCTACAAATAAAGTGCATGTTGCCCCTGAAGAATAAATTGCCTAAGTTGCATTAAAAAAATGATAAGCTAGTAATAATGCAATAGGGAATGGATGGCAAACTGATAACAGGTTCATAGTTACTAGGTATCTTCACAAAAAAGGACTGCAGCATCCACCCCCTTTACAATACAGTACAGTATCAGCAATGCATCTACCTACTGTGGGAGTAGAACCCACAGCCCTCTGCATCAAAAGCAAGTACACTACCTATTGTGCTGTTAACAACGCAAGCAGACTCTGCATAAGCAGCGCAAAACTTTTGTTCCCCTGCAGCTCTCAGCTTCTTGTAAAATCTACTTGACACTAAGTGCCAGCCATACTTTCCCCCCTCCCCACTAGTATTAACAACAGAGATAATACTGACAGTACTTTCTCAAGTGACGCTTCCACTGATACTTCTAGGAATAAACTAAGGATGCCATTGATACTTCTAGGAATAAACTAAGGATGCCATTGATTTTTGCCAACAATGTGCATGTAGCATGTGATATTATTAAAAAGAACTGGGATATTCTGTCTACTGTACATGAGTTGAATGGGGTCATTGGTACACAGCTAGATTTTGCTTTTAGAAATAATAGATCACTTAAGAGTCAGCTCTGTTATCGATCCTTTAATACTAAATCAACTATAATAGCTGATAGACTTGGTACATATATGTGTAGGAATTGTATGGCCTGTACACATTGGTAATCATTTCACACATCCCACTTTGGGTTTAAAGATAGATGCTGCTTTTTATGCAGATTGTCGAACAAAAAATGTCTATTTTTGCTATTGTACTACCTGCTTTTCATTTTACATATGGAAAACAAACAGGGTGTTTAAGGATAGAATACTTGAATCCCTTAGGGATATTAGGAATGTTAAAGAAACCAGCGCACTATCACTACATGTAGCTAAAGAGGGTAAATAACATAAATTTAGCTTTATGGTACTAGAGATTCTGCTTAGTACCAAGAGAGGATGTGACATAAATAATAGAACACAATCTAGTGAACAGAAATGGATTTTGAGCTTTCAAGCTGATAAACCTCCTGGTTTAAACAACAGAGTTTCCCTGAAACCCTTCCTTAAAGCACGGCCATTAAAGCATTGATTTCTCTTTTAATATTTTATCATATATATTTCAATAGTCCATCTTTTATTATTTTTTACTATTGTATTCGTTGCCATTTTTAAGTACATATTGTTCATTTAGTCTGTTTTTATTAAATTTTTTAACTATATATTCTACAGATGTATATAATCACATGGCTTTTAGCTATGATGCACATTTTATCTGATTTTTGATTGGATGTTTTAGTGTTTAAAAATGTAACTGTTATTCAATCTTTGTTGGTCTGATGAAGCGGATGTTATTCCAAGAAAGCGCTTACCCTACTACAATAAAGGACATATTGATTTTCACTGCTGTGTGGAACCAGATCATTTTTCTTTTTCTTGTATTCTCTGGTTTTTGCATCTGATTCCTTATTTGGTTCAAAGACTGTTTTTGTTTGCTACTTGACACTCAGCTGCATCTCTGAACTTTGCAGCACAATAAATCTGGAAAAATCCAAAATTTAGGGGGGGCAAAAGACCAAAAAACAGGGACACATTTTAAACATTGCTTGTATAATGTTGGAAAGTTGTTAGAATTAATTACTGTGTTGCCACCATACATTTCACTGCCAAGTATTGAATCCTGGACCCTGTGCAAAACAGTCAGAGCAACATGCCACTATGTCAAATGATCTGTTTTATGAAAGAAAGGAAGACTGAAACTTAAATGGCTACCATTTAGTGAATTCAGTTCTCACCACTCACCATAGCTGTCAACATCTTAGCACAAAACACCTGAACAAAGCCAATAATGGGGGAATGCAGCCCCCAAACATATTCAGTGAGTTCAGTTATCACTCCTCCATAGGCAGGAGACCTGTCTGGTGGACCCTGGCCATAAATAAGCTATACAACAGAAGGAGAAAGCTACTACATGATAGAGCAAAATCCCAAAAAGGGAAGGCGTCTCTGATCAGTACTAGCAGGAAACTACGATCCCCTCATAAAATCATCTAAGGAAATTGCACAAGACACTAAAGATAATCACAAGGCCTTCTTTAGTTATGTCAGGAACCTGGGAGGCAACTCCCAGATATGCTCTGAGTTAGTGCAAAATGACAAAAAATACACTGAACCCACAGACATTGCCAACATCCTGGCAGAAAGGTTCAGTGCAAACTTCTCCCCCCCCCAAAAGAGCAAATGTCTATCCCAACAGAGTGTAGCCTTCCAGAGATCACAGATGCACAGGTGAGAGCTGCCCTCTCCAAAGCAAAAAACACAGCATCAGTGGGACCAGAAGGTGTCCCGGGCTGCATCCTACACGAGCTCCAAGAAGAATGAAACCCTCATATAAAGTCACTGTTCAATCTCAGCCTTACTACAGGATATGTACCCAAGGAATGGCGTACAGCAACAGTGGTCCTGCTCCACAAAGGTGATGCCACAACGGACCCCGGAAACTATCGCCCTATAAGCCTGACTAGCCTGGTCTGCAAAGCTATGTAGCGTATCATCATGGAAATCATAAACAAAGACATTGGGAACCTCCAGACACTGGATCCTACCCAATTCGGCTTTGTTAAGGGCAGATCTTGCCTCTTGAAACTGGTCGACTTCTTTGAAACAGTTACCAAAGCCATAGATGAAGGGAAGGTAGTCCACACAGCCTACCTGGACCTCGCAAAAGCATTCGACACAATACCCCACTCGGGCATCTTAAATAAGCTCACCAGCTTAAATATCAACCCCTATGTCACAAGATGGGTTGCAAACTGGCTCAGGGATAGAACTCACATGGTCAGAATAGCAGGTGCCATGTCAGACTCTAAACCAGTTACAAGTGGCGTCCCACAAGGCTCAGTCCTGGGACCTCTCTTGTTCGGTATATATTTCTCCGAGGTACAGGCTAACACGGGTGGACTATGGCTGACTAAGTTCGCAGATGACTGCAAACTGGGTGCCATAATAGACTCTCCGGCTGACAAAAGCATCCTCCAAAAGGGTCTCACAGAGACGGATAACTGGTGCCAGAGCCATGGCCTAAAGCTAAATGCCAAAAAGTGCATAGTCATCCCCTTTGGGAAAAACAAAGTGCTCACAAATTACCACATAGGGTGGTAATCCATTAAGTACAGAAGAAGTAATTAGGGACTTGGGGACCCAAGTAGATAGCAATCTCTCCTTTGACAATCACGTTGCCAAAGTGGTTAGAAAGACCTTCTATATAGCCCACCTTATCCCGAAAGGGTTCACATCTAGATCAAGAGAGGTCATTGTGCCCCTCTACTCATCACTTATCAGGCCCATAATTGAATACAATGCCCCATTTGGGATTTACCTTACCTGACACCTGCAGTAACTGGAAAAGACCCCAAAAGTACCTCACCAAGAGGATCAAGGGACTCAAACAGATGTCCTATGCAGTTCGGCTAAAGAAACTCCAGCTCTACTCAGTTGTGTACCGCCTACTCAGAGGCGATCTGTGTCTGACATATAAAGCCATGTCCAACCCAGAATTAATGGACATGCTTCACCTCAGGAAATCCAAATCCCTTAGAGCTACACGCTCCAGGGACTTGAACCTCAGCACAGAAATAAACATGACATGCTGGAGGGACAGATTCATATCCCAGAGGCTCCCCTCACTCTGGAACAAAATCCCAATCCATATTAGGCAGAGCCCCTCACTGACCCTCTTCAAGAGAAATCTTGACGAGTGGATGGGAGATCGTAAGTTTACCCCTGGGATCTCTTCTGTGTCCCTGCTAGACAGAGGTACAGTAAACTAACCTTAAAAGGGCTACCTTCTGTGACCTACTATACAGAGGCACAGTCAACTAATCTAAAAGGGTGGCAAAAGCCAAACACACTCTGGCTAGGCTCATACATGCCCTAGGGCAGATAGCCTAGTATCAACCTATGAACCATAGCTCTCAACCGTGGCACAAAAAACCTGGACGAAGCCAATAATGGGGGAATACAGTCCAAAAAAATAGGGACAAGTATCCATTGAGGACACCAGAGCAAACCCACACAAACACAGGGAGGACATGCAGACGCCGCACAGAAGGCACCCCTGTAGCTGTCGGGCAACAGTGCTACCACTGCACTACTGGCTGTGTTAAGTAACAAAAATACAGAAGCCACAGATTTTATGAGGAACAGAACAGATATGAGGCAAAAATCTGCAAATGTTTTACAAATGGTGGTGGGTAGGGAATTCAGACTCTTGCCACTTTGGGCCCAAGGTACAGGGTTCAAGCCTTATTCTCTACCCACCACCATGTAGCAATGGCATTTTACACACACGCACACACGCATACACACAATCTCCATGACAACTAAGTCCTCTGTAGCGTCCCGATCACCCTCCATAACAGCCCACGCAGGCTTCTCTGGGTTTCCCCGTGAGACGCGAGTAGGCTGGAGCCTCCAGCCTCCGTGCAGTGCAGTCCGGTGTTCTTCCGGTCTGTGCGGTCATCACCGCACAGACTTCTGGGCTGGAAAGGCGGAGTTCCTTTCCTTCCCTATCCGGACTGCCTAACAGAGCAGTCTGGAGTTCAGTAACTAAGCACGCATGTATGCCTGGATTTCTGGACTGCCTAACACAGTAGTCAGGAACTAAACACGCATGCGTGGAGTTCTGGGACTCGTGCTTTGTTTTTATTTTTCATTTTCTACAGTGGGGGGGACTTGCAATTATTTTATTCTTTTTACAGGTGGGGGGGCTGCAGTCCTATAGCACGAGCCGCCCATACTTCAGCAAGGGAATTTCTCAGGATACTAGGATTCGAGACATCCATTATTCTTGGAGTTCCTTTAGCCAGAGTTCACATGAGAGGTTCAGTGGCACCTAAAGTCATCATGGCATCCCCTGACATTCAGAATTCCAGTTTTAGGCTTAGTAAAAGAGAGATTGCTTTTGTAGTTTTATCTGAATTCAGGTGTATTGTTCTCCCTTCCAACTTCAGCACAGTCTGTAACAACGAACACCTCAGACTTTGCATAGGGAGCAGTGTCTATGAAAGTGAAGTGTCTTTTGAACAAAAAAGACCAAAATACACAAAAAGAGATGTTGGCAGTTATCTAAAGTCCCCTGGCTGTTACAAGTGATTATAGACAACAACATGGTGTTGTGGTACCTAGACAAACATGTAGATTTCAGATCTTGTCCTTTGTGCAGCCTAGCTATAGTAGACAGGGATAGAGTAATTCTCTCTGTTTGTTTCTTTCACACTTCTGGTTTTTTTTTTCATCACTGTATAGGCAACGTACATCCCGTCAAAAGCAAAATATTGTGGTGCAGTTTGAGTAGGTCTAGGATATGACAGACCCTCACAAATGAAAATTGAATCAGTGGTCTTCCTGTATTTGATCCAGCTGTGGGGAAGAGTTCAAGTAGATCTTTTCATCTCCATTCACTACAAACATCTGGCAAAATTCTGCTTCAGGATTCCTTGCAAATAGGCCTAGAAATCAGACTCATTTTCATACCCTTGGTCAGGAATATTCCTGTGTGCCTTTTCCAGCATTTTCACTGATATCCATGGTCATTCTGAAGACTTAGAAGGACTCTGTAAAGATCATTGTTGTAACTCCTTCTGTTGTGGGCAATAGTGGCTCCTCCTTCCTTCTCTCAATAAACCTAGCATTACGGATAGGACTAACAAGAGCAGACCATATTTTAGAAATAGAAAGGAGAATCCCACTAACCCCCCAGTTGCTACATCTAATGCAACTCAGAAGTGTAGGATGATGATTCCATATGCCACGAATAATAAAACAATTCGGAATATAATTCATAAAAACTGGCAGATCCTAATTGCAGATGAAAACTTATGGGATGTAGCAGGTGCTCAACCCAGTTTCTCCTACAAGACTAAGTCCCTAAAGAGACACTTATGCTACAAAGATAGGAATGGATGAGCTAAACGAGTATTACCACAATGGCAAGGTACCTTTGACTGTAGGAACTGTATCCATTGTTCGTATATGTGCAATCAAAATAAATTTATTCATCCAACCATTAATGTAATTTATGAATTTAAACACTGTGTAGATTGCAAAACAAGAGACATAATATATTCAGCCTCCTGTACGAAATGTCCTGCTTTCTATATAGAAAAGTCTAATCGTACTCTGAGGAAAAGTGTAAGAACACCTCTATGCAGTAAACAAAGAGGATGAGGGCAATAATAAATTAGGCAATTTGAAGAACTTAACTGAGAAAAAAGAAACTAAATGGATCATCAGGATGCAAGCTGACAAAGGGTTTGGGTTGAATGATAAAATTATATTAAAGCCGTTTTTGTTAGACGCTTATAGCACTGAAGAAAATCTCTAAGTTATAGTAAATAGATTTTGAGTTTAAAGTAGGTTTTTTTCTCAGTACTGACATGTATATGATGTTCATCGTGTTTCACTGTTGCAGTCATTACACTTGGGTTATCCTGCTGGCAGGCTACCCGCAGTTGGCCTGAATTCCAAAGTCCTGGTCCGGCGTCGGTTGCCTCTTCCCTGACGTCAGTGCACTAGGGGTATAAAAGATGCTGCCAATGCCATTTTCTTCAGTCTTTCTTGCCGCACGGTGCCCGAAGCAAAAGCAGTTCGCAAGTGCCGGTTGGCCAACTCCTGAGATTTTCAGAATCGAATTTCAGATCCAAAGTCTTCATTAAAGCTAAGTACCCTGTTGGGGAAACTTTTTTCTTGCTCCAGACCGTTGTCAGAAAAAGTTAACAGTTGTATTTCTTGTGGGAAGCAAATATCTCATAAGGATTTTTACTCTTACTGTATTCCTAGCCTAGGCCCTGATCACAACGTTGCTAGCTCTCAGTTTTGTGCTAGATTTAACCAACGCATTATTAAGCGTCGGTACGATTTTGCCTTTCATTACTTTGGCTGAAGATTTAATTATATAATGCCGTTGGAACAGCCAATGACCGGAGTTTATAAAAAGCGCAAGGAAAAGGAAAAGGACAGGCATCCGAGGTCCAAAACTGACGACGAGGCCTCCGCTAGGCCAGTCGCCGGTTCTCAGTGAGGCGCTTTCACAGCCCCTGACGCCCACTATCTCAGAGCTACAGGCCGCTTCTGACTCCCACGTGGAGCCGACTAGGCCTCTGGAAACTCAAGGTATTGGAAACTCAGAAACTATTCCCTCAGATGTGTCCAGAGCCACTGAGCAGGCATCGGTTTCTGAGGGTGTTTTCAGACCTACACAGTTATATGTAAAGCCAACCTCAGCTTCAAAGGCAAAGACTAAAGCACCTTTAAAGACAAAGAAACAAGTACAGCAGTCTCCTGGACAAACTTCCATGCCTAAAAAACAGATGCTTAAAATGGCCGAAGACCTAATTACCTTGATCAGGGGTTCCCATCCCCATCCTGATAAGAGGCCTAGGCAAAAGACAGAATATGAATCTTCAGATCAGGTTTCCATTTTCTCTGACTCCTCTTCTGAACAGGGATACTCTCTTCCTCCCTTTGAGGATTCTGATGCTGAAGAATCTATCCCTTCAGCCTCTCCTCCTGAGGATTATTCTTTTGGGGAGACTCTGCATACCATGAGGGAGCACTTTCACTGGGAGAGCCAAGATTACTCAGAATCTAAGAAAAGGCTCAGAGACTTTCTTTTACTTCCTCAGCACAGACCTCTTGCTATTCCTCCTGTTCTAGACATTGTAGATGTATTTTCAGAGTCCGGCCTGTCTCCTGACTCTTTACTCCCTGCACCTGTTAAGCCAGACAGATACTACAGGGTTCCAGATCCTCATAAATTTCTATATAAAAAACCTGCTGCTGACCCAGAAACTATATCTCAGGGTCCCAAAGGGGTCAAGGCTTCCACTGCAAAAAACCCTGTCCCCTCTGATAGGGATTCTAGGGCACTGGGCAGATGGGGGGAAAAAGGTTTACACTTCTGCTACCTTGGCTGTAAGGGCTTTAAATTGTCAGTTTCATATGCTTAAATATCAGCAATACTTAATGTCACTTCTAAAACAGAAAATGTTGACAAATTCTGAATGTCCAGAAAACAAGGAAACGCAGGATTTATTGCATGCAGCTGAACAACTAGGAAAGCATACTTTACAATGTGGTTTTGATTCACTGGAGCCCTCTTGCAGGGCCGCTGTTACGGGTTCTGTCATTAGGAGGCATGCTTGGTTAAAGGAGCAGAATCTGCCTGATCATGCTAAAGCAAAATTATTGGATACTCCATTACAGCATGATACTTTGTTTGGGGTTAAGGCAGAAGAGGTGTTGAAGAAAATGAAGGACAAAACAAAATCTATGCAGATAGTTAAGGATTTCTTACAGGTACAGCCACCCAGATTTAACAGGAACTGGCCTTCAAAGAATTGGTCCTGTCCAGTGTCAGACAGCCCACAAAGAGGCAGATACAGACGCCCTAGAGGTAGATCCCAGCCCCAAGGCTCATACAGGCCTAAACAATGGAGTGCTTCTACCCCCAAAAGCAGAGAAGACAAATCACAGCCATATAGGAAACAGTCCCAATGACTTCCCACTGTCTGTACCAAGCACTTATCTTTTGGCAGCCCCCTTAGGGGGAAAACTAGCACTTTTTTCACAAAATTGGCACATGATCACCCAGGACAAATGGGTCTTGAATATAGTGTCTCAGGGCTACAGGTTCCACTTTCACATCCTGCCAAAGGCAAACAGTATGCCACACAATCAATGGGCAGAGGCACAAGAACAAGTTTCATCCCTCATGGACATGAGGGCCATTCAGCGAGTACCACAGCAAGAGCAGGGACAAGGTTTTTACTCAAGACTTTTCTTGGTACCCAGAAAGGACAAATCCTGGAGACCAATACTGGACCTGTCTATTCTAAACAATTTTCTGGATGTTCCAAAATTCAAAATGTTGACTCTGCAGCAGCTTCTGCCCATACTGGGCAAGAAGGCTTGGCTTGTGACTTTGAACCTAAAAGAGGCATACCTGCATGTCCCAATCAGACAATCTTGCAGAAGATACCTCAGATTCATAACTGGCTCAATGCACTACCAATTCTCTGCACTGCCCTTTGGCTTATCTACTGTGCCCAGGGTCTTCACAAAATGCCTGGCTCCAGTAATTGCTTTTTGCAGACAAAGAGGAATTCAAATATATCCTTACTTGGATGACTGCCTTATTCAAGCAGAGAACAAGGACATTCTACTAAAGCATCTGGCGTTTGTAAAAAGATTACTAATTTGCCTAGGGTACACAGTAAACGAAAAGAAATCAAAACTAATACCCTCTCAAGAGATAATATTCCTGGATGCAAGCTTAAATACAACTGCCCAGATGGCTTATCTCACGCCAGACAAACAAAGACAACTGACTTCTTACTTCGAAATGTTGGCAACAAAGACCCAATTATCTGCAAGAAAAATTCTGCAGGCTCTGGGCTTCATGGCATCCTGCATTCTGCTAATTCATTATGCAAGACTGCATATAAGGAAACTACAATGGTATCTAAAAAGTGTTTGGACTCAACATTGCCACAGCCTGGAAACATTAATTACCCTCATTCCCTGCCTGCAACAGTAGTTTTGATGGTGGGCACAGGCCTGTCACTACAACAAGGGACAGCCATTCACTTTACCCACAGCCAGGCAGAAACTAACAACAGATGCATCAGATTACGCCTGTGGGGGCCCACTTGGCAGGAAAATGTATCCAGGGCACATGGCCCGCAAGCCAAATGCATCTTCATATCAATCAAAAAGAGATGCTAGCTGTTCAGAATGCCCCAACAGCCTTCAAGGATCTACTTCATCCAGAACAACTTCTGATAAAGACGGACAATACTACAGTCATGTGGTACCCCCTCTGCAGACAAGCCATGACTGTGGAACACAGCATTGACTTATCAAGTACACCTGCAAGTACAGTTCCTGCCAGGAAAGACAAATACCCTGGCAGACTAACTAAGCATAAACCTCATGGATCCTCACGAGTGGAAACTAGATCCAGAAATTTTCAGCATGATAACAAGGAAGTGGGGATGCCCAGACATAGATCTATTTGCCTCCCCTCACAACTGCCAGCTACAGAGATTCTGCACAAGCAAGCATGGAAAGTGGATGCTGTATCATTCAGCTGGAAAACCCTTACAAGTATATGCCTTTCCTCCACTGCCTCTCCTCCCCAAGGTACTCCTAAAGGTCAGACAAGAGAAGCCAAAAATGATACTGATTGCCCCAGACTGGCCACGCCAGCACTGGTACCCAATCCTAAAGAGCTTGTCTCAAGGCCCAGCCTGGACATTACCTCAAATTCCTCATTTACTGACCCAACAGAACAATCAGACCCTACACAGCCAACTCAGGACCCTAAGTCTGGCTGCATGGCAGATAATGTAACCATTCAGAATGCACCTCTATCTAAAGCAGTTATGGATGTTATTTTGGAGGCCAGGAGGCCCAGCACCAGAAAATCTTATGCAGAAAAATGGAAGAGATTCTGTGCTTGGAACCAGGCACTAGGAATTGACACGCTTGTACCAAATATTCCTCAGATTTTGCAATACCTAACGGAGATGCTGGACAAAGGCCCATCCTTTTCATCAATTAAGATCCATGCCTCTGCCATTTCAGCTCATTACAATATGGGCCCACCTATTTTTTTTCCCATCCACTGCTAAGGCAGTACCTCAGAGGGGCCAAAAATATAAGACCTCCAAGGAGAGCACCGATACCTGCATGGGACCTCAATTTTGTCTTGGAAAAACTCACACTGCCTCCTTTTGAGCCAGCCAATACAGCTGAGATAAAATTCTTATCATGGAAGACAGCTCTGCTCCTAGCAATAACTTCAGCAAGAAGAGTCTCAGAGTTACAGGCACTAATGGCGGTGGAACCTTTTATAATTTTCCATCAGGACAGGGTTTCTCTGAGGACAAACTCCAACATTTATGCCTAAGGTAGTGTCCAGTGTGGCTCTTAACCAAACCATTCATTTGCCTACCTTTTATCCAAACCCACAGAATAAGGGGGAGAGACTTCTGCATTCTTTGGACATATACAGACAGCTACGCTTCTACTTGGACAAAACTAAAGTTTTCAGAAAAACTGAGCAACTCTTAGTGGCATATGCTGCAGGATCGCAAGGAAAATCTATCTCAAAGCAGACTATTTCAAAATGGATAGGCCATAGCATTCGTTTCTGCTATTCACAACATGGCAAATCAGTGCCTAAGGGCATTAGGCCACACTCAACCAGAGCAGCAGCCACTTCCGCAGCCTTCCTCAGAGGAGTACCAACCAAGGACATTTTGGAGGCTGCAACTTGGACTTCAGTGCACACTTTTACAAAGCACTACCACTTACCTTTTTACTCCAAATCCAGAGCAGGCTTTGCCACTGCAGTTCTGCAGGGCCTCATAGCCACTCCTAATCCTATTTAGCCCCAGCCACCCAACTTCAGCTTTAGGATTCAACCCAAGTGTAATGACTGCAACAGTGAAACACAATGGACATAGTACAGTTGTGTACCTACCATAAATGTAGATGTTCAAGTGTATTCACTGCTGCAGTCCAGGTTCCCCTCCCAACATCCCCCACTTCTTTGCTGGGATCTATCTGTACTTCTCTATTATATACAACCTATGTGGTGTATTTGCTTGCAGAAGAAGGTAATGTTTATGTTAGTGCATGCATTTTTATTGGCATAATTTTTTAGCCTACGCTTTTGGCAGCACGTGACATCTGGGGCAAGAAAAACTGAAGAAAATGGCGTCGGCTGCATCTTTTATACCCCTGTCGCACTGACGTCAGGGAAGAGGCAACAGCAATCGACGCCGGACCAAGACTTTGGAATTCAGGCCGACTGCGAGTAGCCTGTCAGCAGGATAACCCAAGTGTAATGACTAAAACAGTGAATACACTCGAACGTCTACATTTATGGTAGGTACACAACTGTACTTTATGTATATATATATATATATATATATATATATATGTATGTATATGTGTGTGTGTATATATATTTTATATATATATATATATATATATATTGATACACACGTGTGTGTGTGTGTGTGTGTATATATATATATATATATATATATATATATATATATATATATATATATATATATATATATATATATATATATATATATATATATATATATATATAGATGCTGCATCTATATATATTTTTTATATATTTTGTACATGGTTACAGAGATATTCATTTGTAACCTTTTAGCAGATTATTCATTTTTTAATTTTAGTTTTTGTTTAAGTAAGATTTTTGGGCATGCTGCTTTCTAACAGATATAGACGTTCTGGAAAATGTATATATGCATTAATGTTTTGCCATTGAGTTAGTTTTTCTATTACATTGTTATAAATACGTTTTTTAGATCAGTATGAATGGGTACACTATATGTATGTTTTTTATATATTTATACATTCTATGCATACAGCCACTCTCATACATTTTACATGTAGTAGCTTTAAGATTGCAGCAAGCTTTTAGCTCATTTTGAATGTTTAATTGGAATCAAGTGTTTTAAGAGGGTATATAATGTGGCTAATTATTATATTGTTTTATTAGAAGTATGAGGAAGCGTCATCCTAGATGCAAAAGTGCTTACTGTATTAAAGCATTTTTTATTTTAATCTACCTACAGTCGTGTTTGCTGCCTCTTTTTATTTATTTTGAGCCTCTACACTAACTGCCAAACTGTCATCAGAAAGTGCATTTCAAGGACTGTTAAGTTTTAGTGCATATTCAAAGAATGCTGATGTTCATGTTTCACTGTTGCAGTCATCACACTTGGGTTATCCTGCCAGGGGGTAGCCCTCAGTCGGCCCGAATACCAGAGGCTTAGTATTTCTGCGTCAGTTGCTGTTGCTTCATTACTGGCGTCAGGTCGTCAGAGGTATAAAAACAGGCAGCCAATGCCATTACACCAGTCTTTCTTGCCGAGGAGCCCGAAGCAGAAGCAGTTCGGACGAGTGCCGGTTGGCCGCTTCCTGAGTTTTCCTTTCCGAATTTGAATCATCTTGAAGTCTTCTAAAGCTAAGTACCCCATTGGGGATCCATTTTTCTTGCTCTAACCGATGTCAGAAGAAGTTAACAATTGTATCGCCTGTGGAAAGCAAATACCACACCGAGATTTCCATTCTTACTTAATCACCTGTTTAGGCCTAGTCTACGACATACCTCACTGTCACTTTTGTGCTTTGTTCAACTCCCGAACTGTTCATCGTTGGGCCCTTATTGTAGCTAAATACTTTCATTCTCGATCTCCATATTCTGAAATGTCTTTGTTAAGAAAAAACGTAAGTGACTTCCTGAATTAGGCATTTGTCCAAGTAGGGGTAAATTTGAATATTTCTCTGTCTGCAGTAGGCAATGGCTGGAGTCAGGCATTGTGGATAAGCCAAATGCAAGTGCAGAGAACTGATAATGCATAGATCCTGCCCTGAAACATAGATATTTCCTGTAGGAGTCCCTTATTGGGATGTGCAGGTAGGCCTCCTTTATGTCTAGGGTGGCTAACCAGGCATCTTTGGACAGAATAGGGAGAAGCTACTGTAGGGTGAGCGTTTTGAATTTTGGTACCAGCAGGAAGGTGTTTAGAATGGATAGAGCTAAGATTGGGCGCCAGGTGCCCTCTTTTTTGGGTACCAGGAAAAGTCTTGAGTTTCAAGGGAATAGAAGTTTACTGTTACTCATGCTGTCTGTTTTCAATGTGTAACTGTTTTGTTTAGCAAGTGGCCATCATCAGTGTTTGTGCTACAAATTACTGTCAGTGTTAGTAGCACAATAGATAGCATACTTGTCTTTGGTGCAGAAGGGCTGTGTGTTCTACACCCACACCGTGTAGATGAAGCGTTGATATTGTAGTGCCCTCTTTAAGGGGGGATAGGGTTGCTGCAGTCATCAATGTGTCCTCCTTTGGATGAGATGCCTAATAACTATGAACCTGTTGCCAATTTGGCAGCAGGCACTGAATTTGTACATGAAACTCTGAAATGTAAAGTTGTTTGCCAACAACAACCTCTTAATTAGTTATAGATCTCGTTAATGTGGAATTATTTAGATGACTTTTACTTCTGCAGAGATTGTGTATATTACCTGATATTGGTAGATTGTAATGACAAGACACTTGAGTGGCCATTTGTGGTTGAAATGTTTGTAATGGACATTTTTGTCATTATTGGTTCATATGTTTTGTTTCATTGCTTACTGGAAAAATGTTGTAACCTACAAATTTAAAGCACACTAATAAGTGGTGCTCTATTATACAATGAATATAATTTAATACAATCAGGATGATGCATCAAAGAACGCATTCATGTATACATGTTGCAAAAACTGTGTGCACGGGGCCTATGGTTTAAAACAGCCTGAAGATAAACTTAATCTCTGCTGGCTATATGCATTTTCTTTGAATGTGGGTTTTGGTGCTGCTTCGAGGGCAGTGAAGCGTACTGTTCATGCTAAGTCTATTTTCATTGTAAGACTGTATTGTTTTGTTTAGCAAAGACTATCAGTGTTTGTGCTGTAAATTTTGAAATAAAAGTTTAAAATATCTGTAATCACTGTAGAAGTAAAGAAAGCAGTATGCACACTGGCAGGTTTGAACAGTGTTTATGTTAATTGGGGAGAAATAACCACCAGTAATGGGATACTGGAATGGCTGGGTGGGGGTGTTGCGTGGGTGGGCTGGGACCCTGATCCATTACCCTGCCTAGGGCTTCTTTTGACGATGATCTGGCTCTGCTCTGGATGTCCACAGACAAGTTGGGTGTTGTACCGATAGAACTAAAACCTTCAGAAACTCTTATTAGTTACTCATTTCTTAAGAAGGTAAGAAAAAAGGACAACCTATGTCCAAACAGACTATCTCCAAACGATTGTCACATGCTGTTTCCTTTTGTTACACACACCACAAGTCAATTCCAGGCAGAGTCAAGGCACACTGTTCCAGGGCTTTAGCTTAATCAGTGGCTTTTTGTAAAGGGGTGGATTCTAGAAGTATTCTAGAAGCAGTAGCTTTGTCCTCTGTGTATTTCTTTAAAAAGTATTACAAGCTAAATTAATTTTCCAGGGCTAGAGCAGGCTTTGATAGGACCATTCTCCAGGGGCACCTGGACACTCATCCTTCCTTATAAGCCATGGTAGGCTACCCATATAGCCAAGGCTGCTGTAGCATTGTAAAGTTGCTGTAACTTGTTCAAATGACCTCTGATGAAATAGCTGCTTTCTCCGTCCATCCCCTTTATTTTCATATAATTGATGCCAAGGTGAGGACTTTGACTATTACTGACCCTTTTCAGGGCTCTACCCTCCCTATTTCACTTACTGAAGTGCTTGGAGCCCAGATCTTTGAATTTTCTTCAATTCTTCTCTGCAGTCAGTGGTTTGGATGCTTGGAAGGTGCCTTTAAATTTTGGAAGCTGTCTGAATGTTATATTCTTTGCAGGATGTAACCCATAAAGCTAAGGTCACTGCAGCAGTGATCATTCAGGCACTTACTGCTATAGAAAGTTTTGTACTTTCGAAGACTTTTATAAAAAGTGAGCATGAATGTATAAAAGGAAAATATGTTTAATATTTTGACTTAAAAATGAAAACAATGTTTCATGGGCATCTGTGTTGGGGTGAGCAGTTTGACTTTAATGATGGATTTATTATATTCTTTATAAAGAATAGTGCTTGAGTTCATTTTCACTGTATAGTTTGTGCCTTCTAATGATGTGAAGGAAATATATTTTTTTATTTTTCCTTTCTATGCTTTAATGCTTGATTTGTATTGCTTAGTCTAAGGAAGTATGTATTTACCAAAGACAATAACTCTCTTGTTTGTAAGCTGCCAATGTTCAGTTTTTCAAAACATTTTACTTATTTCTCTGTTCTTACTTGTTCATGTATCTGTTCTTTCTTTTCTTTTTTATGCACCTTACTTCACTGCTACCTTTCCATTTGTTCAGAACTGTTTGAACAAAGCTGAAATGGAACGTAGTTCACTAAGTGACTGTTTTGCATAAACGTAATTGCCCTGCACAAGTATCTGTTATAAATAGAACTTTTTTCAGCATCACGGAGTTTAGTGACATGGAAAAGTAACCTAGGAAATACTGTTAATAAGATGGTTACAGAAAAAAAACAGATGTAAAATGACTTTAGTTAGGAATTATTAATGTTGCAAGAAATCTGCACACACCCAGAAAGCATTTTGATTAAAAGTTCTTGGAAAGTAATAAATGAATTAATTCATTGACTCGTTATAATTTTGACTAGATTGCTCTCTTATACTTAGTAAAGCAGTCCCTATTTTGTCCTTGTCAAACGTAGCATAGTCACAGTGATGAGATTTCATATTGCAAAATAAATGTCTGTCGTTTAGCCACTTCCTAAGTTACACTGAAAATAAATGTACAAGAGTGGCATTGAGTTTAGAATGGTTGTTGCCATGGAAGATTAATTTGCTTGCATCCTGGTATGTGCTGCAATGAAAGTGATTGCAAATTTATTGTCTGTAATTGTACACAAGAGTGTATTTAACATCATGACTTACATTATGCAAAGCTGACACTAGCTGCCCAAGCCACACTCTTCCCAAAGCATAACTTAACAGCATACCCACGTGTTCGTATTAAGTAGCTGAGATAATGGGTTCTCTGCCTCCCACCTTATAGTACTGCAGCACGAATGTGAAAGAATTCGCCAAATAAGGGCCACAGTCTCAAAAGTGTATTGCATAGCTTGAGTAGAGTAGAGCAGTGCTGCACCACATATTTGTATTTGTCTGCATTTAACACCGTGCAGCTCACTCTTTCTTAGTGACCTTATCTTAAGTCAGTCACATTTGTGGTATTCTGACTTCAGTACCTCTGTAGTAGAACTCTGGTGGTGGCTGGAGCTCAGAGAGGTGAAGCTAGAGCTGAGGGGACAAAAATATGACAAGACATGACTACCCTATGGGCCCAGGGTGGATGCATGTACTCAAAGCTATCCCTTATTCTCCACCCAGTCTGACCCTGATGTCAGAATGGTGGGAGAGGGAGAGACAGTGCATAGAAAATCCTTCACTTGGCTGTAGTAGTGTGTCCTGTCCTGCTCCACCAGAATGGCAGGTGCTGAACTAAGTACTTATACATGGAGGAATGTACTCCAGGTAAAGGAGCTTCTTGGAATGGGGACCCCCCCCCCCAGTGTGGGGACTCTGTGGAGGCTGTCTGGAGAGTGGAAGGACAGTATCATATGAAGTTGACAAGAGAAGCTTGAAGCATGAAATGGGTGGGATGAATGAAATAAATGTCAGAAATTCTGGTCTTCATAAAGTTCACATCAAGCACACCCTTCTCTGCTAAGCTACTTCAACTGAGCAGGTTATCTACAGGGCCGGTGCTAACATTTTGGGGCCCCCCCCAGCAAATGTCAAGTTGGGAGCCCCCTAGGCACTTCAGTCTAAGTATCACCCTGTCACTGCCACCCATTCTAAGCAATCTTTTAATTCATGCTACAAACTTTCAGGAGTAGTATGCATAGTCTGAATTGTAGCTACAGTGTTCTTACATTACAACAGACCTATGTACCACACTGTTTTGGCCCGTCTCGGAGGGACATTCATAGTTACTGGCATTTACTTAAAACAATGATACATTACTATGTACAGGGCTGGACTTGGATGAAATGGTGACCTAGGCAATGCCTACTATTTTACCCCCCCCCACCCACATACACTTCCTCCAGTGTTCTCCTCTGCCCCCCTCACCCCAATCTTGGGCTCCCCATACCATGCACATTCATTTTTTTTCTTCCATTTCTCACATGTTGCCTTACTTCCTAGCATCCTTTCAACACACCTATCCTGACCAAGACAGCACAATACTAACCATTTAGGAAATAACTCAATTAAGCTAGAGCCCCAGAAGCCATGGGGTTATAGATGCTCTGGGATGCAGTTTAGAGCATTTTCCCAACCTTTTAATTCAGTGGTGGCACGAACAAAAATCACCAGTCACTGCCTGTGCATCCCTCTGTGGTTAGACTGGGATGAAAGTAGAGGTTCAAATTGCCACAGTCATGTATTTTAAGTGACTGCTGACATATGACATACATACATATACATAGCATGCTTCATCACTTCTAATCCCTAACCCCATCCTCCCAAATGCAGCCACCCGTATACATGCCTGGTGTATGATTTGGTGGAAATTCAACGAACAATAATGATTATAGTAATGTATTCTATTTTGTTGCTCCTAGACAAGCTATAGTAACCTTTTTTGTACACCTCTGAGGTCTGTAAGAAAAGTAAAGAAAACAGTGACAACACTGTCCCCAGCTCGTACACAAGCTTTGATGACTCCCTGTGCACATCTCTAAGGTTTGACAATGATGCAAATTAAAGAAGTAATAACTACAGCACCCCCACACACACACACATAACCTACAGCAGCATTCTGTACGCACACACATCTGAGCAGGGCTGGTTTTAGAATGGGTGCGAATGAGCGCAGAGGCCATTATCAGCTTTATTCTAACAGAGTCGTATCACAGCCCTGTTCACATTTTTTTATTCTCATTTTTTCCCAAACCAGCAGCAGCTTTTGTGAGGCCCCCACACGGTCAAGGATGATTATCCGTTTATACAGACTAAGGAGTGGGGGCCACTACACTCAGAGAAGATCTGTGTGTCTGAATGTTCTGTGACGTGTTATATGCTTTATTTTTGAAATGTAATTACTTGTTAGCTGCATTTTTTACTGACAACCAGAAGAATAATGTATGTGTCCTGGCATTACTGGGTGCATGCACACACAAAAATTGGTGATATTTTTTAAACACACACACATAAGTCATAACAGTAATAGTATTTTACTTATTTCAATAAATAGTAGTACATTGTGCAACAATGATACTGTCATACCAGATCAGTGAATATTGTCTAGCAGTCGTCAGACAGCAGCAGGGGGAAGTCACTTTTATTTACTTAACTGAGGAGTAGTACATACTTGTCACTGTCCCTGATTTCACCTCATAATTTTGCTCTGTCTTTCATAAAAAGTTTGATGTGCTGGTAAATCATTCAGGATTACAGACAATCAATAAATTTAGACATCAGAGTTTTATACTTATTGTCCAAAAATGCACGTTGATACAAAAGGTGTTACTAATTTTTAAGTGAATTGGAGTAATATTTGAAACCTGTTCCTAATTATGGGCCTTTATTCTGCCAGTACTTTTGGCATTGAGTAGAATTCTTCAGCAAAGAAGATGGAAGTTATGGAGTCTGGTGTTCTGCCAGTATTTATAAACTCCCTGAAAGAGCAAACCATCCCTGAAGACTGGGAGCATAAGCTGCTTTTATAATCCAAGGTGTGCACTGAGATTGGTCACTCTGGGCTACAGAGCTCTCTAGTGCTTTCCTCATTCATGTTTGTCAGCTTTATTTTAACAGGGTCACATCACAGCCCTGTTCAGGTAAAACAACATAATCAAGAAATCAGTAAATTTTTTTCTCCTCATTTTTCCACAGCTAGCAGCAGGTTTTGTCTAGATGACCAAGGCCCAGATGTCCTTCTGTTCTCATGTTGCAGTATTCATAACAGTATTCATAATAGTAGGGAGGATGCTACCTGCAGTGTCACTGTCTGGCCAGTATACCAAAGTCTTTGTTTCAGGAGGGTACATGTGATGTCCCTTACCAGGGCCATAAACAGACATTGGGTATAAAAGTGACGTCTGCACGTACCCTCATCAGAATTTTTCTGCCGCAGTGAACGTCGGACTCCTGTTTGCCAGTTCCGTAAACAGAAAGTAAGCAGATCGCATTTCTTCAGATGACCGGTTACGATTCCGTTCAAGATCAGACAACCGCTTCTTCAACCGATACCGATAAGTGCCCTGTTGTTTTTTTTTTTTTCCTTACTTTTGATTACAGTTTAGACTTGCATGTCAGCTAGAAAGGGGAAGTGTGCTTGAGGGAGACAAATTCCTCACAAGGGCACGCACAAGAAGTGTGAATTTTGCTTAGGCGAGGTCAACGACCAAACATCCTGCCCCATTTGCAAATCCTTCGTCCCCAAAACTCTTCCCAACCGCCTGGTGGCACTGAAGTTGTACTTAGAAAATCAAAGGCTATGTCTTCCCAATCCATGATCTCTCCCCTTCCCCTACTTCTGTGGCTAAAAAAAGGAAATCCAGTGGTGAGTGTCAGCACTGCACCTCAACCTAGGAACCCACATACAGGTTCCAGCCCCCCAACAACAGGTCTCCACAGATGCTTCAGACCTGGGGGGTGGGGTGCAGTGCTCCTAACAAACAAGAAACAATTCTCAGTACAAGGCAAATGGTTCACTCTAAGACAAAAGGACCACATCGACATCAAGGAAATGAGGGAATTACTATTAGCTCTTCTAACCTTCAAACCTACTGTCCTGCCAGGAACCCTGAAAGTAATCACAGACAATATGAGTGTCCTGTGGTACATCAACAAGCAAGCGGTGGACAAGGTCCTACCCCCTATGCAGCCTGGCCATCCAGATTTGGAACTTAGCATCTTCCCTCAAGGTCCACCTGGTAGCAGTGTATATCTCCTCAACAG
The DNA here is from genome assembly GCF_019279795.1 of Protopterus annectens. NCBI lineage: Eukaryota > Metazoa > Chordata > Ceratodontiformes > Protopteridae > Protopterus > Protopterus annectens. The sequence continues at coordinate 723,986,995 of NC_056735.1, forward strand.
GGAATGTTATGGCATACAAACTCAGGAGAACCTTGACCCCCTCTCATGCATGGATGCTTCAGAGTGAGGTTTTCCTGGACCTGATACACGGGTGGGGTATTCCACAAGCAGATCTCTTTGCCTCCCCCCAGAACAGATGCCCAGCTTCTGCACAAGGAATCCACATACACAAGCTTGGTAAGTGGATCCATTCTCCTTTTCTTGGGCAGGAATGTACCTTTACACCTTCCCTCCTTTCACACTAATTCAGAAAGTCCTTCTGAAAATTCAGAAGGACAAACTCAAAATCCTACGGGTGACCCCATTTTGGCCAAAACAGCATTGGTTTCCCCTCCTCCACTTACTAGCCAAGGGCAATTACAACAGGTTACCCCACCGACTAGACTTGCTCACACAGGACAAGGGATCCCTACTCCACCCACAGGTGATCAACCTGAAATTAACCTTATGGGTGATAGGGTTCTAATCCCTTAATGACACTTATATTCAGAGGATGTACTCAGTGTTCTGCAGGAGGCCAGAAAACCTAGTACCAGGAGAAACTATGTATCATAGTGGTGCAGATTCTCCAAGTGGTGTTAAAGGAAAATCAAGAACCCTCTTATTACTGCTATACCAATGGTCCTATTCTGTTTGTGTGAGCTACTCCACTCAGGATTATCTTACTCTTCAGTAAAAGTCCACTTATCTGCCTTGTCTGCCCATATCAGCCCCTCTGGCATCCAGACTGGAAGTCAAGCTTTTTCTGAAAGGAGTCCTTCATATCAGAGCCACAAGGAGACCTCTTCTCCCTCCTTGGGAACCTCAGTGTCGTATTAGAAAAACTAACGTTACCTCCTTTTGAACCAGCTCACTCAGTTTCTGTGAAACTATGCAGCCTGAAAGCAGTTCTGCTAGTGGCCCTTACGTCCTCCAGGAGGGTTTCAGAGATACAAGCCCTTATGGCTACCTCTCCTTATCTTGTTTTCCACAAGGACAGAGTTGCTCTCAGGACCAATCCTTCCTTCTTGCCCAAGGTAGTTAATGAACTTTCATTAAATCAAATCATTAACCTACCAGTTTTCTGCCCTCATCCACAAAACTTCTCAGAGAGGACTCTTCATTCCTTGGATGTACATAAGCAACTCAGGTAGTACTTGGACAAAACCAAATCTAGCAGGAAATCCGACCAATTATTAATCTCCTTCCATCCCAGAGCCCTAGGGAAGGCTGTCTCCAAACAGACCATTTCCTCATATCTCTGAATTCATTACCTTGTGCTACTCCCATCATGGAAAATCTGTGCAGGGCATGTTAAACCTTACTCTACCAGGGCAGCTGCCCTCCTTACTGCCTTTATCAAAGGCATTGACTTCACCTCCATTTTAGAAGCAGCCACTTGAACCTCGGTCCACACCTTCACCAAGCACTACAAGCTGGACATGGCCTCCCGAGCAAATGCAGGTTTTGCCAGGTCAGTCCTCCAAGGCCTGGTTGACCACGGAAACCACTCCTCCACCCAGGTTCATACCTAAAGCTCTGGTACTCTGCCTACTGTTATGAATACTGCAACATGAGAATAGAAGGACATAGAATAGTTGTGTAAGAACTTACCATAACCTTAGGTGTCCTTCTCTTCCACGTTGCAGTATTCAGTCCCACCCACCTACCCCCTGTTTCTTTCCTAACTGTCACGCCATGGCCTACTTGGGGGAACATAATTCGTAGGTTCATAGTTTAGTACTAAGCTAACTGCCCTTGTGAGCCATTTTAAGCCTAGCCAGTTATCCCTTGTGAGACTCAAACCCTGCACCTTGTGTTTGTAAGGCAAACACCTTTACCATTAAGCCACTCTCCCAACCCTTGTCATTCTCTTCCCCAATCTTCACTCTCAACACAACCAACCTACTGCCCTAGTAGGACCCCCCTTTTAACCCACAGGAGCACTACTGTATGTGGCAAAACATTCTGATGAGGGTATGTGCAGACGTCACTTTTATACCCAGCGTCTGTTTATGGCCCTGGTGAGGGACATCACACGTACCCTCCTAAAACAAAGACTTTGGTGTACTGGTCGGACGGTGGTGCTGCAGGCGCCTACTGTTTTGAATACTGCAACATGGAAGAGAAGAACATCTAAGGTTATGGTAAGTTCTTACACAACTATTCTTTTTATTTTATTTTTATTTACTTATTTAATATTTGTTAACCGGGAATGTCTGACTTGGAACAAAGCCAATTTTCAGTGGGCTCCCTGGGAAAAACATTCCAGACGGATGTCTTTATAACGTGGGAGGAAACTGAAGCACCTGGAGGAAACTCACACGAACACAGGGAGGACATGCAGACTCTGCACAGAAGGCACTCCAGCCGAGAATCGAACTGGAGAACCTCTTGTTGTGAGGCAACAACACTACCTCTGCACCACTGCGCTGTCCCAAGAGTTTTAGTGGACAGAGTGGTCACCAGCAGGTTTTAACTAAGAACTATGTTAGTGGTTAAATGTTTAATGGAATTGTGAAGCCTGTTACTTGATAAAATACTGTTACTATAACCAGAGATAACTTTGAATTTTAATGGAGATGTTAATAAGAGTTATTATTACCTACCTGGTTTATTAAGTATAGAAAATTGTTGTGCTAGTTTTTCTAGGTGTGCAAACATGTTAAAAAAATATCAAGATAAAATAATTTGCTGTGGTTGGGGGCCCTCCAGGAACAGGGGGTCCCCAGCGACTGCAGGGTTCGCTGGTGCCTAAGGCCGGCTATGTCTACTCTTCAGTGTGCATGTTCAGGAACATTGCATCTGATCCCACTCACTTTCAGTGGAAGTTTGCCTTAAAGCCCTGCACCTCATGGTGGCAGCCATTATAATAGCACCATTCGTCAGACTGTACATGAAAGTCCTCTAGTGGTCCGAGAGTCTGGATCCCTTCTCCTATCAAGTCAAAATCTCCAAGTCTTGCACAGCAAACTGCAGTGGTGGTTGAACACAGACCACTTAATGATGGAGAACCCAGCTTACGGACTCCTTTGATGTAATTTCATAGACATGTATATTGTGTAGTGCAGGGGAGGGGGATGGACATAACAGACAGGCTTTTCAGGGCGTGTCCATATCTTAATAGTTTAACATGAGCATTCTGGAGCATGCAGTTCTGTTTGCATTTGCTACCTTCTAAGATTTACTCCCTGTGGGAGAGACTGACATCACACTGCAATGCCATAGGTGTGGTGGTATGGTATATCAGTACGGGGTGGATGGGGGTAAGAGGCATGGTCTTGCTCTGTGTTGTCTGCCTTTGAGAATCTGACGATGGGTCATTCTGTCTGTCCTACTACTTCATTGCCAGTCATGTACCAGGGAGATGCAAGTTATCTGGCAAACAAGTCCAGACAATGAAATTAAAATTTATTAGTGCCTCAGGAATAATTCAGAAGTAAATATTAGGCTAGTTGCATTGTGGACCATTTTAAGCCTAGCCAGTTTCTCACCGAGGTGAGAATCAAATCCTGTACCTTGTGTCTGTGAGGTAAGCACCTTAACCATTATGCCAGTCCCTCACTCTGTTGTTGTATGGCAGTTGTAGGTTCCTTAATTAGTTGGTTGTATTGATGCTACTCTGCCTGTGTGACAATCTACGGTGTGACCTTTTTGCATCTTTAATCACTGCCAAGTTCATGAAGAATTTTTCCTTTTTCTTTTTTTTTTTTTGGAGGTCAGTCCAGAAGAAAATATACAAATGGCCCCCTGATCCCCTCTGTTTTTTCACCTATTTCCCCTGCTGATGATGTATGTGCAAAAAGGCAGATTGCACAAGACCAAAGTCTTCGTCATAGCCCTCTTTTGGTTTCAACTCTAACCATTCCAGCTAAAGGGAATAACTCCATTATATGGGTATTCATAGACAACACAGAATCTGGAACTGGGGCTCCATTCCCCTTACCTATGGACCAAGGCCAGCAGGAACTGGCCAAGCTAGCTGAGGAAATTTTCTCTGGCTAGGTAGTCCTTCAATAGGTAGTTACTAGGCATACAGTCCAGGAGACCATTAAGGGGCTTAACCCAAATTTCCAGTTTCCCAAAAGTGCTGTTTACTTAAGTGACTTCCTGAAGGTCTCACAGCAGGCAAATGAAAATTGAAAGATTCAAACCCTGTACCCTTGGTACAAGATGCAGCTCATTAACAAGGTGGAGTTTTAGTCCCCTGCACCAGCTGCCTAACAATATTTCTTATGTATGTGTGCGTATGTCTGTGTTTATAGGTGGTTACTAAATTTACAGTCTAGGGGATCATTGAAGGACATAGCCAAAAATTCCCAGATGTCCTTCAAGGATGCATCTGCAGTCATCACATATGGGTTGTCCTGCCTCAGGCAGCCCTTCGGTCGGCCGGATTCCAAAGTCTGGGTCCGGCGTCAGCTGATGTCGCCCCTTCCCCGACGTCAGAGCGTCTGGGGTATAAAAGCGTCAGCCGATGCCATCTTTCCCAGTCTTTCTTGCCGCGGTGCCCGAAGCAGAAGTAGTTCGCAAGTGCCGGTCGGCCAGCTCCTGTAATTCAGCTATCCGAAGACTTCAAAAGCTAAGTACCCCGTTGGGGACTCTTTCTTGCCTCAGCCGATGTCAGATAAAGTTAATAATTGTTTAACTTGTGGGAAATAGGGTTCATAGGTTCATACTAGGCTATCTGCCTAAGGGCATTTATAAGCCTAGCCCATAGTTATGTGGCTTTCGCCACCCCTTTAGTTTGAATAAAACTATGCCTATTATTTTGCTGTGCCTCTGTCAAGCAGTGACACTGAAGTAATCCCTGGGGTATATCTGCGATCTCCCATCCATTGGTCAAGATTCCTCTTGAACAAGGCCATCGAGGTGCTCTGCCTCACATGTACCGGGATTTTGTTCCACAGCATAGGGAGTCTCTGGGTGATGAATCTGTCCCTCCAGCATGTTCTATTAATAACCGTGTCAAGGTTTAAGTCTCCCGCCCTTGTAGTTCTGAGGGATCTAGATTTTTTGAGGTGAAGCATATTCATCAAATCTGGGTTTGACATGGCCTTATATGTCAGGCACAGGTCATCTCTGAGCAAGCGGTATGTCAGGCACAGGTCATCTCTGAGCAAGCGGTATGAGACTGAATAGAGCTGGAGTTCTTTCAGTCGGGCAGCATAAGACATATTTCTGAGACCCTTTATCCTTTTGATGAGGAACTTTTGGGGCCTTTCCAGCTGCTGCAGGTGTCGGGTCAGATACATTCCGAATGGGGCATTGTACTCAATCATAGGTCTAATGAGTGATGAGTACAGGGGGACGATGACCTCCCTTGATCTAGATGTGAATCCCTTCATGATCAGGTGGGCAATGTAGAAGGTTTTCCTAACTACTTTAGCAACATGAGTGTCAAACGAAAGGCTACTGTCAACCTGGGTCCCCAGATCCCTGATGACTTCTTCTGTGCTCAGTGGATTGCCACCTATATGGTAGCTAGGGGTAACCTTGTTTTTCGAAGGGTATGACTATGCATTTCTTGGCGTTTAACTTTAGGCCATGGCTCTGGCACCAGTTATCCATTTCTGTGAGGCCCTTCTGAAGGATATCTGTGTCAGATGTGTTTTCGACTATGGCCCAGTTTGCAGTCATCTGCAAACTTTGTCAGCCATAACCCTCCTGTGTTTGCTTGTACTTCAGAAAAGTAGATGCCGAACAAGAGTGGACCCAGGACTGAGCCCTGTGGGACACCACTTGTGACAGGCTTTGAGTCTGACATGGCTCCAGCAACTCTGACCCTGTGGGTTCTGTCACTTATCCAGTGTGCAACCCATCTTGTGATGTATGGGTTTACATTCAAGCTGATGAGTTTTTCGATGATACCTGAGTGGGGTATTGTGTCGAAGGCCTTTGCCAGGTCGAGGTAGGCTGTATGGACTGCCTTTCCCTCATCAATGGCCTTGGTGACTGTCTCAAAAAAGTCAACCAAGTTTAAAAGGCATGATCTGCCTTTGACAAAGCCAAACTGGGTTGGATCCAAAGTCTGCAAGTTCCCTATGTCTTTATTTATGAGTTCCATTATGATCCTCTCCATGGCTTTGCAGATAAGGCTTGTCAAGCTAATGGGACGGTAATTACCAGGGTCGGTGGAGGCACCGCCCTTGTGAAGTGGGACCACAGTCGCCGTGTGCCACTCCTTGGGTACGTATCCTGAGGTGAGGCTAAGATTAAACAGCTGTTCTAACTGCAGGTTTAATTCCTCATTGAGTTCGTGGAGCACACAGCCAGGGACACCATCCGGTCCCATGGATGCTGTGTTTTTTGCCTTGGAGAGGGCAGTTCTCACCTAGGCGTTGGAGATGTTTGGGGGGCTACAATCCTCTGGTATAGATATCTCTCCTTTTGGGGGGGAGGATTTCCACTCTTACTGTCTTCCCTGCTTAGGCCCAGACCACGATGTCTCTGCTTGTTCAGCCTGCGCTTCCTTCAACCGACGCACTCTTAGACGTCGGTCGGAGTTCACAGAAGAGTTTTTTGGGGCTAGTTTTTCATATAAAATGCCGTCGGAAACCCCGACTTCACATTTAACTAAGAAACGGAAAGACAAGGACAGACACACGCGGCCCACGGTTTTGGCTGAAACCACGGCTAGGCCTGCCGCGAGTGTCTCGGTCTCGGCTGATACCGAGTCCTTGGATCTTCAGAATCCTGAAACAGTACAACCGACAGCCTCGGCCCCGGAGGCTTCTACCAAGTCGGTTACAGAATTGCCTTCAGAAACCGGTGTATTGGAATCTTCCGACACCATTCCTTTAGACAAAGCTACACCAGCACGTGGTGCAGCCAGGCCTCCTGCATCCATGTCCATTAAGGCCTTCACCAGGGCTAAAGTTGCTAAACACACTAAAGCCATGCCTCCCAGGGTTATTCCTCAGGGACCCTCTTCTAGTTCACAGATTCTAACCTTAGCAGAGGACCTTATCCCTTTAATCAGGGGCTCTCAGCCCCATCCGGACAGGGGCTCCCAACCCCCTCTAGACAAAAGGCCCAGGGTAGATCTCCCTGATCCCCTTTCCTCTGAGGAGGTCTCTGATGGCTCGGATCACTCGGACTACCAGGAGGAGGCTTATTCGGCCTACGAGGATTCGGATGCAGAGGAATCTATCCCCTCAGCCTCCCCTCCTGAAGAGCTTTCCTTTGGGGAGACCCTTCATTCTATGAGAGAGCATTTCAAATGGCAGGGCCAGGAATATTCTGACTCCAGGAAAAGACTAAGAACTTTTCTTCATTTACCTCAGCATAGACCTTTGGCTATTCCTCCTGTTTTAAATGTCATTGATGATGTGTATTCTGATTCTAGTATGACCCCTGATACTCTGCCTCCGGCCCCTGTTAAGCCCGATAGGTATTACAGGGTCCCGGATACTCATAATTTTCTTTACAAGGCCCACTCTGCTGATCCTGAAACTATTTCACAGGGCCCTAAAGGTGTTGCAGCTGTTACTACTAGGAACCCACTCCCCTCTGCAAAGGAGTCCAGGGCATTAGAAAGATGGGGTAAAAAAGTGTATACTTCTGCTACTCTTGCTATGAGGGCATTAAATTGTCAGTTTCATATGATACAGTACCAAGAGTATTTGTTAGAAGAAATGCATAAGAAACTGTCTTCTGCTGAACCCCTTGACCGTAAATCCCTTCAGGATCTGGTACATAACTCCCAGCAGGTTAACAACCATTTTTTGCAGTGTGGGTGGCTGAAGGAACAATCTCTGCCAGACCATGTTAAAGCTAAGCTTTTGGATGCTCCATTGGAAAAGCAAAAGTTATTTGGTTCCACTGCTCAAGAAGTCCTAAAGAAATTTGAGGAAAAGGCAAAATCTGTACAAACAGTTAAAGATTTTCTTCAAGTTCAACCGCCTCGATTCAGCAGAAATTGGCCTTCCAAGAATTGTTCCTTTCCGGACACAGAAAGGTTTCAAAGGGGCAGGAACAGGCGTGCCAGAGGTAGAGGGCAAGCTAGGGGCTCTTACAGAGGCCGTCAATGGCAACCTCCAATCCAGACAGGCAGTTCAGGACCTTCAACTGCTGTACAAGGACAAACTCAATGACGATGCTTTGATTCCGCCAACCAGGGCTCAATTAGAAGCACCTATGGGCGGAAAGCTTTCTTTATTCTCAAAAAATTGGCACAACATTACAAGAGACAAATGGACACTCCAAATAATAGACAACAGATACAGGTTCCATTTCCACACGTTGCCAAAAAAAAAGGCATGCCAGGTCTGCCACCAAACCAAAGGGCAGAGGCTTTGAAACAAATCTCAAACTTACTAATCTCAAACTTACTACAAATGAAAGCCATAGAAAAAGTTCCTCTTTCAGAACAAGGCCAAGGATTTTACTCCAGACTATTCCTTGTTCCAAGAAAAGAACATCAATGGAGACCAATTCTCGACTTGTCCGCACTGAATACTTATCTCATTGTGCCAAAATTCAAAATGCTGACTCTACAGCAACTCCTTCCCATGCTGGGCAAGGGGTCTTGGCTGGTGGCTCTAGACCTCAAGGAGGCATACCTGCAATGTCCCTATCAGACAAAGTTGCAGAAGACACCTCAGATTTCTTGCAGGGTCAGAGCATTATCAATTCTCAGCATTGCCTTTTGGCTTATCTACTGCGCCCAGAGTATTCACGAAATGCCTGGCATCAGTAATAGCACACTGCAGACATCAGGGGATTCAAATATACCCGTATCTGGACGACTGCCTTATACAAGCGGACAGCTAACAAACTTTGGTAAAGGACTTAAATTATGCCATCAATCTTCTGCAGACCTTGGGATATACAGTCAACATGCACAAATCAAGACTTGTTCCATCCCAAAGAATAACCTTTCTGGGTGCGGATCTAGATACAACCACCCAAATGGCTTATCTCACTGAAGAAAAACAAAGACAACTACCGGATTACTTCAAAAATCTGACAAGACAAACTCAGCTGACTGCAAGGAAAATCCTGCAGGCCCTGGGTTACATGGCATCCTGTATTCTTTTGATTCCACAAGCAAGGCTACATATGAGAAAGCTACAGTGGTACCTAAGGAGTTTATGGACTCAGCACAGTCACAGTTTAGAAACTTTAATCCCACTCATTCCATGCCTTCAAAAGGAATTTCTGTGGTGGGCTCAGGCCAGCCAGTCCAACAGGGGGTTGCCCTTCACAAAGCCAAAAACCTCCCAAACTATAACAATGGATGCTTCAGACCTAGGTTGGGAGCGCGCATGGAGGGCAGAGGTATCCAAGGACAGTGGTCACGAAAGGAGCTACGCATGCACATAAATCAAAAAGAAATGCTAGCAGTGATACATGCAATCGAGGCCTTCAAACTCTTTCTGCATCAAGGCCACCTACTAATAAGGACAGACAACACCACAGTTATGTGGTACATAAACAAGCAAGGAGGTACCCATTCCTATCCTCTTTGCAGACTGGCAATTAATCTATGGGAACTTTCCTTGAAACTCAGTATACAGCTACAAGCTCAGTTTGTGCCAGGGAAATACAATATACTGGCGGACAGCTTAAGCAGAAATATCATGGATGTGCACGAATGGATGCTGCACCCAGACATCTTCCTACAGATAACACAATCTTGGGGGAGGCCGGACATAAATCTATTTGCATCCCCCCACAATCATCAACTGATGAAATTCTGCTCAAGGACATACCACCCACAAGCGTGGAAAGTGGACGCCCTCTCTTTCAGCTGGAGAAATCTAACAGTGTATGCATTTCCACCTATTCCATTAATGACCAAGGTGCTACTGAAGATCAGGACAGAGCAGCCAAAAGTGATTCTGATAGCTCCGGACTGGCCAAGACAGCACTGGTACCCACTGCTAAGGAGCATGTCACCTACAAACCCATGGCCTCTGCCTCTATGGCCACTTCTACTGACACAGCACAGATACAAAACTCTACATTCCAACCTGAAAACCTTGCAACTAACAGACTTGAGAATACCTTGACTCCTCCTCAGGATAAGCTATCCCAGAGAGTGAAGGATATTATTATGGAAGCTCGCCGCCCTTCCACAAGAAAGGCATATTCAGCAAAATGGAAAAGATTTCTCATTTGGAACACCACAAAGGGCCTAGATGCGACAGTGATGAGCATGGCACATATCCTGGAATATTTGGCAGAAATGTTCCACAATGGTCTGTCTTACTCTTCTATTAAAATTCATGCTTCAGCAATTTCAACAGAGTACAATACTGATCCACTTGTCTTCTCTCATCCTCTCCTAAGACAGTTTCTAAGAGGAACCAAAAACATCCAACCCCCTCGGAAACCACCTCTACCTGCTTGGGACCTTAACTTCATGTTGGAAAAACTAACACTGCCTCCATTTGAACCAGCAGCATCTGCAGATCTACAGTACCTTTCATGGAAGACTGCCTTCCTTCTGGCCATAACCTCAGCAAGAAGAGTTTTGGAGTTGCAGGCCCTGATGACAGTACAGCCATTTATTATTTTTCATCAGGACAGAGTTTCATTGAGAACTAATCCCACATTTATGCCAAAGGTGGTATCCAGGGTTTCATTGAATCAAGCCATTCACCTGCCTACCTTCTTCCCAAATCCACAAAACAAAGGGGAGAAACTGCTGCACACCCTGGACATTCACAGACAGTTGCGCTACTACTTGGACAGAACTAAAGGTTTCAGAAAAGCTGACCAGCTGTTGGTAGCATATGCTGCTGGTACTCAAGGAAAAGCAATTTCCAAACAGACTATTTCAAAATGGATAGGAAATTGCATTCGCTTTTATTACTCTTTTCATGGAAAGACTGTACCAGCTAACATTAGACCTCATTCTACGAGAGCCACAACCACCTCCACAGCCTTCTTAAGAGGGCATGGCTACCAAGGACATTTTAGAAGCTGCCACATGGAGCTCCGTGCATACATTTGCCAAGCATTACAATTTACCTTTATATTCCAGATCCAGAGCAGGCTTTGCTACGGCTGTCCTGCAGGGTATCTTAGCTACACCATCCTTTTCTTAGTTCCTCCACCCCCAGATTGGCTATGGTATTCTACCCATATGTGATGACTGCAGATGCATCCTTGAAGGACATAGTACAGTTTTGTACCAACCATAAATGTAGATGTCCGATAGGTATGCATCTGCAGTCAGGTTTACCCTCCCTCATTCCCCTCTGTGGTATTTCTTGGGTACTTACCCCTCTATTAGCTAGCTGGGGGGATCTATTGTGGTGTATTTGTTTTTATATATATATATATATATATATATATATATATATACATACATACATATACATATATATATATATATATATATATATATATATATATATATATATATTATTGCAAATGTTTGGATTTTATTGCATTTTTCCAAATTTAGCCTTCCTTAGAGGGCACCTGGCATCTGGGGCAAGAAAAACTGAGGAAGATGGCGTCGGCTGACGCTTTTATACTCCAGGCGCTCTGACGTCGGGGAAGGGGCGACATCAGCCGACGCCGGACCCAGACTTTGGAATCCGGCCAACCGAAGGGCTGCCTGAGGCAGGACAACCCATATGTGATGACTGCAGATGCATACCTATTGGACATCTACATTTATGGTAGGTACAAAACTGTACTTTTCTCCCAAGCTGTCTAGTTAAGTGAATTGCTTAAGGTCACACAGTAGACAAATGTGTGTTGAGGGAGTCAAACCCTCTATCACAGGAACTGTAGCTGATAGTTAACCCTCTACACCAAATGCCAGACTGTGTGATAATTGTACCCAGAAACTTCTGCGTGTAAAGCTACACCACAGAACCTCCCTTTTCCCGTAGTGTTATGCTACCTATGTGACCCACTTTCTGATCTCTTCAGCCTAATTTCAAAGTAGCCAAGGAGTAGAAAATGATCCCAGGCTCTTGATTACATTACTATGTTACAGAAGTGTCTTTGCCATCTTCTTCAAACCTTTTGGCTTAAACTAAGGTCAGACTGTGCTTTTTAATATTTACAGTTTTAGTTCAATTTTACAGTAAACTCTCAGTTAACTGGCACCCATGGGGCTTGGTAGATGCTGGATAACTGTAGTTTTTGGTTGTTTGAGAGTTACTATTAAAAATTGGCCTGACTAATACTGCACCCTATACTATTTGTTTGGTTTGACTTGTTCTTAAGTTGGGGAGAGAGGGAATTTATTCCCATCTTTCTTTTTTTAAACTCTAAAACTGTAAAAATGGAAGGTATGTTTCTGCTAGGGGTGAAACAAAGTGCAACACATGAAAATTGTACTGTATTTCTTTGACTTCTTGTGATTGCTTGAGAGTTCTGGTTGCTTGAGTTCTGGTTAGCTGAGAGTTTACTCTATTGAGCTGTAGTTTGATAGTTTACCGCCCCCCACCCCATGCAGTGTTTGGTGCCATTGGTGGTGGTGTCCTTCAAGGATGCATCTGCAGTCATAACAAATGGGTTGTCCTGTCGTCAGGCAGCCCTTCGGTCGGCCGGATTCCAAAGTCTGGGTCTGGCCTCGGCTGGTGTCGCACTTCACCCGACGTCATCTCTCCTGGTCTTCGGGTATAAAGGCATCAGCCGACGCCATTTTCCTCAGTCTTTCTTGCCGCGTGGCGCCCAAAGCAGAAGCTGTTCGCAAGTGCCGGTCGGTCAGATCCAGAGATTACTAATACCGAATACTACTTCGAAGACTTCTAAAAAGCTAAGTACCCCGTTGGGGACTCTTTCTTGCCTCAGCCGATGTCAGAAAAAGTAAATAATTGTTTAACTTGTGGGAAACAAATACCTCATAAGGATTTCCACTCGTACTGCCTATCTTGTTTAGGCCCAGACCACGACGTAGCAGCCTGTTTAGCCTGTGCTTCCTTCAACCGATGTACGCTTAGGCGTCAGTCGGAGTTTGCTGAACAGTTTTTCGGCTCAGATTTTGCGTACATTATGCCGTCAGATCCTCCGACTACTCAAATTGTTAAAAAACGCAAAGAAAAAGACCGACACTCGCGGTCCGCGGTTTCGGCCGAAACCATGGTTAAGCAAACCGCGAGTGTCTCGGTTTCGGCCGAAACCGAGCAAACGGGTCAATCGTCAGCCGAATCCATGACTACTACCGAGGCTCCTGCTACCCTAGTTGAATCGGCCTCTGAAGTTTTGCCTACTAATGTGGTTCCTATTGAATTATCAGACACCATCCCTTTGGATGTCTCTACCCCAGCACGTGGTGCTGCTAGGCCTTCTACAGCCATGTCTATTAAGGCCTTTGCCAGGGCTAAAGCTGCCAAAACTGCTAAATCAGTGCCTGTTAAGCCCCCCTCACACAGGCCCAGTTCCAGTTCACAAATGCTTACTTTGGCAGAGGATCTCATCTCCTTAATTAAGGGATCCCAATCTCACCGAGACAGGGCCTCTCAGCCTCCAGAAAAGAGACCTATAGCAGAGCCCCCAGAACCAGTGTCCTCTGATGATTCTTCGGATGACTCAGACAATACAGACCATCCAGAGGCCCCTTTTTCTACTTATGAAGATTCCGATGCTGAAGAATCTATTCCATCTGCCTCTCCACCTGAGGAATTTTCCTTTGGGGAAACCTTACATGCCATGAGAGAACAATTCCAATGGCAGGGACAAGATTTCTCAGATTCAAGAAAAAGGCTTAGGACCTTTCTACATTTACCACAACATAGGCCCTTAGCTATACCTCCAGTTCTGCCTGTTGTGGATGATGCATTTAATGATGTTTGCACTGCTCCTGATACTTTACCTCCAGCCCCTGCCAAACCAGATAGGTTTTACAGGGTACCAGACACTCATCACCACCTATACAAAGCCCCACTTGCAGATCCTGAGACTATCTCCCAGGGGCCTAAGGCAGTAGCTTCGACCTCAGCAAAAAACCCTCTCCCTTCTTAAAGGGAATCCAGGTCCTTAGAGAGATGGGGGAAGAAAGTTTACACCTCTGCTACTCTCTCAGCTAGAGCTTTGAACTGTCAGTTTCATATGATCCAATACCAAGAGTTTATGCTTGATCAGTTAACTAAGAAATTGTCCTCTGATGACTCCTTAGATAAGAAATATGTTTTAGAAATGGTGAATAACATTCAGCAGGTTAGTAACCATTCTTTAAAATGTGGCTATGATGCACTGGAGGCTTCATTTAGATCAGCCATGACTGGCACTGTTATTAGAAGGCATGCATGGTTGAAAGAACAGGTCTTGCCGGATCATGTTAAAGCAAAGCTGTTAGATGCTCCTATGGATAAGGCCAGTCTATTTGGTACCCCTGCTCAGCAAGTAATGAAGAAAATGGAAGAGAAGGCAAAATCTGTACAAACAGTTAAGGAATTCTTACAGGTTCAGCCCCCAAGGTTTAGCAGGAACTGGCCTTCCAAAAATTGGTCCTTTCCAGACTCCTCAAAATCTCAAAGAGGCAGGAATAGACGTGCCAGAGGCAGAAATCAATCCAGAGGGGGTGCCTACAGAGGACGCCAGTGGCAAGGCAATAACCAGCGAGGCACAGACACAACCACTGCCACTGCACCAGGACAATCACAGTGACTTGGCTCTGACACCGCCTACCAGGGAACAAATAACAGCACCTTTAGGCGGGAAGTTAGCATTATTTAGTAAAAATTGGCACTATATCACAAAAGACAAGTGGATTTTGCAGACCATAGACCAAGGCTACAGGTTTCACTTCCACACCTTACCAGTGAAAAGAGGAATGCCAAACCTACCTCCAAATCAAAAACAGAAGCTCTAAAACAGATAGCTCAATTAACAAAGATGAGAGCTGTGGAAAGAGTACCACTAACAGAACAGGGCAAAGGATTCTACTCCAGACTCTTCCTAGTACCAAGAAAAGAGAAAAGTTGGAGACCTATTCTCGACCTGTCCGTCTTAAACACATTCATCATTGTCCCAAAATTCAAAATGCTGACCCTTCAGCAACTTCTTCCCATGCTGGGCAAGGAGTTTTGGCTGGTAACTCTAGATCTCAAGGAGGCATACCTGCACGTCCCCATACGACCAAATTGCAGAAGATACCTCAGATTTCTTGCAGGATCAGAGCATTATCAATTCTCAGCATTGCCCTTTGGCTTATCTACTGCGCCCAGAGTATTCACAAAATGCCTGGCATCAGTAATTGCTCATTGCAGGCTACAGGGAATCCAAATTTATCCATACCTGGACGACTGCCTGATACAAGCGGACAACAAAAGCAAACTGACAAAAGACTTACAAAGAGTCATTTGCTTACTACAAGCCCTGGGATACACAGTCAATTTAAAAAAGTCAAGACTGATACCATCCCAAACAAGAACATTCTTGGGTGCGGAATTGGACACAGTAAAACAGATGGCATTCCTAACTGCAGAAAAACAAGAACAACTCCCTCTTTACTTCTTGGCATTAACAAAACAGAACAAACTAACAGCAAGAAAAGTACTGCAGGCCTTGGGCTTCATGGCATCATGCATAATCCTGGTCCCCCGTGCCAGACTGCATATGAGAAAGCTACAGTGGTACCTAAAGAATTTATGGTCTCAACACAGGCACAGCTTAGAAACTGAAATCCCACTAATCCCATGCCTGAAGCAGGAGTTCCTATGGTGGGCTCAAGCATGCCAGTCAAACCCAGGCTTGCCATTCCACAAATTCCAAGCAAGCCAAACCATCACAACGGACGCCTCAGATCTAGGCTGGGGGGCACACATGCTGGACAAATGCATACAAGGATTATGGACTCCAGACCAGCTGCACCTGCACATAAATCAAAAAGAAATGCTGGCAGTAAAACTAGCAATCCAGAATTTCAGACCATTCCTCAAAGAAGGCCATTTAATGATAAGGACAGACAACACCACAGTCATGTGGTACATCAACAAACAGGGAGGCACTCATTCATACCCCCTATGCAGAATGACTCTGGACCTTTGGAATATGGCTCTGAGCTACAACATCCAGTTACAGGCAATATTTGTACCAGGAAAAGAAAACATCCTAGCAGACATGTTAAGCAGAACTACCTCGGATGCTCACGAATGAATGCTACACCCGGACATCTTCAAGGCCATCACAAAGAACTGGGGAATGCCACAAATAGACCTATTCGCATCCCCACTCAATCACCAGCTCAAGAAATTCTGCACAAGGACATACCACCCACTAGCATGGAAGGTGGACTCTCTATCCTTCAGTTGGAAAGGCCTGACAGCATATGCATTTCCACCTCTCCTTTGATGCACAAGGTACTACTGAAAATCAAAGAGGAACGCAAGGATAATCCTGATAGCTCCAAATTGGCCAAGACAACACTGGTATCCATTGCTGAGGAGCATGTCTCGGGGGAGGACGTGGACACTACCCCTGATGCCTTTGATGTTAACTCAGAACAACTACAACACCATGCATCCAAACCTAAAAACTCTGCAACTGACTGCCTGGAACATCACATAACAACAACTAACCCAGACTTATCCCAAAGGGTTAAAGACATTATCCTTGATGCCCGCAGACCTTCAACAAGAAGGAACTATGCAGGAAAATGCAAAAGGTTTGTCATTTGGAGTACTGAAAGAGGAAAAGATGTGTCAAAGATAGACATTGCTAACATCCTGGAGTACTTGGCAGAGCTTCTACATACAGGCCTGTCCTATTCCTCCATCAAGATACATGCATCAGCTATTTCTGCAGAATACAGCTTCGATCCCCCTGTCTTTTCACATCCTCTACTCAGGCAGTTCCTCAGAGGAATCAAAAATGTAAAACCTCCTAGGAAACCACCATTACCAGCATGGGACTTGAACTTTGTGCTAGAAAAATTGACACTCCCTCCATTTGAACCAGCAGCAACAGCAGACCTTCAACACCTATCATGGAAAACTGCTTTCCTACTGGCAATTACTTCAGCAAGAAGGGTTTCTGAACTACAGGCCTTAATGGCAGTGCAACCCTTCCTAATCTTCCATCAAGATAGAGTGTCCATGAGAACTAATCCTACATTTATGCCTAAGGTGGTATCCAGAGTGTCTCTAAACCAGGCAATCCACCTACCTTCTTTCCCAATCCACAGAACAGGGGGGAAAGACTGCTGCATACCTTGGATGTACATAGACAGTTATGCTACTACCTGGACAGAACCAAAGGTAACAGAAAAACTGACCAGCTTTTAGTAGCCTATGCAACAGGAAGGGAAGGAAAAGCAATTTCCAAACAGACAATCTCTAAATGGATAGGAAATTGCATAAGATTCTGTTACTCTTACCATGGAAAGCAAATTCCACAGAACATAAGACCTCACTCTACAAGGGCTACAGCCACTACCACAGCTTTCTTACGAGGAGTGGCTACCAAGGACATTATTGAGGCGGCTACTTGGACCTCCGTGCATACATTTGCCAAGCATTACAACTTACCTCTATATTCTAGATCCCGAGCAGGGTTTGCCACTGCTGTTTTACAAGGGATCCTAACTACACCATAATTCTTCTTCCTTCTCCCCTAGTTTGGCTATGGTATTCTACCCATTTGTTATGACTGCAGATGCATCCTTGAAGGACATAGTACAGTTTTGTACCTACCATAAATGTAGATGTCCGAACAGGATAGCATCTGCAGTCAGGATTACCCACCCTCCTTCCCCTCTATGGTACTCCTAGGGTATTTACCCTCCTAATAGCTAGCTAGGGGGGGATCTCTTATGGTGTATTTGTTTGTATATATGTACATGCATGCTTATTTTTCGTATTTGCCTACTATTTTTGTTTGGAAACATTGGCATTTATCCAAAATTTAGTTTTCCAAGAGGGCAACTGGCATCTGGGGCAAGAAACACTGAGGAAAATGGCGTCGGCTGATGCCTTTATATCCGAAGACCAGGAGAGATGACGTCGGGTGAAGTGCGACACCAGCCGAGGCCAGACCCAGACTTTGGAATCCGGCCGACCGAAGGGCTGCCTGACGACAGGACAACCCATTTGTTATGACTGCAGATGCTATCCTGTTCGGACATCTACATTTATGGTAGGTACAAAACTGTACTTTTTTCATGTTTCACTGTTGCAGTCGTCACATTTGAGTTATCCCTGCCAGAGTAGCTTTCGGCCGGCCTGAATACCAGAGACTTAGTATTTCTGCGTTGGTTGCTCTCGCTTGAGGACTGACGTGAGGTCATCAGTGGTATAAAGGAAGGCATCTGATGCCATTACATCAGTCTTTCTTGCAGTGGAGCCAGAAGCAGTTTGCACGAGTGCCGGTCAGCCGCTACATGAGTTTCGTTTCTAAATCGAATTTGAAGTCTTTGAAAACTAAGTACCCCGTTGGGGATCCTTTTTTCTTGCACTAACCGATGTCAGAAAAAGTTAATAATGGTCTCGCCTGTGGAAAGCAAACACCACAGTGGGACTTCCACTCTTAATGCGTCACTTGTCTAGGCTCAGACCACGACGTTCCTCGATGTCGCTTCTCTGCTTTGTTTAACGCCAGAACTATTCGTTGTAGGGCCCTTATTGTAGCCAGATATTTCCATTTACAGTCCTCGAATTTCGATATAGCTTTGGTAAGCCATCCGACAACAGATCTTCTGAAAAAAACGTAACAATAAAGACAAAGACAGACCACACAGGACCAAACCTTCTGAGAACACTTCCGTTAAGCAGCTCGTCAGTCCTCCAGAACTCATTGAGGTGCTTTTTCAGCCCCTGATGCCTGCTTCAGTTAATTCGCAGACTGCTGCCGAGACCCTTTCAGAATTCGGTATGCCACAGAACTCTTCTTTGTCTAATGATCAGTTAGATCAGTTATATTTGTTTAATATTGTTGTGCAACTAGTTTAGTTGTAGTTATGAGTGTCTGTATATAGTACTTTGTCAGCCTTAATTTTTTTTTCCATTATGGACAAACAAACAGTTAAAAGTTTAAAAGTTGTGCCTCTGGTGCTAAGATTTCACTGCAGGACAGGCACCCCCAATGCCTTAAGTGTCCTGAAGAACCCACTTTTCAGAGAAATGTGAAATTTGTACATCCCTCAAGGCTTCCAGCTTAAGAGATAAGTGAGACAATACTTCCCCATAGCAGACTATCAGCTGCCACCAGCTCCTGTCCTTGTTTGGATCTGCCTTAGCTTCATCGATGCACAGCCTCCAGACCAAGCAGTAGACCACTTTAGTGAGGATCCCACTGTGCTCTTAATGCTGTTGGTGCAGTGTGGTTAGGCTGTTTCCCTCTCCTTAGGATGGGGCAAGCTTGTGTTGACCATTAATTCATTTCTATCCTTTCATCTTTCAGGTCCCTCCAGTGCCCATGCCACTATTCAAATGTTAGGGCTTTATTCTTTTGCACTACTGAGACAGACTAAGTAAGATAATTTTAAGCTTGAAAAACTCAAAGCAATCCTTGTTTCTGAGACCTTGTAAACTTCATTCTTGACCTCATTCCTGACCAAATTTTCTGATATGAAAATAGTTTGATTCATCCAAGGAAGAGGCTGTCTTTACTTTCTTTCCCTTTTGTCTGTGTTTGAAGTCTGTATTCTTGAGAAACTTTACTTTGCTTGTTGGTCTTTTATGGCGATTTCTGTTTTTTCTTCTTTTGCCTTTTTCTATTCCTTCTTTCTCTGTACTTTCTTCTCATTGTTACCCCCTGCTTGACATGTAGCTCCAGACCATGTCATGCAGCTACCTTTCCTTCACAATTTATAAGCCTGTTATATGCAACTTTTGTTAATGCTTCCTGAACTTTAGTCATTATTGTGGGTTTGGCCTTACCAGTGCACTGCATTGTGGAGAAATGACATTGGCTACCCTTCTGTTGGTCTGATATTTCTTAGGTAATTTTTTTTTTTTTTTTAACTCTAGTTTACTTCTGCTTTCTTTCCAGTAACTACTGAATGTTCTTCGTGTTACTCTGTTTCAGTCCTGACTTGTGAGATTTCCTGCCCTGACATTCAGAGTAAAAATCCCCTTCCTTCGGCTGGCCAGTGTCTTGACTGACATCAGTATCTTTGGGCATATGGGGAGTCAGCTGACATCATGATATCAGTCTTTTCTTTCCGTCGGAGCCTGAAGCAGTATTTCAGTGCATTGTTCGGTCCACACCAGAAAGAGAGTCTTCTAAAAGCTAAGTACCCCATTGTGGAACTCTTTTTTTTTCTTGACTTAACTCTTGTCAGATAAGGCTAACAGTTGTCTCCACTGTGGTAAGCAGATCCCACACTGAGACTTCCATTCGCTTTGTTTCACCTGTTAGGCCAAGATCACGATGTACCCAATTGCCGTTTCTGTGCCCGATTCAATTCCGTGACTATTGGGTGTAGGGCCAAGATCTTAGCTAGGCACCAATCTACTTCTCAACATCCGATGGTGTCTGCCGGTTGTCCCGAGGTCGAGCTCCCTAAGCATAAGAAGGATATAGAAAAAGACCCAAGCTTAGGGCCTCTGATGACTGTCTTTCTCCTTCAGCCAGTTCGCCAAGGCTCATGATTGCTGAAAAAGGCAAGGCACTTCTACGACTGAATTGGTGGCGCAGGCCTCTGTCAAGACCCATCCAGAGTCCTACATGCTATCTGGTCCCTCAGCTTCTGCACAGGCCTTAGCATTTAGTTTGTTGGTCTGGTCCAGGGCAGCTTAGCACGCCCCAGCTTCTGATGAGTGCTTTTTTACCAGTGCCGCTTCTTTGCAGTGTCAGCCTACACCAGTTGCTCATTCTTCTAGGGAGACTGGCATCAGAATTGCAGATGTCCCTAGGTCCAAGGCCAAATCTACCTCCAGGAAGAGTACTACTTCAGGCCTTATGCCTAGGCCTACCGGCTCCTGTACACAGGGATATCAACAAGACCTAATTAGGGTAGCTGAGGACCGTATTTCAACAGTTAGATCTAGGCATCCCCCTTTGGAGTCTTCCCCAGGGAAAAGGAAAAGGGTCCTACCCCTGAAGTATTTTCTGATCATCTTGATTTTGATGAGGATTCTGTCCAGTCTGTTTTTGAGGAAGGACCCTTCCTCACTTCCTTTGAAGATTCAGATTCTGAAGAGAATCTGGCTTCTTTTTTCCCTCCTGAGGACATACATTTTGGGGAAACTCTCAAAAAAAAAGAAAAAAAAAGGAGAGTTAAGGAGTTCCTTGACCTGCCAGAATACACACCTCTTGTTATTCCTCTTATAAGGTTGTAGCGAGTATTTTTATTGATTCCTCTTTAAATCCAGATTCTCTATCTCCAGCCCCTCAGAAACCAGACAGTTGTTATTTAGGGTACTGAACTCCCATAAGCATATCTCTCAACTTCTTATTGTAAGAAATCTGGAGAAAGCCTGACAAATTGGGGGGGGGGGGCAGATTTTAAATATTGCTCTTATAAACTTAGACAGTTGCTATAACAATAGGGTTTATGTTAACATACATTTTCTCAAGGATTTGATTTTAAACTCAAATGCATGTTATTATTTAATGACGTCAGTCCTCAGATCATCCCAGCAATTTACCAGAAAACCACAAATTTTATAAGGAATTGAATACAGATATGAGGCAAAAATCTGGATGGTTTTGAGGTTTGCCCATAAGTACCTTTTCAGGAACCCTTTTGCTGATCCTGAAGTTGTCACATCCAGTACCCAAAGGAGCTAGAGCCAGTTCTTCTAAAAATCCTTTACTGTCTGACAAAGGTAGCAGGCCCTTGATAGATTTGGTAAAAAAAAAAAGTTTACACTTCTGCCACCATAGCCATGAAGGCCCTTAACTGCCAGTTTCATATGATTAATGCTAGCAAACAGTTTTGCATAATCTGAAGCAAAAGGTTTCATCCCTTGAGGACAAGAACCTTTCTAAAGAATTCTTGGACCTTTGCCACTCTAGCTTTCAAGTGGCTAGACACTCTTTACACTGGGGCTACAATGCTTGGCTACAGTGCTTTGGAGGCCTCCATCCGGGCTGCAGCCACTGGTTCTGTGATTAGAAGGCATGCTTGGCTAAGGGAGCAAACTCTCCATGGCCATATCAAGTCCAACCTTCTTGATGCACCCCTGGACAAGGACTTCCTCTTCTGGCCAAAAGCTGAGGTTGTCCTCAAAAAGATGGAAGACCAAGCAAAATCAATGCAGACTGTGAAAGACTTCCTCCATGTTCAGCCACCTGGGTTTAGTAGGACCTTTCCCACCAAACAGCGGTCGTTTCCCTCACAGTCAAAAAAATAAGCAGAGAAAACCCCGGAGGGAAAGGACTCAAAGGCAGCAGCAATCACAATGACCCAAGCAGTGCTCCTTGGAAACTTCCAAGCAAGGGAGTTCTAGGCCACAGGGACCTGGCAAAGAAGAGAAATGACTCATTCCTACCACTCCCCTTGCCCCCCTCCCAAGATTAGGAGGAAGGCTGTCTCTGTTCAAAGAGAATTGGCCTCTTGTCACCTCAGACAAGTGGGTTCTAAACATTATTTCAAATGATTGCAGACTCACTTTCAAGGAGCCATTAAAGTACTATGGTTGTCCAGATAGTCCACAAAACCAAAGAACAGAGGCCCTTTCTCAAATTCTCCATTTGTGTTCACAGGGCTCAGTGGAACCAGCTCCAGAGGACCAGAAGGGAAAGGAGTTCTACTCTCGTCCCTTGAAAAGAAGGCTGTTGGTGCCCTATTCTAGACCTGTCAACCTCAATCAGTCCTTGCTGGTTCCAAAATTCACAATGTTAATTTTTCAAAAACTGATGTCCATGATAGCTCCTCCAGCCTTAATGGTCACTGTGAATCTAAAAGATGCTTAGTTGCACATTCCTGTAGAGGAATCTCACAGACGCTTTCAATGTTTCAGAGCAAGTGCGAGTCAATTTCAGTTTTCTGCACTACCCTTAGATACGAAATGAAGTTATTTTAAAACATAATCACGATATTTATGTCCCATTGCTTCGTGAGTACCATGAGAGACCAGAGTTGGTACGAGAAGGGAATAGCAATTATGGTAATATAAATATCAATAACAATGATGTTCCTACTGTTAATACAAGTAATGATGTTAGTAATGTTCTAGGGAATAGGAATGTAGCTGTGTTTTGCCCTTTTGTTACCACATATTATGAAAATGGCAAGATAGTTAGTGACATTTTAAATAAAAATTGGAACATTATTAAAATGCAAACAGATTTGAGTACTAGGTTAAGAATTAATCATAACATTGTATAGGAGGGGCCAAAATTTAAAAAATATTTTGAAGCAACAACCAGTAACCACCAGTGTGGGTAAGATGTTTCCTTGCGGCACATGCAATCAATGTAGATATGTTTATAATGGGTCAAGTGTAAAAATAGGCAATAAGAAAATCCAAATCAGGGTGAATATAGCTGTTATACACAAGGGGTAGTGTATGCTGCATGCTGTTCAGAATGTCCAACATTTCATGTGGAAAAAACGAACGTAAACTATCCCAGAGGATATATGAGCATATTTATGACATCTCTCATAGCAAGGATACAAATTCGCTGTTTAAGCATATAAGTAAATTTCCTACCCACAGCTGTAAATTTCTGGTAGTGTACCAGGTTATAAAAGATCCCCTTGGAGGACCCTGGAAACTAGTTTTAGGAAATAGAGAGACCTGGTGACAAATATATCAGAATGATGGATGCCCCACAGGGCTAAATGAAATGATTTCCATCAATAGCCTCCTTAAACTAAAAACATATGACAGATAGTTTATAACATCTGTATTTAGACATAAATATGTGTATATAAATATATTTTGTAAAATATATGGTCTACAAAGTATTCATTGTTTTTTATCATTCATTAATTTTAAATTCTGTATTGGAGCGGTTATTGGCTGTTGTATTATGTGATGTCATGTATTATCACTACATAAGGGTTGTTCAATGTAAGAAAGTTCATCTGAAGAAGTTTGGTAATTTATCAGACGAAAGTGCTAATAAATTGTGGAAAAATATACTTTTGCCTTTGTCTTGCTGCCAGCCAGTTGTTTTTTATTTGGTTTACTTCGTTCTTTTGTGTTTGGTTTTAGTTATGGCTTCAGGCAGTTGCAATGAAGGCAATGGAGCTGTTTCCTTATCGGAGTTTCAACAGCTCTGGGAATCCGTGGATAATTTAACCCTGTTAGTGCAGCAGCTAGCTAGATGACCTAGCGATATTGGGTTACTGGCATATGGTAGTGATGACTACCAGAATGCCCCTGAAATCCTCAGGGAATGAGTTAATGGAGTCTGAAATGGAACTGTTCTTACACCAGGACCAGTGGAGCAACAGGCGGAAGGGATTACACCTGAAGAGCCGAGGCCAGCAGTTTTCTCACTTGATTCGTGGCTTAACCAGAGTGTACCATCTGGAGCTCCGGTAATGGATAACAGTACTTTATTCGATAAATTGCTGGATGAGTTTAAAGACAAACTTACTAAGTTTCGTAAACTACAGCAAGAGAATAAATACTTCAAAGAATGTCTTAAATATAAACTTGTACCCAAAGGACTCCGGTTGTGGAAATTCCCAGCCGGGTTAAAGCAAAATTCAGTGTTACATCAGGAGCTCCTAGCCATGTTCGATAAACATGGCTGTGAATTAATGGAGCTCCTGATAAAGCATAACAGCAAATCCATGGAAGCGTTACATGCCGATATTAAAGAACTTGACGGCAAAATTGTGAACAGCAATCTGTTTGTTGGTCATACAAGCCAATATGACTATATTTTTAAGGACATTGACAGTCACAATCTTGCACAGGAAGAACAAAAAATTGGAACGAGACAAGTCAGCATATGCACAATGTAAAGCATATCCTTTACCACCTTTAGGGCAAACTGGGAACAAATTTCCTAATACACAACAACAGGAATATGACGAAACCTGTGAAAAATCTGATGCTGAAGCTGTCCCTTTAGATCAACCAGAGGTGTGGAGATCAGAAAGGTTGCGGAACCGCAGGCAACAGAACCAGGGGACCATATCCACAAACCAGTCGCTGGAAACGCAATCAGCAGAGGAATGGGAACAGGAACAATCGATATTAGAGGTGATTAGAGACTTTGACTGTAAAATTATTGAAAATACTGCTCATGATTTTAAAATTTATAATTACAGTACAACTGCCCTTGGTGAAGAGTGTGCTAATTTCTTCATTAAAGGATATACTTTTATTCCCAGCAAATATGTGGATCTTGTCAGGCTGATTTTGGATTTAAAAATGTATGTCAGAAATTTGAATTTGCATGTGTTATTTAACAATGAAAGTCAGATTTTATGTAATTCTGGAACAAGTCTTAGAATTCCAAGCGTTTTTAACCCTGATGTGCACCCTATATTAAAGGTGTTTGAAAAAGCCTGCGAAATAGATTTTAGACATTATTCTTCACAGTTAGATTATGTTGATAATATGTCTGATATTGATAAAAGTACACTGGAGTATCTTGGATCATATAGTGATCTCAGGTTCAATCGCCCAGACCAGGGTGGGGGTATGGTGATTATACAACAAGATGACTGTACTCAAAAAATGTTTAATATGTTGTACAGTGGAACCTATGAAGAGGTGTCCAATGAAGTATATCTAGGGTATAAGAGAATAGATTGGGAATTACTGGATATGCTTACACAGGAACAGATTGCTATACAGGAATATAACTATATGACAATTGATTGGCCTAGGATCCCGGTAATTTTCGGGGTCCCTAAGATACATAAGGATATCGCTGATCCACCTTTAAGGCCTGTTGTGGATTCTGAGAAATCCAAGACCAGTTACATAGCTAGATTCCTAGATAAACAACTAAAAACAGTAGTAAATAATATTTCAAATTTGTGTTGTGATTCCTGGCAGTTGCTCACCATTTGTAATAAAAACCATTGATGTAAAAGACTTGTTTAGTAGTATACCCCATAAGCAAGGCAAGGACTGGTTTTGTTTATACCTTCATGAAGCAATGAAGTTACACCAAGACAAAATTAATGTTTATAACCAGTTATTAGATGTGGTCCTAAGCTTTAATTATATACACTTTGAAGGACATTATTATAGACAAATGGAAGGGGTAGCCATGGGGCCAACCTGTGACCCCCTGTTTGAAAATATTGTCATGGCATGGTAGGAAAGGGAATACCTGTATTCATGTCCTTTCTGTTCCTACATTAGTATGTATGTCAGATACCTGGATGACCTGTTTATTGCATGGAAAGGTCCAATGGTAGAAATTAACAACTTCATTGTATATATTAACCAGACAACTGAATTTTTGAAATTTACCCATGTTGTAAGTTTCGATAGTGTGGTATATCTAGATGTATTGATATCAAAAAATGTATTAGGGCTGAAATCTACCATTCATAGAAAACCAACATTTTCAAATACATATTTGCACTATTCCAGTAACCACCCCACCCATGTAAATAGGGGAGTTGTGAAGGGCCAAATGGTTCATGCAGCTCATATGGTCTCAAACCATGAAGATTTTATAGGAGAGTGTACTCCTAAATCTAATATGTTTTACAACAGGGGTTACCCTAGAAGAATGGTGAACCAGATACGAAATGAAGTTATTTTAAAACGTAATCAAGGTATTTATGTCCCATTGCTTTGTGAGTACCATGAGAGACCAGAGTTGGTAAGAGAAGGGAATAGCAATTATGGTAATATGTTGTTTGTCTTTTCGACTTTTCCCAGTTAGGGGTCGCCACAGCAGAACTCCGGTCCGCTAATGATTGGCAGTAGATTTTTATGGTGCCGAGTTGCCAGCCTGACGCCCAACCTTCGGCGAAGACACGTCCATTCACGCATGTCTTTCGGAGGCCACTCTACCGCGGGGAGGACATGCAGACTCCACACAGAAAGCACTCCAGTTGAGAATCGAGCAGGAGAACCTCTTGCTGTGAGGCAACAACGCTACTGCTGTATGGTAATATAAATATCAATAACAATGATATTCCTACTATTAATACAAATAATGATGTTAGTAATGTTTTAGGGAATAGGAATGTAGCAATGTTTTGCCCTTTTGTTACCACATATGAACATGGCAAGATAGTTAATGACATTTTAAATAAAAATTGGAACATTATTAAAATGGAAACAGATTTGACTACTAGGTTAGGAATTAATCTTAACATTGTATATAGGAGGGGCCCCAATTTCAAAAATATTTTGGAGCGATAGCCAGTAACCACCAGTGTGGGTAAGATGTTTCCTTGCGGAACATGCAATCAATGTAGATATGTTTATAATGGGTCAAGTATAAAAATAGGCAATAAGAAAATCCAAATCAGGGGTAGATATATCTGTCATACACGAGGGGTAGTGTATGTTGCATGCTGTTCAGAGTGTCCAACATTTTATGTTGGAAAAACCAAACATAAACTATGCCAGAGAATATATGAGCATGTTTATGACATCTCTCATAGCAAGGATACAAATGTGCTATTTAAGCACATAAGTAAATTTCCTACCCACAGCTTTAAATTTCTGGTAGTGTACCAGGTTATGAAAGATCCCCTTGGAGGACCCTGGAAACTACTTTTAGAAAATAAAGATAACCTGGTGGCAAATATATTTGAATGCTGGATACCACCCTGGGCTAAATTGAAGTGATTTCCATCAATAGCCTCCTTAAACTAAGAACATATGACAGATAGTTTATAACATCTGTATTTAGACATAAATATGTGTTTATAAATATATTTTGCAAAATATATGATCTATAAAGTATTAATTGTTTTTTATCATTCATTAATTTTAAATTCTGTATTGGAGCTGTTATTGGCTGCTGTATTATGTGACGTCATGTATTATCACTACATAAGGGTTGTTCAATGTAAGAAAGTTCATCTGAAGAAGTTTGGTAATTTATCAGACGAAAGCGCTAATAAATTGTGGAAAAGTATACTTTTGCCTTTTTTTGCTGCCAGCCAGTTGGTTTTTATTCATAGAGGAGAAATGACTCATTCCTACCACTCCCCTTGCCCCCCCCCCCCAAGATTAGGAGGAAGGCTGTCTCTGTTCAAAGAGAATTGGTCTCTTGTCACCTCAGACAAGTGGGTTCTAAACATTATTTCACTTGGTTGCAGACTCACTTTGAAGAAGCCATTAAAGTACTATGGTTGTCCAGATAGTCCACAAAACCAAAGAACAGAGGCCCTTTCTCAAATTCTTCATTTGTGCTCACAGGGCTCAGTGGAACCAGCTCCAGAGCACCAGAAGGGGAAAGGAGATGTTCTTTGTGTTTCACTGCTGCAGTCATTACGTTTGGGTTATCTGCTTGCAGTAGCCCACAGTCGGCCTGATTAACAAAGTCTTGGGTCCTACGTTGGTTTCTTTCTGTTCTTCCGTGACGTCAGGTCGTCAGGGGTATCAAACATGCAGCCGATGTCATTACATCAGTCTTTCTTGCCGTGCGGTGTCCGAAGCAGAAGCAGTTCGCAAGTGCCGGTTGGCCGACTACTGAAATTGTTGTTTTTGAGTTTCAAAACCGAAGTCTTCAACTGAAAGCTAAGTACCCCATTGGGGAAACTTTTTCTTGCTCTAATCTGATGTCAGTAAAAGTAAATAATTGCATTTCTTGTGGAAAGCAAATACCTCATAAAGATTTTCATTCGTACTGTATTCCTTGCCTAGGCCCTGACCACGACATACCTCCCTGTTGGTTTTGTGCCTTATTTAAACCACAAACTATCTGCCATCGGTATATTTGTGCTTCTAAATATTTTGGTGCTCAGTTCAATTATCCTGATATGTCTTTGGTAAGCCATTCGACTACCGACATTCCAAAAAAACACAAAGATAAAGACATAGACAGGCCGCCCAGTTCGCCGGTACTCAGTGAGGTGCTTTTGCAGCCCCTGATACCTGCTACTTCAGATTTGCAGGCCTCTACTGAGACCCATTCGGAGCCCGGTATGCCATGAGATGCTTCAACTGTGGAACCTGCGGATGTTTCTACCTTGGATGGGTCTGGAGCTGCTGTGCAGGCACCTGCTTCTGAGGGTGTATTCAGGCCTACTGACTTGCATATTAAACCAATGCCATATTCTTCTTCAAGGCCTAAAACTCGAACCATGCCTAGAAAATTGATGCCCAGACCGCATGGTCAGGCCTCTATGCCTAAAAAACGTATGAGAAGAATGACTGAAGATCTTATTACTTTAATCAGGCAAAGCCAACCTTCCCCCTCTGAGACCTAGGACTGAGTTTGCTTATGATACTTCTGACCAGGATTCTGAAATTTGTTTCCTCTGATGACCAGGATTTACCCTTATCTACCTATGAGGATTTTGATGCTTAGGACTCTGTTCCCTTTGCTTCCCCCCCAGAGGATTTTTCTTTTGGTGAAACCTTGCATACTCTCAGGGAGCATTTTCGTTGAAAAAGTCAGGATTTCTCTGATTCTAAAAATAGGCTTAGGGATTTCTTACTCCTGCCCCTGCACAGGCCTTTAGCTATACTTCCTGTACTGGACATTGTTAATGATGCCTTTTCAGAATCTAGCATGGCCCCTGACTCTTTACTTCCTGCTTCCAGAAAACCTGATAGATATTACAGGGTTCATGACTCTCACAAGTTTCTTTTCAAAAATCCTACTGCGGATGCTGAAACCGCTTCACAGGGACCCAAGGGCATTAAAGCTACTACTGCCAAAAATCCTACCCCCTCTGATAGAGACTCCAGGTCTCTTGATAGATGGGGTAAGAAGGTATACACTTCTGAAACTTTGGCCATTAGGGCCTTGAATTGCCAGTTTCATATGTTAAAGTATCAGCTGCATATTATTGGATTGCTTAAACAGAAAATTATGTTGTTTCCTGATTGTGCTGAAAATAAGGATTTACAGGATTTAATGCATTCTGCTGAACAAGTTGGTAAACATACATTGCAATGTGGTTTTGATTCACTAGAGGCATCTTGCAGGGATGCGGTAAATGAGTCTGTACTTAAAAGGCATGCTTGGCTTAAGGAGCAATCCTTGCCAGATCATGTTAAAGCAAAATTACTGGATGCTCCCTTAAATCAGAACCGCCTGTTTGACAACAGGGCAGAAGAAGTTCTTAAAAAGATGGAGGAAAAAGCTAAATCTATGCAAATTGTTAAAGATTTTTACAAGTACAACCTCCCAGATTTAGTAGGCATTGGCCTTCTAAGAATTGGTCCTTTCCTGCCTCTTCCAGACCTTCTCAGTCCAACTCCAGATCCAGCAGAGCACTCAGGCTTCAGTCCCAGGGGATGCACTGGACTAAGCAGTTGGGGGTCCTGCACTTCAAAATCTGTGAGTAATAAAACTACCCCCTATGGTAAACTGTCTCTATGACTTATTTTTAAAACTTCCAAGCACTTCTCAACTGACTGCCCCTTTGGGGGGAAAGATTGAACTTCATGCAAAGATCTGGGGACTCATTACCCAGGACAAATGGGTTTTAAATATAGTGTCCCAAGGATACAGATTTCACTTCCACACGTTACCAACTCCAAGCGGTTGGCCGGACCTACCTCCAAATCAGTGGGCAGAGGCCCAAAAGCTAGTACTCTCTCTCTTAAGCATAGGGGCTATTCAGTTGGTACCAGAAGAAGAAAAGGGACAAGGTTTCTACTCGAGATTTTAACCGGTATCCAGAAAAGACCATTCATGACGTCCTATCCTGGACCTGCCTACTCCAAACACCTTTTTGGTGATTCTAAAATTCAAGATGCTGACTCTTCACCAGTTGCTTCCTGTGCTAAGCAAAGATGCCTGGTTGGCAACAGTAAATTTAAAGGATGCATACCTGCACATCCCAATCAGGGAATCTTGCAGAAGATACCTACACTTCAAAGTAGGCTACACGCACTATCCATTCTCTACACTGCCCTTTGGCTTATCTACTGCGCCCAGGGTATTCACAAAGTTCCTAGCTCCAGTCATTGCATTTTGCAGGCAAAGAAATATTCAAATATACCAATACCTGGACGATTGTCTAATTCAGGCAGAAAACCAGGACAGAAAACCAGGACATACTTTTGAATCATCTGGCTTTTGTACAAAGGGTGTTAACTTGTCTGGGGTACACCATAAGTGAAAAGAAATCACACCTGGTACCCTGTCAACAAATTATATTCCTGGGAGCAAGCTTGAATACAACTTCCCAGATGGCTTTCCTCACACCAGAGAGAGAAATTCACTTGACAACCTACTTCAAACAAGTGGCCACAAAAACCCTGCTATCTGCAAGGCAAATACTACAAGCCTTGGGGTTCATGGCCTCCTGTATTCTTCTAATTCCATATGCAAGACTGCATATGAGGAAACTACAATGGTATCTAAAAAGCCTATGGTGTCAACATTCTCAGGATCAAGAAGCAATGATTCCTATCATTCCTTGTCTACGCCTATAGTCTCTTTGGTGGGCAGAGGCCTGCCACCAAAACAAGGGACTACTGTTCACACTAACCCCTGCCGCCCAAATCCTAACAACAGACGCATCAGACTATGCATGGGGGGGGGGCGCACCTGGCAGGGAAGTGCATTCAGGGCAAATGGAACCCAATTCAAGTGCACCTTCACGTCAGTCATAAAGAAATGTTAGCTGTACAGAATGCCCTGACAACTTCAGAGACCACATTCTTTCAGGATAATTAATGGTAAAGATGGACAACAGCACTGTTATGCGGTACATAAACAAGCAAGGGGGTACACATTCTTACCCCATCTGCAAACTAGCCATGGCATTATGGAACGCAGCCTTGAGCTACCAAGGGCATCTACAAGCTCAATTCCTGCCAGGAAAACTAAATACACTGGCAGACGGACAAAGCAGAAATCTCATGGACCCACATGAGTGGAAACTGGAACCAAGATTTTCAACATGTTGACAGGCAAAGGGGGGAGCCCTGATATAGACCTGTTTGCCTACCCCCAGAATTATCAATTGGAAAAATTTTGCGCAAGGACTCCCCACAGACAAGCTTGGAAGGTGGATGGTTGTCTTTCAGCTGGAAAAAACTATCAGTTTATGCCTTTCCTCCTCTGCCTCTACTCTCCAAAGTACTACTAAAGATCAAACAAGACAAACCAAGGAGGATTTTGATTGCACCAGCCTGGCCAAGCCAACACTGCTACCCCCTCCTGTGCAGTGTGTCACTGTTGGCCCCATGGCACCTGCCCCAGACTCCTACCCTGCCATCTCAGCAGGAGAACCAGATTCCACACCCTCAGCTTCAAACACTGAACCCAGCAGTCTGCCTAATTACATAAGCTCTCCTAAACCAGTGATGGATGTCATTTTAGAGGCAAGGGGGCCTAGTTATAGAAAATCTTATGCTGAAAAATGGAAAAGATTCTGTGCCTGAAACCAATCTCAAGGGATGAGCACAGCAGTGCCCAATTTACCTCAGATTTTACAATACGTAACTGAGATGCTTCACTAGGGCCTGTCTTTTTCCTCAATAAAAATTCACGCCTCAGCCATTTCAGCTCATTATAACACAGAACCTCCCCCCTTCTCTCATTCACTGTTCAAGCAGTTCCTCAGAAGGACCAAAAAGTGAAGACTACCCAGGAGAGCTCCATCTCCAGCCTGGGACCTTAACTTTGTATTGGAGAACCTCACCCTTCCTCTTTTTGAGTCAGCTGCTACTGCAGATTTAAAATTCCTTTATTGGAAAACAGCTTCCCTTTTAGCCATCAGTTCAGCTAGAAGGGTATCTGAATTACAGGCCCTTATGGCAGTGGAGCCTTTCATCATCTTTCATGCGGACAGGGTGTCCCTCGGGACCAATCCCTCTTTCATGCCAAAGGTGGTATCCAGTGTGGCCTTTAATCAGTCCATTCATTTCACAACCTTCTTTCCTAATCCACAGAAGAAAGAGGAATGGATACTGCACTCCTTAGATGTGCACAGACAACTTAGATTCTACTTGGACAGGACTAATCCTCAAAGGAAATCTGAACAACTGCTGGTGGCAATTGCTGCAGGGACAGAGGGGAAGGCTATAAGCAAAACATTCCCAAATGGATAGGCCATTGCATTAATTTCTGCTATAAGCACCATGGAAAACCTACCCCACAGGGGATTAGACCCCACTCAACCAGAGCTGCATCTACCATTACAGCCTTTCTCAGAGGCGTACCTACCAGGGACATCCTAGAAGCTGCTACCTGGAGTTTTGTAAATTCTTTCACCAAGCATTACCATTTGCCATTTTTCTCTAAATCCAGAGCTGGCTTTGCCACTGCAGTTTTGCAGGGCCGTATAGCTGGTCCTAATGCTATCTAAATTCCTCCTCCCATCCTTAGCTTTGGGAATCTACCCAAATGTAATGACTGCAACAGTGAAACACGAAGAATATAGTACAGTTGTGTACACTTACCATAAATGTAGATGTTAGAGTGTATTCACTGTTGCAGTCCTGGTTACCCTCCCTCCAGCCCCTCGACCTTTTTTGGCTATACCTCTTCTCTCCTTTTCAATGCTTAAAAGCTTTTTGGTGCATTTGTTTTTTGTTTGAGGTATAACCTTGTATACTTATGGATTTAATTGCTTCCCATTGGGGGGCACCTGACATCTGGGAAAAGAAAACTGATGTAATGACATTGGCTGCAAGTTTTATACCCCTGACGACCTGACGTCACGGAAAAAGAGACAGCAACCGATGTAGGACCCAAGACTTTGTTAATCAGGCCGACTTGAGGGCTACTGCAAGGAAATAACCCAAACGTAATTACTGCAACAGTGAATACACTCGAACATCTACATTTATGGTAAGTGTACACAACTGTACTTTCTACTCCAGGCTATTTCTGGTCCCTTGAAAAGAAGGCTGTTGGTGCCCTATTCTGGACCTGTCCACCCTCAATCAGTCCTTGCTGGTTTCAAAATTCACAATGTTAATTCTTCAAAAACTGTTGTCCATGACAGCTCCTCCGGCCTTAATGGTCACCGTGAGTCTAAAAGATGCTTACTTGCACATTCCTGTAGAGGAATCTCACAGAACCTTTCAATGTTTCAGAGCAAGTGCGAGTCACTTTCAGTTTTCTGCACTACCCCTTGGCTTGTTTACTGCTTCCAGGGTTTTCACAAAGTGCTTAGCCCCTGCAATCATTTTCTGCAGGACAAGAGGGGTCCAAATTTACCCCTGCCTGGACAACTGTCTAATACAAGCTGAGAGTCTGTCAAACTTCTCAGGGATCTGGCTTTTACAAAGAACCTCCTCATCTCCCTGGGATTCACCATAAATCTATGCAAATCCAACACAGAACTGTCTACCAGGATAGTTTTCCTGGGAGCTCTTTTGGATTCGTCCTGCCAAAAGTTCTTTCTCCCTCCAGGCAGAGTCTCCTTTCTGACTTAATACTTTGAAAAAATTATGCACATACAATGCTTGTCAGCCAACAAATTCCTCAGAGCACTGGCTACAAGGCATCTTGTATCCTCATGGTTCCTCTGGCCAGGCTGCACATGAGGAAACTCAAGGATGTATGGTGCCAACACATTCAATCCCTCGTGACTGAAATTCAAGCGATTCCTTATTTCAAGGAGAAATTTGCATGGTGGGCACAGGTTGTGCTCAGAACCGGGCCTTCCCCTCAGGTTCACTCCACAGGGACAAACCCTCATCACAGATGCCTCAGAGACAGCCTCGGGCGTCATTTCAAACATTGTCATTCCCAAGGAAAATGGGAAATTCAGGTCAGAGACAAGCACATAAACTGGAAAGAACTTATGGCAGTGCAAAAAGGCCTGGTAGCGTTTCAAGGAAAAGTGGAAACCAGGGGTGCTGTTAGTCAAAACAGACAACAACACAGTCATGTTATACGTAAACAAGCAGGTGGGGGGGACTCACTCTTACCCTCTATGTCACCTAACTATGCAGGTTTATGGAATGCTCACTCTGTGGTTACTCCTCCTGGCACAATACCTTCCAGGTGTTCAAAATACTCAAGCAAATCACCTCAGCAGGAACTTGTTGGATCCCCACAATTGGCATCTGTATTGGGAAACATTTCTCAGAGTAGTCCAGAAATGGTGAATCCCACAGATAGACCTTTTTGCTACAAAAGAAAATACTTAACTAAAAAGTTTGTGCTGCAGGAGCAAGCTACCCTCAGCCTGGAAGACCGCTGCTTTTTCCTTTTAATTTAGGAGTTCCCTCCCTTGCCCTGCTTTCTTGGTTCCTTCTAAAAATAAGGGAAGAGGGCCCAAGGGTAATTCTGATAGCCCCCGACTGTCCCAGGCAGCACTGGTATCCTCTGCTACTCCATTTAACCAATGAAAATCCGTGGCAGTTACCTCAGAGAGTGGACCTTGTGACTCAGGACAAGGGAAGGATTGTGCATCACAACCAGCGATCACTCATAATCTCATCTTGGATAATCCCACAGCATCCAGCACTGAGCCTGCCCTAAGCAAATAAGTTCAAGATATTCTTAAAGAGTCCAGAAGGCCTAGTACTAGGAAGTCATACTCAGCTAAGTGGAAAATATTTTCCATCTGATGCCAGCAGCAAGGCCTCAATCCAGTTTTAGTCAAGATCTCTGTCATTGTAGATTACCTGGCTAACCTGGTTGACAAAGGCCTTTCCTATTCTTCCATCAAAGTTCACGCCTCTGCCATTTCAGCACACATTCCTGCTCTTCCTCTTGTCTTTTCACAGCCCCTGCTAAGACAGTTCCTTAGGGCAGTGATTCACATCATACATCCCAGGAGGCAAACCACCCCTCCATGGGACCCAAGTTTTGCTCTGGACAAAATGACTCTGTCTCCCTTCAAACTGGCAGCTTCTGTTGACTTAAAGTTTCTTACATGGAAAACTGCCCTTTTACTGGCTATCACCTCTGCTAGGAAGGTCTGTGAGTTGCAGGCTGTTATGGCAGTGGAACCATTTCTCATCTTC
Organism: Protopterus annectens; assembly: GCF_019279795.1. Classification (NCBI taxonomy): domain Eukaryota; kingdom Metazoa; phylum Chordata; order Ceratodontiformes; family Protopteridae; genus Protopterus; species Protopterus annectens. The sequence goes on from NC_056735.1 coordinate 724,022,829, forward strand.
CACCCAGATGGTTTCCCTCAGGACTAACCCATCATTTATGTCCAAGGTGGTCACTGACACATCCTTGAATCAAGCCATACATTTGCCCACCTTCTTCCCTAGTCCACAGAATCAGGGGGAAAGAATCCTTCATTTTTTGAATGTGCATAGGCAACTCCGCTACTGTTTTGACAGAACTAAATCTTTCAGGAAATCAGATCAACTCAATATGAAGAACTTAGTACAGTTGTGTACACTTAACATAAATGTAGATGTTTGAGTGTATTCACTGTTGCAGTCTTCTTTCCTCCCTCCTTCCCCCTTGGTCTACAATGGCAGTCTGCTTCTAATGTCTTCCCAAGCCAAGGAAAACCTCTGTTTTTTTGTCCCTTTTCTTGCTTAGGTCCTCTGTCTTAGATACTTGCTTTTACTGTCCATCCTGGGGGCTCCTACTTTCTAGGGGGCAAGAAAAAACTGATGATATGCCGTTGGCTGTCTCCCTATATACCCAAGCATACTGACATCAGTCAGGACATCTGATAGTCAAAGGAGGGGGGGATTTTTACTCTGGTAGTCTGGCCAGCCAAGGGCTTTCATGGCAGGAAATCCCACAAGTCAGAACTGCAATACTGAATACACTTGAACATCTACATTTATGGTAAGTGTATACAAATGGTACTGTGTTGCTTTCCCCAAGTGGCGGATTTGGCTGTTTTTGCATTAAATCCAAGTTGTTGTTTATCTCGCATTTTTAGCTTTTCAGTGACTTTTTGAGGAATGCCAGTGTCTCTTTTTCTGAATGCTACATTAGTGCTGGTGTTAACAATATATTTATTTATTTTCACATTTGTTGGCCGGGTTAGTCTGTCTGGGCAGAAGCCCTTTTTCAGCAGAGACAAGGGGAGAAAAGCTCCAGCAATATTAGATTGTTATAACTGTTACATGAATTGAGATAAGCAGAAATGATACAGTTAATTACAATCTGTTTTGAAGAAGAGAAAAAAAAAATACAAACTGCATTACAGGCGGGAACAAATATAAAACATATAGGCAAGGCTTGCAGTCTGTTCGATGTCTTGATGAATTTACATATGTAAGGGCTAACCCAGGAATGTTCCATGTAAAACAGTGGTTCCCAAACTTTTGTGTCCCAGGGCACCCTAAAATTTTTTTTTAGACCAGCCATGGCACCCAATATTTTTTTTTTGTCAGACAACACTATCAGAACATTTGAAAACTCTTTGGAATAAATATTTTTTAATAATGGGACTATATAGAAACAGTGTAAACACAAAAAATGCAACACAACTTCAGATTAACATTATGCATTGAGTCAATACATTTATTTAAAATCACAAATTAATGAGATTGATGACTCTGCATACTACGTGATAAATGCTCAAGTCTGGCCGGAATTTTCGACAAGCATATTTTCAAATCATTTTCTACATCTCGAAGTCTCTCTCTCTGCTTACATTTTATGGAAGTCATCGCAGAGAATGCTTTTTCACACAGGTAAGTGGTGCAGAAAGGCAACAGTACCTCAATGGCTTTTGCTCCAATGTCAGGATGTTCCGCTTCAACTTCAAGCCAAAACTGTGCCAAATTAACTGAGTTAAATTTGAGCTGCAATGATCTGTCTGTTTCAACATCGATTAACTGTTCCTTCTCTGTTAGTGAAAGACCAGTCAAATTCTTGTGCTGATGAAAAGGGTTCCTAACCCAATCTTTGTCAGATGTATCAAGAGATGGGAAGTAGTGCTGAAGCTGCTGTTTTAGTAAAGCTAAGTGTTCAAGAATCAGGTCGTGTAATACAAATCCTCCAGGATCAGCTTGTGCTGCATTTGGAAACGTGAATCAAAGTTGCTGTTTCTATTTCCTGTTGCCACAAATCAGTTTTGTGTTTAAATGCTTCCAGTTTGTCGGTGACGGAAAGAATGTTAGCATCAACACCTTGCATACTTAAATTCACTGAATTCAGGACTTCAAATATGTCAGCAGGGTATGAAACTTTACTGGTCCAGGAGGAATCGGACAGTAATGTTGTAAATTAATTGTGTGGTTGATTTTGAAGAAAAAGTGTTTTCAATTCAAGGTGAAGTTCGCAAAGACGTGCGAGAACTTTTCCCCTGGACAGCCATATGATATCATTATGTAGCAAAACCGTGATATAATCAGAACTCATATCTTTACACAGTTCTGAAAACAGTCGGCTTTTGGCTGGATGCGACGATGTAATTAACAATTCGCACCACTTCACGTAAGACAGTATGTAGATCAGATGGCAGTGTTTTACTTACAAGGGCTTCCCTGTGAATGAAACAGTGTGTTGTGGTTATGTTTGGATTAGTTGCTTTTGCCAAACTCAGGAATCCACGGACACATCCTGTCGTAGAAGGCGCTCCATCTGTGCAAATTGAGGTGCACCATTGCCATAACAATCCAAGTTGCTCAAAAAATGTGCATACACACTTAAATATGTCTTCTCCACGTGTCTGAATTAGCTCTCTGCAAAACAGAAACTGTTCAATAAGTGACTGTTGATTTGGATACCTTACAAATGCCATTAATTGCGCTTTACCACTGATGTCTGTAGATTAATCGAGTTGGAGAGAGAATCTCTTGCAGATTTTGAGCTGGTTGCAAACACTGAAATTAATATCATCAGACATCATTTCAATTCTTTGTGCAACAGTATTGTTAGATGATGGTATTTTTGCAATAACTTTCTCTGCCTCATCACCTAACATTGTTTTCACCATCAGCCGACATGCTGGCATTATCAAAGTCTCCACAAGAGTATGTGGCTTCATGCTTTTTGCAACTAATTCTGCCACTTGAAAGCTGGCAAGTTGCGCTTTGTCAGAAACTGTAACTGCTTTTGTAAAAAACTGAACCTGTTTATGTTGAGATTGTAGCAAGCGTTTAAAATAAAGTTGGTCTCTTAGCAGCAGCAGGATGTTTTGTTTTTAAATGGTGCTGCAGCTTACTGGGAACCATGGCTTCATTTGATAAAAGTTCGTGGCATATAATGCAACATGGGTGTTGCATGTCCTGTTTCTCCACAAATGTAAAACCATAATTGACATAATTATCTGAATAAAGCCTTGTTTTCTTAACAGCAGAAGCCTTGGCTTTTGGCTGTTCAGCAATCATACAACTTCCACTGGTACTCTCACAGTCACTACTTTCATCTTCCGAAGTGTAATCCACTTGATGCTTTGAGGTAGAGGCCATTGTTACCAAAAAAAAATACTTATTTAATGCACAATTCAACTTCTCTCTTCACCTCTCTTACAACAAAGTTGACGTAATCACGCACAGTGTTGCCCGATTGTTAGTTAGGTGCAAAAAATTATTTGGTTTATAATTGGTCCAATCTTAGATTTGAACAAGCTGATTGGCTGTTTGCATCATTCTGGTTTATCATTTTCCATTTGAATCGGAGCGTGCATTTTAGTGCGACTTGACATTTCCGTACTTTTTTGTTTGGTGCATGGTGTAATAATCTATATAAGTATACTTTCATGTGATATTCAAGTTTAGCTTTTAACTATGGAGACTGAAGTCACTAAAAAATAATGACAGACATTTGAGTTTCAGAAAACGCACGCTAAAACAAAACCTGCAACTCCAGCAACCTTCTAAGTTTATAAAAGCGATATTTAAAATCTGTCCCTGTTTTGGGGCTTTTATCCAGAATTCTTGTGCCAAGCGGTTGACATATGTGTTTGCATTTGATAAGATGGTCTTCTTGGGTAAAACATATAAAGAGGGCAAGAAAGATTTACACACGGATGCAAACAGTACACTACAAAAAAGTGTACGCACACTCAAAATTACTCAGAGCTCCCCAACAACAATAACAACCGACAGTGATTCTGACGTCTGTCTGTTTGCCACATGGCATGTGGACTTTCAAGCCATGAGCGTTCATACTCGACACATACAAACAAGCATGTACACATGTGAAAGTACTGCACAAATATTGCATGTCTTTGACTCACACCTGTGGTTGTACGTGCATACACTATTATTCGGTATGCATGCAAATCTGAAACACTTCTAAACTACTGCTCGTTCTTACCAATTATAGCAGACAAAGTCATTATGCAAACTAAACACTGGCGCACTGCTATAATTATTATTTTCAACAAACGCAAGTCCGATAACCATAAACAGCTTAAAAGTCACAAAAAGTAGGTTACAAAGCAGTCGTACGTTGCAACTAATATCCTATGACTGACTACACCTAAAAATGAAACCTTTGTGCTCCAAATCACCCCACCAACTGTCCCACCCCCCCAACAGGAACTGCCCCTTGACTCCCTTTTTCAAAGTTCTCATATTAAAACGTAGCAAAACCAAAAAAAGTTGAACTTACACTTTCCGGGACAGTTAGGAAAACAGTCTATGATCCTAAAAGAATCTGACGGAGAAGGTAAACAAAAATTGCCTTATCACCTCGAGCCAGGCGATCAAAGCCCAGCTCCGGCTGTAAGGTATCACCGCTGAAAATGTTATTTTTGCTTTCCCTCTGATAATTTCCTCTTGGTTTTCAGTGCTGGCTATCCTGCTCACTGGACAAAACGGTCCGGTTCTGGATAAGGAGCTCACTGCTTGTCCCGCACTGGTTACCATCCTGTCGCTGCCGCCTGCAGCTACTGTTTGCACCGGTGCTATCGCTCCTTGTTACCTGCTCTCTCTTCGTTCCCCCCTCACCGCCCCTTAAAGGCGCAGGCTGGCAATAGCTGACGGGGGAATGAGTGGAGCTCCAGAGCTAACAGGAGAAAAAAAGCACAGTTAAAGGGCCAGGCACTCAGTGTCGTGCTTCCATAAGCGCCTCTCCCCACCACGGAGGAAGTGATTGGCATGCACACAGGAGGAACGCCTGGCGGGAGACAAAGCAGCACCTGGAATGGTTGAGTGAAACGGAAGTTGGGGCTTGCCATGGACCAAGCTCGAAAGTTTGGCATTACCTCCAGTATGTTTGCAACAGTTTATTCTGAGTTCTCAGCATTTTTGATAGTATTTTTTTAAACATTTTTGGTGGCATACCAGGAATCTTTGCACGGCACCCCAGGTTTGCAAACTACTTTTTGTGGTGGTTACAGTTTTAACCATTGCAGACCCACAAATTATTCAGTCTTAAGGCACATAAATGAAATATGAAGGGTGGCAGTGACACTATGTACAAGGAAGTTCCCACATAGAGATACGCTTGTTGTATTACTAGTTGTCCAATTAAGTGGTTCTGGTTCTAATTCTAATTTTGCGTGCTGTATTTCAACTACCAAATCTAGGACATCCACCATAGAAAAGAAGGCAGTTGTTTTGGGAAATGCAGTTTCATTGGGACTTGTGTTCATATCTGAAGTTTCTGATCCTACCCCATCATATCTGCAGAGTTTATCCTAAAACTGAGCAATTTGTTACTCATTTGATAAAAAGTTGTTTGTCACGGTTGGTGTTCTGAAAAGCCTGAGTTCAAGTCCTTCTTGAAGCATGCACTTCTTTAGTGCTGTGTCCCTAGGCTTTGACCATGGTTTGTACTTCTGAAAGCTTCTAACTGATGTAACAGTTTGAGTCTTAATTGAGAGAGTGAGTTTGTTTTCTGCTGGCCTCCCTATGATTAATTATTTTGCATCAGTAAACCTTGTAACTTGAGTATGATTAACAGTAGTACAAATATGATAATTTTTAATTAATTTTGTTATGGCCATGTAAGTGGACTTTTCCGGATTTGATTTTCAGCCTTGAACATGAATCAAACAGGAAGGCAAAATGTTGAAAAGAAAATGACAATAAATATATGTACAGTACAGTACAAGAATACAAGAACTTGTTAAAGTAAAGCACAATGTGAATAATTCTGGGGACAGTGCTTACAGATGGGAAGCGACCACATAGGAATCTTTAAGTAGTAATCATTATTGTAGTCACTTTAATGCAGAGAACATTAAAACAAGGCAACCCTACTTTTAACAAACAGAATTTTTGAATTAGCCATTTCTACCAATAAAGAGGCATTCATTCATCATCTGAAGATACTGTTTTAAGCTTGCATGTGAAGTAAATAGAAACATACTTTTTTAATACTGTAATAGTTGTCTTTCTATAATTTTCCCATATTAATGTCCTTAGTGGGCACATGCCCTCCTTTGCACCTCTTTTAAAAACTAGAAGGTATGTTATGAGGAGGTGCCATTTCTCCCTAAATGGTATTGTGTAATACACTTTGCAGATATTATTGAGTGGGAATATGATTACCTTGAGATTCATCTGGCATTTGCACATATACTGCTTTCACATTATGTGCTTTCCTTGCTGTTTTCAAATCAACAAGTACTGCCCTTTAATGTGTCGTCCACTTTCCAAAGTGTCTTACCAAGTTATTGGTAGTGTATCTAAGCTGCTAACAAGATGTTCTTCGTGTTTTACTGTTGCAGTCATTACATTTGGGTAATCTGCTGGCAGGTTGCCCTCAGTCAGCCTGATTAACAAAGTCTTGGGTCCTGCGTCGGTTGCTGTCCCTTCTTCCATGACGTCAGGTCGTCAGGGGTATAAAACATGCAACCAATGCCATTATATCAATCTTTCTTGCCGCATGGTGCCCGAAGCAGAAGCAGTTCGCAAGTACCAGTCGGCCGGCTCCTGAAATTTTCATTTTCGAGTTTCAGAACTGAAGTCTTCAACTAAAAGCTAAGTAACCCCTTGGGAAACTTTTTCTTGCTCCTTACCGATGTCAGTAAAAGTTAATAATTGCATTACTTGTGGGAAGCAAATACCTCATAAGGATTTTCATTTGTACTGTATTCCTTGCCTAGGCCCTGACCACAACGTGCCTTGCTGTCGATTTTGTGCAAAATTTAATCAATGCACGATTAAACGTCTGTATATTTTTGCTTCTAAATATTTTGGATCAAGATTTAACTATCCAGAAAAGTTGTCGGTTAGCAATCCGACTGCCGGAATACCTAAAAAATGCAAAGAAAAAGACAAAAGACAGATCGTCGAGGTCCAAAACAGATGACGACGCTTCTCCTTAGCCAGTTGCCGGTTCACCGGTACTCGGGCACTTTTGCGGCCCCTGATACCCGCTACTTTTGATTCGCAGGCCTCTACTGAGACCCATTCGGTGTCCGGTATGCCGCGAGATGCTTTAAGTATTGGACTCGCAGATGTCTCTACCTTAGATGGGTCCGGAGCCGCTGTGCAGGCACCAGCTTCTGAAGGTGTTTTCAGGCCTAAAGATTTGTATATTAAACCGACGCCATCTTCAAAACTAAGGCCAAAATCTACTTCTATGTCTAAAAAACTGACGCTTGGGCCACGTGTACAGGCCCCAATGCCTAAAAAACAAATTATCAAAATGGCTGAAGATTTAATTACCTTGATCAGGGGTAGCCACCCCCCTCCTGCTAAGAAGCCTGGGCAAGGCACTGACTATGAATCTTCAGATCAGGTTTCTTTTTCTTCTAATTCTTCTTCTGAACATGATTTATCTATACCTACTTATGAGGACTCTGATGCAGAAGATTCCATCCCTTCTGCTTCTCCCCCTGAGACTTTCTCTTTTGGAGAAACTTTACATACCTTAAGGGAACACTACTATTGGGAAAGTCAGGATTTCTCTGAATCTAAAAAGAGACTTAGGGATTTTCTTCTTCTTCCTCAGCATAAGCCTTTGGCTATACCTCCTGTTCTAGACATTGTTGCTGATGTTTTTTCAGAATCCAGTATGACTTCTGATTCTCTGCCTCCGGCTCCTAGTAAGCCAGACAAATACTACAGGGTTCCTGACTCCCACAAATTCCTTTTCAAAAACCCTACTGCTGATCCTGAAACCATTTCTCAGGGTCCCAAGGGCGTTAAGGCCTCTACTGCTAAAAAGCCTACCCCTTCTGACAGAGATTCCAGGGCGCTGGATAGATAGGGTAAGAAGGTTTACATGTCTGCAACCTTGGCAATCAGGCTTTAAACTGTCAATTTCATATGCTTAAATATCAACAGCATGTCATGGGTCTACTTAAACAGAAAATTATGTTGATCTCTGACTGTGTGGAAAATAGAGTTGCAGGATTTATTGCATTCAGCTGAACAAGTTCGAAAACATACTTTGCAATGTAGTTTTGATTCTTTGGAGGCCTCTTGCAGGGCTGCTGTAACTGGATCTGTGATAAGAAGGCATGCTTGGCTCAAAGAGCAAAATCTGCCTCACCATGTTAAAGCTAAATTGTTGGATGCTCCTTTACAACTGGAAAGTCTCTTTGGAAATAAGGCTGAAGAAGTTTTAAAAAAGATGGAAGATAAAGCTAAATCTATGCAAACTGAAAGATTTCTTACAAGTGCAGCCACCCAGATTTAGTAGGCACTGGCCTACTAAGAACTGGTCCTTTCCAGTTCCCTCGAGAGCCGCTCAAGTCAAATCCAGACATTCCAATGGCTTCAGGTTTCAGTCACAAGGGACTTTTAGAACAAAACAATGGGGTGCCTCCACTTCCAAACCTGGAAGCAACAAGGCACCTCCCTATGGTAAACAGTCTCAATGACTTTCCCCCTACAATCACCAAGCACTTACCTTTTGGCCGCCCCTTTGGGGGGAAAACTGGCACTTCATGCACAAAACTGGCAACTGATTACCCAGGACAAATAGGTTTTAAATATAGTATCCCAGGGATACAGATTTCATTTCCACATGTTTCCAATCCCAAACGGATGGCCAGATCTGCCTCCAAATCAGTGGGCAGAGGCCCAGAAACAAGTTCTGTCCCCCATGAATATGGAGGCTATTCAACCAGTAGCAGAAGAGGAAAAGGGACAAGGTTTCTATTCAAGACTTTTCCTGGTACCCAGAAAAGACAAATCATGGTGTCCAATTCTGGACTTATCCATTCTAAATACATTTCTGGACATTCCAAAATTCAAGATGCTGACTCTTCAACAGTTACTACCTATGCTAAGCAAAGGTACCCGGTTGGTAACTCTAGACTTAAAAGAGGCTTACCTGCATATCCCAATCAGGGAATCTTGCAGAAGATACCTCCGCTTCAAAGCAGGCTACTTGCATTACCAGTTCTCTGCACTGCCCTTTGACTTATCTATGGTGCCCAGGGTCTTCAAAAAGTGCCTGGCACCAGTAATTGCATTTTGCAGGCAAAGAAATATTCAAATGTATCCATACCTGGACGATTGTCTAATTCAGGCAGAAAACAAGGACACTCTTCTAAAGCATCTGGAGTTTGTAAAAAGGGTTCTAACTTGTCTAAGGTACACCATAAACAAAAAGAAATCACAACTGGTACCCTCTCAAAAAAATTACATTCCTGGGTGCAAGCTTGACTACAACTGCCCAGATGACTTACCTTACGCCAGAAAAACAAATTCAGTTGATGAGTTACTTCAAACAGGTGGCCACAAAAACCCAGCTATCTGCAAGGCAAATTCTGCAGACCTTGGGGTTCATGGCCTCCTGCATTCTTCTAATTCCATATGCAAAACTTCATATGAGGAAACTTCAGTGGTACCTAAAAAGTTTATGGAGTCAACATCGTCACAGCCTGGAAACAATGACTCCTATTATACCTTGCCTGCAACTAGAGTTCCTACGGTAGACAGAGGCCTGCCACCAAAACAAGGGAATGCCATTCACTCCACCCCCTGCCACCCAAACCCTAACTACGGATGCATCAGACTATGCTTGAGGGGCGCATCTGGCAGGAAAATGCATTCAGGGCAAATAGAGCCCAAATCAAATGCACCTACATATCAATCAGAAAGAGATGTTAGCTGTACAAAATGCTCTAATAGCCTTCAAAGACTACCTTCATCCAGGACAACTACTGATAAAGACAGAACACCACAGTCATGTGGTACATAAACAATCAGGGGGGGTACACATTCCCCTTTGCAGACTAGCCACGGCATTGTGGAACATGGCCTTGACTTATCAAATACATCTACAAGCTCAATTCCTGCCAGGAAAGCTAAATACTCTGGTAGAAGAACTAAGCAGAAATCTTATGGACCCACATGAATGGAAACTGGAGCCACAAGTTTTCAACTTGTTGACACACAAATGGGGGAGCGCAGATGTAGATCTTTTTGCCTCACCCCAGATCTATCAGTTGGACAAATTCTGCACAAGAATACATCACAAAAAAGCTATCGGTCTATGCTTTTCCCCTCTCTGCCTCTGCTCTCCAAAGTCCTACTGAAAGTCAGACAGGACAAACCAAAAATGATTCTGATTGCTCCAGACTGGCCTCGCCAACACTGGTACCCACTCCTGCGCAATGTGTCGCACCTTCCTCAGCGGCACCTGCCTCAGACACCTTACTTACTGTCTCAGCAGAACTATCAAATTCTGCACACTCGGCTCCAAACTTTGAATCTTGCAGCGTGGCTAATCAACTAATTTCACCCTTGGCATCTCTCAGCAAACCTGTGAAGTATGTCATTTTGAAGGCTAGAAGGCCTAGTACTAGAAAATCCTATGCTGACAAATGGAAACGATTCTGTGCTTGGAACCAATCACAAGGAATAAGCCCAGTATTCCTCAGATTCTGCAATACTTAACTGAGATGCTTCACAAGGGCCTATCTTTTTCTTCCATAAAAATCCATGCCTCTGCCATTTCAGCTCATTACAACACAGAATCTCCCCTCTTCTGTCATCCTCTGCTAATGCAGTATCTCAGAGGGGCCAAAAATTTAAGACCTCCCAGAAGAGCACCAACTCCTGCATGGGGCCTCAATTTTGTTCTGGAAAAACTCACTCTACCTCCTTTTGAGCCAGCTGCTACTGCGGACCTAAAATTTTTCTCTTAGAAAACAGCTTTCCTTTTAGCAGTCACTTCAGCTAGAAGGATTTCAGAATTACAGGCTCTTATGGCAGTGGAGCCTTTCATTATTTTTTACCCGGACATGGTGGCTCTTAGTACCAATCCTTTATGCCTAAGGTGGTATCCAGTGTGGCTCTTAATCAGACCATTCATCTGCCAACTTTCTTCCCCAATCCACAGAACGAGGGTGAGCGGATTCTGCATTCATTGGATGTACACAGACAACTAAGATTCTACTTAAACAGGACAAAATCTCTGAGAAAATTTGAACAACTATTGGTGGCATTTGCTACAGGGGCAGAGGGATTTTCAAATGGATAAGCCATTGTATTCATTTCTGCTATATGCACCATGGTAAACCTATCCCCAATGGGATCAGATCTTATTCCACCAGGGCTGCATCTACTACTGCAGCTTTTCTCAGAGGGGTTCCTACCAGAGGCATTCTAGAAGCTGCTACCTGGAGCTCAGTTCATACGTTCACCAAACATTACCATTTACCTTTCTTTTCTAAATCCAGAGCTGGCTTTGCCACTGCTGTCCTGCAGGGCCTTATAGCTGCTGCTAATGCTGTATAAATCCATCCTCCCAACCACAGCTTCGGGATTCTACCCAAATGTAATGACTGCAACAGTGAAACATGAAGAACATAGTACAGTTGTGTACACTTACCGTAAATGTAGACGTTCGACTGTATTCACTGTTGCAGTCCTGGTTACCCGCCCTCCAGCCGCCTGTTTTTCTCAAACTATACCTCTACTTTCTTTTACTATTATTAAAAGCCTTTTTGGTGTATTTGCTTTTGTTTGGAGGTACACGTTTTGTGTTTTAAATTATATATATATATATATATATATATATATATATATATATATATATATATATATATTTTGCTCCCCATTTGGGGGGGCACCTGACATCTGGGGCAAGAAAAACTGATGTAATGGCATCGGCTGCATGTTTTATACCCCTGATGACCTGACGTCATGGAAGAAGGGACAGCAACTGACGCAGGACCCAAGACTTTGTTAATCAGGCCGACTGAGGGCAACCTGCCAGCAGATTACCCAAATGTAATGACTGCAACAGTGCATACACGCAAACATCTGCATTTATGGTAAGTGTACACAACTTTACTTTTCTTCTGGTAATCATGTGCCAAAGCCCTTGTCACTTTTGCATAGATTATGCAACTAAGCAAGACTCTCAACATGATCCCATGTTCCCTCGAAGACATTTATGCCTAGTGGACTTAGGTGGTCAACAAACGAAAGATGAAAAAATGTGGATCCCTTTTAGCTTTTCATTTGAAATCAGATTGTTGGATAGCACAACACCGTGTCAGTGGCTTTGCCGAAGTCCAAATATGTCATATCTATAGGGCTTCCTTTTTATAGCTTGCCTGTAGTGCAATCATAAATTGTACTGCATTAGAGTAGCAAGACTGCTGCATTGCAAAATCCTTTACAACATATTCCCAGGTATGAAAAATAATACTGGCCAGTGATAAGTGTCCTGTTCCCTTCTGGGCAGCTCTCACCATATGCAATGCATTGGGAGTATAATGTCACATCATACTCTGACTAAAGGATAAATGTCTTTGCTAAGGGCCCTGCTGCCATTTTATGCATTATTTTTAAATACCAGGGGTAGTAACCCCTCTGAATGCTGTGTTTTGTCTCCCATTTGACTGTTCTTTTTCACTGACCAGCACTCTTGCCCCTTCCTGCGTATGGTAGTATACTGCCCTTTTATAATTAGCAGAAAACAGGTGAAAATATATTTTTCTTTTCCTACCTGTTCTCTGCAAGTTTGTGTTTAATTCAAAACTCTTTCCAGTGTCTGAGAATTCCAAGTTTTACTTTCCGAGGCAGTTCTCAGACTAGTTTCCACTTCAGTTTTCAGGTAAACATTTACAGCATTTTCATTGTTTTGTTCCATTACACTCTGCCCACTGCTATTTTTATCAGTGTCATGTTTTGTAATTGAAGTAATCCTTGACCGTTCCAAGTACGGCTTGTCCCCAGTTCCACCTCATTAATTTACCAGTTGTGTTATGACTTCTGAAAGCACTGTTAACCATAGCTTTTGCTAAATTTATGTATCAGAGAGTTCAATAGAGATAATCACTCGCACTGTTTAAAAAAAATGTGCACTCTTCTACATAGTCACATTCATCTGATGCAATTATAAGCCTGTTTAGGATAGGCCATTAACATGAACTGTAGTCTAAAAGCTATGCTTTAGTAATTCATTTGCATTGTTATTTTAATCTATATTTAAAATGCAATAAGAAAAGCAGGACAGAAGTGAAGCTTTGCAACATTTGGCTTGTTTTGCTCTTTTCTTGAATAGGCCAGTTCATTGGGGTCCCTCTCCCTTCAAAGGCAAGTCCTTTGGGTCATTGGGAGGAAAATAATGACAAAAATAGAGCAAAGAAAGCATTCATTGGGTAGATTGTAGACTTAACCTACCAAAGAAACACAGCAAATATGTTTATAATCATTTTAAGAATTTCATGGGGGGGTGGTGGAAGGGGGATTAAGAACAGTTAATATTAAATTTGCAGCATAATGAACTGTGTCAGAGGCCTCCACAATATTAACATATTATGGGAAATGGTTTTGGCAGAACTAACAGTCATGGTCCCTGCCCAGGGAAGGAAGAGGTTTTATTCCAGAATGCTTTTTATTCCCAGAAAGAAGGCCAGTGATAAACCAATACTGGGTCATTCTCAGCTCACCAACTTTCTCAAGACTCCTTCCTTTTGAATGTGGTCTCTTCAGACTTTGTTTTTCCTCCTTCTACCCCAGGCCTTTCTGGTCTCTCTGGATCTCAGTGATGCCTATCTTAATATCCCCAATCCATCCCCTTTTCATGACATTTTTACATTTCTCTGTTTCTTCCTCCCATGTTCAGTTCTCTGCTTTTGCACTTTGGCCTTTCTACTTGCCTCGAGGGTATTTACAAAATGTCTGTCTCTTATCATTGCCTTTTGCAGGATGAAAGGATTTCTGATCTTTCCTTTTCTCGATGATCTGCTCATTCAAGCTTCTTCCTCTGATGCTGTGCTTCAGGATCTCCAGTTTACTGTTTCCCTTTTGCAGAGTCTGAGGTTCACCAAAAATTTTCAGAAATCAGTTCTGATCTTTTCTCAGGATCACATTTTCCTTGGTTGAAGGATCCAGACCATGACAATGCTGGCATCTCTGCCTCTCCTCAAGGCCCTGTCTCTCATTGCCTTTTTCCGGTCTCTTCTTCCTCCTCTGGCTTCAGTCCCAGCCAGAGACTTTGTCAGGGTCCTCCGATTCATGGCTTCCACCATTCCTTTGCTCCCACTGACCAGGATCCACATGAAAAAGCTTCAGTAGTACCTCAAGTCAGTGTGGTTCCAGTATTGCCACCCTCTGAATTTCCAGAAGCTCAAGCTTCACTGGTGGATTCATTAACTTTCTCTCAACCCAGGGCTTCCTTTCCAGGCTCCAGTCCGAACTCAAGAGCTCTTTACAGACACCTCAGACAGGGTATCGGTGGTCTCCTTTGGTTCTCTTATGGTTCAGAGTCTCTGAGGTCAGACTGCATCAATATAAAAGAGATGCGGACTCTGCTTCTAGCTGCTCCAACTTTTCATTCCCTTTTTCATCCTGGGCCTTTCAAAATGTCCACAGGCAATGCCACAATGATGTGGTATATCAATATGCAAGGAGGTACAAGGTCCTACCTTTTTTGCAGACTAGTTCTTCAGGTCTGGGATGTAGCTGTCCAGTATAAAATGACTCTTCAGGCTGTTTACATTCCCTCAGAGCACAATCTAGTGGCAGACTCTTTGAGCAGGTCCAGCACACATGCTCAGGAATGGATGCCTCACAGAGATGTGTTCCTGGACATTTTCCATCTGCACACAATTGTGTATTGGCTTTGAGGTTGCAGACATAGCTAAAGAATGCCTTGTGGTTGTCCTTGGCCTGGGAGGCCAAATTCACCTCAAATTTGGCTTTGGTAGACTTTTACTTGTCCTCTGAGATGTTTGTTTAGTTTGATGAGGGTGCTTTTAACCTGCTGGGTGCTGCACCTGCTAATTGTTGCCATTATTTTCTTCCTTATGTTATACAGCCCATTGATTTTGTGATTCCACCAGGGTGGCTTGTTTTTTGAGTTAGTTCTGGACTTCTTTCTGGTGGGTACAGCTTCCTCTATGCAGTTATTAACATGCTTGTACACGGTTTCTGTGAAGAGTTTTACATAGGCAGCAGTGTTGTCAGGGTTTATGAGGGCTTGAAATTTTGCCAGGTTATGACTTAATGGCAGGAGGTTAGCTTTAGAGTAGTTCCTGAATGTTCCAGGTTTAGCTGGGGGTCCAGTTTTAATTTTTACTTCAAAGGAGACAATTTTGTGGTCTGACCTTACAGAGAAAGACATTACAGTAGGGGCTGTGCAGCACTCTCCCATATTTGTGAGGACCAGATCCAGTATGGCTGCACCCCTGATTGGTGTATTGACTATCTTGTTCAGGGAGTTTGTGTTTAAAAAATCCAGGAATCTCTGTGCCTGGACATTTGGTGTTGTATAGGATTCCCAGTTAATAGTGGGGTAATTAAAGTCACCCATGAATATGATACTGGGTTGGATGTTTAGTGTTTCTAATAAGTTTAAATACATTGTGTAGGTTTCCTGGGTCATAGAGGGGGACCTACAGCTGGCAGGGAAGTGATATTGGATTTTGCCTATGATGATTTGAACATAGAGCAGCTCAAGTGCATTGTCCTGTTTGACCAGCCTTGAGGTATATTTATTTTTGATGTAAATAGAGACACCTCCACAAGAGGCCGCAGTGGTTAGTGTGAGAGACCGGTGTGGTGCAGCAGTTAGAGTTGTTGCCTCAGAGGAAGAGGTTCTTCAGTTCAGTTCTCAGCTGGAGTGCTTTCTGTGCAGAGTCTGCATGTCATCCCAGTGGCCGGTTGAACTTTAGAGACATGCAGGTAGGTGTGTGTGTGTGTGTGTGTGTGTGTGTGTGTGTGTGTGTGTGTGTGTGTGTGTGTGTGTGTGTATTCTGTGAAGGTTGGGGATCGGGCTGACAACTCGGCACTGTAAAAAAACTCCAGTGCTACTCATGAGAGGACCGGTGATCCGCTGTAGCGACCCCTAACCGGGATAAGCTGAAGGAAGAAGAAGAAGAGACACCTCCACCTTTAATCCATGTCTGTGTATTAGCTGGTTTAAATGTGTGAAAGGCATTATAACCTTGCAGTGTTGGTGTGCTGTCTGTGGCTTTATACCATGTCTCAGTGACCGCAAAGACATCGGCATTCTCTAGGGTGAAGAGAGCTTCTAGGGAGTGGAGTTTTTTGTTTAGACTCCTAACATTGAGCAGTAATACCTTTAAATTTTCTAGGTTTTGATTTGCTCTGTTGGAAGTACTTTGTGTGGCACTGCCTAAAAAAGGCACTATGGGGAAAGACAATGTTTTACCTAACATTCGAAAGCCTAGAGGGGAGAGTTGTAGACCATCCCTGCCAAAGCAGCGTGGTGTATTGACCATCTCCTTCCAAGCTGACAAATATTGCACTCCCCTTAGAATGACACCAGAAACTAAGCCGATTATTAAAGTCAATTATATGGCATCATCCTTGGAGAAGGTAAAATGCTGCTCAATGCTAGGCTCACACCAGCCTGAGACACACATTCTGAGAGTTCCATGATGCGTCTCTTCATACAGTCTAGGGAGGTATGCCTCAGGTCATTTACTCCCACATGGACTATGACTGAGTCATTCTGGTACTTGTGGTCCAACGACCTGAGTGCATACGTAATGTGGTGGATCCTTGCCCCGATAAGCAACTGACCGTGACTTTCTCCGTACTCAGCCTGGTGAGAGGGACATCATTGTGTCTCACAATGGAGTCTCCAATGGACCAGAATGTTGGATTGTGTGGTGGCTTGCCTTAGGGGCTTAGAGGTGGAGGCTCCATGAGATGTGGCTCTGTGTTTTTATGTGGGGGTTGTCTTGAAAGAGTGCATTTGGGCTGCTGAGAACATTTATGTGTTCTTCATTAGGAGGTCTTTGTGGTTTAGGAAGGTTACAGTTAAGTGCCTCAGCATATGTGGGTCTGTGTCTGCTTTGAATTGTGTGTGATTGGTGCAGCGTGTGTACTACTGACAACCTTATTGACATTAGGAGTACCTTTTTGTGAGAGCTTTGCCTCCAGTGACACTGTGTAAATACATCTCTCACATACCCTATCAGTTTGTTTGAGAATTAACTGCTTGTCAGTAAACATGAGGAAATTTCTACATTGTCTTAGGATGCCCATATCCACCAAGCTGGTAACGGAGATAATGAGAAAGTTCTGGAAACCGACCCTTTTTTATTGATTAGATAGCTGGAGTGAGAATGTAAAGCAATGTCAGGAGTATTTGGTTTGCAACTCTGGGGACAGTGCTTGTCACTGCAAACAAGTTGTCCTGTGTGCAGCTAGGTATTGGAGAAATTTCAGTCATGCTTTTACAGGAAAAATGTCACTCAAGGTGTCCAAGTCTGTACAGGGCATGGCCAAACACTTGAGTGGAAACTAATACGTAGACCCTGAAAATTTAAGGATGAAGTATTTCGGCAGATATTCTGAAGTTAGAAACAATCAAGCAGTGCTTACTGAAAACAAAGAATTAGCTTGTCGAGAATGATGAAAATGCTCATTACTTTACTTACAATTATAAGACTTAGCATATTGTTGAGTTCATTTTTGTACTAGAGCAACTTCATGGATTTCCCAAATATATGTGCCTGAGAACCTCGTTCTGTAACATAACATCTCTAATAATGCATAGTCTGTGGAAACATTTTTTTCCAGGTCTCATAAGGGTAATGGACATACTTGTGCAAACATTCTGAATTTTCTTGATTTAGTTGTATTTGTAGAAATAAGACATATTTCCTTCCATTGAGCATATGTAGTATTCCTGTTTAATAGTTCACTCCATGTAGTTTTAAATTGTATACTGTGTTGTCTTTTCAAATGCAACATTGCCTTATATGGTGGTCTTATTACTCTTTTCTAGTCTGCCATTTCTGCTCTAGCATAATTTATAAAGCCCACTGTTTGTACTGTCCAGCCTACATGTTTTCCTTCGTCTGTAATGTTAGACGTATATATGCAAAGAGATCCGAGTTTAATAGCCCTAAAGTTTGTCTAGTTTCATCCCATTTTATTACCTCATATCCTTTTATCAGCTCCTAGAATATTGGTTTTGTTCTTTCTTTTCAAAATGCTTATTACTTTTTCTTCTCTATCATTCTTATGTATTAGTACAGCCTGTTGATGCTACTCTATTTTTGCAATGTCTAACTTCCTTTAAAGATTTGCTTAATATATCTATGCATGTAAGACTGTACATAAAGCACTTTATATTCCTTTCCTAAATCTTCCCAAATGCACGTGTGATCCTGTTGCCTTTTGAGCACTATGCCTGTCTTGTCCTTCCACTTGAAAATATATTCCGAGTCCTGAATCAAACATTTTAGTCTAAGCTGCATAGCCTTATAGGTATGCCTGTAAATCTGGAAGTCCCAAACCATCCTATTCCTTTGTCAGTATTATTTTTTCCCATTTCACTTTTTCTCCTTTGTTATCCCCCACCCCAAAACAACTCCTTCATTTTTTTTTCATTTTCTTCCATATCTGGGCTCGCAGTTGATACATGTTAGCCTTACTGACGGAAAGAATCAAAAACATCTTAGCTGCTTGTATCTTATTATTGATGATTGGACATCTTAGTCGCTTGTATCTTATTATTGATGATTGGACATCTTAGTCGCTTGTATCTTATTATTGATGATTGGACATCTTAGTCGCTTGTATCTTATTGTTCATGTTTAGAAATAACAACTTCCATAACCTTGTCTTATTTCAAATTTTTTTTGAGTAATTTTCTCCCACTTTTTTTAGCTGCTTCTCAATATCCCACTTCATCCAAACTCCCAAGTATCTCATCTTGTCGCGATACCACAAAAAGGGGAGGTTCTGCACCAAGTCATGTGTTGGGGTATAATTCATTTCTGTAGCCTTTTATTTTGCTTTGTTTACTTTACATATGTGCCTATCCTATTTTTGTTGTACAGAGAGCCAGCCACTATTACCAGATATGATTTATGTGTTACATGCTTACCAGGAACTATTTTGTCAGCTTTGAACATTTAAGCCTTGGATGAACCTTATTTCTTGAAAGAAGCAATAATACTGAATTTCTTTCCTTAGTCACAAGTTTTGTTCAGGCAATCATTAAATTCAAAGGTTGTGAAAACAAATCCCATGATTTTTGGGAGCCTGGTGGCCCCAACCCCCTGGCTTAATTTATTTCCCTCACAGTTGTGGTGGATTTCTGCTCATTTAGGGCATCTTGAAAGAATACAGGTAAAAGCTGAACAGAGGACAATGTAAATTAAAAAAAAAAAAAGTGTTAAAGTGAAGCCAAAATGTGGCAAACCAGGGGAGATACTACAGGGCAGTGGTAGTGGAGATCACAGAACCCTTTTCCTAGGGCTCCATTTAACATAAGGACAGACCTAACTTACAGGATGGGCCACCATTAACTAGGGGATATCATTGCAGGACATTAGAGTTACACCATTGGTTTCATGGTCGTGTAATCTTCAGTCCAATCACATCATGGAAAAGGTGGTGTAACAAGGTAAAACTTTCAGAGCAATTTACATTAAATCATCTATTCCTTAGTGTTCCTTTTTCAGAACCCAGAAGAGGCACCACTTTCTTGGATTTCAGCGCAGTTAAGAGTCAGGCCCCAGGCATCCTTTGTGAGATGCCATAAGGGCCATAGTGCGAGTCTGTGGCAGTTCTTGGGCATTCATAGTCCTTCTTTTTGAAATGATTAAGGCAGTCAGGGGATGCCTGTTCCTTCATCTGGCAATGAGGCAGGCAGTGAGGCTATTCATCATCACCAGGCGAGGGACGTGTACCATAATTTCCATAGTTTCCAAAATTCTGTTTCTTTAAACTCCATTGTCCTCTTGCCTACCCTTACCAGATGTTCAACTCTATCAGAAAAAATGGCTAAATTAGAGGCTAAACTGTAGGTGCAGCTTCTATTAAGAAGAGCCATCCAGAAGGTCCCAAAAGACTAGAAATGGTTAGAGTTTTGTTCCGGATTCCTTGTTGTGCCACAAAATACCAGGGACCTTAGCCCTCTTCCCATCTTAAGAGGCCTAAACACCTTTGATCCTAAGGGCACCTCTGCACAATCAGTCCATCCATATCTTGCAGAATGAGTTTAGATGTGTGTTTCGGACCTCCAGAATGCATGCCTACACATAAATGTCCACATGTGATCCAATTGGCTCCTGCAGTTCAGAGTTGGGGCCAGGCGCCACTAGTTCTGGATACTTCCATATCTGCATCGTGTTTACCAAATGCTTGCCTATGGTGGCAGCATATCCGTTTCTGCAAAGAGCCATGTTATTTCCTTACCTTGATGACTGGCTGTTGGCTGCAACTTCCTGTTAGCTTATCCTAGCAATCAAGTCTTTGTTTAATGTCTTTCAGTACCAGAGCATCATTCTGAATGTCCTTATTCCATTTGCAGCTGTCCCAGCTTCTAGTTTTTGTAGGCTGTGAGCTGGATTCTTTTGCATGTAAGGCAAGGCTCCTTATTAACAAGCTCTGGTATTCATTTTCAAAGTTAATGTTGTCCACAGCTCTCAGACTATTTCAGGGCATCAGTGCTTGAAGGTTCTCAGTCTCATGGTGCAACTATGTTTACCTTGCTTAGATTTCATGAGAGTTGTTCAGTGGATTTTTTAGTTTCAGTGGTCATAAAATGCAGTCCTCTCAGAGCATGCTGTTTGCATATCTTGCAAATGCAAACGTTACCTGTCTTTGTGGTCGATTGTCAATGGTCTTATTTTAGGCAGTCTCTTCCACCTTCACCTATCTCTGGTGCCAGTCACTGTGGGCACATCAGCCCTAGGTTGTGGGTGGATGGAAAATTTCAGTGGGCAAGTGGTCCAAGGTGCATGGTCATCGAAGAAATTCTCAATTTACATCAACATGTTGGAGATGAGAGCAGTTCTTCTCTCCTTTTTGACCTTCCAGGATTCCCTGCTCTCATCATTCTATCCATACAGAATAACAATATGGTAATAATATAGTATATCAGCAAATAGGAAGGCAGTTGTCAGCTCCATAACATACAGGGACAAAGCCCAGACTTCACCTCAGATGCCATGAGTTTAAATAGCTGTTTAGTTGCTTGTAGGAGCTGGCTGGAGAATATGGGAGTGAATGGTTACTGCCAGCTCACCTACCCTGGCTTTGTCTTGTCACAAGAATGACGCCTGTGGCTTTCAAGCCTGCTGAGCCTGCATTGCCACAATGCACCTTGCACTGACAACTGAGGGAAACTTTGCATTTTATACATACTTCCTTTCTGGATACAGCAGTGGTGGAGCTACCAAGGTTGGAGGGGTGCTTGTAGGGAAGAAAGTAGGTCACCCCTCAGGACCAGTAATCTGGCTGCTGTCTGCCACCCAGCTCTTGACAAGGAGCATAGAGCTGATCAGGATTCCTGGGCAGGTGCAAGTAAGGAGTCTGATCATCACCTAGCCTGAGAATGAGTGGTGCTGATTGTATGCCATCTAGAGGAGCCATTCAACAAAGTCCTAAGGAGAAGAGGTGGAGAACAAAAAGGGGAGAACTCTGTCTTGCCGTCTGTACTGTCAGCCAAGCACTCCTCAGTGGCAGTCCACATTTGGTGGAGTCCAGCTTCAGACAGACAGACTGAGCAGGTGTTGACAAGTGCTACATGAGTGGTCCATCAGATTGTGTAGGGAATAATGTATTCTGCAGATGTGAAGAAACCAAAAAAAACTCCAAACCAAACCAATAAATACCAAAATCCAGAGCAAAGGAGAAAAGCGAACCAGTTCAACTGTAGCTCACTGACAAATTTATTCAAAATAAAAGACGAAAAACTTATGAGATCAAGCGCTTTCGCCTGGATCAGTACCAGGCTTTTTCAAGATGGATCTTGAAAAAGCCTGGTACTGATCCAGGCGAAAGCGCTTGATCTCATATGTTTTTTGTCTTTTATTTTGAATAAATTTGGCAGTGAGCTACAGTTGAACTGGTTCGCTTTTCTCCTTTGCTCTGGATTTTGGTATTTATTCTGCAGATGTGAAAACTGTCTTGCAACTTATTCATGTCTCCAACCACTCTAAATCCAGGAGCAACTTCTACATTTCCTCCTATTTTCTGGGGTGATGATGTTCTTTCACAAGGTTTGAAGGTCCTCTTAAGTCAGGGTCATCCTTAAAGTCCATTATTGGCCCTAGCATGTCACGTTTCCTTTTTTTGCTTTATCTTGTAGAAAAACTTAGATGTCCTTCTATTCCAGTGTTGCAGTATTCTACATGTGGGTTTACCCTTCATCCTTTCATGTAAGTCTGGCCAGTATTCCAAAGTTTTTAGTCCCTCAGAGTGCGTCTGGGCATCTGACATGGCTGGGATGGAAGGCGCTTCCGATGCCCCAGTAGAACCACCGAAGAGGCCCAAGTCCATGAGACCTACCTCTTCCGCTGCGCTTCTAGTGACCGTACCTCGGCCTGGCAGAGGAATCATTTTCTGCCTTACAAGATAAAGCGGGTACCTTCGAGGAAGCTGCTCAAGCGGACGGCACGTCCGTAGAGGCACTACCGGCATCTGTTTCAGATGCCGGGGGGAAACAGATTTCTCGGTGGGCCTGTTGGATTCCGCCAATCCCATCCACCCTTCTGACCCAAGGCTTTCTCCTACCCAGATGCCAGCTAGGCCGCTAAAGAAAAAAAACAAAGAAAAAAAAAAACAAAAACTAAACATCTTTCTTCACCACCTGAAAGCACACCTGATGGACAAGCCTTCAGCCAGAGTCTCTTCAAAGCTTTTGTGGCCCCACACCTGACTTCAGTAGGAAGCCCTACCATTGTTCCTCCACTCCTGAACCATAAGCCCCTGACCTCGGACACTACCAGGAGAGATGAAGGGGATCTTTCAGACTCCTCCTCATAGGACTCTCCTACACTTCTCAGATCGCCTCTCCACTGGGCTGTGGCTCCCCTGAAGAAGAGTCCATTGACCCTGACTCCTCAGCAGAGGGTTTAACCTTTGGGAGAGACTGTTAGGAAAATGAAAGACCACTTCAAGTGGGAATCCACTATCATGACTGAAGTACACAAGAGGTTCTATGACCTCATACAGATGAACACTCCAAGCCCTTCAGTTGTGCCTCCTATTCTGCCGACCTTTCTGGATGCCTTTTCTGCAGAAACCCTTAACCCTGCCTCACAGCCTCCAGCCCCACACAGGGCTGATTGACTGTACAAAGTTCCAGAAACAGAGAAGATGTTCTTCATATTTCACTGTTGCAGTCATCACGTTTGGGTTATCCCTGCCAGGGTAGCCCTCGGCTGGCCCGATTACCAGAGGCTTAGTATTTCTGCATCCGTTGCTGTCGCTTGAGGACTGACGTCAGGTCATCAGTAGTATAAAGTAAGGCAGCCGATGCCATTACATCAGTCTTTCTTGCCGTGGAGCCCGAAGCAGAAGCAGTTCACACGAGTGCCAGTCAGCTGCTACCTGAATTTTCGTTTGCGAATTGAAGTTGAAGTCTTCTAAAGCTAAGTACCCTATTGGGGATCCTTTTTTCTTTCACTAACTGATGTCAGAAAAAGTTAACCATTGTCTTGCCTGTGGAAAGCAAATATCACACCGAGACTTCCACACTTACTGCATCACTTGTTTAGGCCCAGACCACAACGTCCCCTGTTGCCACTTCTGTGCTTTGTTCAACGCCAGAACTATCCATCGTCGGGCCCTCATTGTAGTCAGATATTTTCATTTACAGTCTTCGAATTCCGATATGGCTTCGGTAAGCCATCCGACAGCAGATCTTCCAAAAAAACATAAAGACAGAGACAGACCACACAGGTCCAAACCTACCAATTACGCTTCTGTTAAGCTAGTTGTCAGTCCTCCGGTACTCAGTGAGGTGCTTTTGCAGCCCCTGATGCCCGCTTCTATTGATTCGCAGGCCACTACCGAGACCCTTTCGAAGTCCGGTATGCTGCAAAACTCTAATTCAACTAAGGATCCTGTGGTCGTCTCTGCCTTGGATGGGTCCGGAGCCCCAGAGCCGCTGAGCAGGCACCAGCTTCGGAGGAATTCCTTCACACTACCAAATTTTGACACAAACCGACGTCTTCTTTCATGACTACCGTTCTTTCAAAAACTACCGAGTTTCTTAGGCCCATGGTTCTAACCACACCCAAGAAACCGACCCTCTCTCAGGCACCTGCTACCTTGCCTCAGTCTCAAATGCTTGAAATGGCGGAAGACCTTATCATGCTGATCAGGGGAAGCCAAGCTACACCCTCAAAAAGGAAAAGAGGTCTGTCCCCTGCAGTTTTATCTGAACAAGAGTCAGAAGAATCAGATGCATCTGACTATGAAGACATGCAACCCCTCTCCACTTATGGGGATTCTAATGCAGAGGACTCCATTCCTTCAGCCTCTCCCCAGATAATTTTTCCTTTGGGGAAACCTTGCATACTTTAAGGGAGCATTTCCAGTGGGAGAGTCAGGACTACCCTCAGTCTAAAAAGAGACTCAGGGAATTGTTAGATCTCCCACAACACAGACCCATGGCCATCCCCCCAGTCCTAGATGTTGTGGATGATGTTTTCCTGGAATCCAGCTTGACTCCTGATGCCCTACCACCTGCTCCCAGAAAACCAGACAGGTACTACCGAGTCCCTGACTCACACACATATCTTTGTAAAAATCCTACAGCTGACCCTGAGGTAATTTCTCAAGGGCCAAAAGCGATTAAAGTAACCTCTGCTAAGAATCCCACACCATCAGACAGGGATTCCCGAGCATTGGACAGATGGGGTAAAAATGTATACACCTCATCTACTCTTGCTATCAGGGCACTAAATTGTCAGTTCCATATGCTGAAATTTCAGCAACATACTCTGGAACTCCTTAAGCAAATAAATGTCTTCCCTTCCTGCTTGGACAGACTCTAAAGATTTACAAGAAGTGATGCATTCTGCAAGCCAAATAACTAAGCACACTTTGCACTGTGGTTTTGATGTCCTAGGAGCTTCCTGCAGGGCAGCAGTCACTGGATCTGTCATTAGAAGGCATGCTTGTCTTAAGGAACAACCCCTGCCAGACCATGTCAGATATAAATTGTTGGATGCCCCCTTGCACAAAGATAACTTATTTGGCACTAAGGCAGAAGCGGTTTTAAAAACGATGGAAGAAAAAGCAAAATCTATGCAAACAGTTAAGGATTTCTTACAAGTCCAGACCCTAGGTTCAACAGGCATTGCCCCTCCAAGCACTGGTCCTTCCCTGCTCCGAGTAAACCAGCCCAGCCTAGGCCCTGTGGGAACAGACCCCCCCCCCCAGACAGCAGCCCCAGGGAATGCAGAGATCTAAGCAGTGGACTACCTCCACTTCAAAACCAAGGAATTCTAAACCACCCCCTTATGGTAAGAACTCACAGTGACTCACCTCTTCCACCTCCCCCCTCTGCCCACCTTCACTTACCCCTAGGAGGAAAACTCTCATTTCACTCAAGCACCTGGGCCTGCATAACCAAGGACCAATGGGTTCTGAACATTGTGTCTCAGGGATACAAGTTTTCCTTCCATACCCTTCCAACCCAAGAAGGGTCCCCAGATCTACCACAAAATCAGTGAGCAGAGGCTCAAAAGCAAATCCATTCCCTTCTCTCTGTGAGAGCAGTAGAGCACGTTCCTGCAGAACAGATAGGCCACGGCTTCTACTCTAGACTTTTTCTGGTGTCCAGAAAAGAGGGCACCTGCTGCCCCATCCTCAATCTATCTATTTTAAACACCTTCCTGGTGATCCCAAAATTCAAAATGCTCACCCTGCAGCAGCTGCTACCCATGCTGTCCAAGGATGGTTGGCTAGCCACCCTAGACCTAAAAGAGGCCTACCTCCACATTCCTATCAGGGAATCTTGCAGGAAATATCTCCGCTTCAAGGCAGGATCTCAATACTTTCAGTTCTCTGTGCTTCTCTTTGGCTTATTTACTGCTCCCAGAGTTTTTATAAAATGTCTGGCTCTGGCCATTGCCTTTTGCAGACCTAGAAATTATTCTAACTATAATTCCTTACCTCAGAAAGGAATGTCTTTGGTGGGCAACAGCATGCTTCCACAACAAGGGACTGGCCTTCTCCACACCCCCTGCCACCCAGACCCTCACCACAGATGCATCAGACTACACTTGGGGTGCACACCTGGACAGCAGGTGCATACAGGGCCCATGGAGCCCTCAGGAAACCCCTCTGCACATCAATCAAAAAAGAGATGATGGCTGTGCAGCAAGCCTCAATAGCTTTCAAACCCCTTCTCTCTCCAGGGGTTCTCCTTATCAAAACAAAGAACACCACTGTGATGTGGTACATCAACAAGCAGGAAGGGACTCACTCCTACACACTATGCAGGCTGGCCATGACCCTTTGGCTCACAGCCTCTTCCATGCAACTACACCTGTTCCTACCAGGCTCTCTCAACTCTCTGGCAGACCAATTAAGCAGAAACCTTCTGGACCCACATGCGTGACATCTCAACAGAAGTACATTCACCCTAATAACTCAGAAATGCGGAACCCCGAAGGTCGACCTCTTTGCCTCCCACACTGTCCATCAGTTCAGACAATTCTGCACCAAGGGAGCATCACTGCATGGTTTGTAAAGTGGATGCCCTGTCCTTCCTCGGGGTCAATCTGTCAGTCTATGCCTTTCCTCCCCTACTTCTCATCCCCAGGGTACTGCTCAAAATAATCCCCAGAACAAGGTGGAAAGTATTCTTCACTCTCTAGATGTGCACAGACAGCTCAGATTCTGTCTGGACAGGACTAAATCCTTCAGAAAGTCTGATCAATTGCTGGTTAGCTTTGCTACAGGGGCAGAAGGCAAAGCCATCTCTAAGCAAACCATTTCCAAATGGATAGCACACTGCATCCATTTTTGCTACAAACAGCACGGAAAGCCTCTCCCCAAGGGGGTCAGGAGACACACCACCAGAGCAGCCTCCACCTCTGCAGCTTGCCTAAGAGGAGTCCCCACCAGGGACATCCTTGAGGCTGCCTCTTGGACATCTGTTCACACTTTTACCAAGCATTACCACCTGCCTCTTTTCTCCACATCCAGGGCAGGGTTTGCTTCTGCAGTCTTGCAGAGCATCCTAGCCAGCCCCTAGTTCCCTTGACTGCCTCCAGCCATTTCCTCAGCTTTGGGAATCTACCCAAATTTGGTGACTGCAACAGTGAATGCACTCAAACATCTACATTTATGGTAGGTGTACACAACTGTACTTTTCTGATTACCCTGCCACTATCTCCATCTCCACTGATAAGGCTACCAAACTGTTACCCACTACTACTATTCCCAGCTGACAAGGACAGCAAGACAATGGAGCATATGAGCAAAAAGATTTACACTTCTGCCACTCTCGCCTTCAGGGCCACCAACTACCGTACTCACATGGTCAAATATTCCTTAGCCCTTCTGGAAAAAGCCTCCAAGGACTTGGCCGACATCCCAGATTGTGCAGCCAAAGCCTCTCTCTCCTCCCTCATAGCTCTCACCTCTCAGGTGAACAGACACTCCATAAGGTGTAGTTACGATGCAGCTGAACCTCAGCTAGGTCAGCTGCATTAGCTTCAGTCTTAAGAAGATGTTCCTGACTATGCTTTCAGTCTCTCTCTGATGATTTCAGAGCTAAACTGACTGATGTCCCCTTAGATCACTCTAAGGTAGCTGACCTCTTTAAGTCCCTACAACAAAAAGGCAATGGAATGCAGGACCTAAAACACATGCTAGTCTCACTCATTCCTAAGTTCCACTGGAACTACCCTGGCAAGACTCAATTCATAAGAAAACAGTCTCGATCTATAGCTCCCACTAGGGCCAGGAGACCTCCAAGAAAGAAGCCCCCCTCTGGCTAGAGCTTCTTCAGCCCCCAGCCAGAGGCCTCCCTTTCATGACAGGGCAGGTAGTGTCTGTCTACCTGCCAGTCTTACCACCCCTCCCCCTATCTCTCTACCCCTGTCTGCCCGCCTCTCTCCCTGTCTTCCTCCCACATCACCTCAGACAAATGGGTCCTTTCCATCATTCAGAACGGCTACTTCATGTCCTGGATCTCCCCTCCTGTATGAAAAGGCATTCCTCAGCCACCCACCAGTCAGCTCTAACTGCTACAGCCTGTATTGCAAGCACTGCTGACTCAAGGCCCCATAGAACCAGTGCCTCTGGAAGGAAAAGGAAGAGGTTTTTACTCAAGTACTTTTCTGGTACCAAGGAAGGAAGGCCCGTGGATATCTGTACTAGATGTCTCACTTCTCAACCCTTTCCTAAATGTCCCCACCTTCAGAATACCCACTCTCCCCAACCTTTTCCCCCTGCTCCTGCCCCAAGGGTTCTTAGCAACCCTAGACATAAAGGATGCTTATTTGCACATCCCAATAAAGTCCACATTCAGGAAATGCCTGAGATTTTTTTAGTGCGCTCATCCCACTTTCAATTTTCTGCCTTGCCCTTTGGGCTTTCCACTGCACCCAAGGTTGTCACAAAATGTCTGGCTGCAGTTGCTGCCTACTGCAGGACACAAGGAATCCAAATTTTCCCCTACTTGGACAACCTGCTAATTCAGGCAGATAATCACTAGATCTTAACTGTTCATACTTGGTTTCTTCTGACCCTATTGCAATTTCTGGGATTTCAGATAATTTACCAAAAATCTCACCCAAAGCCCACTCAGGACATTGTCTTCCTGGGGTGCAGGATTCACACAGAACTCATGAAGGCCTTTCTGCCACCAGTCAAGGTAGTTTCCTTCATAGACCACCTGTGCTGCATCCTCCAAGCATTAGAACTGACAGCCAGACAGTATCTGAGACTCCTGGGTTACATGGCAGTCACCATTCCCATGCTCCCCCTAGCAAGACTGCACATGAGCAAGCTACAGTGGTACCTTTGGTCAGTCTGGACCCAACATGCTCACCCCCTGGAACTCACGGGCCCCCCTCCTACCTTGCTTGAAACAAGAAATTCAATGGTGGCTGGTACAAATGGCCATCAGCCCAGGACTGCCTCTCCAGCCACCCCCCACCCACTCAGATCATGCATACAGATGCTTCAGATCTGGATTGGGGAGCCACACTGGGCAACAGACATGTGCAAGGGGTCTGGCCAGTCTCACACTCACTAGAGCACATCAGTGTGAGAGAGATGAGGGCTATCCTCCTAGCTCTGCAAGCATTCCTACCTTACCTCCACCCAGGGCAACTAAAGATTTTCATAGACAATACCACTGTCCTGTAGTATCTCAACAAACAGGGAGGGACCAAATCTTACCTCCTTTGTAGACTAGCTCTAATTGTTTGGGAGCTAGCCTCCTCACAGGGGATTACCTTGCAGGCAGTTCACATCCCCTCCCTCCAAAATGTCCAGGCAGACTTTCTCAGCAGAACCATCACAAACAACCATGAATGGATGCTTCTCACAGAGGCAGAACCATCACAAACAACCATGAATGGATGCTTCTCAGAGAGGTCTTCCTGGAGCTGGTCCACAGGTGGGGTACACCTTAAATAGATCTGTTTTGCCTCCTCCACCAACAGGCAACTACCTGGCTTTTGCAACAGGACACCAGACCCCAAGGCACTGGTAACAGATGCCTTCTCAATTCCTTGGAAGGGGACATTTCTGTATGCCTTCCTCCTTCCCCCAATTCAAAAAGTGCTGCTGAAAATACAGTAGGACAAACCGAAAATCATCCTGGTGACTCCCTACTGGCCAAAACAGCACTGGTTCCTCCTCCTCCATTTGTGCAAGGGCAATCACCACAAGTTACCCCCCCCCCCTCAGTCAACCTGATCACACAGCACAAGGGATCTCGGATACATCCACAGTGGCAGTCTCTACATCTCACCCTGTGGCTGATAAGATTCTTATCCCCTTCAGACACCTGTACAATGAGGACATGCTCAATATCCTGCAGGAGGCCAGGAAACCCAACACAAGAAAATCTTGCCTATTTAAGCGAAAAATGTTTTCCATATGGTGTCACAAAAGACAGTTGGACCCACTAACAAGCGACATCCCTGTAATCCTGTCTTACCTGTGTGAACTACTGCAGACAGGTTTGTCCCACACTTCCATAAAAGCACACTTGTCTGCAATTTCTGCCTGCCTCACTTTGGATCCATCCCTTGCATCCAGACTACCTTCAAAACTCTTCCTCAAAGGGGTACTTCACCTAAGTCCCCCCCCCTCCGTAAACCATCCCCTCCTCTCTGGGATCTTAACTTTGTCCTGTAGAAACTCACTCTAGCTCCCTTTGAGCCAGCAGACAAAGCTCCCGTAAAGCTTTGCACATGGAAAACCATTCTGTTGGTCTCTCTGACCTCAGCCAGGAGGGTCTCAGAACTGCAAGCTCTGATGGTTAACCCACCATTCCTAGTTTTCCACCTTGACAGGGTTACTGTCAGAACTAACCCCCTCCTTCATGCACAAGGTGGTCAACGACCTATCCTTGAACCAGGCCATTCACCTACCAACCTTTTTCCCTAACCCACAGGGGGGCAATGAGAGAGCACTCCATCCCCTAGATGTTCACAGGCAGCTTAGATTTTACCTCCATAAAACCAAGTCCATTAGAAAGTCTGACCAGCTGTTTGTCTCCTTCAGTAACCAAACAGACCATTTTGGCCTGGCTATCCAGTACCCTCTCCTTTAGTTACACATACCATAGGAAGACCTTGCAGGGCAATATTAAAGCCCACTCCACCAGAGCTATGGCCTCCTCAGGAGCCGCCTTTATGGGGCTAGACACCAACACAATACCGGAAGCTGCCACTTGGTCCTCAGTGCACACCTTCACCAAAACATTACAAGCTGGACCACATCTCTAGGGCCAGGGTGTGGTTTGCCAGGGCTATACTTCACAGATTCCTAGAAACATCTACCAGACCACCACTCCATTCACAGTGAGCTTTGGCACTCCCCTACAAGTAGAATACTGCAACACTGGAATAGAAGGATATAGAAAAGTTGTGTAAAAGCGTACCATAACCATAGATGTCCTTCTCTTCCATGTTGCGGTATTCCTTCTCACCCTCCTTTCAGGTTGCACTTGCTCTTCTGGGTGACACTGGATGGGCTAAGCCCTTCTAGGCCTGGATCCGACTGTGGCTTTCTGTTCTGAGGGCTAGTGCGTATGGACGTCACTTTTATGGCCCATGCTCCTGCTGCCATGTCAGATGCCCGACGCACTCTGAGGGACTGAAAAACGTTGGAATACTGGCCGGACATACATGAAAGGATGAAGGGTAAATCCACATGTAGAATATTGCAACATGGAAGAGAAGGGCATCTGTGGTTGTGGTAAGATTTTACACAGATTTTCTTTTTTTCAGAAAAATAATACCTTCTTGTCCACCTATCGGGGAAGATTAATGCAGACCTTCATTCCCTGAAGCTTGCAGCATGCCTTCTCCAGTTTTTGTAGTTGCCAGTGAACCTACGTTTTCTAAGAGAGTACTGTCCATTCTGTCCTATTCTCAGAATTCCAACACTTGGAAAAATACCTGGTCAAATGGCTTGTTTCTATTTGTACTAACAGGCTTGACCTCAATTCTGCTGTAATCCTAAGTGAGCAAGGCTGCAACTGGTATTTTTGAATCCCAATTACATTATTCTTCTGACAAAGTTCACTTGGTCGCTACCTTTGGCTTTCATCATGGCCAAGAAAGCAGTTCTTGGTGTAATTGAGAGCTTCTAAAGTGTTTCTGAATGGCACTTTTTTCTTCAGGCCCTAGTTGCATGACATAGAGCTACCTTGGGATTTGCAATTTATTTTGGAGAAGTAAACACAGGCCTCTCTTGAACCTCATAGTTTGCCAGATTTCAAGTTTTTGTCTTGGAAGAGACTCTCTTTAATTGCCGTCACTTCCACCAGAAGGATATTGGAGAGGAAATCCAACGTTTGTCTGTAGACCCTCTTTACCTGATTTGTCATCAGTGCAAAAACACTGGTTTGGGATATGATTAGATGTTTTAACTTTATATATTTTTGAGTGAAGATTTTTTTTTTTGTTGATCATCTGCTATTTAGATAAGTTTAAGTAATTATGTGTGTGTGTGTGTGTGTGTGTGTGTGTATACACACACACACACATATATATATATATATATATATATATATATATATATATATATATATATATATATATATATGTATATATATATATATACATATATATATATATATATATACATACATACATACAGATATAAGTACACACACATATGCATACACATATACACCCCCACATACGCATGTATATATGTATATTAATATACAGTATTTATTTCTTTATTCTTTGCTTACTGGTTAAATGAAGAGGCCCTAGAACCTTTTCTATCAATGGATCAGGGTGGAGAAGCACATATTTTTACATGATGTTGCATTACATCATGAGAACTGAATCTATATAATTCAACGTTGTTACTAAACTGTGCACATTACAGTATGAAAATTACATCAATGTTGTGAGCTTTTGTCACATCCTTGTTCAGCATGATTCATTCAAGGATGAAGCATTACATCGACGTGAGGGAGTTTTATTTCAGATCTTACAAAGAATTAACTGAAACTGAACACGGAAAAATAGAGTAACACTGGATTGATAAGATTTCATCATTTTCCTCGTAAAGGCATTTTCCAGTAACTGGTTATCGGTTATCTGTCTTTAGCTGATGTATTTGCCATATGACTTAACACAGTTTGAGCAGCTCAAAACTGTATGTGTATCTCAATGTGTCATCAGTTTATTGGTTTGGCCTCTCTTAGTGCCCGATTAGGGAATTTTTTTTTTATATTTTTCCTGCATATTTATCAGTGTCAGTGGTACTAAATGTCAGAAATTATGGAAACTAATAATTACATTCGCTATGGAAAACAAATTCCACACAAGAACTTCCATAGTCGGTGCTTATTCTGTTTAATGACGGAGCTCGACATTTAACTTCTCTTCCTGTTGTACTCTGTTCTAAAACAAGACCATAAAACAGAGAGCTAGACCACTATCTCGGAAAGAAAAAGCTGGATGTTCATCGTGTTACACTGCTGCAGTCATCACACTTGGGTTATCTGCCGTCAGGCGGTCCTGCAGTCGGCCTGAGTTCCAAAGTCTTGGTCCGGCATCTGTTGCAGTCGCTTCTTCCCTGACGTCAGTGCGACAGGGGTATAAAAGAGGCAGCCGACGCCATTTTCTTCAGTCTTTCTTGCCGCGCGGTGCCCGAAGCAGAAGCAGTTCGCAAGTGCCGGTTGGCCAACTCCTGAGATTTTCCAATCGAATTTCAGACCGAAGTCTTCTCTAAAGCTAAGTACCCCGTTGGGAAAACTTTTCTTGCCTCAGACCGATGTCAGACAAAGTTAATAATTACATTTCTTGTGGGAAGCAAATACATCATAAGGATTTTCTTTCTTATTGTATTCCTTGCCTAGGCCCAGACCACAACGTCACTGGTTGTCGGTTTTGTGCTAGGTTTAACAAACTTACTATTAAGTGTTGGGCAGAATTCGCCCGACATTATTTTGGTAGAAAGTTTAATTACAGCATACTGTCGGAGCAACCGACGACCGGAATGCACAAAAAACGCAAAGATAAAGACAGGCAGCCGAGGTCCAAACCAGATACCGAGGCCTCTGCTAGGCCAGTCTCCGGTTCTTTGGTTTTCAGCGAGGCGCCTACGCAGCCCCCGATTACCGCAGATTTAGAACTACAGACGGCCTCCCAGACCAAGATTGCTGGGCCTCAGGATCCTGTACCTTTAGGCCCAGCGGACGCCAGTCCTGAAGAGGAATCCAAGGTTGTAGACAGGCCTTCAGTTACTGAAGGCGTCTTTAGACCCACTACACTTACCATTAAGTCCTATGCTAAATTAAAGACCCCCTTTAAAGGTAAGGAAGCCTGTTCAGCAGACTCCTGTTCAGGGTCCTATGCCTAAGAAACAAATGCTTAAGATGGCTGAAGATTTAATTACCCTTATCAGGGGCTCCCATCCCCCTCCAGATAAAAGGCCTAGACAGGAGGAAGACTACCCTTCCTCAGACCAAGTGTCCATTTCCTCAGCTTCCTCTGAGGAACAGGATTACTCCTTTCCTCCTTATGAAGATTCTGATGCTGAAGAGTCTAATCTCCACCAGAAGACTACTCTTTTGGGGAAACTTTGCACACCATGAGGGAACATTTCCACTGGGAAGGCCAAGATTACTCAGATTCTAAGAAAAGACTCCATGAGTTCCTTCTTCTACCTCAGCACAGACCTCTTGCTATCCCTCCAGTTTTAGACATTTTGGATGATGTTTATTCAGAATCTAGCCTTAACCCAGATTCATTGCCTCCTGCACCAGCTAAACCCGACAGGTATTATAGGGTTCCTGACTCACATATATTTTTATATAAAAGCCCTGTTGCAGACCTAGAAACCATTTCCCAGGGCCCCAAAGGGGTTAAGGCCTCTATTGCTAAAAATCCAGTTCCTTCGGAAAGAGATTCAAGAGCACTAGACAGATGGGGGAAAAAAGTGTATACTTCTGCCACTTTAGCTATGAGAGCTTTGAATTGTCAGTTTCACATGCTGAAGTACCAGCAATATTTGATGTCTCAATTAAAACAGAAAATGCTCATTCATTCAAAACAACCTGATTTTAAGGAAATGCAGGATTTGTTGCATGCAGCAGAACAAATGGGAAAGCATACTTTGCAGTGTGGATTTGATTCATTAGAAGCTTCTTTTAGAGCAGCTGTCACAGGGTCTGCTATACGTAGACATGCTTGGTTAAAAGAGCAAACTTTACCATAACATGTTAAAGCTAAACTATTGGATGCTCCTTTACAGAATAATGTTTTATTTGGAGTTAAAGCAGAGGAAGTTTTAAAGAAAATGGAGGAAAAGGCTAAATCTATGCAGACAGTCAAATATTTTTTGCAAGTACAACCCCCTCGTTTCAGCAGAAATTGGCCAACAAAAAAACTGATCATTTCCTGCTTCAGACAGACCACAGAGAGGTAAATGCAGACGCCCTAGGGGCAGAGGTCAGCCACAAGGCTCCTACAGGCCTAGACAATGGCCGGCTGCAACTCAAAGAGGGGGAGAAGATAGATCTCAACCTTTCAGAAAACAATCACAATGACTTTCCACTCCGTCTACCAAGCAAAGCTGCTCTGGCAGCACCGTTGGGCAGAAAACTAGCACTATTTTCAACAAACTGGAACATCATCACAAAAGACAAATGGGTTCTAAATATTGTTTCTCAAGGTTACAGATTCCACTTTCACACTTTACCAAGGATGAGAGGAATGCCAAATCTGCCACCAAATCAATGGGCAGAGGCACAAAGACAAATTGCAGCTCTCATGGACATGAGAGCCATTCAAGAGGTACCTACATAGGAGCAAGGACAAGGATTTTACTCAAGACTATTTCTGGTTCCAGGAAAGGACAAAGCTTGGAGACCCATTTTAGACCTCTCAATTCTAAACACATGTCTGGAGGTACCCAAATTCGAGATTCTCACTCTTCAGCAGCTTCTTCCCATGCTGGTCAAGAAAGCTTGGCTAGTAACGCTGGACCTCAAGGAGGCATACCTGCATGTCCCAATCAGACAAAGTTGCAGAAGATGCCTCCGATTTATTGCAGGTACAGCGCATTACCAATTCTCTGCACTGCCCTTTGGCTTATCTACTGTGCCCAGAGTATTCACAAAATGCCTGGCAACAGTAATTGCATACTGCAGACAAAGAGGAATTCAAATATATCCCTATTTGGACGACTGCCTTATTCAAGCATAAAGCAAGGACATTCTTTTAAAACATCTGGCGTTTGTAAGAACTATACTAAGTTGCCTGGGGTACACAGTAAATGAAAAGGAATCAAAACTAGTGCCCTCACAAGAGATAATATTCCTGGGTGCCAGCTTAAATACAATGGCCCAGATGGCTTATCTCATGCCAGACAAGCAAAAACAACTGACTCCGTGTTTCAGTATGATGGCAACATTGACCCAGCTCCCTGCAAGGAAAATCCTGCAGGCCCTGAGGTTCATGGCATCCTGCATACTACTAATTCCATATGCCAAACTGCATATGAGGAAATTACAATGGTACCTGAAAAGTGTATAGACTCAACACAGCCACAGCTTGGAAACAATAAATACCACTCATTCCCTGCCTTCAAAAGGAGTTTCTATAGTGGGCTCAAGCATGTCACCTCAACAAGGGTCAGCCTTTTGCCTTACCCACAGCAAAGCAGACAATAACAACAGACTCATAGGACTACGCCTGGGGAGCACACATGGCAGGACAGTGCATACAGGGCAAATGGTCTGCAGATCAAATGCATCTGCACATCAATCAAAAGGAGATGCTAGCTGTGCAAAATGCCCTGACGGCTTTCAAGGACCTCTTACATCCAGGACAGCTGCTAATAAAGACGGACAACACCACAGTAATGTAGTACATAAACAAGGGGGAACACATTCCTACCCCTTATGCAGACAAACAATGTCCTTATGGAACACAGCACTGACTTACCATGTCCAGCTACAAGCACAACTCCTGCCAGGAAAGGAAAACACATTGGCAGACGAGTTAAGCAGAAGTATCATGGATCCTCACGAATGGAGACTAGATCCACAAGTATTCACAATGATAACTCAAAAATGGGGAAGGCCAGACATAGATCTTTTTGCCTCCCCCCAAAACAACCAACTACAAAAATTTTGCACAACGACATACCACTCACTAGCTTGGAAAGTGGACGCCCTATCATTCAGTTGGAAAACATTAACGGTCTATGCCTTCCCTCCACTACCTCTACTGGCAAAGATGTTATTGAAAGCCAGATTAGAGAGACCACAAATTATCCTAATTGCTCCAGACTGGCCACGCCAACACTGGTACCCAATATTAAGGAACATGGCGCAAGGCCCTCCATGGATTTTACCTCAAATTCCACACCTGCTGACTCAACAAAACACTCAGATCCTTCCCAGTCAGCTCAGGACTTTACATTTGGCTGCATGGAAAATAACTTAAATAATCAATCAGCACTTCTCTCTAAGGATGTCATGGATGTCATTTTGGAGGCCCGAAGGCCCAGCACCAGGAAAACCTACTCAGACAAATGGAAAAGATTCTGTGCTTGGAACCAGGCTAAAGGTCAAAATCCTTTAATCCCAAATATTCCTCAGATACTACAATATTTAACTAAGATGCCTCACAAAGGCCTTTCCTTTTCTTCCATTAAGATCCATGCTTCAGCTCATTACAATACGGATCCTCCCATATTTTCACATCCTTTACTAAGGCAGTACCTCAGAGGAGCTAAGAATATAAGACCGCCCAGAAGACCTACAACTCCAACTTGGGACCTCAACTTTGTTTTGGAAAAACTAACACTGCCTCCTTTCGAACCAGCTTTCTCAGCAGATCTACAATACTTGTCCTGGAAAACAGCCTTGCTGCTGGCAATTACCTCAGCACAAAGGGTTTCAGAGCTACAGGCCCTAATGGCCCTTCGTCATTTTTCATCAAGACAGAGTTTCCTTATGAACTAACCCTTCCTTTATGCCAAAGGTAGTATCCAGTGTGGCTCTGAATCAGACCATTCATTTACCCACTTTTTATCCAAACCCCCAGAGTAAAGGAGAAAGGCTCCTTCACTCTTTGGACATTCACAGACAATTATGTTTCTATTTGGATAAGACAAAGACTTTCAGAAAATCTGACCAACTCTTTGTATCCAATGCTGCAGGTTCACAGGGAAAGGCTATTTCAAAACAGACTATTTCTAAATGGATAGCACATTGGATCCGCTACTGCTACACTCACCATGGGAAACCTGTACCTGTTAACATTAGTTCCCATTCCACCAGGGCTACAGCAACCTCAGCAGCCTTTCTC
The DNA here is from genome assembly GCF_019279795.1 of Protopterus annectens. Taxonomy (NCBI): domain Eukaryota; kingdom Metazoa; phylum Chordata; order Ceratodontiformes; family Protopteridae; genus Protopterus; species Protopterus annectens. Next base: position 724,060,706 of record NC_056735.1, read on the forward strand.
AGAGGGGTACCAACCAAGGACATTTTGGAGGCTGCAACTTGGAGTTCAGTGCACACCTTTACCAAGCACTAACACTTACTCAAAAACCAGAGCTGGCTTTGCCACTGCAGTTCTACAGGGCATACTAGCTTCTCCTAACCCGGTTTAGTACCAGCCGCCCACCCATAGCTTTGGGATTCAACCCAAGTGTGATGACTGCAGCAGTGTAACACAATAAACATAGTACAGTTTTGTACCTACCATAAATGTAGATGTTCGAGTGTTGACACTGCTGCAGTCCAGGTTCCCCTCCCTCCATCCCCTCTTCATACCAAGGTTTTATTTATAACTCCATTTGTATACAATCAATTTGATGTATTCCTATATGGTGTATTTGCTTACAACTGTTACTATTGCTTTCCTACTTATGTATGTTTACATAGAATTATGTATTGCCTTCCTATTTGGGGGCACCTGACATCTGGGGCAAGAAAAACTGAAGAAAATGGCGTTGGCTGCTTCTTTTATACCCCTGTTGCACTGACGTCCGGGAAGAAGTGACTGCAACCGACGCCGGACCAAGACTTTGGAACTCAGGCCGACTGCGGGACAGCCTGATGGCAGATAACCCAAGGCGTAGACCCCTCTAGATCTGATTCTGATGCCTGTTTTGTGATTGCCAAGGATGATAGTATTTCATCAGTCTTACTATACATAGACTTCCATGAAACCAGGGTAGAGATCTTGGCTGCCTACTAGTGTCTTAAGGCCTCTGAGTCCGATACACCCAAAGAAGTTGGACCAAGTCTTACACATCCAGGATGCTTTCCATATTGCCACAGCTTGAGCTGGTTAGGGCATTCATCCATCTCCCCTACCAGGTGGTCTTCCAGAATCTGCTGAAGATGGCCCAGGATTTTGATTCTTTCCCAGAAAGTCTGCATGTGGCCTTTCCTTAGATCAGCTGTTGGTGGCAAGGGTTCATGTTCAGAAAAAGTATGGGTGCGGTGACCTTGCCATCTGTAAGGACTCTGATTCTGAAGCAAACGAGCTGGAATATTTCTCTAACAGCTCCCCCAGCTGTGATTCAAATACCAAGGACACTTGTCATCAAGAGGATGTCTCATTTGCTGATGTCTTCAGTATGATGAAGATTCACTTCAAATGGGATTCTGAAGGTGTTGCCAACTCTTCTAGGTTTACCAGAGCCAAAGCCTGTAGCTATATCTCCAGTCACTGTGGCCTTAGGTGATGCCTTTGATGGTGCTTCCCTGGAACCTGGCTCCCAATCCCCTGCTCCAAGGAAGCCTAATCACTTATGTAGAGTTATGGATCCCGCAAGTACCTGTACAGAAATCTATTGTTGCTCCAACCTGTACCGAAATCTATTGTTGATCCAACTATGGTATCTCTGAATGCCAGCAAAGAGTATAATGTGGCTCCAGATAAGAATCTACTCTGGGTTACAGGAAGAGTAAGATACAACCACATTGGAAAAAAAAATGCTTGTACTTTTGCTACTGTCATTTTCAGGACCTTAAACTGCCACTCTTCTGTCTCAGTCGAAGAACAAAGCTGATAAGATTGAGGATAAGGCCCTGAGAGAGAAGATGCTGGAATTGTCCAACCTCACCTCTCATGTTGGCATGCATTCCACCAAATGTGGTTGTAATGCTATGGCTGTATCATGTAGAGCAGCAGCACTGAGTTAGTCATTATGAAGCATGCCAGGCTGAGGACTCTGCTCCTATCAGGTCATGCCAAAGTACAGCTCCTTAATGCACCCCTGGAGAAGGAGCTTCTCTTTGGACCCCATTTAGACATTTGGAACAAGTGTTTAAGAGACTGGAGGAAAAGGGGAAGACCATGTAGTCTGTAAATCATTTATTACACTCCTGTGTAGATTGCAGTTACCCCACAAAAAGTTGGCTTTTCCACTGGTGACAAGAAAAAAAGTAAACGACTAAAAGGTGGGAAAGGTCAGTATACGAAAAAATTGGTGAGCAGGTCAGAATGGAAAGCCTGGGGACTGTCAGGCTTCTGAGAACTTGACCGGGAGTATTTATGACTCACCCTGGCTTCTCTTCCCTACCCGCCATATCAAACGCCAACCCACTCCACCCCAACCTCCCTATCAGTACTCAAAGATATAGGGGGTCTTCATAGAAGAGTAGACAAAAGTCATTGCACAATTCAAATGGGTCTTGCAAATTTTAGTTTAGGGATGCAGGCTTCAGTTCTTAATTTTTTTTTTTAATCTCACCAGTTCCCAAGGAACAAATACATTTAATTTGACCCCTGTTACAAGATCTATAGTATCATACAGAGAATACCACAAAAACAAAGCACATGCTTTTACTCAGGACTGTTCCTAGTCCCAAGAAAGTATGGGCCATGGGTACCCTTTAAGTGGGTTAGGTCTGCCAAGACTAATAACGTTTCTAAAAATACCAACTTTCATGATGTTAACCTTATAAGGCCTTCTACCTGTTTTATTCCTTCAAGCCTTCAATATCAACTTGAACCCAAAAGAAGCTTATCACATAATAGCCAAGGAGAATAAGTATTACTTCAGACCTGTAGCAAGGGGTTGCCCCTACCAATTCACCTCTTTACCATTTGGTTTATTTAATGTACACGCAGTATTCACAGAGTGCATGGCTGCAGTGTTCTGCAGGACCAAAGACATTCATGTTTACTCATTTCTGAACAACTGTCTGTCTCCTGCACCAACCCTTGAAGAGGCTCAGTGAGAAGTACAGCTCACCATAGCATGCTTTCAAAACCGAGGACTTTGAATCTGCCAGTCACACTTCCCACGAGACAAGTGTTGCTGAGTTCCCATCTGGATACCACTCACCAGAGGGCTTTCCTCCCTCAACAAAAAGTCCTGCTCCAGAACAGTTAATTCATATGCATGTTTTTGCAAAACCAGATCACTGCAAGGGGATTTGTCAAGGCATTATGTTAGAGGGCCTACTCAGTCTTGATGGTCTGTCTGGCAAGACAGTTCATGAGGAAGCTTCTGTAGTGGTTCAGAAACAGATGGCGCCAGCATACCCAGTGCTTGCTGCATCTCATTCATCTCCTGCTCTGTCTCAGTCAGGGGGTCTACTTCAAACATGGTCCATGCAGCCGAACCCCCCCTTCCCACAACAGGCTCCTCAGACTTCACTTGAGGAGCCCAGCCAGGGACTAGGACAAAGAAAAAAATGCATCAACCTAAAAGAAACAATGTCAGCAGCATTAGCCAGAAAAACTTTCAAACTCCTTTCAAAACCAGAAGGACTGGACAAAACAATGCCTTCTTCCTTAGCTTGGCAGGACTGATTCTGTACACTTTTCCTACAACTCTTCTTCAAGCCAGGGTAATTCAGAAGATAATCGAAGACATGCCAAATATGCTACTGAAAGCCCCCTTTTGGCAGAACAGCATTGGATGTTCATTGTGTTTCACTGTTGCAGTCAGTACACTTGGGTTATCCTGCTGGCAGGCTACCCGCAGTCGGCCTGAATTCCAAAGTCCTGGTCCAGCGTTGGTTGCTGTCTCTTCTTCCCTGACGTCAGTGCGCCAAGGGTATATAAGATGCAGCTGACGCCATTTTCTTCAGTCTTTCTTGCCGCGTGGTGCCCAAAGCAAAAGCAGTTCGCAAGTGCCGGTCGGACGACTACTGAGATTTTCGAAATTGAATTGCAGATCCGAAGTCTTCAGTAAACCTAAATACCCCGTTGGAGAAACTTTTTCTTGCTCCAGACCAATGTCAGTAAAAGTTAACAATTGTATTTCTTGTGGGAAGCAAATACCTCATAAGGATTTTCATTCTTACTGTATTCCTTGCCTAGGCCCTGACCACGACGTTGCTAGTTGTCGGTTTTGTGCTAGATTTAACCAACGCACTATTAAGCGTCGGTACGATTTTGCTTTTCATTACTTTAGCCAAAGGTATAACTATATAATGCCTTCGGAACAGCCGATGACTGGAGTTCATAAAAAGCGCAAGGAAAAAGAAAAGGACAGGCATCCGAGGTCCAAAACCGACAAAGAAGCCTCTTCTAGGCCAGTCGCTGGTTCGCCGGTTTTCGGTGAGGTGCTTTTGCAGCCCCTAACACCTGCTACCTCAGAGCCACAGGCCGCCTCCGACTCCCACATGGAGACAACTAGGCCTCTGGAAACTCAAGGTATTGGGCCTACGGAAACTACTCCCTCAGATGGTCCGGAGTCACTGTACAGGCATCGGCTTCTGAGGGTGTTTTCAGACCTACACAGCTTTCTATCAAGACAACTTCAGTTACCAAGACAAAGTCTAAAACACCTTTAAAGACAAAGAAACAAGTGCAGCATTCTCCTGGATAGTTGTCCATGCCTAAGAAACAGATGCTTAAAATGGCCGAGGACCTAATTACTTTGATCAGGAGTTCCCATCCCCCTCCTGATAAAAGGCCTAGGCAAGACACTGACTATGACTCCTCTGATCAGGTTTCTATTTCATCTGATTCCTCTTCAGAACAGGGATACTCTCTTCCTCCCTATGAGGATTCTGATGCTGAACAATCTATCCCTTCAGCCTCTCCTCCTGAGGACTATTCTTTTGGGGAAACCCTGCACACCATGAGGGAGCATTTCCACTGGGAGAGCCAAGATTATTCAGAATCCAAGAAAAGGCTCAGAGACTTTCTTTTATTGCCTCAACACAGACATCTTGCTATTCCTCCTGTACTAGACATTGTAGATGATGTATTTTCAGAGTCCATTCTGTCTCCTGATTCTTTACCCCCTGCACCAGTTAAGCCAGATAAGGTACTACAGGCTTCCAGATTCACATACATTTCTTTATAAAAACCCTGCTGCTGACCCAGAAACTATTTCTCAGGGTCCCAGGCTTCCACTGCAAAAAACCCTGTTCCCTCTGATAGGGATTCTGGATAGATGCTACTTTAGCTGTAAGGGCTTTAAATTGCCAGTTTCACATGCTTAAATATCAGCAATACCTAATGTCTCTGCTTAAACAGAAAATGCTGACAAATTCTGAATGTCCAGAAAACAAGGAAATGCAGGATTTATTGCATGCAGTTGAAGAAGTGGGAAAGCATACTTTGCAATGTGGTTTTGATTCACTAGAGGCCTCTTGCAGGGCCGCAGTTACAGGCTCTGTCATTCGAAGGCATGCTTGGTTAAAGGAACAGACTCTACCTGATCATGTTAAAGCAAAATTATTGAATGCTCCATTACAGCATGATACTCTGTTTGGTGTTAAGGCAGAAAGATGTTAAAGAAAATGGAGGATAAAGCAAAATCTATGCAAACTGTAAAGGATTTCTTACAGGTTCAACCACCTAGATTTAACAGGAACTGGCCTTCTAAAAATTGGTCCTTTCTAGTGTCAGACAGGCCACAAAGAGACAGACACAGACGCCCTAGATGCAGATCTCAGCCCCAAGGCTCATACAGACCTAAACAATGGGGTGCTTCAGCCTCCAAAAGCGGAGAAGACAAATCACAACCATATAGGAAACAGTCCCAATGACTTCCCACTGCCAACGCCAAGCACTTATCATGGCGAGTGCAGGTCATTGCTTATGGATATACTACTCCGGTCCGCCAGACCAGATTCCATGCCCCTAAGAACTAGAGGCTGACTTCTTGTTGGTAGGGTTAGCGATACCTCCTGCCAGGGTGCAGTTGTATTTTGAACGAACGCCATATCCTCAGTCTCACCCCGAATCAGAGTTGGCTAAGCAGCCAGTGAGCACGGTTTTGTGCCCTGCGGGATCATTATAGGTTTAGATCATAAAAAGTAAGAGATATACTCCGGAAGAACATTTAGGTTTTGGGATATGTTTATTTCCTGGATGTCAGCGTTTAGGGTGTCTGTATAGGTTGTTGGGTGCACAGATTGGCTGGGGGGATTAACAAGCGTTTAACCATTTGGAGCTAGTTTAGAAGTTACAGGTTGAGTGATGGAGTTTTTGGCTGTTTTGCATGGGTCATTCCAAGGAGGGCATTAGTGCCACCAAGTTATCAGGTGGAAGTTCTAAAACGTTGATGCCGTTGGATCCTGTTCGGGTGGTCCAAAGGGCGCAAAAGAGGGACAGCTGAGCTGTTTGAGGAACCTTCAGTGTTAGTAGGCCAAAACTTTACTGTATGAGCCATGGCCCTCTCACTGGCCAGGCCAGGAGTCTTGACTGCTTAAACTTTCTTCCTAAGGATCTACTCGTAGGAGGTACTCCTTCTGTTGCCAAAACTTCTTTGAGAGGTAGGCCAAGTTTTAAGGAGTTTCCTTCTTTGCCGCATTTGCAGGAGAGTCTTCCTTAGGCTAAGTCTTGCTCAGATGAGATTAACTTGATTTCTGTTCCTTGCCCTCCTCTCCCACAAAAATGGTGGAAGATTGAGTTTGATTCAGGGACTCTGCATAGAAGTAGGAGGCACAGAGTAGGCTCAGGTTCAGGAGGACTCTTTATAATGATTGTTGTTCGAGGATTCTGGGTCCTACAGCTTCTCCCAGCTTCTCCTCCTGGTTCTCTGATTCCTGTTTGCAGGAGGGTCTCCAGGAACCTCTTGAGGATGCCTCCTCTCCTCCATTCCATGAGGAGAAAGGAGTCTTGTTCAGCCCAGGATCCCTTATAGATTCCCGAAGTCACACCCTGTTGTTGAAGAGTCCCTCTCAGATTCTTTGAACCCTGAAAGGCCTCTCCAAACCTTCCATAAACCTTGCCTCCTAAAGAACTTGCCTTGGATAGGTTTTAAAGAGGTTATACCTTTGGAAGTACTAAGTTCAAGCCTGTATTTTTCCTCCTGTCTAGCCATGAGGGCTAAAAAATGTTGTCAGGCTTCCTGTTTAACTGAAAATTATCTCCTTTCACTGTTGGGGTCTGGAAAAGAAGCTTTGGCTGATGGTGTTGAAGAAAGTGTTGAGGATTTGGTTCTAAATGCAGAGGATTAAATAGTCAAAATATCTAATGTGGTTCTGATGTCTAACAGGATAAAATTCTTGGCTTGTATGAGTTCTGAAGTTGCTTTGGTATTTCCTGTGTCAGGATCACAATTCTGAAGCATTCTTTGCAATGTGGTTTTGATGCTGTCTGATGTTGTGGCTGATTTTAGTTGCTGTTCTTAGCAGGCATCTCTGCAGTTCGCAGGAATGTGATTTTGAGACTGTGAATTATGCAAACATGGATGGATTTTGGGAAGTTTTGTGTTGCCCTGTTTGGTTGAGTTTGGAAATCTGGTTTATGCAGGTTAATCTTTAAAGAAAAATTAGCTGTTTATGAGCAGTTGGTGAAAATCAGTTAAAGGTTTAGAAGGTGCAGCCACCGGGCTTAGTAGAAATTGGCTCATGGTGACATCCTTTTTTACATCTCACCCAGTCAGACAGAGGTTCTCCAGCTTTTCAGAGTCCAAGCACCTTTTATCTGTTCTTTTGAGTGGGAGAGGGACTGTCATAAGAAAAGAAGACACAGATTTTTCAAGCCAAGACAGACCCAAATTGGATATCTGACCTCACGATACAGCCTTGCCCTATGGGTCACAGACTGTTTTTTCAAAGTTAGTATGTCTCTTTTCAAGACAAGGTGGTGTTGATCATGGGTCAGTCAGGTACTCTTTCCATTTAGGCTATTCCTTTTCTTCAAAGGGCCAGACCCTTTATTGCCCCCCTCAAAAGCTCCTAGAGGGGTCTCCTCCTACACAAGAAAAGGCTCCAGATGGGGCCCCTCCATTCCTCCACTGGTAGTCACCCATTCCCAAGTTCTATCTGTTCCTAGCACCAAATTTTTGCCCTCTGCTTAAGACCAATCAAGAGGATATTCCTCTCGAACACCAGGAAGCTTACCCAAATGTCCCTACCACTTATCTTACAGGCCTCAAAAGAAGTTTGAGCTGGAAATTCTCTACTCAAGTGCTCTGCATCTTCATGCTCATTGGCTTCATGTGCAGAAGTATTCACACAAACTCCTTTGGCTTCTATGATGCTTACTTCAGCATTGCCCTGATTTTATGGATCTTCAACCACTATCTCTGTGCTCTCTCTCAAGCCTTTGGCTACCTCTCTGGCATCTGAATGATAAGGTTCAGCTCCTCATTGAGACGCATCGTCTGCTTTACTCTAAATCTCTAGAAGCATTCCGACCTCTGTTATCTTCTGCGTGTTCTGGAGCACCTTCTAGAGCATCTGGAATATGTTACAGTACAAAACACAAACAAGCAAGTCATGTGCTTTTCATGCTGCATAGAATACAGTTCAAGACTTCAAGACAGCCCCTCGGATGTGTTAAAGCAGTGGTTCACCAAAAGGTGCTTCACCTTCTAAAATCAAAACAAAGATCTCAAGGACAGACTTCCAAATGTGAGATCACACACAGCTTGACTGCAAGGACAGTCCTGTCTGCATATGAGGTTCAAATAATCTATCTCCTTCAAAAGAACAAGATAAACAGCATATGACACAGTCACTTAAATATTAGGACTTTCATGTGAATTTTGCAGTTGCCTCAAAAATGGATTTTTGAAATGCCTGGACCTTTCAGACAAAAAATGAGGTGGCAGTAAGGCAGTGGCGTGGTTATTTGGGGACAGATGCTAGAGCCCATACATACAGATTTGTGATACAAGCCAGGTCCACATTGCAAACATGGCTAGGAGTTCAACAAAGGGGCAGGGAAAAATAAGCAGAGACATCAGCCAACCACTTTCATAGCCAACATCTCAAGGAGTTTACATTCTCTATATCCTAACAGCATCCGTCAACATAATATTCAACAAGCAACTGTCACATTTGATTAACACAGGCAAGCAATTACTTTATGGCAGATCACATCAGCAAGCTCAGACACCTTCAGGATCATGTTTCATCAGCATCCTCCAACCTGGGCACAAAACTTTCAGAACGATGATCTTTTGACAACACATCTTGGAACTGTAGCTCTAGAAACAAAGTGTCATCTCATTTCAGAAATAGGATCTTCATGTTTTTGAACCAGACATTTCCATGCTTTAGCTGCACAAATCTTCATCAACTGAACTTGGAAAGCAGAAGCTTCCAAGTTTCAGATTGGAAAGTTCTTGCTATATGCCTTTCCAGTGTGCAAGTTCCTTCTTTCAGTTGGAAACACGCAGCCTCTTCTTGGAAGCTCTTGCTTTGACTCAGACAAGACAAGCCTGGTCAAGTGAAAGATGTCCAGATGCACTAGCAGAGTGCATCTGTACCCTGCCTTAACACGTCTGTTAATTCTGTTAAATGGCTGCTCTCTTCCAATATTCGTTCTCTCTCTATTCTCACTCTTCTGGTCATCAGCCTTCATCTCTGTGTCACACTCTTCATCTCCTCAACTATCTCAGGCTGTTTTAAACTTGAACACAGAAGCTAGAAAAATGAAGTATTTAGAAGTGAGATCAAAGCAAGAAGACCTTTTACAAGGAAAGTGTGCTCAAATTTGATTTGGAGGAGAGTTTTGTCTTACTGATTGTGTGGAGAGTTTTTGTTTGAAAATTCTTATCCAATAAAGAGCTTACTGATTCCTCTCTGAGTTTGTTCTTGACTATGTTTTGGTTTTCACTATGATTGTTCACAGTTGTTCAATTTTTTTATCCATACTTATTTTGAGTTTCTTTGTTTCAAGCTCTTTATGACCCCTCCAATGTTGTGGAAAACTCTTGCTTGGGATCCTATCCTCCTTGGGAGTCACTGCTCAATTGTGTGTTGGAAACTTTAATCACAAGGAATTGTTGGCTCTAGTCACTTCAACTGTTTAAACTATATGGAAGGCCGTGCTTTAAGTCTTCTGCTTTTGTGTCCTTATAAGGATAGAGCCCTCTTTTGTATGATCCATAACTTTTCCCCTATAAGGGAGTAGTATTATAATCCTTAATAAATCCTACTGTTCATTTTCTAATGTGTGGCTTTTTAACCAAACTATCTATTTGCTTGATTTTTTTTAACTTTATATGCACCCAAAAAAAACGGAATGATTGCTGGCACACTTTAGATGTACTTAGAATTGCGTTATTATTTAAGTTGTGGACTAAGGATTTTAGGCAGTCTCAGCAGTTGTTTGTTTGTTTGCTTTGAGTTTCGGTGAGTATGAAGTTCAAACAAAAAACAAACTATTTCTAGGTGGATTTGCATTTGGATTGCATTTGTTGTCTATCATTCCAGCGGAGATTCCAGCGCCACTAGGCCAGCATTTCTATAGCTGGCAACTATTTTTATAAGGGAGGCAGTGGCAACTAAGGATATTTTGGGCGCATACTTGCAGTTCAGTGCATACCTCTAAGCATTATTATTCCTTCTCTTCCTTGCCACTCTGGCTTTGGTTTGTTTGCTGTTGTTGTGAGCATCTTGTCAGCTCTGAGCTCTATTACTCTCAGCCTCTTCCCACCCTGAGTAGGGATTTGGTTCTACCCAATACAAGAACATAGCACAGTGGAGCGAAGAACATAGTAGTATGTTGTACGTGATCCAATGGATTGAGGATCACATTATTCCTGATCCTCCTCCCCTCCTCCCCCCCTCTGTGTTTAGGGTGGTTGTATGGTTGTAGGTATTGTATATGTTTTTATTTATATTATATATTATACATTATTTTGGTAATTTTATTTTATTTTATTTTTTGTCTTTGTCTTTTGGGTCTTCTGACATCTAAAAAGGAAAAAATGACCGTGTCATGTGCGTCATGGGCACCTCCCTGACGGACGCGTCAGTCCACGCGCCTCGCCCTGACGGACGCAGCTATATCTGGTATTCGGGGGCGACCCACCGGGACTGGACCATAATAGTAAGGAGCAATGCAATGGATCGAACATCTACATTTATGGTAGGTACAAAACTGTACTTTTTGGCAGCTCCCTTAGGGGGAAAGCTAGCACTTTTCTCACAAAATTGGCACACGATCACCCAAGACAAACTGGTTCTGAATATTGTTTCTCAGGGCTCCAGGTTCCACTTTCACACCCTTCCAAAGGCAAAAGGTAATGGGCAGAGGCACAAAAGCAAATTTCATCTCTCATGGACATGAGGGCTATTCAGCGAGTACCACAGCAAGAACAGGGACAAGGATTTTACTCAAGGCTTTTCTTGGTACCCAGAAAGGACAAAGCTTGGAGACCAATACCGGACCTGTCTATTCTAAATACTTTTCTGGACATTCCAAAATTCAAAATGCTAACACTGCAGCAACTTCTGCCCATGCTGGGCAAGAAGGCTTGGCTCGTAACTTTGGACCTCAGAGGCATACCTGCATGTCCCAATCAGACAATCTTGCAGGAGATACCTCAGATTCATAGCTGGCTCAATGCACTACCAATTCTCAGCACTGCTCTTTGGCTTATATACTGCACCCAGGGTCTTCACAAAATGCCTGGCACCAGTAATTGCATTTTGCAGACAAAGAGGAATTCAAATATATCCATACTTGGACGACTGTCTTCTTCAAGCAGAGAGCAAGGACATTCTACTAAAGCATCTGGCGTTTGTAAAAAGATTACTACACAGTAAACGAAAAGAAATCAAAACTAGTTCCCTCTCAAAAGATAATATTCCTGGGTGCAAGCTTAAATACAACTGCCCAGATGGCTTATCTCACGCCAGACAAACAAAGGCAACTGACTTCTTACTTCAAAATGTTGGCAACAAAGACCCAGTTATCTACAAGAAAAATTCTGCAGGCTTTGGGCTTCATGGCATCCTACATTCTGCTAATTCCATATGCAAGACTGCATATGAGGAAGCTACAGTGGTACCTAAAAAGTGTTTGGACTCAACATTGCCACAGCCTGGAAACATTAATTACCCTCATTCCCTGCCTGCAACAGGAGTTTCAATGGTGGGCACTGGCCTGTCACCACAACAAGGGACAGCCATTAATTTTACCCACAGCCAGGCAGACTCTAACAACAGATGCATCGGATTATGCCTGGGGGGCACACATGGCAGGAAAATGTATTCAGGGCACATGGTCCGCAAGCCAAAAACATCTACATATCAATCAGAAAGAGATGCTAGCTGTACAGAATGCCCTGACAGCCTTCAGGGATCTACTACATCCAGGACAACTACTGCTAAGGACAGACAATACTACAGTCATGTGGTACATAAACAAGCAAGGGGGCACACATTCCTACCCCCTCTGCAGGCAAACCATGATTTTGTGGAACACAGCATTGGCCTATCAAGTGCATCTGAAAGCACAATTCCTGCCAGGAAAGACAAATAGTCTGGCAGACAAACTAAGCAGAAACCTCATGGACCCTCACGAGTGGAAACTAGATCCACAAGTCTTCAGCATGATAACAAGGAAATGGGGATGCCCAGACATAGATCTATTTGCCTCCCCTCACAACTGCCAACTACAGAGATTCTGCACAAGGACCTACAAGGACCTATGACGCACAAGCATGGAAGGTGGATGCCCTATCATTCAGCTGGAAAACCCTGACAGTATATGCCTTTCCTCCACTGCCTCTCCTCCCCAAGGTACTCCTAAAGGTCAGACAAGAGAAGCCAAAAATGATTCTGATTGCCCCAGACTGGCCACGCCAGCACTGGTACCCAATCCTGAAGAGCTTGTCTCAAGGCCCAGCCTGGACTTTACCTCTAATTCCTCATCTTCTGACTCAACAAAACAATCAGATCCTGCACAGCCAACTCAGAACCTTAAATCTGTCTGCTTGGCGAATAATATAACCACTCAGAACACAACTCTCTCTAAAGCAGTTATGGATGTTATTTTGGAAGCCAGGAGGCCCAGCACCAGAAGATCTTATGCAGAAAAATGGAAAAGATTCTGTGCTTGGAATCGGGCACAAGGAATTGACCTGCTTGTTCCCAATATTCCTCAGATTTTACAATACCAAACTGAGATGCTGGATAAAGGCCTATCCTTCTCATCCATTAAGATCCACGCCTCTGCCATTTCAGCTCATTACAATACGGAACCACCTATTTTTTCAAATCCACTACTAAGGCAGTACCTCAGAGTGGCCAAAAACATAAGACCCCCAAGGAGAGCGCCAATACCTGCATGGCACCTCAATTTTGTCTTGGAAAAGCTCACTCCGCCTCCTTTTGAGCCAGCCAATACAGCCGAGATAAAATTCTTATCATGGAAAACAGCTCTGCTCCTAGCAATAACTTCAGCAAGAAGAGTCTCAGAGTTACAGGCATTAATGGCAGTGGAACCTTTTATCATTTTCCATCCGGACAGGGTTTCTCTAAGGACAAACCCAACATTCATGTCAATGGTGGTATCCAGTGTGGCTCTTAATCAAACCATTAATTTGTGTACTTTTTATCCAAATCCCCAGAATAAAGGGGAGAGACTTCTGCATTCTTTGGACATACACAGACAGCTACGCTTCTACTTGTACAAAACTAAAGCTTTCAGAAAGACTGAGCAACTTTTAGTGGCATATGCTGCAGGATCACAAGGAAAGGCCATCTCAAAGCAGACTATTTCAAAATGGATAGGACACTGCATTCGTTTCTGCTATGCACAACATGGCAAATCAGTGCCTAAGGGCATTAGGCCACATTCTACCAGGGCAGCAGCCACATCAGCAGCTTTTCTCAGAGGAGTACCAACCAAGGAGATTTTGGAGGCTGCAACTTGGAGTTCAGTGCGCACTTTTACCAAGCACTACCACTTACCTCTTTACTCTAAATCCAGAGCAGGCTTTGCCACTGCAGTTCTGCAGGGCCTCATAGCCACACCTAATTCTATTTAGACCCAGCCGCCCAACTTCAGCTTTGGGATTCAACCCAAGTGTAATGACTGCAACAGTGAAACACGATGAACATAGTACAGTTGTGTACCTACCATAAATGTAGATGTTTGAGTGTATTCACTGTTGCAGTCCAGGTTACCCACTCACCATCCCCCTTTCTTTGCTGGGACTTATCTGTACTTCTCTAGTCTATACAACCTATGTGGTGTATTTGCTTGTAGATGAAGGTAATTTTTTTATGTTAGTGTGTGCTTTTTTATAAGTAATATTTTTAGCCTACCCTCTTGGGGGCACCTGACATCTGGGGCAATTAAAACTGAAGAAAATGGCATCGGCTGCATCTTATATACTCCTAGCGTACCGACGTCAGGGAAGAGGCGACAGCAACCGATGCCAGACCAGGACTTTGGAATTCAGGCCGACTGCGGGTAGCCTGCCAGCAGGATAACGCAAGTGTAATGACTGCAACAGTGAATACACTCGAACATCTACATTTATGGTAGGTACACAACTGCACTTTCTCCCTCCTACTCAGTATGATAAGGGCAGAACCTGTGCTTTTGCATGTGAATCTTTATACCCAGAAGAAGGTATCTGTCATGTAGTGCAAACCTCAGGATGTTAAGGCTGTCTGCTTGGCTGATTTATTTCTCATTAATTGCAAGCACATGTTTTCCAAGGATGAAGTTACTAGTGTCTTGGAGGGAGCTAAGAAACTAAACACAAGCAAGTGGAAGAGATTCTCCCTCTGGTTGTAAACAAGAATTAATAAATCAACATATACCTTGGTGTCTATGATCCTCAACTAATAAATATATGTTTTGTATTTGAGGATGATTCTACAAATCAGAGCTGTCATATACCTGTGTGAAGGCACATGGCTTTGCAGTTACAGCCTTGCCTGCTGTAGGAAACCACATTCCTTTTTGCCAGCAAATCAATATCTGAAAGGGGTTCTGCAGCTGAGCCCTTTTCCCCAAAGAAGGAACTTTGCTGTACCATAGCTAGCTAACTTCAGCTATATAATTGAAAAACTGGCATTACCTTAGTTGGAACCAGCTGCTTATGCATCCTTGAAGTTTCTGCCCTGGAAAACTGTCTTCATAGAGCTGTTACTTCAGCTAAAAATATTTCAGAACTACAGGCCATCATGTGAGAGAATCCTTTCTAATCTTCCACAGGAGCAAAGTCGCTCTATATGCAAACCCTTCATTCATGCCCAAAGTAGTAGTCAGACAGTTCACCCCCCCCCCCAATTTTCTTTCATTTTCACCTGAATTAGGCGGGGAAGAGAATTTTCACACACCCTGGCCATGCATAGGCAATTGAGATTTTACCTTTGCAGGACAAAAGACAAGAAAATAGCAGTTATTTATATACTTTGCTGAGGGCAGGGAGAGAAGGTCCATCTCTAAACAGACTACCTCAGAATTGTTAAGATATATTATCCGTCTCTCTAACTGCTTTCATCATGTGACCATACCAGGGCAGATAAAGGCCCATTCTGGTAGAATAACAGCAACCAATCCCATGTTCTGGGGAGAATGGTGGGAGCCATCAGTCTGTCTGTCCTGGTAGCAGCTGACTTAGTCCTCAGGCCACAGTTTCTGTAAGCATTTTAATCTGGTCATTGCCAGTAGAGCCAGAACAGGATTGCCATGGCCATCGTACAAGGGATACTTCAGTTACCTTTTCCACAGCTCTAGCTACCCATTGTTCCATGAGTTTTGGGAAGCTTCCCATATGTAAAGACTACTCCAGCAGTGAACCATACAAAGAACATAGTACAGTTGTGTTAAGAATTTACCGTAATTGTAGATGTTCAAATATATTCATTGCTGCAGCAGTGAATATATTTGAACATCTAGAAATATATCCATTGCTGCAGTATTATCTCCCTTCCTCAACCTCTTTTCTTCTGTCCTTTTGTCGTCCCATAGCTATGGTGAATATTCTGTTACCCTTCCTCCTTTCTTCCATCTTTGCTGCCATCACAAGATGTTTTCTCACCTTTTGCTGACCTAGAATTTGTGAGGTGGCCTTAAGGGTCTTCTTGTTAGATTGTCATTACATGGTGACCAGTCCTGTTTACCAAGTCCTCCTGCACAGTTAGTGTTCTGGATCAGCCACAGGCTCCTGGAGGCTGCAAGAGTAATATGGAAGTAAAGTGGGTTTTGACAGATGTCCCTCTTGTACCTCAGTTGTAATGATGTAAAGGTTGAAAGGGCATCTGCCCGGCCTGAAGCGGATAAGGTGCAAAGCCCTGAAAGTCAGGCCAGATGTTGGAACTTTTCTGGTCAAAGTCCCAGTGTAAAGACTAATGCAACAGTGAACATACTCAAACATTTACAATTATGTTAAGTTCTTAACAGAATTGTAGTAATGCACTTAACAGAATGGTTGATCTAGGAGTTGACCTGTCCTCAGTCAGTACAGAGTCAGTCTGCTGTATCTGAATACATCTAATGGACGTACAAAAACACTTGCTACCAAATAATTTTGCAATACAAGACAATCCAGCATCTCTCGCTGGTGTGCAGAAGATATTTTTTTCTCAGTCAAAATTAAAAAAAAAAACACGTTTTATTTACTTAAGTCTAGCAATGACTGCAGCACCATTGTAAGATGGTGTAATTTAAGACAGATTGAAAGACCATGGCATCTTTTGGTACAGAAGACTGACATTTAAAGTAGTATTTTAACAAACAATCCTATAATGGTAATTGCATATGCTGACTTTACGTTCTTTGCTTGGTATTGTATTTCATATTCAGTTTTGGTGTGACAAAATTTGTCGCAGAAAAGAAATATTTTGGAGTTCAGATATTACTTTTATACTTAGTGGAAGGAATGTCTTTGTAGTGCATGGAGCACCATAATTACACTCCAGAAACAGTTAACTCATTCAGTGCTAGTTTAGCATGATACCCAACCTTAACACCTGCTGGATCTGGATGCATCTGAAGACAGGTGTTAAATAACCCCTGTGTGCTGTTAGGATCATATCTAGCGCTAAAAACTGATGCCACTCAGGCCAGTAAACAGCAGCAGTAGGACATGAAACTGCTTAGTTTCACCTCCCATTTTTGCCTGCTGTCTCCTACATTACTGCTACTATTTTGAATCAGACTGCTTCTGTTAGACAGGGAATAGGTAAAGATGTCAACCACTTCCGCACTGCTTTACTGGGTTGCTTGTAATGCAAGTATCAAATCACTTATTTTTTTATCTTACTTTTATGTAATCGTAGTGCATGGAGCAGATAAATCTCCATGCACTACAAATAATTATGGTCAGATCTCCAAATGTAAAGTAGTAGTAGTATTTGTTCTCACCAAAGATGCAAAAATTCACCTCTTGAACTGAATTTCTTGCCATGAGTGTATTGAACACGCAGCATACTGTTTATGATTGGGAACCCAATCATAGTCCTCTATATTATGTTCTGTATTTTATTTTGTAGTACACTTGTGGATTTGTATGATGGGGTATGGAAGTGTTTATGATGTGGTATTGAAATGCAAAAACAAGTTAAATAAACGCACACAGTTTTGATTGCTTAAGTATTTGAGGCATAAATGGTTTCCCTTCCTTTAGTTGATCACTTCCGCTGAAGGTTTATCAGACCATGTGGAGCTGCTAGGGAATACTCCCCTTACCTTCCTCATGCTGAGCCAATTTTTGTCAGCAGATTTGCAGTACAGATGTTCATCGTGTTTCACTGCTGCAGTCATTACACTTGGGTTATCCTGCCGTCAGGCGGTCCCGCAGTCGGTCAGAGTTCCAAAGTCTTGGTCCGGCGTCGGTTGCTGTCACTTCTTCCCTGACGTCAGTGCGCCAGGGGTATATAAGATGCAGCTGACGCCATTTTCTTCTGTCTTTCTTGCCGCGTGGTGTCCGAAGCAAAAGCAGTTCGCAAGTGCCGGTCGGCCGACTCCTGAGCTTTTCGAATTCGAATTTCAGAACCGAAGTCTTCAATAAAGCTAAGTACCCCGTTGGGGAAACTTTTTCTTGCCTCAGACCGATGTCAGTAAAAGTTAATAATTGTATTTCTTGTGGGAAGCAAATACCTCATAAGGATTTTCATTCTTACTGTATTCCATGCCTAGGCCCAGATCACGACGTCACTTGTTCTCGATTTTGTGTTAGATTTACCAAACGCTCTATTAAACGTCAGTTTGATTTTGCTCGCCATTATTTTGGTCAAAGGTTCAATTATACCATGCTGTCGGAACAACCGATGACCGGAATACACAAAAAACGCAAAGACTAGGATAAGGACAGGCAACCGAGGTCCAAAACCGACGAAGAAGCCTCTTCCAGGCCAGTCGCCGGTTTGCCGGTGCTCAGTGAGGCGCTTTCGCAGCCCCTGACTCCCGCTGCCTCATCTCCACGTGGGAGTCGGAGGCGGCCTGTGGCTCTATCTAGGCCTCTGGAAACTCAAGGTATTGGGCCTACAGAAACTATTCCCTCAGGTGGGTCTGGAGCCGCTGAGCAGGCATCGGCTTCTGAGGGTGTTTTCAGACCCTCACAGCTTACCATCAAAACAACAACTAAGTCAAAAACTCCATTAAAGGCAAAGAAACAAGTACAGCATTCTCCTGGACAGGCCTCTATGCCTAAGAAACAGATGCTCAAAATGGCCGAAGACCTAATTACTCTGATCAGGGGTTCTCATCCCCCTCCTGATAAAAGGCCTAGGCAGGATACAGACTATGATTCCTCTGACCAGGTTTCCATTTCGTCTGATTCCTCTTCAGACCAGGGATATTCTTTACCCCCCTATGAGAACTCTGATGCTGAAGAATCAATTCCTTCAGCCTCTCCTCCTGAGGATTACTCTTTTGGGGAAACTTTACATACCATGAGGGAGCATTTCCATTGGGAGAGCCAGGATTATTCAGAATCCAAGAAAAGGCTCAGAGATTTTCTGTTATTGCCTCAGCACAGGCCCCTGGATATTCTGCCTGTGTTAGATATTGTGGATGATGTGTTCTCTGAATCTAGTTTAACCCCTGTTCCTTTGCCCCCAGCTCCAGTCAAGCCAGACAGGTACTACAGAGTCCCTGACTCTCACAAATTTCTTTATAAAAACCCTGCTGCTGACCCAGAAACTATTTCCCAGGGTCCCAAAGGGGTAAAGGCTTCCACTGCTAAAAATCCAGCACCCTCTGACAGGGATTCCAGAGCACTGGATAGAAGGAGGAAGAAAGTTTACACACACTTCTGCAACTCTAGCAGTAAGGGCCCTAAATTGCCAGTTCCACATGCTTAAATACCAACAATATCTAATGTCTTTGCTAAAACAGAAAATGCCTACAAGCTTAGAAGGTCCTGATCATAAGGAAATGCAGGACTTATTGCATGCAGCTGAACAAGTGGGAAAACATACTCTGCAGTGTGGTTTTGATTCATTAGAGGCGTCTTGTAGAGCCGCAGTTACAGGGTCTGTGATAAGAAGGCATGCTTGGTTAAAAGAACAAAGTTTACCTGATCATGTTAAGGCAAAAATTATTGGATACTCCTTTACAGCATAGGTTCATAGGTTCATAGGTTCATAGGTTCATACTAGGCTATCTGCCCGAGGGCATTTACAAGCCTAGCCCAAGTATGGGGAACTATACCCATTATTTTGCTGTGCCTCTGTTGAGCAGTGACACTGAGGATCTCCCATCCATTGGTCAAGATTTCTCTTGAACAAGGCCAGCAGTGCTCTGCCTTGATGAATGAGGTGAAGCATATTCATCAAATCTGGGTTTGACATGGCCTTGTATGTTAGGCAAAGGTCACCTCTGGTTCTTTCAGTCGGGCAGCATAGGACAGATGTTTGAGACCCTTTATCCTTTTGGTGAGGAACTTTTGTGGCCTCTCCAGCTGCTGCAAGTGTCGGGTCAGATACATTCGAATGGGGCATTGTATTCAATCATTGGTCTGATGAGTGCTTGATCTAGATGAGAATCCCTTCATGATAAGGTGGGCAAGAATGACAGACTACTATCAACCTGGGTCCCCAGGTCCCTGATAACTTCTTCTGTACTCAGTGGATTGCCACCTATTTGGTAGCTAGGGGTAACCTTGTTTTATGACTATGCATTTTTGGCATTTAACTTTAGGCCATGGCTCTGGCACCAGTTATCCGTTTTCTGAAGGATATCTGTGTCAGATGTGTTTTCTACTGTGGCGCCCAGTTTGCAGTCATCTGCAAACTTTGTCAGCCATAACATGATATCTTGTTTGGTGTTAAAGGTATTAAAGAAAATGGAGGATAAAGCAAAATCTATGCAGACAGTAAAGGATTTCTTACAGGTACAGCCTCCTAAATTTAGCAGAAATTGGCCTTCTAAAAATTGGTCCTTTCCAGTGTCAGACAGACCACAAAGAGGCAGATACAGATGCCCAAGAGGCAGATCCCAGCCCCAAGGTTCTTACAGACCATGACAGTGGGGTACTTCAACCTCTAAAGGAGGAGAACACAAGTCACAACCTTATAGGAAACAGTCCCAATGACTTCCCCTTTCAAATGCCAAGCTCTTACCTTTTGGCAGCTCTCTTAGGGGGGAAACTAGCACTTTTTTCACAAAATTGGCATATAATCACCCAAGACAAATGGGTTCTGAATATTGTGTCTCAAGGTTACAAGTTCCACTTTCACACTCTACCAAGGCCGAAAGGAATGCCAGATCTGCCACAAAATCAATGGGCAGAAGCACAAAAACAAATTACAGCCCTCATGGACATGACAGCTATTCAAAAAGTACCAGAACAGGAACAAGGTCAGGGATTTTACTCAAGACTTTTCTTGGTCCCCAGAAAGGACAAAGCTTGGAGACCCATACTGGACCTATCTATCCTAAATACTTACCTGGATATTCCAAAATTCAAAATGTTGACACTACAGCAACTTCTTCCCATGCTGGGCAAGAAGGCTTGGCTTGTTACTCTGGACCTCAAAGAGGCATACCTGCATGTCCCAGTCAGACAAAATTGCAGAAGATACCTCAGATTCAAAGCTGGTACAATGCACTACCAATTCTCTGCACTGCCCCTTGGCTTATCTACTGCACCCAGGGTCTTCACAAATTGCCTGGCACCAGTAATTGCATTTTGCAGACAGAAAGGAATTCAAATATATCCTTACTTGGACGACTGCCTTATACAAGCAGAGAGCAAGGACATTCTACTACAGCATCTGGCGTTTGTAAAAAGATTACTTATGGGCCTAGGGTACACAATAAACAAAAAGAAGTCAAAACTAGTGCCCTCACAAGAGATAATATTCCTGGGTGCAAGCTTAAATAGAACAGCCCAGATGGCTTATCTCACACCAGACAAGCAAAGACAACTGACTCAGTATTTTCATTTGATGGCATCAAAAACCCAGCTCCCTGCAAGAAAAATTCTGCAGGCCTTGGGGTTCATGCCGTCCTGCATACTACTAATACTATATGCCAGACTGCATATGAGGAAGCTGCAATGGTATTTAAAAAGTGTCTGGACTCAACACTGTCACAGCTTGGAAACAATAATACCACTCATTCCCTGCCTACAACAGGAGTTTCGATGGTGGGCACAGGCATGTCACCACAACAAGAGACAGCCTTTCACTTTACCCACAGCCAGGCAGACACTCACAACAAATGTATCAGATTAGACCTGGGGAGCACACATGGCAGGAAAATGTATCCAGGGCAAGTGGGCCGCAGACCAAATGCATCTCCACATCAATCAAAAAGAGATGCTAGCTGTACAATATGCCCTGACAGCTTTCAAGGACCTTCTGCATCCAGGACAACTACTACTAAAGTCGGACAACACCACAGTTATGTGGTACATAAACAAGCAAGGGGGCACTCATTCCTACCCCCTATGCAGACAAAAACCATGACCTTGTGGAACACAGCACTGACCTATCAAGTTCATCTGCAAGCACAATTCCTGCCAGGAAAGAAAAATACTCTGGCAGACGACTTAAGCAGAAACATCATGGATCCTCACGAATGGAAATTAAATCCACAAGTATTCAGCATGAAATTCTGCACAAGGACTTACCACACACAAGCATGGAAAGTGGATGCTCTTTCATTCAGGTGGAAAACACTAAAAGTTTATGCCTTCCCACCACTGCCTCTTCTTTCAAAGGTACTCCTAAAAGCCAGACTAGAGAGATCAAAAATGATCCTGATTGCCCCAGACTGGCCACGCCAGCACTGGTACCCAATCTTAAAGAATTTGGCTCAAGGCCCAGCATGGATTTTATCTCAAATTCCTCATCTTCTGACTCTGCAAAACAATCAGATCCTGCACAGCCATCTCAAAACCTTAAATCTGGCTGCATGACAGATAACATAGCCAACCAGCCAACACCTCTCTCTAAAGCTGTTATGGATGTCATTCTGGAGGCCAGGAGGCCCAGCACCAGGAAATCTTATTCAGAAAAGTGGAAGAGATTCTGCGCCTGGAACCAGGCTTAAGGCTTTGACACTCTTGTTCCAAATATTCCTCAGATATTACAATACTTAACTGAGATGCTGGGCCTTTCCTTTTCATTTATTAAGATCCACGCCTCTGCCATTTCAGCTCATTACAACACGGATCCTCCTATTTTTTTCTCACCCATTACTAAGACAATACCTCAGTGGAGCTAAAAACATAAGACCGCCCTGGAGAGCACCAACACCAACTTGGACCTCAACTTTGTTTTGGAAAAACTTACCTTACCACCTTTTGAGCCAGCCATTTCAGCAGATTTACATTTTTTGTCATGGAAAAGTGCTCTGCTTCTGGCAATAACTTCAGCACGAAGAGTCTCAGAGTTAAAGGCACTAATGGCAGTGGAACCTTTCATCATTTTTCATCAAGACAGGGTTTCCTTAAGAACAAACCCTACATTTATGCCAAAGGTGGTATCCAGTGTGGCTCTTAACCAAACTATTCACTTGCCAACATTTTATCCAAATCCCCAGAATAAAGGGGAGAGACTTCTTCACTCATTGGACATACACAGGCAGTTACGTTTCTACCTGGACAAAATAAAAGCTTTCAGGAAAACTGAGCAACTGTTTGTATCATATGCTGCCGAATCACAGGGAAAGGCTATTTCAAAGCAGATCATTTCAAAGTGGATAGGACACTGTATCCGTTTCTGCTACACACAATATGGAAAAACTGTGCCTAACAACATTAGGCCTCATTCTACCAGGGTGACAGCCACTTCAGCAGCCTTTCTTAGAGGAGTGCCAACCAAGGATATTTTGGAAGCTGCAACTTGGAGTTCAGTGCACACCTTTACCAAACATTACCACTTACCTCTTTACTCTAAATCCAGAGCTGGCTTTGCCACTGTAGTGCTGCAGGGCCTCATAGCCACTCCAAATCCTTTATAGACCCAGCCACCCAACCTCAGCTTTGGGATTCAACCCAAGTGTAATGGCTGCAGCAGTGAAACACGATGAACATAGTACAGTTTTGTACCTACCATAAATGTAGATGTTCGAGTGTATTCACTGCTGCAGTCCAGGTTACCCACCCTCCATCCCCACTTTCTTAGCTGGGACTTATCTATACCTTTCTATTTTATACAACCTATGTGGTGTATTTGCTTGTAGCTGAAGGTATTGTTTTTATTTACTATGTATGTTTCATTACCAATATGTATTGCCTACCTATTTGGGGGCACCTGACATCTGGGGCAAGAAAAACTGAAGAAAATGGCGTTGGCTGCATCTTATATACCGCTGGCGCACTGACGTCAGGGAAGAAGCGACAGCAACCGACGCCGGACCAAGACTTTGGAACTCTGGCCGACTGCGGGACCGCCTGACGGCAGGATAACCCAAGTGTAATGACTGCAGCAGTGAATACAATCGAACATATACATTATGGTAGGTACAAAACTGCACTTTCTCTCTCTCTCCTTTTGTTTCCCCATAGTCTGTTTGAATGGAATGGGGAGAGGCAAGCCATACAGTGAGATGATGTTAGTGACCACTGGTGCTGGGAGCCATAAAGCAGTGATGCTGTACTCTTGAGGTTCTTCTGTAACTGTCCACATAGTCCAGACCCAAAAGTAGGCCAGCCTGTGGAATTTGGTTTGAACTTGTATGTAATTAGGTGCATGTTTAGCTTATAATTTCATCATAATCTTTCGACTGTTCCCATTATGGGTCACCTCAGCGGAGCATCTGTTTCCATTTCTTCCTGTCTTCTGCATCTTGCTGTGTCACAACAACCACCTGCATGTCCTCTCTCACCACATCCATAAACCTTATCTTAGGCCTTCCTCTTTTCCTGTTACCTGGTAGCTTCATCCTTATCATCTTTTTCCCAATATACTCAGAATCCCTCCTCAGCACATGTCCAAACCAACATAATCTTGCTTCTCTGGCTTTGTCTCCAAACCTTCCAACTTAGGCTAATCCTCTCATATACTTATTTCTAATCCTGTCCACCCTTGTCACACCCAGTGCAAGTCTTAACATCTTTAACTCTGCCACATCCAGCTCTAACTCCTGCCTTTTTGTCAATGCCACTGTCTCCAACCCATATAACACAGCTGGTCTTACTACCCTTTTGTAGACCTTCCCTTTCACTCTTACTGGTACTCGTCTGTCACAAATCACTCCTGACACTCTTCTCCACCCACTCCATCCTGCCTGTACTCTCTTCTTCACCTCTCTTCCACACTCACTATTACTCTGAACTATTGATCCCAAGTATTTAAACTCATCCACCTTCGGCACCTCTACTCCTTGCATCCTCACCATTCCTCTATCCTCCCTCTCATTCACACACATATATTCTGTCTTAGTCCTGCTGACCTTCATTCCTCTTCTCTCTAGAGCATATCTCCATCTGTCCAGGGTCTCCTCCACCTGTTCCATACTCTCACTAATTTAAAAGTAACAATTTTATATTTCATATTTTCAGACCAGTTTGGATAAGTTCTCATCGACACCTTTGCATATAAACATCAATCCTTTTAGTAATTCTCAACTTATCACAGTCATTGTAGTGGAATATGTTTAACTAGATCAGTCTCAGTTCACCAAGTCTAGAGAAGTTTAGATCTAAAGAAGTTATTTTGGGGTTTAGGGAGTACAATAACTACCTGCAGTACTTTCTGAGCAGTAGTTTGAGGTGTTTGGTTATAGCACTTCAACCAAATGTCTGTGTGAAACGGTGCTTTCACTCTTGTTATGGAAGACTGATTTGACTAAAGGTTTTAATTACTACAGAGCTCAAAATATTTGCCATACATCTAGCATTTTTGCACTTGAGACCTTTTAGGGTCATGATAAGTAAATATATATCTCAGGTGTTTTGTTGTATGGTTGCATGCTTACCTGTGTTACTAAAAGAAAGCATTTATACTAGTAATTCATGCCACGGTCCTTGCAAATTCCTATTAAATGATACAGTATAAAACAATTTTATGTTATTTTAATTTTTATTATGTGGGTGGCTACTGATCCCCAAAGTTGTTAATCAGTTTTGCTTTCCGCTTTAACCTGTCATCAGCTTGAGGAAAGTTATGGGAGATGATGATCTGAGGAAAATTTGGTCTTCATTAACCTTTAGGACTTTGCATGCTCTTCAAACGTAAATTGAGAAGTGCAACTTTCCCAGGCTACATGTGAACCTCAACCTTCCCATAAAAGCCTACCAATTTCTTTCTCCTGATAAACATGTTTGGATTAGATTTTAATGACCCTGAGCTATGTTTCCTGAATTTAGCTGTTCCAATTTCTTTTTGTTGCACATTTAAGTAGTCAATCTTACTTAATGTTTTTTTCTTTTGTGTGTCCTGTTATAATTTGAGAATTTGCTTCTTAATTTAAAACACCTTCTCATTGTGTTAGGACATTCCCAGACTTGTCAAGTTGCAAAGTCTTCATTTTGGTCTTCATTAATTTTCTTCCATCTTCAAGTTTTTTGCTTCCTGTCATCTAAGGCATTGGGCCCTCTTAGCCATCACAGCTCACAATTCTCCCAACTCTGACAAACAGATTACCCATGCAGACAATAATGATAAATGTGTGTATTGTCAGGGTCCTCAGCATTAGTCAGAACATTGATAAGTTTGTTCAGAGTGTAATGGTGTTACTTCGTAGAGATGAAGGAAGCAGCTTCACATCTGTCTTTTAGGGATTTAGGTAAAGTGTCAGTCATAACTTGCTCCCTAGGCCTTTAGTTGTGGTACTCCTGTAAATGGATTGGGGAGGGGGGTCCCACTTTTCTCTCTCTCCTCCTTGAACTCCAGCATTTTTTTTGTTAAACTTGATAAATCTGTTAAGTAGTTGAGACAAAATGGGATAAGTTGGTTAAAATCAGAGCAATGCATTCTGCTGCAGGGGCAAGTTTTGAAGCTTCTGTGATGGAGTGTTCTCTTCTTGCCAGTTGAGTGACTTGAGATCAACATCATGACAAACCTCTCCAATATTATTTGTTTATAAACTGGCTGTAAGTGTTTTTCATTGTTCCTCTCTGGTCTGGCAGTCTCTGATTATGCTAAGCTAGCCAGGGCTACTGTGGAACTTCAACTAAAGCCAATAGCTTTCATTCCACCATCCCTCTCAGCTGTGTTGTGGAATGCACAAATCATTAGATTCTGCATTTTAAGTGACAGAATCAAGTTCTTGCCTTAATTTCTTATATTCCCAGTGTTGGTTTCTTTGGCATTGGGTAGGCCAATGCCAGTTCCCCTGGCACCTAATATCCTTCCCATAATGCAGATCAAGTCCACATTTCTGTTAAGTGGGCCTGCACTAGCCTACACTGTGCAGCCTATTTGTCTGCTGCACTGTTGGCCCTCCTTGAGCTTCAACTTTGTCTTCTGTAGGGTCTGTTTTGGCCTCTCTGACACTTGCATAGCATCCTATTGGTCATATATTGAGAGTCCGTCGCTAGTCTAGTCATCGTTGGACATGTCTGTGTTGATGAAACTAACATAGGCTACCTAGAATCAGATGACTCTAGGAGTACAACATCAGATCTATTGTAGGCTATCCCATTATTTGGGGTCTTAGAGCAGGTGTTACCTTCTTTCCCAGAGCTAGATCTCTTGGGGCCTGTGCCCTGTTACTGTTTCAGGTAGATAAGTGACCTTCAGTTTCAGGACAGCTGGTACCCTGAAGACTGCTTTTGTCTCCAAAAACTGAGTAAATAATGGTCATGCACTCGGGTGATGCAAATCATGAATCACCAACTGTGTTCCCAAGCAGTGTTGTATGGTCTCTACTGTCTTTGTATATTTTATTGCATATGACAGACTGTAATAGTAGATAAATCAGTATATAAAAACAAATGACAGATGTCAGAAAGGGAGTGAGTACTAGTCAGGTAGTAATGCACTTCAAAGATTTGCATGATCAAGAATGAAAAATTCAGAATTGTAATTTTGTTCTGTTTATATTGTAATGTGTCAACAAACAATGTCTGGTTCATGTGTCATTTTAAAACAGAATCTTCTAAGGTTTGAAGAATTAAATGTGAATTATATCTTATAAAGTTTGTATTTCAACAGTATTTATTCATTAGATGTGAGGTCATTAATAGGTGGCTTACACTGATTTGGAAAAGGGGAATATTTAAGTTAAATACAATGTGAAGTCTGTGTGCTGAGGTGCTTTTTAAGTCACTTTTTAAAAAGTTGTAGTTTTAAGGTTGTCTAGTTGTGTATGTTTATGCGCTGTTTGCAGTGTGAATAATGTGTGACAAAGCCAGCAAGGATTGATGCCTCTGTTACACTGTTTGTGTGTGCTCTACTTTTTGGAAGGGCAGTGTTTTGTAAATGAATTACTGTTATCTGCACTCTCAAGAAACAGGATGACTTCAACATGTAGAATTAAAGTGGTTGCTAAAAGCAGCAACAAAAAATGTGTAGTGAAGCCATTGTAAATCTTAAGCATATTATATTTGTAATTTATCATACAAGAAAATGGCATAATGGTTAAGGTCTTCACCTCCCATGCACAAGGTACAAGGTTCAAGCCTGATCTCTCTGTCGTGCCTTTATGGAGTTTACATGTTCTCCCTGTGTCTCTGTGAGGTTTCTTCTGCCCCCCCCCCCCAAAAAAAAAAAACTTTGCTGCATTTTCACCTCAAACTCACCCAATAACGGAGTTGTGGGCAGCAACACAGACTCTAGATGGTGTTTATGGGAGTGATGCTTTGTAGCCATAAGATAGAGGAGCACAGATCACAGACTGTATGCAATTTCAGGGCTAGCCAGTTTGTGTGAAAATTGATTGGGTTGTGCTGACTATGCCATCAAATGGCATGATTATCTCCTGGTGATGAGACAGCAACACAGACTCTAGATTGAGTTTATGGGGGGAGTATTTGCCAGTGATAAGTGGGTTGAGGATCTGTCCTTCTATGACCTGTGCCAGGGAACTATGCTAACAGTGGGAGGGGTGTATGAGCTCCTTTTGGCCAGTGTGTGCTCATAAAGCGCAGTAGCCCTGGGTCAATAATACTGGCCTGCAAGTGCCTGATTGTCCTGCTTGGGTTACTTGAATAGCTCTTTTGGGTGAAACCTAGATTGAAAAAACAGTCATCCTGCCAAACATGATCTAAGAACTGCTACACTCAGTGTAGGTTCACTAACAAGACTTAGCTTGGAAGTGGATGACATAATGGTAAGGACGAGGCTGGATGTCCTATGTATCCAAGAGGCAAGAAGGAAGGGCAGTGCAGCTAAGCCAATTGGCATCCAGAATCTACTACTCCGGAGAAGGACAGACTAGCAATGGTGTGGGAATTGTGGTGAGAGGTGTCATCAGGATTAGTGACAAGACTCATGGCATCTGCTGTTTGGATAGGGCACTATTCGTAATCTTAGCCTACGTCCCTCACCCACAACAGGGTTGTGATAGTGAAGGAGTGCATTCAGTCAGTAGTTGCAGGATATACTAGATATAAAGCAAGACAAAATGAATTGTTGTTTATAATTGGTGTTCTGAATGCACATATCAGGACAGACTGGACAGTACATGAGGACTGCATGGGTCCACATGGTTGGAGCAATGGGAATAAAGAGAGGCCATTCTCTTTTTGTCCTGTCAGGCAAATGGCTTGTTGGTAGCCAACACAAGATCACACACAAGAACGTCCAACATGCAACTGGACTTCCTCCTAATAAGGAAAGCCACTGGGGTAGAAACAGTGATTGCAAAGTCATCCCCACTGAAACAGCTGGCCCACAGCATAAACCACTGATTACTATAGCAGTGGTCAGAGAATGCTGTAAGGTCAGCAGCCACTGGGCTGAAGACCTGAAAGCTGTCTGAAAAGAAAGCACAATTGTTCAAGGAATTGCTGAGCACTCTAGCACCTCAGAAAAAAGAGGAAATAGGTGGAATTGAAGAGAATGGCACTGCCTCAAAACAGGATATGTGAGGACAGAACACAGATACACAGCTTAGCCAGGAATGGAAATGAGTAGCATTAAGAAAGCTAGTGGTAGAATGCAGAAGTCCAGGAAGTCATCCAAAGAAAAGAGTGCAGGAAAAGGGGGAGAGAGAAAAGAAGTACCAGGCTAAGAAAGAATACTGGTTAGCAACCAGTTTCTGGAAGTGAATCCATAGATGACATAAAGAAACTGTATCAGGTTGCAAAGCAAAGACAGAAAGATATAAAGAAGACAGTAAGACACCCTTAATAAGGGATACTAGCAACATCCTGCTCACCAGTCAACATGACATCAAAGGCAAATGAAAGAAGTACTTCCAGTAGCTTCTGAATGAAGAAGAGAAGTCCATTATAGAAGAAATAAGAACAGCACTTGGAAAAATGGAGTCAGAAAGCAGTAGGCTTAGTTGTTGTGCCTGCAGATGTTGTCAAGATGTTGGCTGAGTTAGGAGAAATGGCTTCTGAGGGTCCTCACAGCAGTATGGAGAGAAAGGGGTATATCAGATGAATGGAAAATAAGCATACTAATGCTAGTGTCAATGTACAGGAACAAAAAGAGGGCACCCACAATTGTGGGCAGTACAGTGGTTTCAAACTCCAGTCACAATGCATAAAAGCTCTGGAGACTGTGATTGATAAACAAATATGCGGAGTTATAGAAAGTGCGATGGATGATAAGCAGTTCAGATTCAGATCAGGATGCAGCACAAATGATCCTATGTTTGCACTGAGAGAGAGAGAGAGAGATGAGAAGAAACAAGAAATGAGGAAAGAGTCCAACTGATTATTCCCTATACTTGGAGAAAGTATATGACAAGATCCCAAGAAAGTTAATTTGAGCAGTTCCTACTGTGGTTCAGATTCCCAGAAGCATTGATAGAATTAGTGTAGGCTAGGGACAAGGACCCAGTGAACCAAGTACGAACAGTGCTCAGTTTCACAGAGGGGTTCCCAGTGGAAGTTGGAGCACATCAGGGTTCAGCTGTGAGCCCACTGCTGTTGATACTGGTAATGGAATACTTTAGCGAACAGGTCTGAGGAGACAGATCAACAAGAGTTGCTGTATGCAGGTGATGTGGCATTAAAGGCAAGACTGAGCAAGAGCCTCTGCAAAGGATGGGGAAATGAAATGCAAAACTGAAGGCACGTGGGGTAAAACTGAGTACAGATAAGATAGTTGTAATGTCAGCAAATGGGGGAAATCAGAAGAAGCAGGCAATTAACACAGAAGGGACAAACAGGTTAACAGCTTCAAGTATCTCGGATGGGTGGTTGAGGAGAAGGGAAGTCTGAATGAGGAGGTCAAAGCTAGAATCAGAGGGGCTGCTGCCAGCTGGCACAGTGTGTCAGAGGTAGTGTATGACAGAAAAATGTCAAAGAAGCTGAAAAATAAGATGTACAAGACAGTAGTGTAATTAGTACTACTGTATGGTACAGAAACATGGGCAGTAAAGGCAAAGCAGTTGAGGAAGCTAGAGGTGATGTAGACGAAAGTGGCTGAGATATATGGTAGAATAGACACTGTGAGACAGAAGAGATGAGACCATCAGAGCAGTAGCCAAAGTATCTTCAGTTGAAGAGACTGTCAAAGAAAGCAAATTACAGTGGTGTGGGCACGTGTAGAAGACAGTATGGTGAAGAAAATTTTGGACAGACAGGAGAAGGCAAGAGGTAATGAAGGTGTCCAGCTTAGAGCTGGATAGATTTTTGTGAGAGAAGACCTGCAACAGTCAGGCATAACTGTTGAAGAAGATAGGAAGAGTGGCATTGAATCAAGACAGATAGCAACAGCTGGTATGACACCCCAACCCCAGGTAGACAAAGGAGTTTGATGATAATGTAACACATCCAAAACACAATCCACGAGTATAAAAAAAGTTAAAATTCAGATACAAATAATAGAACACAAAGGCAGATAAGTAAAAACAACTTAAATCAACAGCTATAAATAGACAACTGTGAAATCTCAGACTTGTTTAAAAGTTTAAAATTTTTAATTGTTTTCTTGCCATGAGCTATATATTCAGACAATTTTAAATTATACACTTAAGTATTAACAGCCATTTATCTAAAAAGTAGCTTTGTAGTAAGCTAAAAAACATTAATACTCAATGCTCCACTATTAAATTCTAAAAAATATTTAATATTAAACCAATAATGAATGAATAATGATCCTAAAATAAGAAACTACAAAACAAGTAATTTATGACATCCAAAAAAGCAAACACGCACAAAAAAAAAAGTTCTATATCTCATCTATCAATTCAATAAGCAAGCATATATAAGACATTGAAGACAGTAGTCTCTACAAAAACTAAGTAGTCATTAGTCAAAGTAAAAAGTAGTTTTTGTAAGAGGAAACTTTTTAACACAGATCATATCTAAGGAGGAAAATACATGAAATGATGTAACATTAAACACAAATGTAGTTTTTTTAAAAACAACTTTCTAATAATAAAAATATAATCAAATAAATGTAATTAAATATATTAATTTTTACAAATATAAACAACAAAAATCTGAAATATTCTAATAAGACTTATTGTAAACACAACAATTTAGAAATAAATAAAAAAAAAAATAAAAAAACAAAAATGAAATTAAAATATAGAAAATTATACAAATCATAACAACAATTAAAACTATACAATAATATAAAAGTATTCAAAACTATAAAGAAAATTTATAATCTGAGATCTTATAAGATTAATGATCTAAATAAATGAAGCTGCCTGAAACTATTAGAAAGAAAGAAATACATAGATGTTAAAAAGAGCATGAGCAGAAAATAAATATGCATGTATATGAAAACAAAAACATGAAAAATAAATATGAAAAAATATATATAAAAAGTATATGTATAAAAAACAAAATATGGTAAATAAATATATATTAATAAAATAAAATATATATATAATAATTAAAATAAATAAATATATAAATATAAAAATAAATATAAATATATATATAATATAATAATATAATAAATTATCTATTTGAAATTATATATTTATGCACATATATCAGTATATAAAAAATTATTAAATATGAGAGATGTATATAATATATATAAGATTAATAAATATATATAAATATATAAATAATTAAATAAATAAATATAAATATATAATAATATTATATACAATTATATCTAATTATATCTAATATGGTACCCATATTTTGAATAAGTTTGATTTAAATCACATATTTTATATTAAAAAAAAAATATAAAAATATGTGTATGAATAAAAATAAATAAAATATAAATAATATATATATAAATATAAAAATATAAATCATGAGATATAAATAATATAAATATAATAAATAATATATATAATAATAATAATAAATAATATATAAAGTAACAGCAAATAATATTAGGTTATATATACCATGTGGCAAATAATATAATACTTTAAATGAACATAATGAAGAATATATGGTCATATAGTCTAAGTATCTTTCTCTTCTTTCTTAAAAACAGGTAAACTAGAAACTTCAAGTATTCAAGCCTGAACACCTTAAATTAAATTTTAGAATCCAATTTAATTCTGCCAGGGGGCAAGATTGTTAGTATTGTCACCACCTCTGTTCAGAGTTACTTTTGTTTTTCCCGAATGATGAAAGTGTGTTCTTTGAATTTTTTTTTTATGTTGAGCTAATGCATTGGTATTTGCTTCTCTCTTTATCTCATATAGTTCCAAAATTATTATATCTTGACAAAGTCTGGTCAATCTAGTGAACTTCCCATATTCATAATGTTAGGGAGACATCCAGAAATTCTACTTGTTATCAGATAAACACAAGTCATAATCAGATAAATTGACAAATATATCAGTCATTTGATGATAATGAGGGAGGCTTATCAGTTGGCAGGTTTATCCTAGCCAGATTTGGGACCCCAGTACAATGGCTGCTTAATGTCTAGCTTGCTGTCCACCATTTTATTTTCCCCTCTCTACCAGACTCTCAATTCTTGCTGTTGCTGATGGACCACACACACACACACACACACACACACAGACGAAACAGCTTTGTCTTTTATGTAGCACAGACAGCATAAACACAAAGTACCTTGTGTACTGTACACTTCCTTTAGCATTTCATTTTAAGTTGCATGTCGAATTTTGTATAGTTAGTAATGTGTCAAAAAGTAAGCAAAGGCTGATGTCTCTGGTCTCATTTTGATAGAATTTTGTTGCTGTGAAAGAAAGATGTTAAATGAATTAGCAGTCAGAAATTTGGTTGCACATTTTAATATTTTCTTTTCACTTGGAAATCAGTGTTTTTTTGGATAGTGTTTCTTATCTTAACTGATGGCGTTTGTACATGTTTCCCATACACTCACTGCTACTACTTCTTTCGGCTGTTCCTGTTGGGGGTCGCCAGAGCGGATCATCTGTTTCCATTTCTTCCTGTCCTCTGTATCTTGCTCTGTCACACCAACCACCTGCATGTCCTCTCTCACCACATCCATAAACCTTATCTTAGGCCTTCCTCTTTTCCTCTTACCTGGAAGCTCCACCTTTAGCATCCTTTTCCCAATATACCCAGCATCCCTCCTCAGCACATGTCCAAACCAGTGCAATCTTGCCTCTCTGGCTTTGTATCCAAACCATCCAACCTGAGATGACCGTCTAATATACTGATCCCTAATCCTGTTCATCCTCGTCATACCCAGTACAAATCTTAACATCTTTAACTCTGTCACCTCCAGGTCTGACTCCTGTCTTTGTCAGTGCCACTGTCTCCAACCCATGTAACATAGCTGGTCTCACTATGCTCTTGTAGACCTTCTCTTTCACTCTTACTGGTACTCATCTGTCACAAAACTCCTGAGACTCTTTTCCACCTACTCCACCCTGCCTGTACTCTCTTCTTCACCTCTGTTCCACATTCACTATTACTCTGAACTGTTGATCCCAAGTATTTAAACTCATCCACCTTCGCCAACCCTGCTCCATGCATCCTCACCATTCCTCTATTCTCCCTCTCATTCACAAACATATATTCTTAGTCCTGCTGACCTTCATTCCTCTCTTCTGTAGAACAAATCTCCACTTCTCCAGGGTCTCCTCAACCTGTTCCCTACTCTCACTGCTGATCACAATGTCATCTGCAAACTTCATAGTCCACGGGGACTCTTGTCTGATTTCATCTGTCAACCTGCCCATCCACCATTGCAAATAAGAAAGGGCTCAGAGCTGATCTTTTATGTAATCCCACCTCCACCTTTAATGCATTTGTCACTCCTAACGCAGACCTTAGCATTGTCACACTACCCTCGTACATATCCTATACCACTCTTATATACTTTCGGCCACTCCCAACTTCCTCATACAATGCCACAACTCTAAGTCTACAAAGACACAATGCAACTCCTTCTGAACCTCTCTATACTTCTCCATCAACACCCTTAGAGCAAACATCGTATCTGTAGTGCTCTTTCCCGGCATGAAACCATACTGCTGCTCACTAATCATCACCTCCCTTCTTAACCTAACTTCCATTACTCTTTCCTGTAACTTTATGCTGTGACTGATTTTTATCCCTCTGTAGTTACTACAGTTCTGTACATCACCCTTATTCTTAAAAATTGGTACCAAAACACTTCTCTACTCCTCAGGCATCCTGTCACTTTCCAAGATTTCATTAAACATTCTGGTTAAAAACTCCACTGCCATCTCTCCTAAACATCTCCATGTTTCCACACGTAAGTCATCTGGACCAACAGCGTTTCCATTCTTCATCCTCTTCATAGCTGTCCTTATGTCCTCCTTGCTAATCCGTTGCACTTCCTGATTCACTATCCCCATATCATCCAACCTTCTCTCTCTCTCATTGTCTTTATTCATTTACCCCTCAAAGTACTGTTTCCATCTGCTGAACACACTCTCCTCGCTTGCGAGTATATTTCTGTCATTATCCTTTATCACCTTTACCTGCTGCACATCTTTGTCAGCTTGGTCGTTCTGTCTAGCCAATTGGAAGAGATTCTTTTCTCTCTCCTTAGTGCCCAACAGGCCTCCCAACCATCCCAAATTACTCTGTTTTTACTTAGTTTTGGGGTCCCAATAATGGGATGCCACGATTCCCGAGTGGCACCCCTTCATTTCCGATTTTTTCATCTGTTTTTTAGACTTTTTAATTTTCATGCTTTTGGAGCTGATGTCATCACGTGCGCGATGACATCAGCTCCATCAGCCTGTTGGAATTAAGCTCAAGGGATGTGCATGGGAGCGCATCTGAATACTGGGACTGCCGTTATGGATTTAAGTTGAATGCTGGTTTTAGGCTTTACAACTGCAGAGTGAGCCAGATGGGTTCCGGGCAGAACGCGGAGTTGCTGCACAGCTTTTTAAGGTACCGTGTGTGTGTGTGTGTGTGTGTGTGTGTGTGAGAGAGAGAAAATGCCCCCATTGAATGGAGGTGGTGGCTAGAAATGCTCAAACCCTGTACCTTGGGTACAAGGTAAAAAGAGCTTAAAGTCCCTAGCCACCACCACTTGTGAATTTATTCCTCATATTTTTGTTCTCTTCCTCATTAAATATGTGGTTTTAAGAATTTTTGTTGCAAAGCACTGAATGATTGATTGAATTCACTAAATAATGAAAGGCATTTGAATTTCAGACTTCATATTCTTCAGAAAATAAATGGCAACACAAAATCTTTTATTCTAGCAATTTTCCAAGTTTGTAAGATCAGTTAAGTATTTCAAATGTGTCCCTATTTTGGGGTTGTATACCCCCATTATTGGCATTGTCCGGGTGTTTTGTACTAAGACGTTGAGAGCTATGGTGAGAAATGAGAACTGAATTCTTTATTCCCCCATTATTAGCTTTGTCCGGGTTTTTTGTGCTAAGAGGCTGAGAGGTGAGAAGTGAGAACTGAATTCACTAAATGATCGCCATTTAAGTTTGTCTAACTGTCTTTCAAGAAGCTGAAGATTTGGCATAGGGGTATGTTGTTCTGACTGTAGTGCACAGGGTCCTGGGTTCAATACCTGGCAGTGAAATGAATGGTGGCAACATGTTTTATTCTAGCAATGTTCCAAAATTATACAGACAATGATTCTGATTTTTGCCCTCTTGTCCCCTCTCCCCCCCAAAAAACTGAAAATAAGTGCAAGAAGCTGTGCAAGATGCCTATGGCTTACACTACTGTCATTCTATTTATATATTTACACTTTTATGATGGAAATGTTCTGAACTGGACAGCTTTGTCATTATTGGTTCATGCATTTTGTTTCATTGCCTACTGGAAAAATGTTAAACTATAAATTTAAAATGTGCTCCAACGTAAGTCTAACAAGTGTGCTGTATTATACAAGGAGTATAATTTAATAAAGTCAGGAAGGTGTATCAAAGAATGCATGTATGTTTCTTGTTTTGTGTGCAAGGGACCTATGATTTGAAAACAGCCCAAAGGTAATCTTTATCCATCACTGGCCAGATGCATTTTCTTTGGATGTGGTGTGGGTTTCAATACTGTTTCAGTGAATGTGAGTTTCAAGGGCAGAGAAGTTTTAATGCCAAGTCTATTTTCATTGTGAGACAGTATTGTTTTGTTTAGCAGATACCAATTTGTGTTTGTGCATTGTGCTATAAAATGTAAAAATAAAATCCAAATAATCGCTGTAGAAGTAAAGCAGTATGCACATATTAGCATTTATGGTAAATGGAGGGAAATAGCCAAGTAATGGGATATTGGAATAGCTGCAGGGGAACTCTGGTGCCATATTTTGGTCGTCTGATTTTCAGTTTGCATTTGAAAGTTGTTATCCCACAATTCCATTGGAGTGGGTGGGGTTATGTAATTATCTATGTAAATTTTACATTAATCAGTGTACAGATTTGTACCTGTTTTTCATGGGCCTTGTCCAGATTTTTGATGATTCCAGGTTGAGAGGTATGGTGTCCAACCTTTCATACCCTTCGCCACCTCTCTCTTCTCCATACCCTTCATTTCCTTATACTCCTGTATACTTTCTTCATCTGTCTGACAATCCCACTTCTTCTTCACCAACCTCTTTCTCTGTATTCTGTCCTGTACTTCCTCATTCCACCACCAGGTCTCCTTGTCCTTCTTCCTCTGTCCAGATGTTACACCATCTTGGAAGCTGCCACTTGGTCATCTATTCATACCTTCACGAAACATTACAAATTGGACACTGTTTCTAGATCCAGAGCAGGATTTGCTATGGCAATTCTGCATGGATTCTTGGAAAATGCTTCCTCTTAGATTCCCCTTCTCTATCCTCCCTGGGTTCCCTTTTCAGCTCTTGCGTTCTCCCAGGTGTAAAGAATACTGCAATGTTGAGTAGGAGGACATAGAATAGTTGTATAAAATCTTATCATAACCGTAGATGTCCTTCTCTTCTGTGTTGCAGTGTTCTATCCCTCCTGCCTTCCCCCTACAACTTGCTCTTTCCTAGGATGATCCACCTAGGCTACCTTTGGATTTCCTTCCTCATGGAACTTTCTTATTCTGAAGATGGTATGTGCGGACGTCCCTTTTATGGTTGAAGTTGTCTGTACCTGTGTGCGATGTCCCATGTACAGACAGTGGCTCTAAGCTTTTATATAAAGACTGGACGTCGGGTCATTGGTGGAATACAACCCCATATGGAAAGAATACTGCAACATAGAAGAGAAGGACATCTGTGGTTATGGTAAGATTTTACTCAACTGTTCTTTCCCACAATTTCCAGTTTTTCACTGTAATTTGCTCCTACCATTTTCTAAAGATCCCACTTTCAGTTCTTTTATGTCTGTTACTATATTTCAAACGACAACAAAACAAACTGTTAAAATACAATAAACAAAATCTGAACAAGTGAGTAATCCAAAGCTTTAATCCAATTGTGAAGCGCTTTTCGTCTTCCCTAGTAGGAAGACTTCTTCAGACAAGGTTAAAATCACTTTTTACACCGTTATATAGGTAGAAAAGAGATCTGTGGCGACCTAAGGGAAATAGCCGAAAGAAGAAGATATAGGTAGAAAAAGGTGCCAAAAATCAGCTCTTAATTGTAAAATCACTTGCAGCTGCCCTTAGAAAAGAGCGACTCCCATAGCTGTTAATGATTGCAATACAAAAGTGTACTTTAAAAACTTTCCTAATAAAGTCCTTCCTAAATAAAATCCCAAACATTCATCACCATGGAAATAAAAATAAACAACATAAAAACTGGTGAAGTAGTTATGAAACATATAAAAACGCAGATGAAGTGGGTCTATTTACAAAGCATGTAACATCATAATGTACTGTTATCTGTATTATCTTCGTAGACTGCTCAAACCAAGTAGTGCAAATCGCAACTACTTCGAGAGACACTAACAAGATATTGCAGGTTAGAATCAATGAAGTGAGGAATAAATCACATAAATCCTGCATTTTAAGTCATAAGCAGTTAAACAGTTCATAAATTCCCCGTTAATTCTTTTATACTTAGAAAAAGTTGTTGCAGTAATGCACTTACAAAAATCAAACAAAATGATCCAGCGTGTTAATACTAGTCCTTCCAATACACTGGGGTCCACATTTTGCATCCGGTTGACCCATAAATGTAAAACCTACTAAACAACTACTTCTATTAAAAGACGTCGAAACAAAGAAGACGTCCAAACATATAGAAAAAGATGCCCAATAACTGAAAACAAAAAAGTGTTCAAAATAGAAATCAATGAATGAATGAAGTAGTTATCCAACTACTTCCTACTAAGAAGCTAATCGTTACTGATGTTATGTTGCTTCATATAGTCTCAGTAACCAACACATTCTGAAGTAAATACATAATATTGGAAGGAACGAGAGTCATAATGGGTTGTTCACAACCTATACGGAAAGTGAAAAAAACTAAGTACTAAATAATGTTAAATAACCACAGGAATGGCTATGGACCTCACACTCAGTTATGGAAACATATGCTACCTACCTATATTTAAGAATAGATGTACATCTAATAAATCAAAAACAAAATAAAATAAATCACAAGATAAAAAGTGCATGTTTTAACTAAAAAATATTTTTTTTACCTAAAATGGTTAACAAGTTAACATCTATACTTCGTAGCCTGGATGATTACTACCATGAACAAGAAACTTACGTCATGTTGCTAGTACGTTACCAGAAAAGGGGGGGGTGTCTTCCTTATCACAGAAACTTTTAAAGGGACAAAGTCCCCAAGATACTAATCACAGACGGCATTCAGTTCTAACAGTGAGTGCTGTAAATACCTCAAATTAACAACTCACTAATATACTCCCTTGTAGTGTACCTGTCTGTTTATATGAACAATATGTGTGCTAGAAAATCTGTGTGATTACAACTATGATTATTGTTTGAAAAGTGTGAATGTCAAAATGTACAATATTCTAAA
Organism: Protopterus annectens; assembly: GCF_019279795.1. Taxonomy (NCBI): domain Eukaryota; kingdom Metazoa; phylum Chordata; order Ceratodontiformes; family Protopteridae; genus Protopterus; species Protopterus annectens. The sequence continues at coordinate 724,100,194 of NC_056735.1, forward strand.
CTATAGATGAGTGCATGTTAATGCTACTCATAAAGATTTTTTTGTGTATATAAGTCTAGAAAACTAGTGATAAGGAACAAAATGTATATATGTGCGCATAAGGGAATGAAAATAAGTAAATACCTAGGGAAGCACTCTTGTGTGTGATGGATCTTAACAGTTTTACCTCAACAAACTTCTTAGCTTTAAAATACAAGATAAAGAGGTGACTTCATTCAGCCCTGGTGTCGAAGATGAGTTCAATTTTAATTGCCAAATGAGCTCTTTTTTCTTTAATATTAATTGTTGAGGTTCTCCTCTTTCATCTAATAATACACACATGCACACTCACACCTAGGGCCAGTTTAGAGTGTCCAATCCACCTACAGCATGTCTTTGGGATGTGAGAGGAAACCGGAGCACCTGGAGGAAACCCATGCAACCACAGGGAGGACATGCAGATTCCGCACAGAAGGCACCCCAGCCGAGGATCGAACTGGAGAACCTCTTGCTGTGAGGTGGCAGCGCTAACTGCTGCACCACCACGGCTGCCCAAAAGTCTGCCAACTCATTACACTCCCAAAAAATATGTTCCCAGTTACCTCTTTCTTCTGAATCATATCTCCAACATTTGCTGTCTACCTGAGGAAAATTCTTTGGAGTCTACTTGGGATATAAAAATACTTATGTTAGCACTTCCAAGCAAAGATTCTAAATCTTCTAGACTTTGTTGCCTATGATAGTTTGAGTCCATGCCATATGTGAAGAGCAGATAATTATTCCATTCATTCCTTTTTCTTTTTTTGCATTTAAATATCTGCTAGTGTTTTTTGAGTAAAAAATATGATGATGTCTGAGTAACATCTGCCCACCTAAAGTTGATAAGTATGACTGCCAGTCCCACGATGTGGTACGTGTGCTTGCAATGTCAGCTTTTCTTTAAAGATGGTCATAAGTGTGTGACAGATCCAGCCAGGAAAAATGAGTGTGAATGGCTGCAATTGCCTTGCTTCTCCAAGGGATAAAGGATATGACTGTATCTTGGCACCTGAGTCTCAACTAGCAGGAGCACTAGGTGCTGCACTCATATTTACCAAACACCTTTCCCTAGTGATACCACATTGCAAAACCAAGGGTTTTCACATTTATAGATTCATAGGTTCATAGTTGATTACTAGGCTAATGTCACTAGGGCCCTTACAAGCCTAGCCAGATTCAACTCTTGTTCCCTTAAGGGTTTAGATATATGGTCTGTGTTATAAGCAGATCTAAATCAGCACCGACTGCCCCGATCCAAGAGGGATACAGGTGAATCCCCTGGGGTGAATTTGCGGTTTCTCATCCAGTCGTCCTAAGTTATGCTTAAAAAGGGTTAACAAGGGTCTCTGTTTAACCTGTATTGGAAGTTTATTCCAGAGGAGAAAGTCCTGTTGACATCACGTGCTAGGTTAAGGTCCCTAGAGTGAGTGAATTGTGTACCATTTGACTTAAAAATGTGCAGCATTTCCATTAAAGCAGAATCAGAGGTTGCACTGTATGCAAGGCACAGGTCGTCTCTGAGTAGTCTGTAAGATTCAGAGTATAGTGACAGTGATTTCAGTCTGTCCATGTAAGATTTATTTACCCTTAACTGGATGGCTGTTTCATCCAGGCCCTTATCCTTAGAGGAGATCAGAGGCCTCTAAGTTGCACCTTGCAGTGACTGAACAGGATAGGGTTCATCCTCAACCTGCAAAATTCAAACCTGTTTCCAATGCATAGGACAGTGTACCTGTGGGCTGTTCTGATTGCAAATAACTGCAAAGTTTTCTTTGATAAGAAAACATGGAAGTGTTGGCTAATTTCTTTTGAAACATGACAGACAAAACCAAGCAGACTAACAGATACATGGTCTCATCAAACCAAATTATATAATAGGAAATTTCAGCAGTTCCTTGAGGAACATCCAGTACCAGCACACTAAACCTTTGAGAGCAGTAATACTGATGCTTCTCTTAAAAGAACTGGACTGTTGGGTCTAACAAATCCAGGGAAAAGAGGGTATGCCTTTACAGCAGGCTACCCCTAGTAAGACTATATCTGTAGATGCCTTGTTATTAGGCATGGGGAGCCCATACTCTGCATGCTGCACTTCACATTCAGCCCATTGGAGAGCAAGCTGCACAAAAATCCTGAAGTAAGTGCTAGCAGTACTGTATACTGTTGGGGGGTGTCAAAACAGTGTGGTTGCCAATGAATGTGAAAGTAATCACAGACAAAAAAGTGATATGTACATAAAAAGTATGGAAGCCGGGGGGGGGGGTTGCAACACTCTCTTATCTCTATAGGTTAGCCATGCAGACCTGGGAGCAGGCACTGCAGTTCATACTGTTCCAGACAGTGACTTGCATAACCCACAGTGGAACTCCACAGCAAATATTAAGCAGATCCTCTGCAGCCTCACACAAGTGAGTACTACACTGGGAAGTTTTTTTTGGATCTGATTTGCAGTTGGAGTGTGCCACAAACATACCTTTTTGCTTCTTGGAGCAGCAGACTGTTAACCAAATTCTGCTCCATATCACCTGATAAACAAACCTGGCTAATGAATGCCTACTCCCTAAATGGGAGAGGTCTATTTTTGTATGCTCTTGCTCCACTTGCTTTGCTCCCCAGAGTAATTAAAAAAAATAAAGGTGAGGCCAAAAATGATATTTTTTGTTCCTTTCTGGCTAAGGCAGTGCTGGTTATCCCACCTTCTCCAGTCAGCAAGGGAGAAGCTTTTTCTGATGACATGACATGTTAACCCAGTGACACCATAAAGGAGTCCCTTGTTCACCCCATTCTGTCCGTTGTGTGTCTAGCAGCTTGGAGGCTATGACTGAACTTCCCATCAAGCATCTTTTTTTTTTTTTCTAAAGACATGCTAGACATTTGTGAGGGAGGCTAGGAGGACAAGTATCAGCTAATTGTGCTTAGCTAGAAAGAAAAGAAAAGACCCTTACCCTGCTGCCAAAGGAGGAATGGACATACCAAAGCAAGTAGGCGTGCCTATGGTTCTCCAGTATATTTCCAAGCTATTCTGTACTTGCCCAGCAAACTCTTAGAAAATGTGCAGATCGTTTCCATTTTAGCCTGCCTGTCCTTACCACCCCAACCCTGCATCTAGACCACTGGTCTGTCTGTTCTTGAAAGTGGGTCCTGGTTTAGACTGAGACCAAACTTTCATGCTAGAAAAACTGACTTTAATCCCTTTTGAAAAAGTTGCTTATGCTTCATTGAAGTTCTTGTCTTGGAAAACTATCTTTGTTGATAGCAGTGATAGCTGGGAGAGTCTCAAAACAATAGGCCTTGATATGTAAAGAATTCTTCCTAATTTTCCACAAAGACAGGGTTACCTTGTGCAGTAAACCTGATTTCCTGTTTAAAGGGATTACAGAAGTAGCACTGAACTGGGCCATTCTTTTTCAACTCAGAACATAGGGGAGAGATCATAATGCTATTTGCATAGGTACAGACAATTGGGGTATTATCTGGAGATTACTAAATATGTGAGGTCAAAGCAGTTTTTTTGACTACTTTGCAGATGTCAAGAAAGGGTAATCTGTTTTTGAACTATTTCCAGATGGATAGCAAATTGAAATAAATTTATCACAATACCAATGGGAATTCATTACAGGGTGGTCACACTCTACCAGTGCGCAGCCAGTACAACTGCCTTCCTAAAAGGGATTAGTGCACAGAATATTTTGGAAGCAACCACTTGGTTCTCTGTTCACATGTTCTCCAAGTGTTGTAAGCTGTATCATATTTCTAGGACAAGGACAGAGTCTGCTTTGACCTTCTTAAAGAGTATATTACCCTGCACATCTACCCTGTATCCAACCATCCAAACTGCAGTTTCTCCTAGCTTTGGTAGTCTTTCAAAGGGTTACGACTGCAGCAGTCACCCAGATTTCAAAACACTACAGTTGTGTAGTTAACTTACATAATTGTAAGTTTTCATTGTGGTCACTGTTGCAGTCCTTAGTCCCTCCCACCACCCCCTCCAAAACTGGGCTGGGGAGAGTAACCATTCATTCCCTGCACACTTCTTGCTCATGCATTTCCTTTCTGTTTGACTCCTCTGTATTTTTTTGTTATTCAGATACTTCAGCATGGTACAGTCTCTGCAGTTTACACGCCAGAACAGTCATGCACTGTCTGTGGTGTGTTTCAACACTGGTTTTCATATTAATCCTGGTAAGGGGATGAAAAAGTAAAGATCTTCATGTGTATATCACATTTATACTGGGTACCTGAGGGCATCTGAGGTAAGCTGATGTCAGTCCAATTAAGGGGTGTTCAGATCTGAAGGTCTGGATATTGGACTTTGCCACAAAGTTCTCAGAGGATGTCCTTCTATTCCTGTGTTGCAGTATTCTTAACCTTTGCGGTTCCCTGCCTAGGTGACCCGAACATCTGGCCCGTACACAAAAGACTTTTGCTACTGCATGGTACATGCAATGTTGCACATAGCAAGGCAGGCAGTGTAGGCCATAAAGGTGATGTTGGCACATAGCATTCTTCAGAACTTCTCTGCCACTAGTTCGAACGACAGCTTCTACTTTTCGCTTGATCATCAATTGTTTTCAAATAAGTGCCCTGTTGGGGGAATCTTTGTTTTTTTCTTTGAGCTGCATATTTTTGAGGTTGATGTCATCTAGGAAAGGCAAGTATAGTTGTGGATGTCAGATTCCACACAAAGACAGCCACATTCAGTGTTTGCTTTGCCGAGGGTCCGAGCACAGTTATAAGTCTTGGGCGATTTGGCAGGCATTCGTCCCCAAGACCCTTTGTAGTCACTTGTCAGCCTTGAAAATTTACCCTGAGAACCAACGTTTGAAACCGCTAGCTTTTGTGATAGAGGGCACCGCAGGTCCGTCCGGTGAGCCACCAGAGAAGAAGGCCAAAAAGGTCAGGCCTGAATCTTCAGCTTTGACTGTGGATTCAGACATTCCTCTCGAGGATATTGAAGGCCAGAGGCCCTTTCGATCTCTAGTTCCCAAGATGCAGCAGGTACCATTTTGGAAGCCATTAAGGAGGGTGCCACTAGCATGTCTGCAGAGGCAATGCAGAAGTCCGTTCAGGGTGGTAAGAGGAAATCACGGCCCACTATCTCGGGACGTCCCAAGTGGTGTTCCTCTATCTCCTCCTTCTCTCCCCATCTTTAACAATTCTTTCACCTAACACAGAGCCTAGTCTTACATTGGCTATTCCTCCTCAATCTAGGGTGGATCTTCCTGGTAAAAAGAAACAAACATGTTTCTTCTCCCCAGGATCCTTTTCCTGATAAAAAGAAACAGAAACATGTTTCTTCTCCCCAGGATCCTTTTCCTGATTTGCAGGCCTTCTCACAGGGAATTTTGAATGCTTTCATGGCTTTTAAACCCATCCTCAGGTCTTCCACCCATATCTGTCCCTTCTTCCACTCCTAGTAGATCAGTGGAGGAACAGCAAGGCCTCTGGTGATGAATCTGTGTTTTCACTTCTCAGATTGAGTCTCCCCTGGGTTATGCTTCCCCTGAATTAGATTCCAGCAGTGGCAATTCTCCAGAGGAAGATTTGTCCTTTGGATAAACTATTTCCAGGATGAGAGAGCACTTCAAATGGGAAAGTAGTGAAGTATCTGATGTTAAAAAGAGATACTACAACCTGTTGCAGATGGATTCTCCTTCTTCCTTGGCCATTCCTCCGGATGTTCTTCGTGTTTTACTGTTGCAGTCATTACATTTGGGTTATCTGCTTGTAGGTAGCCATCAGTTGACCTGATTGTCAAAGTTTTGGGTCCTGCGTCAGTTGCTGTCTCATCTTCCATGACGTCAGGTAGTCAGGGGTATAAAGCATGCAGCCGATGCCATTACATCAGTCTTTCTTGCCGTGCGGTGCCTGAAGCAGAAGCAGTTCGCAAGTGCCGGTCAGCCAACTCCTGAAATTTTCGTTTTCGAGTTTCAGATCCGAAGTCCTCAACAAAGCTAAAATACCCCATTGGGGATCATTTCTCTTGCTCTAAACCGATGTCAGTAAAAGTTAACAATTGTATTTCTTGTGGAAAGCAAGTACCTCATAAAGATTTTCATTCGTATTGCATTCCTTGCTTAGGCCCAGACCACAACGTACCTCGCTGTTGGTTTTGTGCCTTATTCAAACCTCAAGCTATTCGTCGTCAGTTAATTTTTGCATCTAAATATTTTGGTACTCTGTTCAATTATCCAGAAATGGCTTTGGTAAGCCTACCGACATTCCAAAAAAAACGCAAAGATAAAGACAGAGACAGACCGCATAGGTCCAAAGCTGCCGACGATGCTTCTGTAAGCTAGTTGCCAGTTCGCCGGTACTCAGTGAGGTGCTTTTGCAACCGCTGATACCCGCTACTTCAGATTCACAGGCCTCTACTGAGACCCATTCGGAGTTCGGTATGCCGCGAGATGCTTCAACTTTGGAACCTGCGGATGTCTCTACCTTGGATGGGTCCGGAGCCGCTGTGCAGGCACCGGCTTCTGAGGATGTATTCAGGCCTACTGACTTGCATATTAAACAGACACCATCTTCTTCTTCAAGGCCTAAAACTCGATCCACGCCTAGAAGACCAATGCCCAGACCGCATGGTCAGGCCCCTATGTCTAAAAATGATAAGAATGGCTGAAGACCTTATTGCTCTAATCAGGGGAAGCCACCCTTCTCCACCTAAAAGACCTAGAACTGATTTTCCTTCTGATTCTTCTGATCAGGATTCTGAAATTTCTGTTTTCTCTGATGATCAGGAGTTGCCCTTATCTACCTATGAGGATTCTGATGCAGAGGACTCCATTCCCTCTGCTTCCCATCCAGAGGATTTCTCTTTTGGTGAAACCATGCGTAGTTTTAGGGAGCATTTTCGCTGGGAGAGCCAGGATTACTCTGACTCCATAAAGAGGCTTAGGGATTTCTTACTCCTGCCCCAGCACAGGCCTTTGGCCATCCCTCCTGTACTGGACATTGTTGATGATGCCTTCTCACAATCTAGCCTGGCCCCTGACTCTTTACTTCCTGCTCCCAGAAAACCTGATAGGTATTAAATCCTACTGCAGATCCTGAGATATTTCACAGGAACTCAAGGGCATTAAGGCTACTACTGCCAAAAATCCTACCCCCTCTGATAGAGATTCCAGGGCACTGGATAGATGGGGTAATAAGGTATACACTTTTGCAGCGTTGGCCATTAGGGCCTTAAACTGCCAGTTTCTTATGTTAGAGTATCAGCAGCATATTATTGGATTGCTTAAACAGAAAATGATGTTGATTCCTGACTGTGCTGAAAATAAAGATTTACAGGATTTAATGCATTCTGCTGAACAAGTTGGAAAACATACTTTGCAATGTGGTTTTGTTTCATTAGAGGCATCAGGGCTGCTTTCACTGGGTCTATACTTAGAAGGCATGCTTGGCTTAAGGAGCAATCTTTGCCAGATCATGTTAAAGCTAAATTGCTGGATGCTCCCTTAAACCAAGACCCACCTGTTACAAAGCAGAAGAAGTACTTAAAGATGGAGGAAAAAGCTAAATCTATGTAAACTGTTAAAGATTTCCTGCAAGTACAGCCTCCCAGATTTAGTAGGCATTGGCCGTCTAAGAATTGGTCCTTTCCTGCCTCATCCAGGCCTTCTCAGTCCAAACCCAGAACCAGCAGAACACCCAGGCTTCGGTCCCAAGGTACTCACAGGACTAAGCAGTGGGAGGCTCCCACTTCCAAAGCAGGGAGTTGTAAGACTCCCCCCTATGGTAAACTGTCGCAATGACTTAACTTTAAACCTTCCAAGCCCTTAACAACTGACTGTTCCTTTATGGGGAAAGATTGCCCTGCAGGCAAAAAATTGGGAATTCATTACCCAGGACAAATGGGTTTTAAATATAGTTTCCCCAAGGATACAGATACCACTTCCACTCCTTACCAACCCCAAATGGTTGGCCAGATCTATACCCAAATCAGTGGGCAGAGGCTCAAAAGTAAGTTCTATCTCTTTTAAGCATCAGGGCTATTCAGCCTGTCCCAGAAGAAGAATGGGGATAAGGTTTTTACTCAAGACTTTTTCTGGTACCCAGAAAAGACAATTCCTGGCGTCCTATCCTGGAACTGTCTATCCTAAACACATTTTTGGTGATCCCAAAATTCAAGATGCTAACTCTCAGCTGCTTCCTATGCTAGGCAAAGATGCCTGGTTGGCAACACTGGATTTAAAGGAAGTCTACATGCACATCCCAATAAGGGAATCTTGCAGAAGATACCTACACTTCAAAGCAGGCTACATGAACCATCAGTTCTCTGCACTGCCCTTTGGCTTATCTACTGCACCCATGGTATTCACAAAGTGCCTAGCTCCAGTCATTGTATTTTGCAGGCAAAGAAATATTCAACTATACCTATTCCTGGATGATTGCCTAATTCAGGCAGAAAGCCAGGACATACTATTAAATCATCTGACATTCGTAAGGAAACTGTTAACTTCTCTGGGGTCCATCATAAACGAAAGGAAATCACATCTGGTACCCTGCCAACAGATTGTATTCCTGGGAGCAAGCTTGAATACAACTTCCCAGATGACCTACCTCACGCCAGAGAAACAAGATGTTCATCGTGTTACCCTGCTGCAGTCATTACACTTGGGTTATCCTGTCGTCAGGCGGTCCCGCAGTCGGCCGGATTTCCAAAGTCCTGGTCCGACGTTGGTTGCAGTTGCCTCATCCCTGACGACAGTGCGCCAGGGGTACATATATTGCAACTGACGCCATTTTCTTCAGTCTTTCTTGCCGCGCGGTGCCCGAAGCAGAAGCAGTTCGCAAGTGCCGGTCGGCCGACTCCTGAGATTTTCTAATTCGAATTTCAGACCGAAGTCTTCTATAAAGCCAAGTACCCCGTTGGGGAAACTTTTCTTGCCTCAGACCGATGTCAGAAAAAGTTAATAATTGTATTTCTTGTGGGAAGCAAATACCTCATAAGGATTTTTATTCTTATTGCATACCTTGCCTAGGCTCTGACCACGACATCACTTCTTGTCATTTTTGTGCTAGATTTAATGAACGTACTATTAAAAGATGATTTGATTTCGCACGACACTTTTTTGGCAGAAAATTTAATTATAACATGCCATCGGAGCTTCCGACTACCGGCGTGCACAAAAAGCGCAGGGATAAGGATCGACAGCCCAGGCCTAAGCCCGATTCTGAGGCCTCGGTTGATCTGGTCTCCGGTTCTCCGGTTATCAGTGAGTCTCCGACACGGCCTCTGACTACCGCAGTTCAAGAAACTGAGACCGCTACAGATATTTTGATGGAATGTACTAGGCCGACGCAGCCTTTTACTTCAGGCCCTACCGACGATTTACCTTCCAAGGACGTCGGTGCTTCTGAAACGCCATCGGTTTCTAAAGGCGTTTTCAGATCGACGACTCTTACAGTCAAAACGTTTTCCAAGTCGAAGGCTTCTTCCAAACCGAAAAAGGCTTCACTTCAGTCTCCTGTTCAAGGCCCTATGCCTAAGAAGCAGATGCTCAAAATGGCTGAAGATTTGATTTCTCTTATCAGGGGTTCTCACCCTCCTCCTGACAAAAGGTCTAGACTAGAGGAAGAATCTGCTTCCTCTGATCAACCAGGGTCCCAAGGGGGCTAAGGCTTCCATGGCTAAAAATCCAGTACCTTCTGAAAGGGATTCAAGAGCACTAGATAGATGGGGGGAAAAGGTTTACACCTCAGCCGCTTTAGCTATGAGAGCTCTAAACTGTCAATTTCATATGCTTAAGTATCAGCAATTTCTGATCTCTCAGTTAAAACAAAAGATAACCACCCTCCCTCAACAATCTGAATTGAAAGAAGTACAGGATTTGTTGCACGCCACTGAGCAGGTAGGGAAACATACCTTACAATGTGGGTTTGATTCTTTAGAGGCCTCCTGCAGAGCAGCTGTCACTGGATCAGTTATACGTAGGCATGCCTGGTTAAAGGAACAAAGTCTGCTTGATCATGTTAAAGCAAAACTACTAGATGCTCCCTTACAACAGGATGTTCTTTTTGGTGTTAAAGCAGAAGAAGTTTTAAAGAAAATGGAAGATAAGGCAAAATCAATGCAGACAGTCAAAGATTTCCTACAAGTACAACCCCCTCGCTTCAGCAGACACTGGCCAACAATAAATTGGTCCTTTCCAGCCACTGACAGGCCTCAGAGGGGTAAATACAGGTGCCCAAGGGGCTGAGGACAACCACAAGCTCAGTATAAACCTCGCCAATGGGGCACTCCAACCCAGAAGGGAGGAGAAGACAGGTCTCAACCCACCAGAAGACAAACTCAATGACTTGCACCTCAGCTGGCCAAACAAAACTCTTTTGTCAGCTCCCCTGGGGGGAAAGCTAGCACTATTTGCAGACAACTGGCACATGGTCACAAAGGACAAATGGGTACTAGACATAATTTTACGAGGATACAGATTCCACTTTCACACCTTGCCAATAAAAAGAGGAATGCCACACCTGCCACGAAATCAAAGGGCAGAGGCTCAAAAACAAATTACAGCTCTCATGGCCATGAGAGCCATTCAAAGGGTACCAACTCAAGAGTAAGGCCAAGGATTTTACTCAAGACTCTTCTTAGTACCCAGAAAAGAAAATGCTTGGAGACCAATTTTGGACCTTTCAATTCTAAACACTTACTTACAAGTTCCAAAATTCAAGATGCTAACACTACAGCAGCTACTTCCCATGTTGGGCAAGGAAGCATGGCTGGTAATGTTGGACCTCAAGGAGGCATACCTGCATGTCCCTGTCAGACAAAGTTGCAGAAGATACCTCCGTTTCATTGCAGGTTCAACCCATTATCAATTCTCTGCACTGCCCTTTGGCTTATCTACTGCGCCCAGAGTATTCACAAAATGCCTGGCACCAGTAATTGCATACTGCAGACAAAGAGGAATTCAAATATATCCATACCTGGATGACTGCCTCATTCAAGCAGAAAGAAAAGACATTCTCTTACAACATCTGGCTTTTGTGAAGCAACTACTGAATTGTCTGGGGTACACAGTAAACGAAAAGAAGTCAAAACTAGTACCCTCACAAAAAATGACATTCCTGGGTGCCAGCTTGGACACAATGGCCCAGAAGGCTTATCTTACACCAGACAAGCAATTACTACTGACTCAATATTTCAAAACAATGGCAACAAAGACCCAATTAACTGCAAGAAAAATTCTGCAGGCTTTGGGCTTCATGGCATCTTGCATTCTGATAATACCATTTGCAAAACTGCATATGAGGAAATTACAGTGGTACCTAAAAAGGGTATGGTCTCAACACAGCCATAGCTTGGACACAGTGATATCTCTCATTCCCTGCTTTCAACAGGAATTTCTATGGTGGGCAGAGGCATGTCATCTCAACAAGGGTCAGCCTTTCACCTTGCCCCCACACAGGCAAGCTATCACAACAGATGCTTCAGACTATGCCTGGGGGGCACACATGGCAGAGCAATACATTCAAGGCCTAAGAAAACTGTACATAAACCAAAAAGAGATGCTAGCTGTACAGAAAGCTCTGACAGCCTTCAAGGATCTACTACAGCCTGGACAACTTGCAATAAAGACGGACAACACCACAGTAATGTGGTACATAAACAAACAAGGGGGCACACATTCCTACCCTCTTTGCAGGCAAGCAATAATCTTATGGAACACAGCTCTGGCCTACCAAGTCCAGTTACAAGCTCAGTTCCTGCCAGGACAGAAGAACACATTGGCAGACGACCTAAGCAGAAACATCAAAGATCCCCACGAGTGGAAGCTAGACCCACAAATATTTACAATGATAACTCAAAGATGGGGTCTACCAAATATAGACCTGTTTGCCAGTCCTCAAAACTACCAGCTGACAACATTTTGTACAAGGACATTCCACCATCAAGCTTGGAAAGTGGACGCTCTCTCCTTCTGTTGGAAAAACCTGACAGCATATGCCTTTCCTCCATTACCTCTTCTCACAAAGGTTCTTTTGAAGGTCAAAAAGGAGAAACCTCGAATGATATCCATAGGCCCAAGATTGGCCACGCCAGCACTGGTACCCGCTATTGAAGAATATGGAGCACCGCTCACCATGGATATTGCCTCAAATACCTCATTTGCTAACGCAGCAAGACAAGCAGATTCTACACAGCCAGATCAAAACCTTAAACCTGGCTGCATGGCAAATCAATTAAGCATCCAACCAGCCCCTCTTTCACAAGCAGTGCTGGATGTTATTCTAGAAGTCAGGAGGCCAAGCACCAGGAAGGCTTACTCGGACAAATGGAAAAGGTTTTCTGCTTGGAACCAAGCTAAAGGCCAAGACACAACTCAACCTCATATGCCTCACATTCTGCAGTATTTAGCTGAGATGTTGCGTAAAGGACTTTCCTTCTCCTCAATTAAAATCCATGCTTCAGCTATTTCAGCTCACTACGACACAAATCCACCTTTATTTTCAAATCCTCTCCTAAGGCAGTTCCTCAGAGGGGCAAAAAACATTAGACCACCTAGAAGAGCTCCTACACCAACATGGGACCTCAATTTTGTTCTGGAAAAACTAACGCTACCTCCCTTTGAACCAGCTTTTTCTGCAGACCTTCAGTTCCTATCTTGGAAGACTGCCCTGCTCCTGGCGATAACTTCTGCTAGGAGAGTTTTAGAATTGCAGGCACTTATGGCAGTGGAACCTTTTCTCATTTTTCATCAAGACAGAATTTCTCTACGAACTAATCCTTCCTTCATGCCTAAGGTGGTTTCCAGTGTAGCTCTAAATCAAACCATCCACCTACCCACTTTCTACCCCAATCCACAGAACAAAGGTGAGAGACTCCTGCATTCCTTGGACATTCACAGGCAGCTTCGTTACTACTTGGACAAAACTAAGGCTTTCAGAAAAACTGACCAGCTCTTTGTTTCCTATGCTACAGCCTCTCAAGGGAAGGCCATATCCAAGCAAACCATTTCTAAATGGATAGGCCATTGCATCCGATTCTGCTACACCCATCATGGGAAACCAGTGCCTCCTACCATTAGATCCCACTCTACCAGGGCAACAGCTACCTCTACAGCCTTTCTCAGGGGGATTCCTACCAAGGAAATCTTAGAAGCTGCAACTCAGTGCACACCTTCACCAAACACTATCACTTACCTCTTTATTCTAAGTCCAGGGCAGGCTTCGCCACTGCAGTTTTGCAGGGCCTCATTGCCTCCACTAACCCTCTATGATGCCTCCACCCCTACCTTAGCTTTGGGACTCAACCCAAGTGTAATGACTGCAGCAGGGTAACACGATGAACATAGTACAGTTTTGTACCTACCAGAAATGTAGATGTTCGAGTGTTCACCCTGCTGCAGTTCAGGTTACCCTCCCTCCAACCCCTCTGATCTGCTGGCTAATCCTCTGCTATGCCTTACTGATGTATTTGCTTATAGCTGAAGGGATTTTGTGTTTGTACAGTGTTCACACCATTAGGTACTGATTTGGATTACCTTTTTTGGGGGCAGCTGACATCTGGGGCAAGAAAAACTGAAGAAAATGGCATCGGTTGCAATATATGTACCCCTGGCGCACTGACGTCAGGGATGAGGCGACTGCAACCGACGTCGGACCAGGACTTTGGAAATCTGGCCGACTGCGGGACCGCCTGACGACAGGATAACCCAAGTGTAATGACTGCAGCAGGGTGAACACTCGAACATCTCCATTTATGGTAGGTACAAAACTGTACTTTTATTTGGCAGCCTACTTCAAAGTACTGGCCACAAAGACCCAGCTATCTGCAAGGAAAATACTGCAAGCCCTGGGATTCATGGCCTCTTGCATTGTACTAATTTCATATGCAAGACTGCATATGAGAAAACTACAATGATATCTAAAAAGCCTATGATGTCAGCATTCTGAGGATCTAGAATCAATGATTCCTATCATCCCTTGTCTAAAGACAGAGTTCCTTTGGTGGGCAGAGGCCTGCCACCATAACAAGGGGCTGCCGTTCACTCTACCCCCTGCCACCCAAACCCTAACAGCAGATGCATCAGACTATACATGGGGGCTCACTTGGCAGGGCAGTGCATTCAGGGCAAATGGAACCCGAGTCACATGCACCTGTATATCAATCAAAAAGAAATGTTAGCTGTACAGAATGCTCTGACAGCCTTCCAAGGACCACATTCTTCCAGGACAATTATTGGTAAAGGTGGACAACACCACTTTTATATGGCACGTAAACAAGCAGTGGGGAACCCACTCATACCCTCTCTGCAGACTTGCCATGGCTCTGTGGAATACAGCCTTGAGTTACCAAGTGCATCTACAAGCTCAATTCCTGCCAGGTAAGCTAAATACACTGGCAGACGACCTATGCAAAAATCTCATGGACCCACACTAGTGGAAACAGGAACCAAAGATATTCAAAATTTTGAGAAACAAATGGTTGAGCCCAGAGATAGACCTGTTTGCCTCCCCTCAGAACTACCAACTGGACAAATTCTGCACCAGGACTCCCCACAGACAAGCTTGGAAAGCGGATGCCCTGTCCTTCACCTGGAAAAGCCCATCAGTTTATGCCTTTCCCCCTCTGCCTCTCCTCTCCAAAGTTCTACTAATGATTAAATAGGACAGACCAAGGACAATACTCATTGCACCAGACTGTCCACGCCAACACTGGTACCCACTCTTGCACAGTGTGTCACTACTGGAACCATGACACCTACCTCAGACCCCTTTCCTGCTTTCACAGCAGGAGGGCCAGATTCTGCACCCCCAGCTTCAAGGCCCTGAACCCTGCAGCCTAGCTAATTACCTGAGCACTCTGTTACCATCCCTCAGTAAGCAAGTGATGGATGTCATTCTGGAGGCAAGGAGGCCTAGTACTAGAAAATCCTATGCTGAAAAATGGAAAAGATTCTGTTCCTGGAGCCAAACTCAGGGGATGGGCACAACAGTGCCCATTTACTGCACATTCTTCAGTACTTAACTGAGATGCTTCACAAGGGCCTTTCCTTTTCTTCCATTAAAATGCATGGCTTGGCCATTTCAGCACATGATAATGCAGAGCCGCTCCTCTTCTCTCATCCACTGATGAAGCAATTCCTCAGAGGGGCCAAAAACTTAAGACCACCCAGGAGAGCCTCTTCTCCAGTCTTGGGACCTTAACTTCATATTGGAAAAGCTCACTCTACCTCCCTTTGAGCCAGCTGCAAATGCAGAGTTGAAATTCCTTTCTTGGAAAACAGCCTTCCTTCTAGCCATCACTTCAGCAAGAGGGGTGTCTGAATTACAGGCTTTCATGGCAGTAAAGCCTTTCATCATCATCATCTTTCATGCGGTCAGGGTGTCCCTCAGGACCAGTCCTTCCTTTATGCCCAAGGTGACATCCAGTGTGGCCCTTAATCAATCCATTCATTTGCCAACCTTCTTTTCTAATCCACAAAACAAAGGGGAACGAATACTGCACTCCTTGGACATGCACAGACAACTTAGATTTTACTTGGACAGGACTAAGTCTCTCAGGAAATATGAACAGCTGCTAGTTGTGTTTGTTACAGGGGCCGAGGGGAAGGCCATTTCAGAGCAAGCCATTTCTAAGTGGATAGGCCATTGCATTCATTTCTGCTATAAGCACCATGGAAAACCTACCCCACAGGGGATAAGACTACATTCCACCAGGGCTGCATCTACCTCTACAGCCTGTCTCAGAGGTGTCCCTACCAGGGACATCCTAGAAGCTGCTATCTGGAGTTCTGTACATACCTTCACCAAGCATTACCACTTGCCAATTATTTCTAAATCCAGAGCTGGTTTTGCCACTGCAGTCTTGCAGGGCCTAATAGCTGGTCCTAATGCTCTCTAATTGCCTCCTCCCTTCCTTAGCTTTGGAAATCTACCCAAATGTAATGACTGCAATAGTGAAACACGAAGAACATACTACAGTTGTGTACACTTACCATAAATATAGACGTTCGAGTGTATTCACTGTTGCAGTCCTGGTTACCCTCCCTCCAGCCCCCTGACTGCTGTTGACTATACCTCTCCTTTTGTTTACTATAGTTAAAGCTTTCTGGTGTATTTGCTGTTTGTTGGAGGTGTAACCTTGTATATAATTGCTTCCCATTATGGGGGCACCTGACATCTGGGACAAGAAAAACTGATGTAATGGCGTCGGCTGCATGCTTTATACCTCTGACTACCTGATGACATGGAAGATAAGACAGTAACCGACGCAGGACCCAAGACTTTGATAATCAGGCCGACTGAGGGCTACCTGCAAACAGATAACTGAAATGTAATGACTGCAACAGTGAATACACTAGAACATCTACATTTATGGTAAGTGTGCACAACTGTACGTTCTCCCTGCCTTTCTGGCTGCCTTTTTCTCACTAAGACTCCAAATTCTCAACCTCCAGCACCCTAAAAGGCCTGACAGATTCTGTACAGTCCCTGAGGACAATAAGTTCCTTTTCAAATGTCCACCTGCAAGACCCTGCAGTTATTTCTCTGTAGAGAAGCCATCCAAATTGCATCCCTGTACCAATCTGATGTTCCTAGTTCTCAGAAAAGAGGGTCTTTGGAGACCAGTTGTAGACCTCTCACACCTCAACCTTTTCCTCAGAGTGCCAACTTTTCATATGCTTTCTCGGCAAACTCTCTTACCTCTCCTGCTCCCCCAGGGCTTTCTGGTCATTCTGGACATCAAGGATGTATACTTTCTTATCCCCATTCATCCCCAATACAGGATGTTTTTACGTTTTTTTCTTGCTTCTTATTTTCAGTTCTATGCTTTGCCCTTTGGACTCTACGGCACCAAGGGTGTTCACCAAATTCTTAACTCCTGTCTTTGCCTTCTGCAGTCTCCAAGGAATACTGATCTATTTTTAGCCGGACAACCTGCTAATTCAAGCAGCCCACCCAGACACCGTTAAAGAAAACCCAGCCTTCACTATTTTCCTGCTTCAAGGCCTGGGGTTCACCGTAAACTCCAGCAAGTCCTCTTTCAGTCCTTCCCAGGATGAGATTTTCCGGGATGCAGGAAGAACAGATCAGATGATGTCTTTCATCCCTCCTCAAAAGGTGGAAATACTGCTCAACTACTTCCAAAACCTACTCACCTTAACCTCCATCTCCATCTTGTACTTGTGCAGACTAGGGTTCATGGCATCACTGATTCCCATGCTACCCCAAGCCAGACTTCACATGTGGAAAATCCAGTGTTTTTTAAAATACTTTGGACCCAGCATGCTCATCCCCTGGAATTCTTACTCCCAGTTCTCCCTTGCATAAGGATAGGTTCTGTGGTAGGTTCAACATATTCAACTGACTTGAGATTTCAAATCCTTTCATAAATGCATGCGAACACAAAACGTATTACAGGAATTTTGAGTTTATAAGAGCAGTATTTAAAATCTGTCCCTATTTTTGGACATTTGTGCCTCCCATTATGTTGGAATTTGTCCAGGTTTCTTGCATTTTGCAAAAAAAAAAAAAAAAGGCAGCAATGGAGAGGATCTTTTCTCTATTGCTTTTACTGTACTTTACTGATGTACTGTACAGTGCGCATGTGCAGGGCCTTAGCAAACAAGAAAGAATATGGAGGAACACTGCAGTGCCATTATATAAAGACATTATTTAAGAAAGGGAAACAACAACTTTCTTAAATAATAGCATAACCCACAACTTGGTGCGGGTATCACAGGATTAACCCATGGTTGGCTTTGTTTAATCACTTGGGCTTCTTCCTCGTGGTTAGACAAAGCCAACTGTGGGTTAATCCTGTGATACCGCACCCAGTTCTGGGTTATTGATAAATAGGACTATAAGAATCTTTGACTTGTATTTTTCAAAGAGATTCATTGCAGTAGTTCCCATTTTCTGATCAGTCTAAAAATGTTTTCTTTACCTCACCTTGTGTTCCCTGTTTCCTGGATCTCTTCGATAGCCACACTCCTGGGTATTTTACTTTGTAATGTCTCACCCTCCCCCCAAAATTGTATTATCTCTGTATCAGGTTGTAATGTCCAGATTAAACTTATATCTGGAAAATTGTGTTAATATTTTAACTAGCTCTTTAAACATACCACTCTGAATTAGTCAGGTGTTCTATAGCATCTTCAGCAAACAATGCTAACATTTCCTCCCTTTCATAACTTTTCCAGCCCATGATTTTCCCTTTTTCTATCTTTTGTGTTAGTTCCTTCAAATAGAATGCACACAGTAATGAAGATAATTAGCAACAATGTTTTGTACCCCTTTCTCTCTAATTCTAGAATAACAGTTCCATTCACTTTAATCACCGCTTTTGATCCTTGATAGATTTCTTGCAGTAGTATAATTAGTTCATCAGTGAATCCCTTTTTATGCAGTAGCCCGCATTTATTTCTAGTGTACCTTCTTGAATGCTTTTTCAGCATCTATTTATCAATAATATTGTTTCACACCTCTTTTCCACTTCTCCCTGTATTCTGTGTGTTTTAATATAGTGCCAAAAGTCTGTTTCCCTTGAGTAAACCCAAAACTGGTCCACCCTTATAGTCCTCCGCAAAATTTTGGGTGACCTGTTAGTCAAAACTGACACACATACCTTGTAGCCATGGTTATAGCACAGACATTAGGTGATAGGAAGCCGTATTGATTGTGTCCTCAACTCTGTAGTATCACTGACATTGCTGCTGTCCTCCCCATCTTCATTAAGTATATTTATCTCTAGATTCTCCTGTTTTAACAAATGGTCCTTCCCGTCTGCCTGAGCTTTATACAAATTTCTGTTAAATCTGCGAATATTCTCCCCATTTCTTCTGGATCCCTATATATTCCCCTGTGTTGACTTCCTTTAGTTTTGTAATGCTTATTTCCACATTTTGGTGCCTCAACTTATTTGCCAGGCATTTTTTGTGATCTGGGCATATTTTCAAAACAGAAGTACATGAATTTTTCTCACTAGAGCAAAATCATTAAACCTACTTTCCAGTTCCCTTAACTCCATTCCTTCCTTTTCATTCAGGTTGCTTATTCTTTGGTGTAGTTCTTTCATTCCTTTTCAGTTTTAATCTTCTAAACACATCTGAAGCCACCCATGCAGTGTTTTCCCTTGTCTTTCATTTTTATCTTAAAGATCTTCCTGAGTTCTTCCCAGCCATTTTCCATATGTCTCTATGCCCACTTCACATTACTTAGCATGTAGTTTAACTGGTCAACTAGCTGCTTGCTTTTTATTACTCTTTAACCATTGTGTAGACAATCTCCATTGCCTTTCCCCTTCATTCATCTTCCCATCAGCATTCCTAAAATGTTGCTCGACTGCTCACCTTTGGAGGTAGTTGGGGGACGCTCATCTTTACACCCAGACATGTGGACTTCTGTAACAAAAGATAATCTTGAGTGCTAAAAATTATGTCCAGAGGTCATTTCATGCCGTTTTTGCAGTTTTACCCCAGTCAAAAGAAGAAAGCTTCCTGATGTCCCACTCAGTCAGAGAGAAGCTGCAGCTCAGGAAATTCAGAACTTAAGATTCTTTTTAGTGCCGAAGAAGACAGGACCTGACACCAATTTTGGATCTAAGCAGCCTGAAGCAATTTGTGAAGAACTCAAAGTTCTGAATGGTCACAGTTTAGTCCATCCTGCCTTTTTTGCACAAGGGTGATTGGATGTGCTCATTCAGTCTTCAGGGCGTGTACTATCACATCAAGATGAACAGACAATCCCAAAGATATCTGCGCTTTTGGTTGGGAGCCAGTCACTTCAGAGCTCTGCCCTTTGGTCTCACCACAGCCCCCCAGGGTGCTTACCAAGTGTATGGCAGAGGTAGCACCTCACCTGAGACTGCTAGGGATTCCAAGTGTTTCCATATCTAGACAACTGGCTCCTCATTGCCCCAACTAAACCTGTTAGTGCAGCCCAGGGACTATTTGCTCCAACTTTGTCAAACACTAGGCATTACAGCCAACATCCCCAAATCAAAACTACAGTCAGTACAAAGCCTGGAGTTCATCGGTGCCCAGTTGAACGTAGTGAATCAGATTGCCTCTCTGCCCTTGCATTGTGTGGATACATTGAAGTCACAGGTACAGCAAATTCTGGTTCATCCTACTCCTTCAGCCAGACTTGTCCTTCAGGCTGTAGGTTTGCTGTCAACGGCCATAATCTTAGCTCCTGTGACACTTGCTATATGCGTGTTCTCCAGTGGACTCTTGCTGTTCAGTGGTTTATTCTGCAACATCCACTATCCTTCCAAGTCAAACTCACTTGAGTATGCAAAAATCATCTTCCCTGGTAGAGTCGGACAAGATTTACCTCAGCCTTTCTTTTATTCTCTCTCCTCCAGTGGTCACAGTGACCATAGATGCCTCTAGTTGGGATGGGGTGGGCATTTCTCAGGAGAGACTGCACGTGGTCCCCCCAAGGGACCAATTCACACATCAATGTCCTAGAGATGTATTTGATTCTATTAGCATTGCAGGCCTTTCAAAATGTTCTCCATCTAGGGACTGTTGCAATACAAATCAACAACATGTCTGTGGTCTGGTATATCAGCAAACAAGGGGGAACCTGGTCTCCCCTCCACCTTTGTCAAGAGGCAGTGAGAGTGTGGCAGTTGGCGATCTCCTCCAACAGCTTTCTGGTGGCAGTGCACATTCTGGGGAAATCCAGTGTACTAGCAGACAAACTCAGCAGAAGCATTTTGTTACCTTGTGAGTGGTCTTTCAATCAATCTGTGAAGTCTTTCCTTCATGGGGGCCAACCTTGCTATGATCTCTTTGCGTTTTTCCACAATAACAAGTGCAGCAGTTACTTTGCTCTCTTCCCCTTCTCAGGGGGAGTCGCTGAGAGATGCTGTAGTCCACATTTGGCCCTCCAGTCTCCATTAACCTGATTCCAAAATTCTTACAGAAAGCCAGTCAGTTGAAGAGCTCAGTTATCCTTACCCCCCCCCCCGGTCTGGCTTCGCAAGGTGTGGCTCCCCTTCCGTTGGACTCATCTTCATTATTCTTTATGGATACTGGACCTCCGTCCAGATCTTCTCTCACAACCCTTGGGGATGAAGCATTCCAATATTTCAGGCCTCAAACTAACCACATGGTTTCTCCAATTCCATTAATAGTTAGACAGCCTGGGCTTTCCTTCCTGGTTTATCATCTACTTTTATCTTCCCAAAAATCTTCTACATGGAAAATTTATAGAAGTAAATGTAAAAGATTTTCAATTTGGGCCCTAACAAGGGAAGTTTGACGCTTTTACTGCTCCTATTTCTTTGGTTCTGGAGTTTTTAGCTTCTTTTTTCAGCAATTTTCCAAGTTTTTTCACAATTAAAGTATATATTGCAGCCATATCAAATTTCCATTCAGGAGAAAAAGCTTCTTCCAAATAGTGGAAGGCTTTTCTAAACAGTACCTTCTTAGTCAAGCTTCCAGTGAAAGATCAGTCATCTTCTTGGGATTTGACCGACTTACTTTAGGGGTTGAAACAACAACCTTTTGAACCTTCAGCAAAAACTGATTTAAAATTTTTGTCTACATTTTTAATAGCTATTACATCTGCAAGGTGAATTTCCAAACTCCAGGCTGTATCATCCAAATCTCCTGAAGTTGTTTTTCACAAAGATAGAGTTATTTTAAGAACCAGTCCATCCTTCTTAACAAAAGTAGCCTCTGAACTGAATATCAATCAAAAATTCATTTGCCTGTCTTCTTCCCTAATTTTTCAGGTTATAGGTCACATTAAAAGTGGGAAAAGTTTTGAAATGATTTGTTTTTGTCTCTTTTTTTTTATATCACAAAAACATGGCATTTTAACAGGGGTGAGTACACTTTTTATATCCACTGTAGGTGTGTGTGTGTGTGTGTGTGTCTCCACTATCTAATCTCGAAATCCTGAAATTCAGTATTATGAAATTACATAGCCGAAAACCCAAGCACAACTCACAATTCTGAAAACACACAACCGCTAAATTCAAAATGCCGAAACTACGGCACACATACAGTGCACACACAAATACAACCCCCCCCCCCAAATAAATGCATCTACGTTGTAGATAAGCAGGGGGCAAGCCTCCCCTGCACTCCCCCCCCAACTCCGAGATCGCACATACAAGAACACAAACGAAACTCACACAAGCACATCTTACAGTCCCTCACCCACACATATCACAGTCACAACACACACACTAAAGTCCCGAACCAACACATTTACACACACAAACTTACCTAAATTCATCCGATACATCCACACACCGCACCAGCAGAAGCAGAAATTCAACATCTCTGTGCTTCGGGATTTTGAATTTCACGCTTCTGCCTTTTTCGGAACTTTGCGTTTTCGGCTATGTAATTTCGAAGTACTGAATTTCAGGATTTCAGTATTTCAAAATTACATAGTGGACCTGTGTGAGTGTGAGTGTGTGTCTGTGTGTGTGTCTGTCTGTGTATATGCATGTATTTGTGATCGTGTCCATGCTGTCAACTGTATGCACTTGTTGGTCATATCTTTGTGTGTAAATGAAAGTGTGGCGGGTGTAGATACTATTCCTGATTTTGCGAAATGTCTTTGATATTCCTCTGCTTCTTGTAACATTTGTGTTTTTTCTGCCAAATCAGTGAGGATTATAGTCAGTAATTAATAGCAGACAATTGAGTTTCAGACTTAATAGCCTTCAGAAAAGCAGGCTAATGCAAAGTCTGTTGTTCTAGCATGATGATGTCCTTCATGGATGCATCTGCAGTCATAACAAATGGGTTGTCCTGTCGTCAGGCAGCCCTTCGGTCGGCCGGATTCCAAAGTCTGGGTCCGGCTTCGGCTGATGTCGCACTTCACCCGACGTCATCTCTGCTGGTCTTCGGGTATAAAGGCATCAGCCGACGCCATTTTCCTCAGTCTTTCTTGCCGCGTGGCGCCCGAAGCAGAAGCTGTTCGCAAGTGCCGGTCGGTCAGATCCAGAGATTACTACTACCGAATACTACTTGAAGACTTCTAAAAGCTAAGTACCCGTTGGGGACTCTTTCTTGCCTCAGCCGATGTCAGAAAAAGTCAATAACTGTTTAACTTGTGGGAAACAAATACCTCATAAAGATTTCCACTCTTACTGTTTGCCTTGCTTAGGCCCAGACCACGACGTAGCAGCCTGTTCGGCCTGTGCTTCCTTCAACCGACGAACGCTTAGGCGTCGGTCGGAGTTTGCTGAACAGTTTTTCGGCTCAGATTTTGCGTACATTATGCCGTCGGATCCTCCGACTACCCAAATTGTTAAAAACGCAAAGAAAAGACAGACACTCGCGGACCGCGGTCTTCGCCGAAACCACGGTTAAGCTAGCCGCGAGTGTCTCGGTTTCGGCCGAAACCGAGAAAACTGGTCAATCTTCAGCCGAATCCATGACTACTACTGAGGCTCCTGTTATCTTACCTGAATCAGCCTCAGAAATTTTGCCTACAACTGTGGTTCCTACTGATTTATCAGACACCATCCCTTTGGATATCTCTACCCCAGCACGTGGTGCTGCTAGGCCTCCTGCAGCCATGTCTATTAAGGCCTTTGCCAGGGCTAAAGCAGCCAAATCAGCTAAATCAGTGCCTGTTAAACCACCCTCACTCAGGCCCACTTCTAGTTCACAAATGCTTACTCTGGCAGAAGATTTAATATCCTTAATTAGGGGATCCCAATCTCACCCAGACAGGGCCTCTCAGCCCCAGAAAGAGACCTAGGACAGAGCCCCGAGCCTGTGTCCTCTGATGATTCTGGATGACTCAGACATTACAGACCAGCCAGAGGCTCCTTTTTCCAATTATGAAGATTCAGATGCTGAAGAATCCATTCCAGCTGCCTCTCCACCAGAGGAATTCTCCTTTGGGGAAACCTTACATGTCATGAGAGAACAATTCCAATGGCAGGGACAAGATTTCTCAGATTCAAGAAAAGGCTTAGGACTTTTCTGCACTTACCACAACATAGGCCCTTAGCTATACCTCCTGTCCTGTCTGTTGTGGACGATGCATTTAATGATGTCTGCACTGCACCTGATTCTTTACCTCCAGCCCCTGCCAAACCAGATAGATTTTACAGGGTGCCAGACACTCATCACCACCTATACAAGGCCCCACTTGCAGACCCGAAACTATATCCCAGGGGCCTAAGGCAGTAGCCTCGACCACAGCAAAAACCCTATTCCTCTGAAAGGGAATCCAGGTCCTTAGAGATGGGGAAAAAGTCTACACCTCTGCTACTCTCTCAGCTAGAGCTTTAAACTGTCAGTTTCACATGATCCAATACCAAGAGTTTATGCTTGATCAGTTAATTAAAATCTGTCCTCTGATGAATCTTTAGATAAGAAATATGTATTAGAAATGGTGAATAACATCCAACAGGTTAGTAACCATTCTTTAAAATGTGGCTATGATGCACTGGAGGCTTCATTTAGATCAGCCATGACTGGCACAGTAATAAGAAGGCATGCATGGTTGAAAGAACAGGTCTTACGGATCATGTTAAAGCTAAGCTATTGGATGCTCCTATGGATAAGGCCAGTCTATTTGGGAACCTGCCCAGCAGGTAATGAAGAAAATGGAAGAGAAGGCAAAATCTGTACAAACAGTTAAAGATTTCCTACAGGTTCAGCCCCAAGGTTTAGCAGGAACTGGCCTGCCAAAATTGGTCCTTTCCTGACTCCACAAGATCACAAAGGGGCAGGAACAGGCGCTCTAGGGGCAGAAATCAATCCAGAGGAGGTGCCTACAGAGGACGACAGTGGCAAGGCAATAACCGAGGCACAGACACAACCACTGCCACTGCAACAGGACAATCACAGTGACTTGGCTCTGACTCCCTACCAGGGACCAAAGAACAGCACCATTAGGCGGAAAGTTAGCCTTATTCTCGAAAAATTGGCACTATATCACAAAGACAAGTGGATTTTGCAAACCATAGACCAAGGCTACCGGTTCCACTTCCACACTTTACCAGTAAAAGAGGAATGCCAAACCTGCCCCAAATCAAAAAATAGAAGCCCTGCACCAGATAGCGGAATTAATAAAGATGAGAGCTGTGGAAAGAGTACCAATAACAGAACAGGGCAAAGGATTCTACTCCAGACTCTTCCTAGTACCAAGAAAGAGAAAAACTGGAGACCTATTCTCGACCTGTCCATCTTAAACACATACATCATCGTCCCAAAATTCAAAATGCTGACCCTACAGCAACTTCTTCCCATGCTGGGCAAGGAGTGTTGGCTGGTAACTCTAGATCTCAAGGAGGCATACCTGCACGTTCCCATTCGACCAAATTGCAGAAGATACCTCAGATTTCTTGCAGGATCAGAGCATTATCAATTCTCAGCATTGCCCTTTGGCTTATCTACTGCCCAGAGTATTCACAAAATGCCTGGCATCAGTAATCGCTCACTGCAGAGTACAGGGAATCCAAATTTATCCATACCTGGACGACTGCCTGTTACAAGCGGACAACAAAAGCAAGCTGACAACAGATTTACAAAGGGTCATTTACTTGCTTCAAGCCCTGGGATACACAGTCAATTTACAAAAGTCAAGGCTGATACCATCCCAGACAAGAACCTTCTTGGGCGCGGAATTGGACACAGTAAAACAGATGGCATTCCTAACTGCAGAAAAACAACAAGAGCTCCCTCTTTACTTCTTGGCATTAACAAAGCAGAACAAACTAACAGCAAGAAAAGTTCTACAGGCCTTGGGCTTCATGGCATCATGCATAATCTTGGTCCCACATGCCAGACTGCATATGAGAAAGTTACAGTGGTACCTAAAGAATTTATGGTCTCAACACAGGCACAGCTTAGAAACAGAAATACCACTAATCCCATGCTTAAAACAGGAGTTCCTATGGTGGGCTCGGGCATGCCAGTCAAACCCAGGCTTACCCTTCCACAAATTTCCAGCAAACCAAACCATCACAACGGACGCCTCAGACCTAGGATGGGGGCACACATGCTGGACAAATGCGTACAAGGACTGTGGACTCAGGACCAGCTGCACCTGCACATAAACCAAAAGAAATGCTGGCAGTAAAACTGGCAATCCTAAAATTCAGACCATTCCTCAAAGAAGGCCATTTGATGATAAGGACAGACAACACCACAGTCATGTGGTACATCAACAAACAGGGAGGCACTCATTCTTACCCCCTATGCAGAATGACTTTGGACCTTTGGAATCTGGCTCTCAGCTACAACATCCAGTTACAGGCAATATTTGTACTGGGAAAAGAGAACACCCTAGCAGACATTTTAAGCAGAACCACCTCGGATGCTCACGAATGGATGCTACACCTGGACATCTTCAAGGCCATCACAAAGAAATGGGGAATGCCACAAATAGATCTATTCGCTTCACCACAAAATCACCAGCTCAAAAAATTCTGCACAAGGACATTCCACCCACTTGCATGGAAGGTGGACTCTCTATCCTTCAGCTGGAAAGGCCTGACAGCATATACATTTGGAGTACTGAAAGAGGAAAAGATGTGTCGAACATTTATATTGCTAACATTCTGGAGTACTTGGCAGAGCTTCTACATACAGGCCTGTCCTATTCCTCCATCAAGATACATGCATCAGCTATTTCAGCAGAATACAGCTTTGATCCTCCTGTCTTTTCACATCCTCTACTCAGGCAGTTCCTCAGAGGGATCAAGAATGTAAAACCTCCTAGGAAACCACCATTACCAGCATGGGACTTGAATTTTGTACTAGAAAAGTTGACACTCCCTCCGTTTGAACCAGCAGCAACAGCAGATCTGCAACACCTGTCATGGAAAACTGCTTTCCTACTGGCTATTACTTCAGCAAGGAGGGTTGGGCAACTACAGGCCTTAATGGCAGTGCAACCCTTCCTAATCTTCCATCAAGATAGGGTGTCCATGAGAACTAATCCTACATTTATGCCTAAGGTGGTATCCAGAGTGTCTTTAAACCAGGCAATCCACCTACCTACCTTCTTTCCCAATCCACAAAACAGAGGTGAAAGAATAATGCATACCTTGGATGTACATAGACAGTTACGCTACTACCTGGACAGAACCAAAGGCAACAGAGAAACTGACCAGCTCTTTGTAGCCTATGCAACAGGAAGGGAAGGAAAAGCAATTTCCAAACAGACAATCTCCAAATGGATAGGAAATTGCATAAGATTCTGTTACTCCTACCATGGAAAACCAATTCCACAGAACATAAGACCTCATTCTACAAGGGCTACAGCCACTACCACAGCTTTCTTAAGAGGAGTGGCAACCAAGGACATTATTGAGGCGGCTACTTGGACCTCCGTGCATACATTTGCCAAGCATTATAATTTACCTCTATATTCTAGATCCCGAGCAGGGTTTGCCACTGCTGTACTGCAAGGGATCCTGACTACACCATAATTTTTATTCCTCCTCCCTAGTTTGGCTATGGTATTCTACCCATTTGTTATGACTGCAGATGCATGCATGAAGGACATAGTACAGTTTTGTACCTACCATAAATGTAGATGTCCGAACTGGATAGCATCTGCAGTCAGGATTACCCTCCCTCCTTCCCCTCTGTGGTACTCCTAGGGTATTTACCCTCCTAATAGCTAGCTGGGGGGGAGTCTCTTATGGTGTATTTGTTTGTATATATGTACATACATGTTTATTTTTTGTGTTTGCCTTCAACTATTTTGGAAACATTGGCATTTATCCAAAATTTAGCTTTCCAAGAGGGCAATTGGCATCTGGGGCAAGAAACACTGAGGAAAATGGCGTCGGCTGATGCCTTTATACCCGAAGACCAGCAGAGATGACGTCGGGTGAAGTGCGACATCAGCCGAAGCCGGACCCAGACTTTGGAATCCGGCCGACCGAAGGGCTGCCTGACGACAGGACAACCCATTTGTTATGACTGCAGATGCTATCCAGTTCGGACATCTACATTTATGGTAGGTACAAAACTGTACTTTCTTCATATTTCACTGTTTCAGTCATCACATTTGGGTTATCTGCTTGCAGTAGCCCTCAGTCGGCCTGATTTATCAAAGTCTTGGGTCCTGCGTTGGATGCTGTCTCATCTTCCATGATGTCAGGTCATCAGGGGTATAAAGCATGCAGCCCACTCCATTACATCAGTCTTTCTTGCCATGCGGTGCCCGAAGCAGAAGCAGTTCACAAGTGCTGGTCGGCCGACTCCTGAAATTTTAGTTTTCGAGTTTCAGAACCGAAGTCTTCCATTGGGGAACCTTTTTTTGCTGTAAACCGATGTCAGTAAAAGTTAACAATTGTATTTCTTGTGGAAAGCAAATACCTCCTAAAGATTTTAATTCGTACTGCTGCATACCTTACTTAGGCCCAGACCACGACGTACCTTGCTGTCGGTTTTGTGCCTTATTCAAACCTCGAACTGTTCATCGTCAGTTTATTTACACTTCTAAATATTTTGGTACTCGGTTCAATTATCCAGAAATGGTTTCGGTAAGCCACCCAACTACCGACATTCCGAAAAAATGCAAAGATAAAGACAGAGACAGACTGCATAGGTCCAAAGCTGCCGATGACGCTTCTCCTAAGCTAGTCGCTAGTTCGCCGGTACTCAGTTTGGCACTTTCGCAGCCCCTGATACCTGCTACTTCAGATTCGCAGGCCTCCACTGAGACCCATTCGGAGTCCGGTATGCTGCGAGATGCTTCTTCCACTTTGGAACCGGCAGATGTCTCAACCTCGGATGGGTCCGGAGCCGCTGTGCAGGCACTGGCTTCTGAAGGTGTATTCAGGCCTACTGACTTGCATATTAAACCGACGCCATCTTCTTCTTCAAGGCCTAAAACTCGATCCATGCCTAGAAAACCGACGCCCAGACCGCATGGTCAGGCCCCATGCCTAAAAAACTAATAAGAATGGATGAAGACCTTATTACTCTAATCAGGAGAAGCCACCCTTACCCCTCTGAGAGACCTTGGACTGATTTTCCTTCTGATTCTTCTGATCAGGACTGTGAAATTTCTGTTTCTTCTGATGACCAGGATTTACCCTTCTCTGCCTATGAGGATTATAATGCAGAGTACTCCATTCCCTCTGCTTCCCCTGTAGAGGATTTCTCTTTTGGTGAAACCTTGCATGCTCTTAGAGCGCATTTTCACTGGGAGAACCAGGATTACTCTGACTCCAAAAAGAGGCTGAGGGATTTCTTAGTCCTGCCCCAACACAGGCCTTTGGCCATCCCTCCTGTACTGGACATTGTTGATGATGCCTTCTCAGAATCTAGCCTGGCCCCTGACTCTTTACCTCCTGCTCCCAGAAAACCGGATAGGTATTACAGGATTCGTGACTCTCACAAGTTCCTCTTTAAAAATCCTACTGCGGATCCTGAGACTATTTCACAGGGACCCAAGGGCATTAAGGCTACTACTGCTAAAAACCCTAACCCCTCTGATAGAGATTCCAGGGCTCTGGATAGATGGGGTAAGAAGGTATACACTTCTGCAACTTTGGCCATTGGGGCCTTAAACTACCAGTTTCATATGTTACAAGTATCAGCAGCATATTATTTGACTGTTTAAACAGAAAATGATGTTGATTCCTGACTGTGCTGAAAATAAAGATTTACAGGATTTAATGCATTCTGTTGAACAAGTTGGAAAACATACTTTGCAATGTGGTTTTGATTCATTAGAGGCATCTTGCAGGGCTGCTGTCACTGGGTCTGTACTTGGAAGGCATGCTTGACTTAAGGAGCAATCTTTGCCAGATCATGTTAAAGCTAAATTGCTGGATGCTGCCTTAAACCAAGGCCGCCTATTTGGCAACAAAGCAGAAGAAGTACGTAAAAAGATGGAGGAAAAAGCTAAATCTATGCAAACTGTTAAAGATTTCCTACAAGTACAGCCTCCCAGATTTAGTAGGCATTGGCCATCTAAGAATTGGTCCTTTCCCGCCTCTTCCAGGCCTTCTCAGTCTAAACCCAGAACCAGCAGAACACCCAGGCTTCAGTCCTAAGGTACTCACATGACTAAGCAGTGGGGGGCTCCCACTTCCAAAGCAGGGAGTAGTAAGACTCCCCCCTATGGTAAACTGTCTCAATGACTTAACTTTAAACCTTCCAAGCCCTGCACACTTGACTGTTCCTTTAGGGGGAGTGATTGCCCTGCAGGCAAAAAATTGGGAACTCATTACCCAGGACAAATGGTTTTAAATATAGTTTCTCAAGGATACAGACTTCACTTCCATTCCTTTACCCAACCCCAAACGGTTGGCCAGATCTACCCCCAAATCAGTGGGCAGAGGCTCAAAAGCATGTTCTCTCTCTTTTAAGCATCAGGGCTATTCAGCCTGTCCCAGAAGAAGAATGGGGAGAAGGATTCTACTCAAGACTTTTTCTGGTACCAGAAAAGACAATTCCTGGCGTCCTATCCTGGAACCGTCTATCCTAAACACATTTTTGGTGATCCCAAAATTCAAGATGCTAACTCTTCATCATCTGCTTCTTATGCAGGCAAAGATACCTGGTTGGCAACACTGGATTTAAAGGAAGCCTACCTGCACATCCCAATAAGGGAATCTTGCAGAAGATACCTACACTTCAAAGCAGACTACATGCACTATCAGTTCTCTGCACTGCCCTTTGGCTTATCTACTGCGCCCAGGGTATTCACAAAGTGCCTAGCTCCAGTCATTGCATTTTGCAGGCAAAGAAATATTCAAATATACCCATACCTGGACGATTGTCTAATTCAGGCAGAAAGCCAGGACATACTATTAAATCATCTAGCATTTGTAAGGAAATTGTTAACTTCTCTGGGGTACACGATAAACAAAAGTAAATCACATCTTTTACCCTGTCAACAAATTGTATTCCTGGGAGCAAGCTTGAATACAACTTCCCAGATGGCCTACCTTACACCAGAGAAGCAAGTTTATTTGACAACCTACTTCAAACTACTGGCCACAAAGACCCAGCTATCTGCAAAGAAAATACTGCAAGCCCTGGGGTTCATGGCCTCCTGCATTCCACTAATTCCATATGTAAGACTGCATATGAGGAAACTACAATGGTATCTAAAACGCTTATGGTGTCAACATTCTCAGGTTCTAGAATCAATGATTCCTATCATACCTTGTCTACAGATAGAGTTCCTTTGGTGGGCAGAGGCCTGCCACCAAAACAAGGGACTGCCATTCACTCTACACCCTGCCGCCCAAACCCTAACAACAGACTCATCAGACTATGCATGGGGGGCTCACTTGGCAGGGAAATTCATTTAGGGCAAATGGAACCCAAGTCAGATGCACCTGCATATCAATCAAAAAGAAATGTTAGCTGTACAGAATGCTCTGACAGCCTTCAAGAACCACATTCTTCCAGGATGATTATTGGTAAAGACGGACAACACCACTGTTATGTGGTACGTAAACAAGCAGGGAGGACATATCCTCTCTGCAGACTAGCCATGGCTCTGTGGAACATAGCCTTGAGCTGTCAAGTGCACCTACAGGCTCAATTCCTGCCAGGAAAGCTAAATTCACTGGCAGATGACTTGAGCAGAAATCTCATGGACCCACACGAGTGGAAACTGGAACCAAAGATATGCAACATGTTGAAGAACAAATGGGGGATCCCAGAGATAGACCTGTTTGCCTCCCCGTAGAACTACCAATTGGACAAATTCTGCACAAGGACTCCCCACAAACAAGCTTGGAAAGTGGATGCCCTGTCCTTCACCTGGAAAAACCTATCAGTTTATGCCTTTCCCCCTCTGCCTCTTCTCTCCAAGGTACTACTAAAGATCAAACAGGACAAACCAAGGACAATACTGATTGCACCAGACTGGCCATTCTAACATTGGTACCCCCCTCTTGTGCAGTGTGTCACTGCTGGCACCATGCCACCTGCCTCAGACTCCTGCCTTGCTTATCCCAGCAGGAGGGCCAGATTCTGCACCCATAGCTTCAAACCCTGAAACTGGCAGCCTGGCTAATTACCTGATCTCTCTGTTACCATCTGTAAGTAAGCAAGTGATGGATGTCATTCTGGAGGAAAGGAGGCCTAGTACTAGAAAATCCTATGCTGAAAAATGGAAAAGATGTTCTTTGTGTTTCACTGTTGCAGTCATTACATTTGGGTAATCTGCTGGCAGGTTGCCCTCAGTCGGCCTGAATTCCAAAGTCTTGGGTCCTGCGTCGGTTGCTGTCTCCTCTTCCATGACGTCAGGTCGCCAGCGGTATAAAACAAGCCTGAAGCAGAAGCAGTTCGCAAGTGCCGGCCGGCCGACTCCTGAAATTTTCGAGTTCGAGTTTCAGAACCAAAGTCTTCACTAAACCTAAGTACCCCATTGGGTAAACTTTTTTCTTGCACTTTACCGATGTCAGAGAAAGTTAATAATGGTTACTTGTGGGAAGCAAATACCTCATAAGGATTTCCATTTATACTGTATTCGTTGCCTAGGCCCTGAACACAACGTGCCTGGCTGTCGGTTTTGTGCTAGATTTAACCAACGCACTATTAAGCGTCAGTATTTTTTTGCATCAAAGTATTTTGGAAACAGATTTAACTACCCAGAAATGTCGTCGGATAGCAATCCGACTAGCGGAGTACATAAAAAACGCAAAGAAATGGACAGAGAAAGGCAATCGAGATCCAAAACCGACGACGAAGCTTCTCCTAAGCCAGTCGCTGGTTCGCCGGTACTCAGTGAGGTACTTTCGTAGCCCCTGATACCCGTGCTACCTTCGAGTCACAGGCCTCTACCGACAACCATGTGGAGTCCGGCATGCCACAAGATACTCAAGGTATTGGTCCGACAGATGTATCTCCCTCGGATGGGTCCGGAGCCGATGAGCAGGCACCGGCTTCTGAGGTTGTATTCAGACCTCAACATTTGTATATCAAACCGACGACAGCTGCAAGACCACAGACAAAGGCAACTTCTAAAACTAAAAAAACTGATGCATGAGCCACGTGAACAGCCCTCTATGCCTAAAAAACAGATGATAAAAATGGCTGAAGACCTTATTACCATGATCAGGGGTACCCATCCCCCTCCAGATAAGAGGCCTAGGCAAGACACTGATTATGAATCTTCAGATCAGGTTTCTGTTTCTTCTGATTCCTCTTCTGAACAGGAATTATCTATACCTCCCTATGAGGATTCTGATGCTGAGGAGTCTATTCCATCTGCATCTCCCCCTGAGGATTATTCATTTGGAGAAACCTTGCATACTTTGAGGGAGCATTTTCACTGGGAGAGTCAAGACTTCTCAGATTCAAAAAAGAGGCTCAGGGATTTCCTTCTTCTCCCTCAGCACAGGCCTTTAGCCATTCCCCCTGTTTTAGACATTGTGGATGATGTGTTTTCGGAGTCAAGCTTGACCCCTGAATCCTTACCTCCTGCTCAAAGTAAGCCTGACAGATACTACAGGGTACCTGACTCACATACATTTTTATTCAGAAACCCTGCTGCTGACCCTGAAACTATTTCACAGGGTCCAAAGGGAGTTAAGGCCTCAACAGCAAAAAATCCTACCCCCTCTGACAGAGATTCAAGGGCACTGGACAGATGGGGAAAAAGTTTTATACATCTGCAACCTTGGCAGTCAGGGCCTTAAACTGTCAATTTTATATGCTTAAGTACCAACAACATGTTATGGGATTGCTGAAACAGAAAATGTTAATTTCAGAATGTGCAGAAAATAAAGAATTGCAGGAATTATTGCATGCAGCAGAACAAGTTGGAAAGCATACTTTGCAATGTGGTTTTGATTCCTTAGAGGCCTCCTGCAGGGCCACAGTTACTGGATCTGTGATTAGGAGGCATGCCTGGCTATAAGAGCAAAATTTGCCTGATCATGTTAAAGCTAAATTACTGGCTGCACCTTTACAGCATGATACTTTGTTTGGTATTAAGGCAGAAGAGGTTTTAAAGAAAATGGAAGGCAAAGCTACGTCTATGCAAACTGTAAAACACTTCTTACAAGTGCAGCCACCAAGATTCAGTAGACACTGGCCAAGAAAAAAATGGGCCTTTCCTGTGTCCAACAGAGCTCAAAGGGGCAAATCCAGATGCCCTAAAGGTTCTAGATACCAGGCACAAGATTCTTACAGGTCAAAGCAATGGGATGCTTCTACCTCCAAATTTGGAGGAGATAAAGCACAACCCTACAGAAAACAGTCTCAGTGACTTCCCTCTGCCATCATCAAGCACTTACTTTTTGGCAGCACCCTTAGGGGGAAAATTAGGACTTTTTGCTCAAAATTGGCAGTTAATAACCCAGAACAAGTGGGTGCTAAACATAGTATCTCAGGGATACAGATTCCACTTCCATACTCTGCCAATGGCCAACGGTTGGCCGGATCTGCCAAAACATCAATGGGCAGAGGCACAGAAACAGGTTACATCCCTCATGGATAGGGGGGCTCTTCAGCCAGTACCAGAAGAGGAAAAAGGACTGATGTTCATCGTGTTTCACTGCTGCAGTCATTACACTTGGGTTATTCTGCCGTCAAGCGGTCCCGCAGTCGGCCAGAGTTCCAAAGTCTTGGTCCGGCGTCGGTTGCTGTCGCTTCTTCCCTGACGTCAGCACGCCAGGGGTATATAAGATGTAGCTGACACCATTTTCTTTAGTCTTTCTTGCTGTGCGGTGCCCGAAGCAAAAGCAGTTTGCAAGTGCCGGTCGGCCGACTCCTGAGATTTTTGAATTTGAATTTCAGAACCAAAGTCTTCAGTAAAGCTAAGTACCCCATTGGGGAAACTTTTTCTTGCCTCAGACCGATGTCAGTAAAAGTTGATAATTGTATTTCTTGTGGGAAGCAAATACCTCATAAGGATTTTCATTCTTACTGTAGTCCATGCCTAGGCCCCGACCACGATGTCACTAGTTGTCGGTTTTGTGCTAGATTTAACAAACGCACTATTAAACGTTGGTTTAATTTTGCACGCCATTATTTTGGCCGAAGGTTCAATTATACCATGCCGTCAGAACAACCGACAACCGGAATACACAAAAAACACAAAGACAAGGATAAGGACAGGCAACTGAGGTCCAAAACCGACGACGAAGCCTCTTCCAGGCCAGTCGCCGGTGCTCAGCAAGGCGCTTTCGCAGCCCCTGACTCCCGCTGCCTCAGAGCCACAGGCCACCTCTGACTCCCACGTGGAGACATCTATGCCTCTGGTAACTCAAGGTATTGGGCCTACGGAAACTATTCCCTCAGATGGGTCCGGAGCCGCTGAGCAGGCATTGGCTTTTGAGGGTGTCTTCAGACCTTCACAGCTTACAATCAAAACAACAGCCAAGTCAAAAACTCCATTAAAGTCAAAGAAACAAGTACAGCATTCTCCTGGACAGGCTTCCATGCCTAAGAAACAGATGCTCAGAATGGCCAAAGACTTAATTACTCTGATCAGGGGTTCCCACCCCCCTCCTGATAAAAGGCCTAGGCAGGATACAGACTATGATTCCTTTGACCAGGTTTCCATTTCCTCTGATTCCTCTTCAGACCAGGGATATTCCTTACCCCCCTATGAGGACTCTGATGCTGAAGTATCTATACTTTCAGCCTCTCCTCCTGAGGATTACTCTTTTGGGGAAATTTTACATACCATGAGGGAGCATTTCCATTGGGAGAGCCAGGATTATTCAGAGTCCAAGAAAAGGCTTGGAGATTTTCTGTTATTGCCTCAGCACAGGCCCCTGGCTATTCCACCTGTGCTGGATATTGTGGATGATGTGTTCTCTGAATCTAGTTTAACCCCTGATTCTTTGCCCCCAGCTCCAGTCAAGCCAGACAGGTACTACAGAGTCCCTGACTCTCACAAATTTCTTTACAAAAACCCTGCTGAAGACCCAAAAACTATTTCCCAGGGTCCCAAAGGGGTAAAGGCTTCCACTGCAAAAAACCCAGATGCCCTTCAAGGATGCATCTGCAGTCCTAACATATGGGTTGTCCTGCCTCAGGCAGCCCTTCGGTCGGCCGGATTCCAAAGTCTGGGTCTGGCCTCGGCTGATGTCGCACTTCACCCGATGTCATAGCTGCTGTGTATTGGGTATAAAGGCATCAGCCGACACCATTTTCCTCAGTGTTTCTTGCCCCAGATGCCAGGTGCCCTCTAGGAAGGCTAAATTTGGATAAATGCAAATGATTCCAAACATATATATATGTGTGTGTGTGTTAGGGTTGCCAACTTTCCATGTAAAAAATTCTGGACATGTACATGAAAGCAAACTGCGTGTAATTTTGATACCCCCCCCCATGCAGGCATTCCAGTGTCCCATTACTTGGCTATTTCTCCCCATTTGCCATAAACACTGTTCAAACCTCTGTGTGCATATTGTCTTGTGCTTTGCTTCTACAGTGATTACAAATATTTGGAATTAATTTAAAACGTTTATTTCAAATTTCATAACACAGACACTGACAGACATATTCTAAACAAAGCACTACAGTCTCACAATGAAAACAGACTTAGCATTAAAACTTCTCTCCTCTCTACCTTAAAAACTCACATTCACTGAATCAGCATTGAAACCCACATTCAAAGAAAATGCATCTGGCCACTGCCGTATTAAATTTTCCTTTGGGCTGATTTCATATCACATCCCTTTGCACATATTTTTAGGACCATGCAAAAGTTCTTTGATTCACCTTCCTGATTGTATTAAATTATAATATATGATAATTAAATTATATGCTTTGTATAATACAGCACCACTTGTTAAAGCATGTTTCAAATTTAGTTTTGAACATTTTTCCAGTAAGCAACGCAACAAAACATATGGACCATTACTCCATAGTTCAGAACATATGAACCATAAAAGGCCACTCAAACTTCTGTCATTACAATCCACCAATATCAGTCAATGTGCACAATCTTTGCATAAGTAAAAGTCATCTGAATAATTTCGGATTAAAGAGATCTGAAACAAATGAAAAGGTTGCTGCTAGCAAACAACTTTATATTTCAGTGTTTCATCTACAAATTCAGTGTCTGCTGACCTTGAAGAATAAATTGCCTATTTACATTAAAAAATGGTGTGTCTGTGTGTGTGGGTGCGTGTGTGCTGTGTCTGTATGTGTGGTGTGTCTGTGTGTGTGTGTGTGTGTGTGTGTGTGTGTGTGTGTGTATATATATATATATATATATATATATATATATATATATATATATATATATATGTATATGGGTTCCCTTCAGAAGCTCGAAATACTGAAATCTCGAATTTCAGTAATTCGAGCCCAAGAGGCCGAATCCACATAATAACAAAAGTTTAGAAGCGCAAAATTCAAAACCTCGAATACCGGAGGTTTTGAATTTCGCACTTCTAAGGTTCTGCTATGGTTATGTATTCAGGTAAGTGTGTATGTTAAGGGTAACCAAGTAGTACACTAAAATACAAAGAAAAAATGAAGGGCGGCTAACCGCAACCAGTCCAGAGTCAGTGGATGCTGAAACAAGTCGTACAAAAAAAATGCTGTCAGGATACCACTTGCTCTTCAATTTAAAAAGTACCAATGCACCAGCGAAGTAAAATAAACAACTTTTATTCCACAAAGAATTGCCACAAGCGCTTTCGCCCGGTATTACCGGGCTTTATCAAGTGTGACTTTTACAACTGAAGTTAGAGCTTTTAAACTAGTTGTTGAAACATTTCATTGGTAGACCAATTAAACAATTAGTTAAATTGTGTTTAGCAAAACAATGATGTCATTATGTTTGTGCTTCTACAAAAAAGAAGTTGTGTCATAAAAATAATACCTCCTATGCCCTGTTGTTGAATTTATAAATTCGTTTACTACATACATTTAAAAACGCAACCTATGTTTGTATTTATGCTTAAAATGTACTTTAAAAAACATCATTTAATAGTTTTCAATGAACAATGCTGCCCTACAAATCTCACAAGTGTTCTAATGAAATTGTTATAAAGTGCAAGCTGCATGAACTCTAAATATATAGAAATTTAATAAAAAACTGTTTTTTTAAAAACATAATAAACTTGCAGGAAACACTCTAGTTAAACTAACAAATAAATGAAGTCCTATTACAAATAAATCTTGTTTCACTAAAAAGTACCGAATATGAAATGAAACAAAAATGAATAAAAATGAAAAATGATGAAGTAAAAAGTTACTCCTAGTTTATAACTGGTAACTTTTCATCTTAAGAACGCTGGTCAGACTTAAACTTTCGTTCAAACCAGGGTGTTTAGTTGGTTGCGGTTAGCCGCCCTTCATTTTTTCTGTGTATGTTAAGGGGTTTGGGTAGTGGCTGTGATGTGTATCAGTGTGTTTTGTTGCTGTGATGTGTGCGAAAAGAAAGTAGCTTGTGTGGTGGGGATTTGTGTGTGTTTGTATGTAGTGCGACCTCAGAGTGTGAATATTTAAGTAGGGGAGGGGGCGCACATGTAGTAGAGTGATTGTGTGTGTTTGTGTGGTGGATGGTGTGTGTGTGTGTCTGTAGTAAAACCACAAAATTCAAAACTTATGGTATTCGAGGTTTTGAATTTCACGTTTTTAGGTTTTCGTTGTTTTGTGGATTCCACTTCTTGGGTTCGAGATTGAAATTCGAGATTTCAGTATTTCGAGCTTCTGAAGTGAATAAGTGAATCCATATATATATATATATATATATATATATATATATATATATATATATGTGTGTGTGTGATATATATATATATATATATATATATATATATCTATATATCTATACTGAAAGGCCATTTCACTGAAACCCATTTCCCTGAGACCAAAATCATCTAAACTTCATTTCACTGAAAGTTAATTTCACCTAAAACTCATTTTACTGACAAGTAGTACTCTAAGGCAAGTTAAAAGTATATGTCCTTTTCCCCACTGTAGGGCGACCCTGGTGTTAGTATATATAGTTAGGGGTGTGTGTGGGGGGGCTCTGCCCCCACATTGGGGTGTGTGTGGGGCATAGCTCCCCACTTAATTTGGTCTTCTGTTGTCTGGTTTTGTTTTACATCATTTGGTAAAACCGAACTAGGTGGGGGGGCTGTAAAAGAAAAACTTCAAAGACCAATGCACGTTTGGTTTAAGCAAGGCATCCTTTATTACTTGCAGCAAGGAGACAAAGCATGTAGGCACAAGGTTTGTCTAACTTTCCAAGCATCGGTATGTTATTCTTATACAATTCTCTACAAGCCACACAGAAAATGTTGCTAAATTATTGCTGATGACGTAACCGGACACAGCTTTCTGTATGCTATACAAAAAATGTTATTCAGACTTACTGCTGACACTGCCAGATTATTGCTGTTTTGCAATAACATTTGAGAAAAACAACCTGAAAAACATCCTGGCCTTGGGCATATGTTAGCCCCTTTTGTTTCCTCAATTCTTCCATTATACAGTTCTAATATGTGTTACATTGTATCTATATTCAAGGTGCATTTCTAGCTTTAGCACAAGTAATGCTGACTACAGATAAGTTTTCAAGGACTTATTGATGTTCATCTTGTTACACTGCTGCAGTCATGACACTTGGGTTATCTGCCGTCAGGCGGTCCCGCAGTCGGCCTGAGTTCCAAAGTCTTGGTCCGGCGTCGGTTGCAGTCGCTTCTTCCCTGACATCAGTGCGACAGGGTTATAAAAGAGGCAGCCGAAGCCATTTTCTCCA
The DNA here is from genome assembly GCF_019279795.1 of Protopterus annectens. Taxonomy (NCBI): domain Eukaryota; kingdom Metazoa; phylum Chordata; order Ceratodontiformes; family Protopteridae; genus Protopterus; species Protopterus annectens. The sequence goes on from NC_056735.1 coordinate 724,139,821, forward strand.
GTCTTTCTTGCCACGCGGTGCCCGAAGCAGAAGCAGTTCACAAGTGCCGTTCGGCCAACTCCTGAGATTTTCCAATCGAATTTCAGACCAAAGTCTTCAATAAAGGTAAGTACCCCGTTGGGGAAACTTTTCTTGCCTCAGACCGATGTCAGACAAAGTTAATAATTGCATTTCTTGTGGGAAGCAAATACCTCATAAGGATTTTCATTCTTATTGTATTCCTTGCCTAGGCCCAGACCACAACGTCACTGGTTGTCGTTTTTGTGCTAGGTTTAACAAACGTACTATTAAACGTCGGGCAGAATTCGCCCGACATTATTTTGGTAGAAAATTTAATTACAGCATGCCGTCGGAGCAACCGACTACCGGGATGCATAAAAAACGCAAAGATAAAGACAGGCAGCCGAGAACCAAACCAGATACCGAGGCCTCTGATAGGCCAGTCACCGGTTCTCCGGTTTTCAGCGAGGCACCTACGCAGCCCCTGACGACCGCAGATTTGGAAATACAGGCGGCCTCCTAGACAGAGATGATGGGCCTCAGGAACCTATACCCTTAGGCCCAGCGGACGGCATTCCTGAAGTGGAATCCGATGCTGTAGACAGACCTTCGATTTCCGAAGGTGTCTTCAGAACAATGACTCTTACCATTAAATCCTATGCCAAGTTAAAAACACCTTTAAAAGTAAGAAAGCCTGTTCAGCAGACTCCTGTACAGGCCCCTATGCCTAAGAAACAGATGCTTATGATGGCTGAAGATTTAATTACCCGTATCAGGGGCTCCCATCTCCCTCCTGATAAAAGGCCTAGACAGGAGGAAGACTACCCTTCTTCAGACCAAGTTTCCATTTCCTCAGCTTCTTCTGAGGAACAGGATTACTCCTTTCACCTTATGAAGATTCTGATGCTGAAGAGTAAAATCTATGCAGACAGTCAAAGATTTCTTGCAGGTGCAACCACCTTGTTTCAGCAGAAACTGGCCATCAAAAAACTGGTCCTTTCCTGCTTCAGACAGACCTCAACGGGGTAAGTACAGGCGCTAAAGAGGCAGAGGTCAGCCACAAGGCTCCTTCAGGCCTAGACAATGGCCTGCAACAACTCAGAGAGGAGAGGACAGATCTCAACCTTTCAGAAAACAAACACAATAACTTCCCTCTCCGTCTGCCAAGCAAAACTGCACTGGCAGCCCCTTTGGGAGGAAAACTAGCTCTTTTTTCATAGAATTGGTGCATCATAACAAAGGACAAATGGGTTCTCGATATAATTTCCCAAGGCTACAGATTCCACTTTCACACTTTACCAAGACTGAGAGGGATGCCAAACCTGCCACCAAATCAATGGGCAGAGGCTCAAAGACAAATAACAGCTCTCATGGACATGAGAACAATACCAGAGGTACCTACAAAGGAACAAGGACAAGGATTCTACTCAAGACTATTTCTAGTTCCAAGAAAGGACAAAGCCTGGAGACCCATTTTAGACCTGTCAATTCTAAACACATATCTGGAGGTTCCCAAATTCAAGATGCTCACACTTCAGCAACTCCTTCCCATGCTGGGCAAGGAGCCGTGGCTGGTAACGTTGGACCTCAAAGAGGCATACCTGCATGTCCCTATCAGACAAAATTGCAGAAGATACCTCAGATTTCTGGCAGGTACAACGCATTATCAATTCTCTGCACTGCCCTTTGGCTTATCTACTGCGCCCAGAGTATTCACAAAATGCCTGGCATGAGTAATTGCATACTGCAGACAACGAGGAATCCAAATTTATCCATATCTGGACGACTGCCTTATTCAAGCAGACAGCAAGGACATTCTTTTTCAGCATCTGGCGTTTGTAACAAAACTACTAAGTTGCCTGGGGTACACAGTAAACAAAAAGAAATCAAAACTAGTGCCCTCACAAGAGATAATATTCCTGGGTGCCAGCTTAAATACAGCGGCCCAGATGGCATATCTCACGCCAGACAAATAAAGACAACTGACTCAATATTTCAAAAAAATGGCAACCTTAACCCAGCTCCCTGCAAGGAAAATCCTGCAGGAGTTGGGGTTCATGGCATCCTGCATACTACTAATTCCATATGCCAAACTGCATATGAGGAAATTACAATGGTACCTGAAAAGTGTATGGACTCAACACAGTTACAGCTTGGAAACAATTATACCTCTCATTCCCTGCCTTCAGAAAGAGTTTCTGTGGTGGGCTCAAGCATGTCACCTAAACAAGGGTCTCCCTTTTGTCTTGCCTACAGTGAAGCAGACAATAACAACAGATTCTTCAGATTACGCCTGGGAAGCACACATGGCAGGACAGTGCATACAGGGCAAATGGTCTGCAAATCAAATGCATCTGCACATCAACCAAAAGGAGATGTTAGCCGTGCAAAATGCCCTGACAGCTTTCAAGGACCTCTTGCATCCAGGACAACTACTAATAAAGACAGACAACACCACAGTTATGTGGTACATAAACAAACAGGGAGGAACACATTCCTACCCCTAATGAAGACAGGCAATGACCTTGTGGAACACAGCATTGACTTACCAAGTGCAACTCCAAGCACAATTCCTGCCAGGAAAGGAAAACACATTGGCAGACGAACTAAGCAGAAATATCACAGATCCTCATGAGTGGAGACTAGACCCACAAGTATTCTCAATGATAACTCAGAAGTGGGAACGCCCAGACATAGATCTATTTGCCTCCCCCCACAATTACCAACTACAAAAATTTTGCACAACGACATACCATTCACTAGCCTGTAAAGTGGACGCCCTATCATTCAGTTGGAAAACATTGACAGTCTATGCCTTCCCACCACTACCTCTACTGGCAAAGGTGTTACTGAAGGCCAGATCAGAGAGGCCACAAATGATCCTCATTGCTGCAGACTGGCCATGCCAACACTGGTACCCAATACTACGGAACATGGTGCACAGCCCTCCATGGATTTTACCTCAGATTTCACACCTGCTGACTCAGCAAAACTCTCAGATCCTTCACGGTCAGCTCAGGACTTTAAATTTGGCTGCATGGAGAATAACTTGAATAATCAATCCACACTTCTCTCAAAGGATGTCCTGGATGTCATTTGGGAGGCCAGGAGGCCCAGCACCAGAAAAACATACTCAGAAAAATGGAAAAGATTCTGCGCATGGAACCAGGCTAAAGGCCAAAACCCTTGGATTCCCAATATTTCTCAGATACTGCAATACTTAACCGAGATGTTACACAAAGGCCTTTCTTTTTCCTCCATTAAGATCCATGCCTCAGCCATTTCAGCTCATTAAAATACGGATCCTCCCATATTCCCACATCCTTTACTAAGGCAGTTCCTCAGAGGGGCTAAGAATATAAGACTGCCCAGAAGACCTCCAACCCCAGCTTGGGACCTCAACTTTGTTTTAGAAAAACTAACACTGCCTCCTTTTGAACCAGCCTTCTCAGCAGATCTACAATACTCGTCCTGGAAAACAGCCTTGCTGCTGGCAATCACCTCAGCACGCAGGGTCTCAGAGCTACAGGCCCTAATGGCAGTGGAACCCTTCATCATTTTTCATCAGGACAGAGTGTCTTTATGAACTAACTCTACCTTTATACCAAAGGTAGTGTCCAGTGTGGCCCTGAATCAGATCATTCATTTATCCAAGCCCCCAGAATAAAGGAATAAGGCTCCTTCACTCTTTGGACATTCATAGACAATTACATTTCTATTTGGATAAGACAAAGAATTTCAGAAAAACTGACCAACTTTTTGTATCCTATGCTGCAGGTTCACAAGGAAAGGCTATTTCAAACCAGACTATCTCCAAATGGGTAGCACATTGTATCCGCTTTTACTACACACACCATGGGAAACCTGTTCCTGTAAGTATTAGGTCCCATTCTACCAGGGCTACAGCAACCTCCCTCAGGGGGTACCAACCAAGGGCATTTTGGTAGCTGCAACTTGGAGTTCAGTGCACACCTTTACCAAGCACTATCACCTACCATTATACTCAAAAAACAGAGCTGGCTTTGCCACTGCAGTTCTTCAGGGCATCCTAGCTTCGCCTAACCCGGTTTAGTACCAGCCACCCATCCATAATTTTGGGATTCAACCCAAGTGTGATGACTGCAGCAGTGTAACACGATGAACCTAGTACAGTTTTGTACCTATCTTAAATGTAGATGTTAGAGTGTTGACACTGCTGCAGTCCAGGTTACCCTCCCTCCATCCTCTCTTCTTTCCAGGGTTTTTTGTATAACTCCAACTGCATGCTATCAATTTGATGTATCTCTATATGGTGTATTTGCTTGCAGCTACTGCCATTGCTTTATACTTACATATGTTTGCATAGGATTATGTATTGCCTTCCTATTTGGGGGCACCTGACATCTGGGGCAAGAAAAACTGAAGAAAATGGCGTTGGCTGCCTCTTTTATACCCCTGTTGCACTGACGTCAGGGAAGAAGCGACGACAACCGACGCCGGACCAAGACTTTGGGATTCCGGGCGACTGTGGGACCACCTGACAGCAGGATAACCCAAGTGTGATGACTGCAGCAGTGTCAACACTCGAACATCTACATTTATGGTAGGTACAAAACTGTACTTTTTGTACCTACCATAAATGTAGATGTTCGAGTGTTGACACTGCTGACAGTCCAGGTTACCCACTCTCCATCCCCCCTTCAAACTAAGGTTTGCTTTATTCCTCCATTTTTATACAATCTATGTGATGTATTTCTATATGGTGTATTTGCTTATAGCGCTTACTGTTGTGTTACTTATGTATGTTTGCATAGGATTAGGTATTGCCTTCCTATTTGGGGGCACCTGACATCTGGGGCAAGAAAAACTGAAGAAAATGGTGTCGGCTGCCTCTTTTATACCCCTGTCGCACTGACGTCAGGGAAGAAGCGACTGCAACCGACGCCGGACCAAGACTTTGGAACTCAGGCCGACTGCAGGACTGCCTGTCGGCAGATAACCCAAGTGTGATGACTGCAGCAGTGTCAACACAAGAACATCTACATTTATGGTAGGTACAAAACTGTACTTTTTCTTTATCGAAGCTTCTTGCAGCTGGTCATTTTCACATGGCATAAACAAGATTGAATGTCTCTTTGTTAAGTTTCTAATAGCTAGACATTATTTTCATGGCATAAGCAGAAACATAGCTGCGCATATTTACAATGACATAAGCAGAATTGAAATGTCTCTAGTAGCTGTGCAGATTCATACAGCATGAAACAGAATAAATGTATTAACCCTTTTTAAGCCTTTAATGCACTAAGCATGCATATTGCTATTACATATTTTTCTAACATTTCCCCCCTTTTAATACTTTATTCTACTTTCAAAAATAAGCATAAACAGTTCTTCTTCCCTTAATCTCTTCCTACCTTGGATTTGCAATTAAGAGAGTCATTTAGTTTAAGCCCATGAAAGCATTCTCAGTTTTTGAGTAGTTCTTCAAGTTCAGCATCCTGGTACAAAGTTTCTGAAACCGAAGTATCTACTATGTTCTTTACTAGTCCTTTCACACAGGGGTGGCAGCAACATCCACACACCATCAGCAAGGCTATCCCTACACAGATGGCAATCAGAATGTTCATCAGGATGCTACCCCAACCCCCGAACAATTTCTGAAAAAAGTCCGTCAGTGGGTTTGGTCCTGATCTAGTCATGTCCGACACTTGCTGAATCACTTCAAGATGGTTGTCTATCTCGTGTTTATAGTCAGGAATATACGAATAACACTCCTCCTGGATTAAAGTGCACATACATCCTTTCACCGCTAGGTTGAAGTCGAGAGCCATGCGGTTTTGAAGCACCACAGTTCTCATGGCTGTCAGTTCATTAGTTACCAATTCTAGGGCAGAAAAAGTTGTATTACTCATTATTTCGAGAAGTTTAGACAATTTTCTCAGTTCCCAGATTGAATTTGTTGCTCCATATGCTGGTAGTATACCTGCCCAAGATATGACAGTATCACTCAAGTCCATGTGCGCCAGTCCGTTGTTGTTCCCTGGGCCTAGGTCATGATGATATTTCCAGGGTGCATTGATTTGGCCCACCAGGTTGATAGGTTTCTTGATTTCTTGAACATTCCGAATTTTCCCTTGAGGTAAAACTGCAGTGTGTCGTATGGCTGGAACCAGGTACCCCAGATAACAGTTACCAGACCAATTTTCAGGTAGCCATTTATATGCTTTTCTTCTGCATATAAAGTAACACTCTTCCACCTTAGTAGTGACTTTACTAAGAACATACCCTTATCTTGCATGAAACTTTTTTTGTCAATTATCGACAGTTGTTTGTAGAGTACAGTTGCTGTGTCTTTCGGCTTTTCCTGGTTAGGGGTTGCCACAGCGGAACTCCGGTCCGCTAATGACTGGCAGTAGATTTTTACATGCCGGCTTGCCGGGCCTGACACACAACCTTCAACGAAGGTACGCCCATTCACACATGTCTCCACGCAGAAGACGCTCTAACTGAGAATCGAACCGGACAGCGTCTGACTGTGAGTAGAGTACAGTATCATGTTTTATTTCTTTGACTGTTTTATGCATTAGTTCAACAAATGAATCATAGCTAGTGTTGCAATAGGATCCATCATTAGATTTGGTGTAGCATCTATAGGGAACTGTTGCATTGCAATAGCTCCACCCTACCTTGACTGTATCATTCTTATAAAAGCACACGGTTCCCTTCTGGCAAATAGACAATTGCAATGCTACTTTATCTCTTGATGTAACATTTGATGTATCATGAATTAGGTTTTCCCAGGTCTCATTAGCCCCAAGGGGAACTGAAGTTAATAGTAACCCCCCGTATGCTGTTGGTAGGGCTGTGCAGACCCAGCAGTTCGAGGCATTAAAAGTTTCAGCATACACATATTTGATTGCCTGGTACGTATTAAAGTTTTGGTGGCATTCTGCTTATTTAATTTTACTTGCGTGGCTGAGAAAAGAAATGGCCAAAATAAAAAGATTATTGTTACCAGTACAGTCAACAGGATGGTCATATAATACTTTTGTAGAAACGATTGTTCTGCATTTCCGTTTTCTCCGGTTCTTCCAAGTGGGTGTGTCTGGATCTTACTCGATTCCGTCATCTCGCCTAGGACATGTGATCTTACTCTCTGCCCTATAGGACCTTTAGCACTTGATGATTGCTTCACTGGGTTTGAGAAGGATCAGTTCCTATTGATCTGACCCCCCTTTGTAGCCAGACTTTTGTGCTTAAGGTCCCAATGGAGAGGTAAGGTCTTTGTCCAACTCTGAAGTTTTTTACCAACTTGCAATGCGTCAGGTGTATCCACGAAGCACGTTCTAATATCTTGACTGCAGTAGGTGTTGAAAGAAGCACCTGGTAGGGACCTTCCCACTTTGGCGTCATCCAATTCTTCTTTTTGACTATCTTTATCCACACCCACTCACCGGGTGTCACCGCCATTTCTGATGTTTCGGTTCGTTTTTGATCTGAAACAGAAACAGACTGCAACAGATGTCTAGAATTCAACAGTTTTTTCATATATTCAGCTAATGTAAAATCAGCTTCCTGGTCTGATGACATGAGAAGTTTCTACTGGGGTATAAAGTAAGCTCTTCCAAACAGTTTTTCAAAAGGAGTCTGTCCTTTTGCTGTAGGGACAGTTCTCATGTTCAACAGTGCCAAGGGTAAACAGTACAACCAAGTTTTTCCTGTCTCAGCTATTAATTTTCTCAGTTTGCTTTTCAGTATACCATTATGCCTTTCAACCAGCCCTGCAGACTGCGGATGATATGCACAATGATTTTTTAAAGAAATCCCAAAATACTTACTTAACTGCTGTATGGTTTGATTTACAAAATGTGTTCCATTGTCACTGTAGATTCTTTCCGGAATGCCAAACCTAGGAATAATTTCCTTGACAAGTACTTTTGCCACTGTAGCTGCATCTGGTCTTTTGGTTGGAAAAGCTTCCACCCACCTGGAAAACATATATATAATGACACGACAATACTTTTTGTTCTCACATTTGTTCAGTTCTATGAAATCCATACAGATAGTGTGAAATGGATATGGTGGTGTGAGAAAACTCCCTTGTTTGGGCTTTATTGCCCCTTGTGCATGGTGTTTATTACAAATCTGACACATTAAACAACATTTTTTAGAGTAGTTTGTAAATCCGTAGGTTGTGAATACTTGGTTCACTAGCTGTACCATCCCCCCCTGTTGAGACATGGCACTGCCCATGGCTCAACAATGCCACATAGCGAAACAAATTAGAGGGTAGTATAGGATGTTGTACTGGCTGTCCGTAAAAATGTTTACACACTTACCCTTTGCTAAGGTACATGCTTGTGTTAGAGCAATCAATTCTGCTGCTTGCGCAGATAAATTGTGTGGTAAGAGTTTTGCTTCTACAACCACAGTATCAGATACTACTGCATATCCTACTAGGTTCTGTCCTGCAGGATCCCTCTTGCACGAGCCATCCACATAGTATGCCACCTCGGTATCATCCAAAGGGACATCTGTGAGATCTTTTCTAGGTAACGTCTTTTGCTCAATCACCTGCAGGCAGCTGTGCGGTGTGCCGTCTGCAGGAGTCGGAAGCAAAGTAGAAAGGTTCAAAATCGTACATCGCTCAATTGTCATATGAGGCTGGCTCAACAAGATAGTCATGCAGGAGAGATGCCTAGCAGGGGATAGATATGCCACCTTTTCTTGCAATAAAATAATTGCGACTGCATGGGGTACCCTCAAGGTGAGAGGGTGAAATAAGACTACTGAGGCAGAAGCCTGTACTGCCATCACTGCTGCGACTACTGCCTGAACACAGTGGGGTAAAGACCGTGCCACTGGATCCAGTTGTGATGAATAGTAAGCAATGGGGCGTTGCTTATCCCCATGCTATTGTATTAGTACTGATATCATATAACCATGCTTACAATCTACAGTCTGGAAAAAACGTTTGTGATAGTTTGGCAATCCCAGAACTAGTGAGGATGCTATTAACTGCTTTAATCTACAAAAGGCAGATTCTGCCTCTGGTGTCCATTTTCACAAATCCCGTGCTGCCATAGACGTTTTATATATAAAGTCAGTTAAGGGTGCAGTTTCCAAAGCATAGTTTGGAATCCAGCTCCGACAAAAATTAGTTGTACCCAGGAAGGACATCATTTCCTTCTTGGTAGTGGGTTATGGTGCTTGTAAAATTGCCACTTTTCTGTCCTCATCTAATGTTCTACCTTCCTTGGATATTACATATCCTAGGTATTTAACCTGTTTCTTCCAGAGCTGCAGTTTGTCCTTATTTACTTTATGTCCTTCAGCGGCTAAAAATTGTAGAAGCGCTATGGTATCCTCCCTACAATCCTGCAGGGTGGGGGCCACCAACAAAATGTCATCAACATAAAGTAAAACCCGACTACCTTTTGGTGGGTTGAATCCCACCAAGTTACTTGCCAATTCTTGTGAGAATATCGTTGGACTTTCACAATATCCCTGTGGTAGGCTTGTATATGTGTATCTTTTTCCCTGAAATGTGAATGCAAACCAATATTGGCTATCAGGGTGTATCGGTATAGAAAAGAATGCGTTACTAATATCTACCACAGAAAAATACTTTTGTTGAGGCTTCAAATCATTCAACAGGGTGTGAGAGTCTGGCACTATGGGTGCCCTTGGTATTACTGCGTCATTTACTGCTTGTAAATCTTGGATCATACGCCATTCTCCATTGGCTTTTTTAACTGGAAATAAGGGTGTGTTACATGGTGAATCGGGAGATTCTACCAGCACCCTCTCCCTTAAGTAAAGCTGCTATGATAGGTTTAATTCCTGCTTCTGCATCTTTCCTTAAGGGATACTGCCTTTTTTGTGGTCTAAATGCTGATTTTGGCATGATATTAACTGGCCCTGCTGTACGGATGAGTCCTACATCTGATTTCCCTGTTGACCAAGAGAGTTTCTGGTATATTTTGTAAGGCGTTTTCTTCCTCCTTCAGTAGGAGTGTCCATCAGCTGTCTTCATAAGAATATACGTGCACAGCTGGGTTGGTTTGAGTTACCCAGTTCAATTTCTGTACTTGTATTCCATGTTCTGATAGTTCTAGTTCTGTCTGTTTTTCCCATCTCGTGACTTTCTCTCCTAGGTCTGCCCATTTCATATTCATATTTTTTGTCAAGCTAACATGTGGTAATCGATTGGATTTATAAAGTGCAAAAAACTCCTGGGGCAGTGAACACCTAGCTACACTATTCCCTTCTGCATCCTAGTGCAAATTATGCAATACCAATCTATTTACACGATTTCTGAATAGTTCTTTCTTATATTCTTTATCAGGTCCTGGTGTGTTACAAAAATACAGACTACAATGCAACAAGTGTTGTGTATCAATATCAAGGGAGGGAAACTTACTGATGGCTACATTCATCAGTTCCTTGGTCACAGTCCCTGGACCAGTCGTAACCAAGTCCTGGCTGTACCGGTAAAATGTTTCACCCCCCCAATTGCACCATAAAGGTGTCGGTTTGTCGCTGTGCTTCCATACCCTGCATAGTTGGGACTACTGCTATATTAAATAACTGCATAAGATCTCTGCCCAAGAGATTTACTGGGCATTTTGCAGAAACTACAATTTTACTTTTTTGTGTCACTCCTGAAACTGGATCAGTTATTGTGATATTACAGGAGAGGGGCTCCCGGTACAGCTGTCCGTTAGCTGCTTTGACCAGTATGTAATGAGGTAACTCTGAGTTTGCTGGTAATATGGAGGGGTGTATCAGGGTCCGTGATGCCCCTGAATCACACAAAAATTTGACCTCCCTCCCTTCTACCAAGAGTGTAACTTCTGGTTTTGTGTCTGCTAAATAGAGCTCCAAGCTCAGTAAAGCTAGGTCTAATATTTCGTCTTCTGCATTGTCGCTGACTTCCTGCACTTCCTCTACTCCTTTCTTCACATTCCCATTTGTCCTTTCTCTACTAACCTCTCCTATGACTTTCATATAGTCAGTCCCCACCATCCTCATTTTTATCTTCCGTTGTTGCCTTCTTATTTTTCTTGCAATTCTTTGCCATGTGTCCCTTTTTTTCCACATTTGAAACATTCTCCCCTTTTCTTTCGCCCCTCAAAGTCCCAGACATACATAAACTTCCACCCCATCTTCTACAGAAAATACTTGAGCTTTCTTTTTCTTTTTGCTATTAAAATGCCTTTCGGCATGCCTAGCATATTCAAGTAATGATTGCAACCTGCTTGTATGATGGTCTACCATATGTTTCGTAATAAAACTGCTTATAGGCATGCTACTGCCTTTTAAAAATGCATTCTTTAATTGTTGTTCATATGGGGAATCTTGTGTTTGATCTTCGGGAACTTGCATTCCACACTGGCTATTAAAACATTCTAATAATCTAGCATAATAATCTAGCATAATATCGGTCGACTGTTTCACCTTCTTGTTGGATGCATTGATTAATGCAAGTCCATTCTGCCCTAGGCTTCCATTTTTCAGAGATGCGGTCTGTAAGACTTTTCACTGTGTTGTCTAATTCTGTGCTGCTATGTGGGAGGGGTTTCTGTGCAGCGTCACGAGGATTCCAGTTGCCACAAATCATGTACCAATCTGGCCCCACAATTTGTCTAACTACTTTTTTTATTTTTTCTCCATTTAGATTATAGCTTAACCTCATTCCTTGTAAATCTTCTGAGAATTTTCTAAAATTAATCTTTGGATGGGGAGTTCCTTCAGTGGCCTTCCGGATATCTTCCGGAGTCCAGGGTCTATATACTGGAATAGTTGGGTCCTGATTTCCCTGTCCTGCCTGAGGATTGGGTACCTCTATGAGCGGGCATATTTCTTCTGTAGATCGCAAATTTTTAACTATTTGCCATAACTCAATTCCTTCCTCTGAATTATTTGCTTTTGTTCGAGACCTGGTATCGATAGGATCTCTGATTTTAGTTCGTTTTAATTTAATAATGTCCCTGTCTCCAGTGACCAACTGGATATAATGGGGGTGGACTATCCTGTTCCCTTACTTCATATTCTGGTAAGGGAGGTGTGGGTGCCAATGCTATCACTAGATTGTTATCCTCCCTGTCTAAAAACATTGCTTTTGAGTCTTTGTTCTTTTGGTCTCTACAGTTTACTTCCTCCAGCCACCTGTGTGCCTGAGGAATTCCTAACCGTCGTTGTTTTTTCACCTGACCTTTAGAATCACTTTCGAGTTGTTTGATAAGTGAGGATTTTTCTAATTTTCTGTCAAAGTCATATTTGTTAACCCATTTTGAATAATATCTAATATTATCGGCACGCTGCGACTGCATATATTTCGCGTCTTCTGTTAACGGCAGATCTTGGGGCATTTTTGTGCAATTATTACCCATTTTGTTTTACCTTAAAAGCGTTACGTAACTTTTAGTTTAACGTGGTACCACGGATTTTGTTATAGTCTCTTCAGAATGAATACCTGAAGTCTACTATTTTTTTCACTTGATCTATGACAAGACAGTATTTTTCCTATCCCTGGCAGCAAGAATACAGCCTGATAAAAAACAATACACATCCAGTCCCTGATCTTGAAACAGAAAAAAGTAGATTCACCTCACCTGAGCCCACGTGATTGATCACCTATTCACGGAAACCCGTTCTTCAGACACAGATCAGAAAGTGCCTGGCCTGTTTTGACGACAATTCAGTCGGAGGTCTTTACATATATAAGAAGAACCCATTTGGTTTCCTCCCCGTATGGTTTCAGCCACCTGGCCTGTCTGATCCGAGGTGAAGAGAGGATTCCGGCTCGAAGGACCAATCTGTAAAAGAAAAACTTCAAAGGCCAATGCACGTTAGGTTTAAGCAAGGCATCCTTTATTACTTGCAGCAAGGAGACAAAGCATGTAGGCACAAGGTTTGTCTAACTTTCCAAGCATCAGTATGTTATTCTTATACAATTCTCTACAAGCCACACAGAAAATGTTGCTAAATTATTGCTGACGTAACCGAACACAGCTTTCTGTATGTTATACAAAAAATTTTATTCAGATTTACTGCTGACACTGCCAGATTATTGCTGTTTTGCAAAAACATTTGAGAAAAACAACCTGAAAAACATCCTGGATTTGGGCACATGTTAGCCCCTTTTGTTTCCTCAATTCTTCCATTACACAGTTCTAATATGTGTTACATTTTATCTATATTCAAGGTACATTTCTAGCTTTAGCAAAAGTAATGCTGACTACAGATAAGTTTTCAAGCACTCATTGTTTTCTTTATCGAAGCTTCTTGCAGCTGGTCATTTTCACATGGCATAAACATGATTGAATGTCTCTCTGTTAAGTTTCTAATAGCTAGACATTATTTTCATGGCATAAGCAGAAACATAGCTGCGCATATTTTCATGACATAAGCAGAACTGAAATGTCTCTAGTAGCTGTGCAGATTCATACAGCATGAAACAGAATAAATGTATTAACCCTTTTTAAGCCTTTAATGCACTAAGCATGCATATTGCTATTACATGTTTTTCTAACGGGCTATGCCCCCACCGCCACCCTAACTATATCCTAACTATATATATACTAACATCAGGACCGCACTACAGTGGGGAAAAGGACATATACTTTTGACTTGTCTTAGAGTACTGCTTGTCAGTGAAATGAGTTTTAGGTGAAATGAGGTTTAGGTGAAATGGTCTCAATGAAATGGGTGTCAGTGAAATGGTCTTTCAGTGAAGTGATATGAATCTCTCTCTCTCTCTCTCTCTATATATATATATATATATATATATATATATATATATATATATATACGTTCAACTAACATTCTGTGTACTGATCTATTTCTTTTGTTTCAACACTCTCTAGGTATCTGAGTCTGACTGTCTAAATAATTCACAAACAACTACTAAATTACCTGGAGCACAATCACCTTCAGTCCCATTATCATCATGGGCTTCATGCTAAGCCATGATGTTGACACTCCCCTAGTCACTTGGCAAAGCATATAAACTAGAAGTAGACAAAGATAATGCTGCAGCTACATTCACACATGAATTTTACCCATAGTACCATACTTTGATGACAACAAACTGAAACATAACCATGGTTTGTCAAATATGCAAACTTTCTGTGCAACCATGCCATTTCCCAATTAGTGTTGGGTGTATACAGTATTTATGTAGCTAGCATGTAGAACTACTGTACGGGCTTAAATCTCAAAATAGTCCGCTTCTCTCTTCTATGGAAAGAATGTCATCAAGTTCAAGTCCAAGCAGCTTTGCAGGAGAATATTAGCTGAAAAATAGAAGTTATGTTCTTACCATAACGTTCCATGTTAGTTGTCTTCTTCTCGCCTTCTTCTTGCTGGATGGGTTACTCTAAAGCTCGAGAGTTGGTTCCACCGCTCGAGGCTCCCTATATCCCACAATGCTAGGCGAGAGTTACCTCAGATCTCGTTTGTAAGCTAACCCCAGCTTATAACAGAAACAGTATAACTGTAAAACAGAATCCACCTCTAACAACAGGGAGAAGAAGGGTGACCTACATCCTGAAACAAGAAATATGCATAATAGCATATAGCTAAGAAAGAGGTGGTAGAAAGAGAGGTCACGATTACAACTCCTCTAGGTCTGTCCAGGCCAGGGGAAGGAGGTGGGGCCTTATTAAGAAGAAGCGAGAAAGACAACTAACATGGAACGTTATGGTAAGAACATAACTTCTATATGTTAAGTTGTCTATCTCGCCTTCATTCTTGCTGGATGGGACGCCCCTAGCACCTTGTCCCGGTGGCCTAACGGAACAGACTCCTGAGAACAGTGGAACCAAAATTAGCTCTATGCCTAGCAGCTAAATCCAACTTATAATGGGAAATAAAAGTGTGAGGAGTAGCCCAAGTAGCCGCTGCACAAATGGTGTCAATAGGCAGTCTGTCTTGGAAGGCTAGAGAAGTAGCCAAAGCTCTGGTGGAATGGGCTTTAGGCTTATTAGGCAGTTTTGGTGTCTAATCTCATAAACAAGGGTAATCAGAGATGTTAGCCATCTGGATAAAGATACCTTTGAAACTGAAGTCCCTTTCTGCTTTCCGCATAGGAGACAAACAGCTGATCAGATTTTCTGAATTGTTTCGTCCTGTCCAAGTAGTACCTTAATTGACGATGAACATCAAGACAGTGTAATTTTTGTTCAGACCTATTTGAATACTTCGGGAAAAAGACAGGGAGGTCAATGCATTGGTTTAGATTTGATGTTGAAACCACCTTAGGCAAAAGGACGGGTTAGTTCGTAAGGAAACTCTGTCCTTATGGAACACAAGGTAAGGAGAACGACAACTGAGTGCTTGAAGTTCTGAAATTCTTCTAGCTGATGTGATAGCCACCAGAAAGAGAGTTTTCCATGATAATAACTTTAAGGAACATGAAGCTGCAGGTTCGAAGGGAAAGAATCAAAGAAGCAAGAACTAAATTTAGGTCCCAAGGAGAAGGAGGATTTCTTACAGGAGGTCTGAGAAGAAAAACTCCTTTCAAAAGGCTTTGCAGAGTTTGTGGGACATTAGGGCGGATTCAGAAATACCCACATGGAAATTAGAAATAGCTGCCAATTGAACCTTAAGAGTAGATGGAGATGAACCTGCGTGGAAGAGTTCAGCAAGAAAATCAAGGACTAGTTGGATGGAAGCGGTGAAAGGATCTATGTCCTTTCCTTGTGCCCAATATGAAAAGCGTTTCCACTTACTCAAATAAATCTTAGTGGAAGATTTATGGGAAGCTATCAAAATATCTCTAACAGAGTGAGATAATTGAGGAAGCCTGGCTACGGTTGGAAGTGGAGGAACCAAGCAGTGAGGTTCAGAGAGGGAGGGAGCGATGAAACTGACCCGACTGATGGATCAAAAGATCTGGAACTAGGTCCAGATTCCACGGTCGCTCAAAAGAAATCGATGCAGAAAGGGGAACCACACTTGTCGAGGCCAGTAAGGAGCAATGAGGATCAATGAGGCCTTCTGAGCGATAGCTTTCTGTATTACTTGAGAGATCAGTGGGAAAAATGCATACAGAAGTCCCCGGGCCAAACTTGGACTAGCGTCCCTGCTGGGTTGGCCTGGTAAAGGGAATAGAGTGAAGTATTCTCTGCACTTGCTGTTTTGGGGAGTAGCAAAAGATCGCAGCAAGGCTGACCCCACTTGAGAAAATCTCTCTCACTACAGAGTCTTTCAGAGACCACTCGTGAGGCATGAGAATAGCTCTGCTCAACTTGTCAATGTGATTGGACTTCCGGGATGTGCGTTGCTATCAGAAAACGCTGAGAAGAAATCGCCCATTGCCACAGTCTGAGTGCTTCTCGACACAGGGGTATGATCTGGTTCCGCCTTGTTTGTTGATGTACCACACTACAGACATATTGTCTGTCTGGATTGCAATCGTTCCCAAGGGAAGAGAGTCTTGAAGGGCTTGCAACGCTAAAAGCACTGCTCTCATCTCCAGAACATTTATGTGCAAGTGGCATTCGTCTGGTTGCCATGTGCCCTGGACTGTCCTGCCCTGATAATGCCCCCACCCGATCAGGGAGGCATCCGTTGTCAGAGTAGCAACCGGAGGAGGTGGAACAAATGGTCTCCCAACAGGAGCTGGGGAAGACATCCACCACATGAGATGCTTTTGCACGCTTGTGTGATCATAATGGTGTGAGACATTGGAAGTTCCTGGTATGACCATTGAGAAAAGAGCATCCACTGAAGGATCCGCATGTGGTATCTGGCCAATGGAAGGAGGGTATGGCCGCTGCCATGATTCCCAACACCTTTAGAACTAACCTGGCTTTGGCTCTGTTGTAGTTGAGAAGTAGTGATACCAATTTTGAATGTCTGATATCCTTTGGTTCGTTAGTGTTGCAGACATGTTTACAGTATCTAAATTTGCCTATGTAGGTAATAGCGACAAGGCGACAAAACAGACTTTCGCAATTTATTGAGATACCCAGATTTTGACAGGCGAAAAGTGTAATCTCTGGCCATCAGAAGAAGATGCTTGGTGGGAGCTGTGAGGAGCCAGTCGTCCAAATATGGAAACACCTGGAATCCTTGTCGTCTCAGGTGAGAAGCTACCACTGCCATGCATTTGGTAAACACCGGGGCAGTGGTGAGACCAAAGGGCAGGGCCCTGAATTGAAAATGACTGGTTCCCAGCCTGAAGCGGAGGAATCTTCTGGAGCGTCTGTTCATTTTATGTGATGCGTCCTGAAGGTCTATAGAGCACATCCAGTTTCCTTTTCCCAATAGGGGAAGAATGGATTGCAGCGTGACCATCAATCTTGTTTTCTTGACCGATCTGTTCAAGATACTGAGATCCAAAATTGGTCTCCAGTCCCCTGTTTTCTTTGGAACTAAAAAGAACCTTGAGTAGATTCCGGATCCTAGTTGGTCTGCTGGCACTGGCTGAATAGCTCTTTTGCAAGCAGTTTTGAAATTTCCAAAGCTGCTATATCCCTTTGAGCGGTGGAACATCTGGAAGGGATTTTTGACTGATTTGGAAAACGAAGAAAGGGAATAGAATAACCTTCGAAATGATGGACTGTACCCATTTGTCTTGTGTCAAGGATAGCCAGGCTTCTGGGTACAGTGACAATCTTCCCCGACTGCCTCCGAAGATGGGCAGTCGGGCAACACCTCAGGGATGCTGAAAGGGCTTATCGGAGAACATTTCGATTGCCCTGGTTCTGCGGACCCCTCTGCCTCTAGGGCGTCTACCATTGTTGTTCCCCCTCTGCCTCTGGCGGGAACCGACTCTGTGCATCAGGCGAAGTCCCTTGAGATTGTTTACGGAACCACATCTTTCCCCTTCTGGCCTTTGGGGTAAGGCCTAGAAGGAGTAGAAAACGGACTCCGGCGGCAGAAAGGGTCTTGCCATCAGTCTCGCACCTAGTCAGGGTTTCTTTCACTTGTGGACCAAAAGAGATGATCCATCAAAGGGAGTTCGTGAAAGACGTCTTGAAAGGTTCCAAAATTGCATAGCCGCATCCAGGCGTGCCTACGTAAGGCTACCCCTGTTCCTGCTCTGCTCGCTCCATCGGCCGCATAAGAAAGGAGGCATGGAGGAGTTGGAAATAGAATTAGGATAGCCAGCTGCGTGTTCATTTTCTCTTGAAACCCGCAGCTGTAGGGTCCTTCAGCATTTCACTCGCTTTGACCAAGTCCCTTTGAAGACGAGTGAAATGGCATAGGTAATTCAGCGACGATAGTAAATGTCGCTGAGGAGAACATCCGCTTCACCTATCCATGGACCTAGTTTCCTTGTTAGGTGGATGGTCAGGCACTGAAGGATCAGCCAGTTCCTTCTTTGTGGCGGCAGCTACCACCATAGCATCCACAGAGACTCCTTTTGATAAAAATTCCTTGTCTGATGGAGCTGTGATGAATTTGGAGGGTCTCCGGGAGTGGGGTCTACTGAATCAGGAGCCGTCCATGCCTTTTAGCAACCACCTGCATGAGGGGGTCAAGGGGGACACCCAGGAGGTGGAAGGACGAGCCAAACGCCTCAAGATACACATATTCGTCCTCCGAAGGGTTGAGGGCTGGCCAATTTCCCTCTGTTTAAGGATCTCCAGAATGTCTGCAAATGAGACATCTTCAGAAGGGGAACGGGGAACCCTCAGAATCATCCAGATCTGTGTCCGGCGTGATAGACTCAGGTGAGTCAATGTGCTTCCTCTTGCACTTCCTCTTCCGAGGGCTCTTCTGCCAAATCAGGAGAGGCCTCGAAGAGGATGAAATCCCCAAAGGGAGCTCCTGAGGAGTTGGCTCTCTGCGGTCCGGGATGAGGGAGTGAGTCGACTTACCCTGAGGCAGCTATGAGGGAGGGGCTGACGGAGCCGACTGTCGTGTAGAGCCAGGCTCTAACACACTCCGCATGACCTCGAAGCACCCCTGTCAGGCAGAGCCAGAGGTCCCCGCTCCGAGGAGCTAAGGACCCTCGGCACCGACAGTGATGGCTCCGAGGCCGATGTCGGAGCCGAACTCAGCTGCCTGGCACCGAGAGGAGAGGGGGTCGGACAAGGGTCGATGCCACTCACCCCTCGAGCCAGGGAAGTCGGTGCCGAGATTCCTCCATGGAAGAAAGCGGACGGAGAGACAATTGTCTTGGCTCGAGGTGACCACAGTCTCGGTTCCGACACGACCGGCTCCGAACTCAAGAGAGTCAGGAGGAAGGAGTTGATGGACGGACAGGCACCGACTGACGAGTCGGGCTCTGAAGCATCTGGGCTAGTGCCTCAGACTTGAGTAGTCGACTCACCACCCTCTGAAGGTCATGATCGGACAGCCTCGATGACCTAGAGGAATGAGACCTTTGGCTCGTTCAGACAGCAGGGAGATCCTGGAGCCGAATGAACGGAGCCAAGAGAAGGTGACCTAGACCTCTTTCTGGTTGTCGGCTCAAGATCTTGTCGGAGCCGACTCGATAACCTCGGCTCCGCCGAGCCGAGGAAGCCACAGAAACTGTGGACTGAGTCTTATCGGCTCCAGCCGGAGCCGATAAAGGCAAGGTTGAACAACCTGAGGTCTCGGCTCAGAAGCCGGAGTCAAGACCTCGATGTGGAGGGCTTCCCTGTTGAGACAGACAGGGAATCCTCAGGCTTCAACAAGCCTCTCAATATAAGCTTGTTTTCTTTCCTGCAGGACCCTGGGGCTGAAGCCATGGCAGACAGCACAGGAGTCCTGCAGGTGCAAAGCCCCAGACAATAGACACAAGAAGTGTGAGCGTCTGTCAGAGACATTTTCTGACAGCACGCATCACACTTCTTGAACTGAGACCTTTGCTTCTTTAGACATAGCCTAACTGGTGAACACAAACACACACTCAAACACACCAGTTATACCCTGTCAGAATAACAAACTTTAGTAAAAATACTAAAAATAAAGTACAATAAACAGTAGTACACTACACAAACACTCCTAGGGAAGGGAAGGCCTAAGGCCCAAGGGAAGAACTAAAAGTTCTTTTAACAAGAAACGGAAAAAATTAGGTTCGGGATAAAGTTCAATGAACTACACTAATTTAAGAATAATTAAACTAAAAGGGTAAAAGAGTAACTTTTTATAGAAAAAGCTAAAACTCACCAGGAACCGGTAGAATAACCAACCTCGAAGCTGTAGCGGCAAACGAGATCTGAGGTAACTCTCGCCTAGCATTGTGGGATATAGGGAGCTCGGAGCGGTGGAACCAACTCTCGAGCTTTAGAGTGGCCGAGTCGGAGCCGAGGTCGGCTCCGAACCCATCCAGCAAGAATGAAGGCGAGATAGACAACTTAACATAGTCTAGTATGATATAACAGCAACAAAACAAATCCCATGATGTTCCACACTAACAGGAATAGCAAGCCACACAGCTGCAGTTTGGTAATCAGTGTTAATACTGGAGAAGAACTTGAAAATGTAAGTCTACAGTGTAATGTATTTATTTGCATTTACCAAATTTGAAAATCTAACTCCATCTAGCCCCTTTAAAGCACCAAATAATGTTTTTATGTCTTTTATGTCAAGCATGTTATGTTTTTTTAAAAAATAGACATATGCATTAATAAAATAAGCTGTGTTTACGGCAGTAGTGGAGACAACATCAACAATCATTACCATTTACTCCATAAAGAATTATAACAAATTCTGATTTTCACCATATCACTAGATATATACAAACAATAGAATATTAAAGCAAATTATAAGGGTCCTTGATAAGGAAAGTGATAATCTGACAGAATATGTAAAGAAAGTGAAGTTCAGATTAAAGATTAGCTATGGGGTTCTACATAAAACTTTGTATGAAATGGTATGAGCTGCTAAAAGATTTTATTCAAATGACAAACAGCCCTGGGAAATAAAGGTTAAAGTTCATGTTCCGACTGGAAATAGACTAAAGAGGAACCAGAAATATACTTTTGAATGTGAAAGATGAAACGTTATTTTTCTTTCAGATTCTTTATGAAATCTACTGCTCATCCCATCTCTCCAGGAGTTAGGGAAAACTACCCCAGCAATGTTGTGTTTTCCATAAGTGACTAAAACCAGGAGAAGACATATTGTAAATCAGTTTGTTACCCTTCTCAACTAAAACCAGGTGAAGACATATAGTAAATCAACTTGTTATCCTCCTCAGCTATAGCGAGCATCATCTGCTCTCTCAGAGCCTTATTCTACGTCTCTCTCTGCTTTTACTCTAATAGTAAATCTATCACAGGAATCCTAAATTTAGGAATATCTTCTAAAATTTAATATTATATTGTAGAGAACAAATGTATCCTATCTGTTAGTTAATATGCAAGTCAAAGTCTCTTCTATGGAATTTATGTCAAAAATCTGTCCTTAAAACTACGTTTTGTAGAAAATTGTTCTCCTGGAGGTTTTCTCCCCGGGCCTCCACTGAAAATGGACTTGTAATCCAGCTGGACTCTCCCAGTCAACAAATGTAAAATAAAATAAATAAATAAATAAATATGAAAAATACTTCCAGTTCAGTTTTACAGATTTTCTATTAACAGCATGTATTTACAATTCATTTTGTTGTGTTTCTAAGCTACATGTTGAACAGCAATTGCCTTTTTGTCATTTACATGTAGTCTTATATACAAGACAGAAATACGTAATCAATTATGAGTCAGAAAGTCCTTCACTACTCATAAAGTATGAAAATTAAAACAGGAAGAAGAGCAAGAGGAAAGTCCAAAGCCTTAATCTCTGTGATGTCAGACTATCTGTTTCAGGGCAGTAGGTATAGTAAACTATTGCCAAAAACAGCAAGGCTGCTGGGTACAGGCTTACCTAAAACCCATAGAAACAGTCAGACATTGTATTTTGTACTCTTATGTCATGCTTTTGCCTCGTCCACTGAAAATGTTCATATCTCATAAAATTGATCCATAGCCTAAGAAATGTGCATCAGTGTTAGTCATACCTCTCCAATTATATCTTTGAAATACAGACCTATGACTTTTGACCTTGTATTTAAACTTATTCCTCCTATTTACTGAATTTCTACTGCACTAAATGACTAAATTTAAACTCGCACAAAGATTACTTGTCCAAATGTTGGGCTCTATTCCCCCAAAACCTTTGTTCTGGAAAATAAAAATGTGGTTCATAACTGGAAACCTATTAGCGCAAGAATTCTGGATAAACCCAAAACTAATGAGGTGGCAAATGCTCAAAATCAGGGACAGAACTTCAATATTGCTTTTATAAACTTAGAACATTGCTAGTTAACAGGTTTTGCATTAGCATGCATTTTGTAATTAATATGAAGTCTGAAACTCAAATCTTTGCCATTATTTAGTGACTTCAGTCTTCATTGTTTTACCAGAAAACCTCACATTTTGTGTAGAGTAGAGCAGAAATATTAGACAAATCTGAACATTCTGGACAGTGCAACCGTATGATGTGCCCCTCCTTTGATTTTTTGTTGTAATCTTTTAAACGACTCTCTATAACCATAAAAAGGGTACTTGTAAAAAAGCATACTTTCCTCCTGCACGTTGTAGACATGTCCTGAGCTACCTGATTCATATTGTTTGAGTGATTATTATAAATAAATGTGTTTATGTGAGTAAACCAAAACAAGTATGAGCACTACCTGAAACTGAAAAATGCACTGTCAAATCTGGAAGTAGAGCTCACATTGTTTCAAGCACAACTGCTGCCATCCAATCTCTCAAACTGCCAGGAAAATATCAGATAAAAAACACTGAGCCCTGTACATTCCGCATACACAAAGTTGTTATTCCATACCTAACTTCCGTAGAGTGACAACTCTAGTAGACACACATGCAACCAGAGACAGACACACACATACCTCTCACTTGTACGAATGTTTGGTGTTGTGCAGCCGCTAAGCAGTCCAAACGTCTTCTGGAATTCAAATTCACCTGCGTGGAACACGAAGACATAAACAATCTTGGCTTCTGCGTCTGTTGCGCAGACATACACGGCATTCTTAAAGAAGAACGCGTTTTAAAAAAAGTATTTCTTGTTTTTTTAATTAAAATAAAAGATTTGATTTTTTCCAGACAATATAGTGCGTTTTGTGTGTGTGTGTGTGTGTATATATATATATATATATATATATATATATATATATATATATATGTAAGTAATCATTGCAGTTGTCTTCTCAGTGTATTGGAAAACTGTTTTGTTAGCTTTGAAAATTAAGCTTCAAACACAACTTATTTTCCTTGAAAGAAAAATAAGACTGAACTTTTTTTCATACTCATGATTTTTTGATTAGGCCGTATTTTAATCAAAAAGTTGTGAAAAAGCTTTAAGGTACATTATGTTTAGAACCCTATGGCTTCTGGGGGCCCTAGCAGCCCCCAGATCCCCAACTTGATTCATGTGCATTCTCTGAATTTATTACTGTATTATCTTAGCCAGTTAGGATGAATTAAAAGCATGGGGGAGCTAAAAAGTAAGGCAGTATGTGAAAAAATGAGAAAGCAATCGGGATGAATGGTGTTGGGTCAGAATGAAGAGAAAACAAGGGCCGGGACTAGTACGGCATGGGGGGGGGGGCATAGAGTCATTTGTCTAGGGATCTATTTCACATAAAGCTGGCCTTGTTGATTGTAGTCAGACATGTGAGATGAATGTAGCTGGTGAAGTGGCTATGATGAGTAGTAGTATAGTGAGGCAGCCTGTGGATGAAAACAAATGACTGCATCTCTTGTTTAATCGCAGGTAATGGTCATTGACCTGCTATAATAAAGCCCCATCCCATTCCATTTAGCCCCAGCAATTCAGTTGCTTCCTGTAGCCCGCCCCTTGCCTTGACGCCACCAGCCACCACTGCATGAAGTGTGTAAAAAGAAAATACTTTTGTCACTTATGTGCCAGGACTCCTTTAACATCTCAGAACACTAACTGGCAGTAACTCTAAATCCTGTCTAAAATGTATTGATGCAGAAGATAGAGCTCTGCCTGGTCTGGCAACAAACCACCTAGATAAGATGCAGATTTTCAAACAACTGGTATAGAAGAATAGTGCCTTAGGAAAGAGTTTAATGTAAGAGAAGGCTAGTGTAGTCACAACTGAAAGTAATTTTAGTGAATTTGGAAGTTGGCCCATTAAGGCCCAACCGTATTTACTTTTTTATCTTCAGAGATGTGAGCTTCCAGCTATTCATCTTGTAGGCATCCTGTAAATAAACCGGTAATGCAGCTTATTTCCTTAACCGAGAATGTCACTTGTCCAGGATGTGCAATGAAACTTTTTCAGGCATTGCATTATTTTTAACTGTTCATCCAAACACAGCCACAGTTTTCCTCTGAAGATGGTAAAGCTACAGATGTTGATCTCTTTCTATAACTTTAGTTGAAATACTGTAAATTTAGGTTTATAGAAATGTTATCAGTGTGTGAAGTGCTTTCTTTCGAATTTCATAAGCTTCTGAGATATGTATTTGGACAAGTTGAAATTTAGACCTAAATGTGCTTTCTAATTACTGTGCACCTTTTATGCAACATTTTGGAATTAAAGTGGCAGTATTTGTTTGTTAGTGTAATAGTGGTTACATTGTTTTGCTTCAGTTTTCACTGTTTTGATAAAAACAAAAAAACAAAAGAAGTAAGGCTAAATGCTGTCCAGCCATGCACACTTTGAAGTATGTTCTGTGATACTGCTTGACTTTGGCAAGGCATTGTGTTCTACCCTGAAGTGCATAGAGACAGCACAGTGATTATGCTCCAAAATCAGAAAAAAAAAAATAAACCTGTTACGAGCTGCTATTATAGTGTGAGACCCAACTATAACAGTGGTTTCAAAGATATGTAACAAATGTTACACTCCCCCTAAGTGCTACTACATTCGGGAATAAAGGAAGGTGCACTCCTTCACTTTCAACATTCCCTGAATATCTTGCCTGCTGTGGTCACATAAGTAGCTTATTTAAATTAGAGCAGTATTTAAAAACTGTCCCTGATTTTCTTCTTTACTTTCTATGTGGTTCGATCCTCGGCTGGGGTGCCTTCTGTGCGGAGTCTGCATGTCCTCACTGTGGTCGTGTGGGTTTCCTCCAGGTGCTCCGGTTTCCTCCCACATCCCAAAGACATGCTGTAGGTGGAATGGACACTCTAAACTGACCCTAGGAGTGAGTGCGTGAGTGTGTGTGTCTTCTGTGGAAGGTTGGGCGCCAGGCTGGCAACGCGACACCGTAAAACTCCACTGCCAATCATGAGCGGACAGGTGATCTGCTGTGGTGACCCCTAACCGGGAAAAAGCCGAAAGAAAAAGAAGACTACTTTCTATGTGACAGCACTCACTAAGTGCTTTACTGACTTGCAAATCAGTAAAACACTTTGGCTTTTTTTTAACAGGTGGTAGGTACATGGAGTAGATAAAATTCCATATGCTACAAAGAGTTATGTTTGGGTCTCACTGATCTTAACTCTGTTTTGTTTTCGACATGGATGCCAAAATTTAACTCGAGAGCCTTGCTCTTGATTTCTTGGCATCCATGCCTCAAATGCATAGTAAAGAGATTATGATTGGAGACTCAGTCATAACCCTCTGTCTTCTATTCAGAATAAACAAACTTTTTTTTAAGTAGATAGAAGCAGCTTACTATTGCATTAATTTCCAATCAGAAGTGAATGGCTTCTGCAAGAATTTCCTTTATATTAATTTTTATAAAGTTAAAATATGCTTAAATATTTTTAACATTGTTTGCTGCAGTCATCACTGTTATCTTAGTAACATAATAGTGGTAACTTAGATAAAATTGTGTTGATCAGAAAAATGGGGTAAACAGTACATTAATCACCAATAGAGCTGTTTTATTAGACAAAGATGTACCTCTTTGTAGTCTAGTCTAGTCTGCAGAGGTGTGTGCAATGTGCAAACAAATAAACCTTGTAGACTTGATCAGTACAGTGCCCAGCATTTTCTGCATTTTACTAAAAATATTTTTAGCAATTGGGTGATGCAGCTAAACAGAAAGGAAAAGAAAAAATATTTCCACTACACCATCCCCTCAGCCTTTTTCATTTTTCTTTTTCTTTTTTGGCAACAGTTTCAGATTTCATTCAGCTGAATCAGTCTGTCTTGTTTTCCCTGAACCTCGAGTCATTTCATACTAGTTTTAGCAGTGTATACAACTTGGTTTTATGCCTACCTTTTGATTTTTTTTATTTATTCATTCATACTGTAGGTTCATATATAATTAAGGATAATCATTTTGCTGAACAGCTCATTGTTTTTTTTTTTTTTTTAACTCTGATCATATTTTTCAGGTATATTTTAGCAACTCGTAACTCTATGTACTCCCCTGTAGCTGTTCCATTTTACCTTAGTTTATGTGGAGCCTTGAGTTGGAATTTGGGAAAATAGCGCATAGTCATGGTGAATTATTTTAATTAATTTTGTTTTATTTATTTGATAACCTGGTAAGCCCACCAAGCATCTCTTTTTCAGAAGTCACCTTAGAGCACTGTCTGATTGATGGACTTCCTTAGAGTCATACAGTTTTGCAAGTGGAAAGTGAAGTAATCAAGTCCTGGACTAAGTTCATCAGCATCTCGTAGCCTTAACTGTCTGAGCTGACCTGCCAAAAAGTTTCTTGACTGTCTTCTTCTTTTTTCGGCTGCTCCCGTTAGGGGTCGCCACAGCAGATCAACTGTTTCCATTTCTTCCTGTCCTCTGCATCTTGCTCTGTCACACCAACCACCTGCATTGTCCTCTCACCACATCCATAAACCTTACCTCAGGCCTTCCTCTTTTCCTGTTACCTGGCAGCTTCATCCTTAGCATCTTTTTCCCCAGTATACTCTGCATCCCTCCTCAGCACATGTCCAAACCAATGTAATCTTGCCTCTCTGGCTTTGTCTCCAAACCTTCCAACCTGGGCTGACCCTCTAATATACTTATTCCTAATCCTGTCCATCCTCGTCACACCCAGTGCAAATCTTAACATCTTCAACTCTGCCACGTCAAGCTCTGACTCCTGCCTTTTTGTCAGTGCCACTGTCTCCAACCCATATAACATAGCTGGTCTCACTACCCTCTTGTAGACCTTCCCTTTCACTCTTACGGGTACTCGTCTGTCACAAAACACTCCTGACAGTCTTCTCCACCCACTCCATCCTGCCTATACTCTCTTCTTCACCTTTCACACTCACCATTACTCTGAACTGTTGATCCGAAGTATTTAAACTCATCCACCTTCGCCAGCTCTACTCCCTGCATCCTCACCATTCCTCTATCCTACCTCTCATTCACACACATATATTGTCTTAGTCCTGCTGACCTTCATTCCTCTTCTCTCTAGAGCATACCTCCACCTCTCCAGGGTCTCCTCCACCTGTTCCCTACTCTCACTACAGATCACAATGTCATCTGCAAACATCATAGTCAATGGAGACTCCTGTCTGATCTCATATGTCAACCTGTCCATCACCACTGCAAATAAGAAAGGGATCAGAGCTGATCCTTGATGTAATCCCACCTCCACCTTAAACGTATCCGTCACTCCCACCGCAGACCTCACTGCTGTCACACTACCCTCGTACATATCCTGTACCACTCTTACATACTTTTCTGATACTCCCGACTTCCTCATACAATACCACAACTCCTCTGTAGGCACCCTGTCATATGCTTTCTCTAAATCCACAAAGCCACAATACAACTCCTTCTGACCTTCTCTGTACTTCTCCATCAACACTCTCAGAGCAAACATTGCATCTGTAGTGCTCTTTCCTGGCATGAAACCATACTGCTGATCACTAATCATCATCTCCCTTCTTAACCTAGCTTCCACTACTCTTTCCCATAACTTCATGCTGTGACTGATCAATTTAATCCCTCTGTAGTTACTACAGCTCTGCACATCACCCTTATTCTTAAAATTCGGTACCAATACACTTTTTCTCCATTCCTCAGGCATCCTCTCACTTTCCAAGATTTCATTAAACAATCTTGTTAAAAACTCCACTGCCATTTCACCTAAACACCTCCATGCTTCCACAGGTGTGTCATCTGGACCAACAGCCTTTCCGTTCTTCATCCTCTTCATAGCTATCCTTGCTTCCTCCTTCTTGACAGTGATCAACAAAATAGTAGGTGCTCAGTGTAAACAGTTGTTGACTGCTCAGACTGTCTTACACTGTGCAGTTGAAGTTGCATATTAATAGCCTTGGCGTTCCTTTCCACATTGTGTACATATTGCAGGAAAGTCTTCATTTATCAGATGCTGCTACTGTTCTGTGCAGCCACAGCTAGATTTAGCTGTTAAATGTTTAGTGTTTCTTGATTCATGAATTTTCCAGTGCTGTATCAAGTAACATGGACAAACTTGCCTCTGCCTGAAAATGGTTGTTGGCATTTTTTCAAGTTATTGGGGCAACTTCCTCCTTAACAAGGCTTTCTTGCACAATGTCACTCTCCTGCAGTACGTCTGTGTGCAGATTAGTGTATCTATGTCACCTCCAGAATTACCTCTTCATGAAGGCTCAGTTTCACACTCCATTTCATAATCACAAACTGCTGTAGTGGGATTCCTGAAACACATCACAGAGTGACAGGACTGATTTTTATGTATATAGGTACTTGTCTTTAAATTCACAGCATTTTCCCTCCCCTACCTTCAGCCTTTCTTTCTACTTTTGCACTTTGGGGTCCTTCATCTTTATCTGACTAAACCTCCTCTTTTGTGTACGTGGAATGAACTACATTTCAATAGTCATTTTTTCCTATAGTTTTATATTTTCTTTTATAAATTCTTGTCACATTTGTAAAAATTACAAAATAAGCATTATTTTCTCTAAAATACTTATGCTAGTTTTCATATCTGTCATGTATACATTTTTATCTTAACGTTATGCTTTTATCTCCGCCTCCTGCTTCTAGTATCTTGTGTATTTTGTTGGCAGTTTCTTTCCTCAGTTCTTCATTTTTCATTCCTGTATTTGCGAATTAACATTTCTGTGGAAATATTAATGAGGTATGAGCAAAGTGATGATATCCAAACACAGTCAAAAAAGCAACAATAGTTCACAAACACAAACCAACACTTGAACCAGTATTTCTTCTTCTTCTTTATTACGATCTGGTACCTCGGCCTTTCGCCTTCAAAGGATCATCCTTTGAAGGCGAAAGGCCGAGGTACCAGATCGTAATAAAGAAGAAGAAATACTGGTTCAAGTGTTGGTTTGTGTTTGTGAACTAATGAGCAAAGTGATGACCTGATATTTGTTTTTTTTTTCTCCCCCTCCAGGGGCAGCAAGTTGCAGGCTGATGTATGTTAATGCTGTTGTTTTCATATTAGGTGTGTGGCCCTCTGGAGAATGAGTGAGCCAAAAAAGGAGACAAGGCATGGAGGTCAGAAAACTGATGTTGGCACTTCTGGGAAGCATAGTAGCAAACCTGAAGGGCCCACAGGCCTTTTGTAAATCAGCATAGTGCTGATAAGAGGCTTTTACCAAACTAGTGCCGGCTCAGGACAAATAGGAAGGTGTGAGAACAATGATAAACGAATAGTGTATGAGAGTTGGTAATATGGAAAGAAAGAGGGGGTAAATATGGGAAAGTTTGATGGTTTTGAAAACAGTACATGAACATATCTGCAGTTTGTTGATATAACAGAAGGAATGAGGAAGTAGAATGAGGCAGCAGCTCTAGTACAAGGTTTTTACAAATATACTGTACTTACAACCAGGCTTTATAAGTACAACTGAGAATGCTTATAGAGACACAAGAAAGAGGAAACTAAAGAGGAACAAGATGCCTTGGAAGGACATATGTATGGCTCCCAAATATGCAACAAAGTCTAGAGGATTTAGGATTTTTGCTTGAAAGTGTTTGCATAGGTATTTTTGTACCCCAAGCAAACCTAAAAAGAATTTTCCTCAGGTAGATGGCAAATGATGGAGGTGTGATGGAGAAGAAAGAGGTAACTGGGAACATATGCTTTGGGGTAATGTAATGAGTTGCAGACTTTAAAAAATCTCTACCGTGTACTCTGTGAAACATATTGGGTGAACAAATGGGCATAACTAAGGAAACGATTTTTTTGAGCTAGGGTACAGGATTTGAATTGCCTAGACAGAGTAAGGCATTATTAACTGTGGTGCTTGCCAAAAAGCAACTACTAGAAAATGAAAATGTAAGTCTAAACCAACTGTATTTGAAGTATTGAATATTGTTAACAGAGATAAAAGATCTGGAAGTGGGATCTGTAGAAAAGGGTAGATCTCTCCTTAGCCTGAACAAGCAAATAAGAGCACTAGTGAAATCCTCCAAAGCAAACTTCGAGTCCAAACTGGCCACATCTACTAAAGACAATCATAAGGCCTTCTTCACATATGTCTGCAGTCTAAAGGGAAGCACCCAGATCTGCTCAGAACTGGTGGTCAAGTACACCACATACACAAACATTTCTTTGGGAATTAGACAGGCACATATTTATAACTAAACAGTCAAGAAACAATGTCGAATTTTTGCAAGGGGGTATCTGCAAAGTGAAAAGAGCCTGGTTCAACGCTGCGGAGAGCACCCCAGCCATACCAGGTTACTCATAATGTCATACATTCACACCCAAACCCGTGGGCAGCAAAACAAAAGGAGGAGTTGCAAGATATATATATATATATATATATATATATATATATATATATATATATATATATATATCCTCCAGGCTGGTCAAATAGTATGACACACAGGAAACACTCCAGGTGCAGTTAACAATTTATAAGACCTCTGTTCAAATCTTAGCTAGCTATAAGCCTCCAACTTTGACTCAAGATGCCTGTTCCACCTATCTGGATTTCTTCGACTCTATCAAGATTCAACCCTTTACCCTGATACTCGGCGACTTTAACTGTCCAACCATAGGTTGAAAGAAATACTCATGCCAAAACACAAATACCCAGAGATTACTTGTTTTTGTCAATGCAAATGCCTTGTACCAGTTAGTTGACACCTGCACAAGAGGTGAAAATATCTTGGACTTGGTATTAACCAACATGAGTAACTACCGCAGCATCCCTACAGTGTCATCATCTCTGGTAAGATCTGACTACAAAGAGGTCACTTTTGAAGTCATCATCTCCTCTGACCCCCCCCCCCTCTAGCTAGGGTCAAACAAAAAAAAAAAACCTTTTCCAAAGCAGATTACAACCCCCTGAGGGAAGGTATAAACAGCTTTACAGCCCCCTCCTCCTCTATAGGAACTGGCACATATGTCCAGACCTACACCAAAGTACTGTATGAGCATTTATGTAGCCGCATGGAATCGGGAATACCCGACAGAATGAAATTTTTCTCCTCAAGGAAGAGCAAACCTGTCTGGTGGACATCTGCAATAAATCAACTATAATAAAAGGAAAAAATTGCTGTCCAGAACCAAGAATGAGCAGGTGCCTAATTGGAAGCAATCTCTCCTTAGCCTGAACAAGCAAGTAAGAGCACTAGTGAAATCCTCCAAAGCAAACTTAGAGTCCAAACTGGCCACATCTACTAAAGACAATCATAAGGCCTTCTTCACATATGTTTGCAGTCTCAAGTGAAGCACCCAGATTTGTTCAGAACTGGCGGTCAAGAACACCACATACACAAACGTAGATGTAGCCAACCTGCTGGCAGACAGATTCTGCCCCTCTGTCTCCCCCATCAGTAAAACAGGTCATCCCCAGTACTTGCCCCCCTCCCCTTATCTCTAGGGAGCAAGTCATCACTGCCCTCTCAAAGGCAAAAAATACAGCCTCCATGGGACCCGATAACATCCCAGACTGCATCCTGCATGAACTCAGGCAGGAACTTGCAGCACCGTTATGCATCCTATTCAACCAAAGCCTGAGTATCGGCTTTGTCCCAGCTGAGTGGAGGACAGCCGCTGTCATCCCTTTGCACAAAGGTGGAGCATCCACCAATCCAGGCAATTATAGACCCATCAGCATAACTACCCTGATCTTTAAGGCCATGGATCATATTATTATCAACCTCATTAACAGGGAAATTGGCAACCTCCAGAAACTCGATCCCACACAGTTTGGTTTTGTCAAGGGGAGGTCATGCTTGTTACATATGGTCAATTTCTTTGAGACAGTCACCGAGGCCATGGACGAGGGATAGACTGTGCACACTGCCTACCTTGACCTGGCCAAAGCCTTTGATACTATTCCCCACTCAAGTTTAATAGATAAGCTGTCTCAACTAGGCATCAATCCATATGTTACCAGATGGGTAGCAAACTGGTTCTCTGATAGAACCCACCTAGTCAAAATAGGGGAAGCCACCTCAAGCAGTAGACCCATAACGAGTGGTGTACCACAGGGATTGGTCTTGGAGCCTCTGCTGTTTGGGATATACTTTTCTGAGGTGCAGGCCAAAACCAGCAGATATGGCTGACCAGGTTTGCAGATGACTACAAGTTGGGTGCTGTCGTCGAGTCCCCTAATGATGTGCACATCCTCCAAGAGGGACTCACCCAAACAGTTGACTGGTGCCAGAAACATGGCCTCAAACTGAATGCCAAAAAATGCATGATCATCCTCTTTGGGGAGAGTGATGTTTCCACAAATAATCACATTGATAATAAGGTCCTAAGCACGCAATCAGTCGTGAGGGACGTGGGCACCCAGGTTGATAGCAAACTGACTTTTGACCACCATATTGCCTCCATTGTACAAAAAGCTTTCTACATGACCCACCTCATTAGTAATAGTATCTCATCCAGTGACAAAGTGGTCATAACATCCCTGTATTCTTCTTCCCTTATAAGATCCATTATTGAGTACAATGCCCCTTTCGTCATGTACCTCACAAAACACATGCAGCAGCTGGAGAGACCACAGAGGTTCCTACCAGGAGAATCCAGGGCCTTAAACTTACATAGGCTAAAGGCCCTGTCCCTCTGTTCAGTCTCCTACAAACTCCTCAGAGGTGACCTCTGTCTGGCATACAAAGCAATCTCAGACCCTGCCCTGACGGGACAGCTGCATATCCGCAAGTCAAGCTCCACTCAAGTAACCCGCACATATGACCTCAACCTGGTCTGTGACATCCAGTAGGACTTGTTGGCAGGACAGATTTGTGTCCCAGAGATTCCCCCTTTTGTGGAATAGACTCCCTCTCCACATCAAGAAGAGTACCTTATTAATCCTTTTTAAGAGCAGCCTGGATAACTGGATGGGGAACAGAAAATATGCCTCTGGGATTTCACCTGTGTCCCTACTGGACAGTGGCATAGGGTACCGACTTGTTGGAAGATGGGCTAAATTCTTGACTAGGCTTGTAAGGGCCTCAGGGCCAATAGCCGAGTAACTTCCTAGGATCCTAAATAGGTGTACTATTTTATATGTAAGCATAGCAAGGACTTTTTCATTTATATTTTTTTCTATATAACTTTGTACTGTTACACTATGGGAATAGAATGGCAAAAGCATCTTGTGAGGTAATTGAAAAGTTGTATAAATTAAGTGATGATTCAATGAATAGCCATTGAAAGGGGAAGAAATGTGACATATTCTTCAGATGGCATTTAAAATTAAAGCAAATTTGTGTGAAATGCATATAATAGTACCTGTTTGAAGGAATTCTGTATGCAGTGATATAGCTCATGTGTATAACTACTATTGTACACTCTACACAAATATTGTATTCATATGTTGTGTTAGAAACGGTTATGTATTTCAACCTCAGTTGTATAGGTATTAAACCAATATTTAAAATACATTTTGGGTACCTTGGAGGACTGTTGCGAAGCAATGGTGTTAAAAATGTGGTACCGTTAAATGTGTATGTAGGTAGATCTATCAAAAAAAGGAGGAGGTCCCATCCCAGGTGTAAGGAAAAGGAGGCCAGGCTAGATAGGGTTGGTGCAAGCTTGACAAGAGGAAAAGTATAGAGTGGGAGGAGAACTGAGAGTGGACATATGCATGTGGATGGGCTAATATGGAAATAGCAAGAAAATGGCAGGACAGAGGCCTCATTCTTTTCTATCTTAATAGGTTGCATTAGGGTCTCCGACTTCCAGACTTTTAAAGTAGCCTCTGATTCTTGATGTATTTGCTTAAATAATTCAGTTGCATCTTTTTGGCATTTCATATCTTCCCAGCATCATTCATAGAAAATCACAGTGGACTCTCAAGTGCTTTTTTAATCGACTAATCTCAACTCTCTCTTCACCGAAGACTGGACTAGACAGTCAAGAGGAGAAGGTAAACACTTGCACTGCACCACACTCATCACATAGTCCCACAAAACCTACACCACCAAAACACACACACACAAGCACAAAACAGACACCTACATTCGCGGAGGCTCTCAATAAAAATCTGCCCAAACAGCCAAGACTTCCAAAGCAGAAATGCAAGCAACCTCCACCCCCCAGCACAACCCAAATGACACATAGCCGACATACTCAGTGTGCCACTCAACTACAGCCCATAAGGCATAACGTACCCAACACTCTAGTCATAGGTGACTCTCTAGTCAGGCACACTGATGTTCCACTCACCAGGCTAAACAAGGAGAAAGTTACTGTCAGCTGCCTGTGCCAGAATCCGCCACGTAACGCATGCACTCAGGTCACTCCACAACAAGTACAAATATGACTCTGTCATTGTCCATGTTGGTGTTAATGACCTGAGATGTTCCCCCCTGGACTACATGAAAAGAGACATGGAGGAGCTCTCCGATCTTGTAGCCCAGGCAGGTATGACCCTAGCCCTGAGTAGCATCCTGCCATCACCCAGAGTGATACCACAGTACAAGGACAAAATGATTGACTTTAACAATTGGCTATGCTTCTGGTGTCATTCTAAGGGAATTCAGTATCTGTCTGCCTGGGATGACATGATCGACAGATCACGCTGCTTTGCCAGAGATGGCCTGCACCTGTTGCCCTTGGGATTACGGATACTGGCAAAGGCTCTTGCCACCCCTACAGTGCCTTTTTTAGGCAAGGTTCAAATGACAAATTCACCACCGTAACAGGTACAAGCAAGCAAAATCTGAGGGTAATGCTACTCAATGATTGAAGTCTAAACCTCAAAATGCACTCACTCGAGGCACTCCTTAAAACGGAGAACATCAACATCTGTGCAGTGGCAAAGACCTGGTTCATGGCTCCAGAGAGCACCCCCGCATTACCAGGCTATAATTCATACCACACCTTTTGGCCACCAAACCCGGACCGAAAGACTAAATGTGGAGGTGTGTCCATATTCATTAAGGATATCCACACCTCCAAGCTAGTTGTTCAGCATAATGCATCCGAGATTATCCAAGTTTAACTAACTCTGGGCAAAACCGCAATCCAGATTGTAGCTTGCTACAAACCCCCCACCATGCCCCAGGATTCCAACTCCTCTTTTCTTGATACACTGGAAAATATTAAGGTACAACCCAACACCCTAATAATGGGTGATTTCAAGTACCCCACCATTAACTGGGAAAACTACTCGTGTACCAACTTTTTTGCTCAACGTTTTCTGTAAATCATCAATTCCAACACCTTGGACCAACTTATCTACACCCCCACCAGGGGCAGCAATATCCTAGACTTGGTCATCACCAACATGGGCTACCGGTGTTCCACACCAGAGGTCAGCTGCTCGTTGGTCAGATCCGACCACAAGCTAATCACCCTGGACACCCACATCCTGCTCCCACCCCCATTAGGAAAACAACCATAAAAAATTTCTCCAAAGCCAACTTCACGCTTCTTAAGACAGAAGTGGCAACCTTCACAACACCCATGCAGATGGACAATAGAGGTACAACTGCTGAATCGTGCACAAATGCACTTTATAAGTGCATTTATCGTGCTATCCCCAACAGAACCAAGATACTATCCTCCAAAAAAAGGAAGCCAATCTGGTGGTCTTCTGCCATAAATAAACTCTACAACAGAAGAAAGAAACTGTTGCTAAAAAGAGTAAAATCCCACGATTGGAGGAACTCCCTGGTCAGCCTCAGTAAGAAGCTGAGATCCCTCATAAAATCCCCCAAAGCTAGTTATGAAGACAAAATCACCACTGATTCAAAGACAACCACAAAGCATTCTATAGCTATGTCAAGAATCTCAATGGCAACACTCAGATCTGCTCTGAGTTACAGCACAATGACACTAAATATACAGAACCAACTGATGTTGCTAACATCCTGGCAGATAGGTTCAGTGCTAACTTTACCCCCCCCCCCACCCCCTAAAGGGCCCATCTTTATATCGGAACAATGCAAAGTTCCTGTAATCATGGCTGCACAGGTAAAAACCTCTCTCTCCAAAGCCAAGAACACAGCATCCATGGGACCTGACAACATCCCAGGCAGTCTTCTACACGAACTACAGAATGAACTGGCACCCCACCTAAGTACCATGTTCAATCATAGCCTCACCTCAGGCTTTGTGCTCATTGAATGGCGCACCGCGACGGTTATCCCACTCCACAAAGGGGGGGCCACAACAGACCCTGGGAACTATTGCCCCATTAGCCTGACAAGCCTGGTCTGCAAGGCCATGGAACGTATCATCATGGAACTCATAAACAAAGACATTGGAACTCTCCAAACTCTGGACCCCACACAGTTCAGGTTTGTAAAATGCAGATCATGTATCCTAAACCTGATAGAATTCTTTGAAGCAGTCACCAAAGCCATAGATGAGGGTAAGGTGGTTCACACAGCCTATCTAGATCTCGCCAAGGCATTCAACAACATCCCCCACTCTGGAATTATAGATAAACTCACTAAACTAGGTAAAAATCCCTATGTCACAAGATGGGTTGCCAACTGGCTTACTGACAGAACCCACACTGTGAAAGTAGCAGACTCCAAATCAGACTTCAGACCAGTGACAAGTGAAGTATCACAGGGTTCAGTCCTGGGTTCTCTCCTGTTTGGTATCTACTTCTCTGAAGTACAGGCTAACACAGAAGGTCTTTGGCTAACTAAATTTGCAGATGACTGCAAACTAGGAGCCATAATCGAAACTCCTAATGATGTGGACATCCTACAAAAGGGCCTCACCGAGACAGATGCCTAGTGTCAAAGCCATGGTCTCGAGCTCAATGCCAAAAAGTGCATTGTCATCTCCTTTGGTAAAAACTCTGTACCCATGAGCTACCACATAGGTGGTAGTCTACTTAACACCGAAAGTGTGATAAGAGACCTTGGGACACAGGTGGACAGTAGTCTCTCCTTTGATAATCACATTGCCACAGTGGTCAGGAAATCCTTCTACGTGGCATACCTCATCACAAAAGGTTTCTCATCCAGAAAAAAAAGAGGTCATTGTTCCCCTCTACTCATCACTCATTAGACCCGTTGTAGAGTACAACGCCTCTTTTGGTATGTACCTCACAAGACATCTATAACAACTGGAACGGCCACAAAAATACCTCACAAAGAGGATTACTGGCCTCAAACAGATGCCTTACTCAGACAGACTCAAAAAAAACTCCAGCTTTACTCTGTCACATATCGCCTACTCAGAGGTGAGCTCTGCCTGACATACAAAACTATGTCAAATCCAGAGCTGTTGGACATGCTCCACTTAAAGAAATACCAATCCTTCCGAGCAACACGTTCTAGGGACCTAAACCTTGTCACCACAATAAACAGAACATGCTGGAGGGATAGATTCCTGTCCCAGAGACTTCCAATACTCTGGAACAGACTACCTATCTATGTCAAACAGAGCTCCTCGTTAGCACTCTTCAATAAAAATCTTGATGATTGGATGACTAATAGGAAATTCACCCCGGGGATCACTTCTGTGGTTCTGCTTGAAAGGGGCACAGGAAAATAATTTTCTTGGGTGGCGAAAGCCAGGGTACCTTTTTGGCTAGGCTTTTACAGGCCCTAGGGCCAATAGACTAGTACCTACCTATGAACAGCAATAGAGGAATTTTCCAACTTTCTTCTTCCTTTTGCAACATAAAAATTATTAATGTATTGTCTCATGTCTAGTTGCGTGACACAAACTCTTTTTGGTCCAGGTTAATTAACCTTGGCATCACCTTTCTAGGTCTATCTGCTAATCCACCCATCCATAACTCCCTTTTCCTAATTTTGCACATGGGGTCAGGGTACCACACCGACAATTACCATGGTCCAGAACCAATGTTTATACCGCAGGTTGGCTAAACCTGTGGCAGAGGTTCTTCCATACCACACACATGTGCATTTACACCTGTGGACAGTTTAGTCTGTCCAGTCCATCTACTACATGACTTTTGAATGTGGAAAGAAACCAGAGCTCTCAGAAAAAAAAAAAA
Source organism: Protopterus annectens (assembly GCF_019279795.1). NCBI lineage: Eukaryota > Metazoa > Chordata > Ceratodontiformes > Protopteridae > Protopterus > Protopterus annectens. The sequence continues at coordinate 724,178,059 of NC_056735.1, forward strand.
AAAACATGACCAAAGTGAGGAATTTCAGACTTGGTACAAAAGGCACTCTATCCAGCAATCGAATTGGAAAACCTCTTACTGTTAGGAGGTAACACTACCTATTGCGCCACTGTGCTTCACTGCTAATGTTAATACAAAAATGTTTTTATTGTGGTTAAGCATTAAAATCGTTCTGTAAGACACAGCGTTGGATCTTTCATCTCCGTAAGTACTGCAGTTAAAACTGTACTCTTCCATGACTACAGTATTTGAATTTTTGACATTATTTTATTTTATAGTACCTGACATATCTTAATTATCTTCTCTCCCCTTCCTTTCTCAGTTCTATAGTATTTCCGTATGTTCCTAGGGATTTAGCTGTAGCTTACATTTTCAATGAAGCTTTAACCTCTGCAGCTGTTATGGGTAACATTAATTAATTTCCTACAACTGTACTATTTTGAGTTTGCAGTCTTTATATTTTTAAAAGGATTAGGCCATGCCCATTGGGTGTTATTGTCTCACAGTTCAAACGGTCATTAAAGTGTTACTAGAAAATTGTAAATGGCTAGCTGTTCGGCACAATGTAACGTTGACAGTGGTTGCATTCATTCAGTTCTAGGTTTTAATCTGGATGTTTTAAGCCACACTAACAACAGTGCATATGGCTTTTGTAATGTGTAAATAGTTCACAACATATCAATTGTCGTTAAAGGAGTACACATACCGACACCAGCATTTGCTTCATACAGCTGTGATCCTTTATTATGAGGTTATGCAGGTCTGTTTGTCAGTTTATTTTTGAGCTAGAGAAATATGAAAAATATTACAATACAAATAAATAATGTACAAATGATATTCAATGTCATTTTTTATCCCCACTAATTAGAAGCCAAATATCAGTACAGTTGTGTTTGCCATCTAGCACGTTTTAAGATGAAGTCTGCAAACACCTTGTATGTTGCATGGTTTTGGAATAAGTAATGCAAATACGAAAAGCAATGTTTGACTTCTAGAGGCATTACTAGGATATGGCTGTAGAAATGCTTGGAAGAGTCATTTGGTTTCTTCATCCCCAAGCTTTGGTAACTTTACCCTGCCATAAGATCGTCCACCTTTTCTGTCCAGTTCTGTTATAGCTTTTGCTTGTTGTATATCTACTAATAGAATATTTTTAATATACAATGCTACTTTTGTGAGATCATTATTAATTTGTCCCATGTTACAAATTTTCATCTTTGGCATTCCCAGTTCCACTTTTTATTGCCTCAGTTTCTGATCTAATAGCTTCTCAATGTCTTGTGTTTTTAAAAAAATAGTACTAGGTGGAAGCACTTTTATAACTGTATATATCTACTAAATATACGTTCATTTCTTTCCTTTAGTTTGTAGTCTGTCCATTTACACTTTTTGTTGGTGATTAGCAATTTCCTCACGTGTAGTTCTTCTAACACCTTGAGATGACCTATGTAATTCTGTGACACTCCCCCACTACTATTCTCCCTTCAAAGTGTGCTATCTTTCGTATCTTTTTTTTTTCAGCTTGCTCTGTATTAGAATCCATAGCTGGTAAACTGTCTGGTAATATGCCTTAAAACTATCTTATGTTCATTGTATTGATCACTTTCTGCCTTAGCTTTATGAGCTATATCCTGAAAAGGATATAACAACCAGCTAGCTGTCAAAGCGTCAGGACACCTTCCGTGTGCCTAAACTGTCAAACACCTCAAGCTGAAATGACTAAAAGACAGGCTTGGGTGCCAAGCCTTTCAGAGTTTTACTACTGCCAAAGAGTGCTCTCGTTGGAGGCTTTTGTTGATCAACGGTCAGCTTGTGCTGTGTGCTGTTCCTTTGCTGGGTAGATAAGTTCCCTTACAGGAAAAGCCTTCCGTTTTCTAAGTATTCATACTCGTAGGAGAGAGATCAATTTGATTCTCCCTGGGTAGGGGTAGGGGGTTCTCTTTCTCTGAGACTATTCCTAGAATGAATGTGCCAGTATTCTCAGTGCGAGAACACTATGGTTTCTTAGTCCTTCATAAAAAATTGTGAGCCATTACAGAAGGAGTTTCTAGAACCTACACCCACTCATCGTCTTCTGTCTGCTTTAGAGGATGTGTGTGCCACTGCCAGCAGTTTCTGTGATAGTCAGCCAGCTGCCACTAAAAGGCAAGATAGGATGTATAAAGTTACTCAGCCTTTTACATTTTTATAGACTGATGTTCTTCGTGTTTCACTGTTGCAGTCATTACATTTGGGTAATCTGCTGGCAGGTTGCCCTCAGTCAGCCTGAATATCAATGTCTTGTGTCCTGCGTCGGTTGCTGTCTCCTCTTCCATGACGTCAGGTTGTCAGGGGTATAAAACATGCAGCAACGCCATTTTATTCAGTCTTTCTTTCCGTGCCATGCCTGAAGCAGAAGCAGTTCGCAAGTGCCAGTCGGCCGACTCCTGAAATTTTCGCATTCGAGTTTCAGAACCGAAGTCTTCAATTAAAGCTAAGTACCCCGTTGGGGAAACTTTTTCTTGCTCCTTACTGATGTCAGTAAAAGTTAATAATTGCATTACTTGTGGGAAGCAAATACCTCATAAGGATTTTCATTTGTACTGTATTCCTTGCCTAGGCCCAGATCATAATGTGCCTTGCTGTCGGTTTTGTGCTAGATTTAACCAATGCACTGTTAAGCGTCAGTATATTTTTGCTTCAAAATATTTTGGATCCAGATTTAATTACCCTGAAATGTCATCTGATAGCAATCCGACTATCGGAGTTTGCAAAAAACGCAAAGAAAAAGAGACAGACCGTCGAGGTCCAAAACCGACGATGAAGCTTCTCCTAAGCCAGTCGCCGGTTCGCCGGTACTCAGTGAGGCGCTTGCGCAGCCCCTGATACCCGCTACTTTTGAGTCGCAGGCCTTTACCAAGACCCATTCGGAATCCGGTATGCTGCGAGATTCTCAGAGTATTGAACCCGCGGATGTCTCTTCCTCGGATGGGTCTGGAGCCGTTGAGTAGGCACCGGCCTCTGAGGGTGTTTTCAGGCCTCAACATTTCTGTATAAAACCGCCAGCTTCAAAAACAACTTCTAAGTCTAAAAAACTGACTCATGAGCCACGTGCTCAGGCCCCTATGCCTAAAAAACAGATGATCAAAAATGGCTGAGGACTTAATTACCTTGATCAGGGGTCCCCAACCTCCCCCCCCCCCCTGCTAAGAGGCCTAGGCAATACACTGATTATGAATCTTCAGATCAGGTTTCTGTTTCTTCTGATTCCTCTTCTGATCAGGAATTTTCTATACCACCCTGTGAGAATTCAGATGCAGAAGATTCCATCCCAACTGCATCTCCTCCTGAGGATTATTCTTTTGGAGAAACCTTGCATACTTTAAGGGAACATTTTCATTGGGGGAGTCAGGATTTCTCTGAATCAAAAAAGAGGCTTAGGGATTTCCTTCTTCTTCCTCAGCATAGGCCCTTGGCTATACCTCCTGTATTAGACATTGTTGATGATGTGTTTTCGGAATCAAGCATGGCTCCCGATTCCCTACCTCCGGCTCCTGGTAAGCCAGACAGATATTACAGGGTTCCTGACTCCCACAAATTGTTATTCAAAAATCCTGCTGCTAATCCTGAAACTATCTCACAGGGTCCCAAAGGTGTAAAGGTCTCTACAACCAAAAATCCTACACCCTCTCATAGAGATTCTAGGGAGCTGGATAGATGGGGAAAGGAGGTTTATACGTCTGTAGCCTTGGCAATTAGGGCCTTAAACTGCCAGTTTCATATGCTTAAATATCAACAGCATGTTATGGGCTTATTGAAACAGAAAATTATGTTAATTTCTGATTGTGTGGAAAATAAAGAATTACAGGAATTATTGCATGCAGCAGAAAGGTTGGAAAGCATACTTTGCAATGTGGTTTTGATTCCTTGGAGGCCTCTTGCAGGACCGCAGTTACTCGATCTGTGATTAGAAGTCATGCCTGACTCAAGGAGCAAAATCTGCCTGATCATGTTAAAGCTAAATTGTTGGATGCACCTTTACAGCATGATACTCTGTTTGTTAATAAGGCAGAAGAGGTTTTAAAGAAAATGGAAGACAAAGCTAAATCTATGGAAACTGTAAAAGATTTCTTACAAGTGCAGCCACCCAGATTCAGTAGGCACTGGCCTACTAAAAACTGGTCCTTTCCTGTGTCCAACAGAGCCTCACAAGGCAAATCCAGGCGCTCAAAAGGCTCTAGATACCAATCACAGGGTTCTTACAGGTCAAAGCAATGGGGTGCCTCTACCTCCAAATCTGGAGGAAACAAAGCACAACCCTACAGTAAGCAGTCTCAATGACTTCCCTCTACCATCACCAGGCACTTATCTTTTGGCAGCCCCCTTGGGGGGAAAATTAGCACTTCATGCTCAAAATTGGCAGTTAATTACCCAGGACAAATGAGTATTAAACATAGTATCCCAGGGGTACAGTTTTCATTTCAATACTTTGCCAATTCCAAATGGTTGGCCAGATCTGCCACAAAATCAATGGGCAGAGGCTCAGAAACAAGTTACATCCCTCATGGATATGGGGGCTATTCATCCAGTACCAGAACAGGAAAAAGGACAAGGTTTTTATTCAAGACTGTTCCTGGTACCCAGAAAAGACAATGCGTGGCGTCCAATACTGAACATCGATTTTGAACACATTCTTGGACATTCCAGAATTCAAAATGCTGACTTTACAACAGCTATTGCCCATGCTGGTCAAGAACGCTTGGTTAGTGACTCTAGACTTAAAAGAGGCATACCTGCATATCCCAATAAGGGAATTGTGCAGAAGATACCTCCGTGTCAAGGCAGGTTTTATACATTACCAATTCTCTGCACTGCTCTTTGGCTTATCTACTGCGCCCAGGGTCTTTACAAAGTGCCTGGCACCAGTAATTGCATTTTGCAGACAAAGAAGCATACAAATCTATCCTTACTTGGATGACTGTCTCATTCAAGCAGAAAGCAAGGACATTCTTCTTCAACATCTGGCGTTTGTAAAAGGCTTGTAACATGCCTAGGGTACACAATAAATGAAAAGAAATCACAACTGGTACCCTCTCAAAAAATTACATTCCTGGGTGCAAGCTTGAATACAACTGCCCAGATGGCTAACCTTACGCCAGACAAACAAAGGCAACTGACTATGTACTTCAAACAGATGGCAACAAAAACCCAGCAATCTGCAAGACAAATTCTGCAGGCTTTGGGGTTCATGGCATCCTGCATTCTACTAATTCCATATGCAAGACTGCATATGAGGAAACTTCAGTGGTATCTAAAAAGTTTATGGAGTCAACATTGTCACAGTCTGGAAACAATGATTCCTCTCATTCCCTGCCTACAACAGGAGTTTCTTTGGTGTGCAGAGACATGTCACCAAAACAAGGGACGGTCTTTCACTCTACCCCCTGCCACCCAAACCCTAACTACAGATGCATCGGACTATGCTTGGGGGGCCCACCTGGCGGGGAGATGCATTCAGGGCATATGGAACCCAAAAGAAATGCATCTGCATATTAACCAGAAAGAGATGCTAGCTGAATGCCCTGACAGCCTTCAAGGACTTACTTCATCCAGGACAACTAATGATAAAGACGGACAACACCACGGTTATGTGGTACATAAACAAGCAGGGGGGGTACACATTCCTACCCCCTTTGCAGACTAGCCATGGCATTGTGGGACACAGCCTTGACTTACCAAGTACATCTTCAAGTACAATTCCTGCCAGGAAAGCAAAATACTCTGGCAGACGACTTAAGCAGAAATCTTATGAACCCTCACAAGTGGAAACTGGATCCACAAGTCTTCAGCATGGTAACACAAAAATGGAGGAGCCCAGATATAGATCTATTTGCCTCTCCCCAAAATTATCAACAGGCAAATTCTGCACAAGGACTTATCACAGACAAGCATGGAAAGTGGATGCTGTATCCTTCAGTTGGAAAAACCTATCAGTCTACGCCTTTCCTCCTCTGCCTCTTCTCCCCAAGGTCTTACTAAAGGTCAGACAGGAAAAAACAAAAATGATCCTAATTGCCCCGGACTGGCCTCGCCAGCACTGGTACCCAATTCTAAGGAATATGTCTCAACTCCCTCCTTGGTACTTGCCTCAAATACCCCATCTACTGTCTCAGCAGAGCAATCAAATTCTGCACACCTAGCTCCGAACTCTGAACCTGGCAGCATGGCTGATCATGTAATTATTCAAACAACACCTCTCAGTAAATCTGTGATGGATGTCATTTTGGAAGCCAGAAGGCCTAGTACTGGAAAATCTTATGCTGATAAATGGAAGCGATTCTGTGCCTGGAACCAAGCACAAGGAATGGACACAGCAAAACCAAATATTCCTCAGATTTTACAATACTTGACTGAGATGCTTGACAAGGGCCTATCTTTTTCTTCAATAAAAATCCATGCCTCTGCCATCTCAGCTCATTACAACACAGAGCCTCCCATCTTTTCTCATCCTCTGCTAAAACAGTATCGTAGAGGGGCTGTAAATTTAAGGCCTCCCAGAAGATCACCAACTCCTGTTTGGGACCTCAATTTTGTGCTGGAAAAAGTCACCCTGCCTGTTTTTGAACCAGCAGCTACTGCGGATATAAAGTTTTATCTTGGAAAACAGCTTTCCTTTTGGCAATCATTTCAGCAAGAAGGGTTTCAGAACTACAGGCCCTCATGGCTGTGGAGCCTTTTATTAAATTTTACCCGGACAGGGTGTCCCTTAGGACCAATCCTTCCTTTATGGCTAAGGTGGTATCCAGTGTCGCTCTTAACCAAACTATTTACCTGCCAACATTTTACCCAAATCTGCAGAACAAGGGGGAGCGGATTCTGCTTTCATTGGACATACACAGACAACTAAGATTCTACTTAAACAGGACCAAATCTCTAAGAAAGTCTGAGCAACTACTGGTGGCATTTGCTGCAGGATCAGAGGGGAGGGCTATATCAAAGCAGACTATTTCTAAGTGGACAAGCCACTGCATTCGTTTCTGCTACTTGCATCATGGTAAACCAGTGCCCAAGGGAATCAGGTCACATTTCACCAGGGCTGCCTCTATCTCAGCAGCCTTTCTCGGAGGAGTTCCAACCAAAGACATTCTAGAAGCTGCTCCTTGGAGCTTTACAAAGCATTATCATTTGCTTCTCTTCTCTAAGTCCAGGACAGGCTTTGCCGCTGCAGTTCTGCAGGGCCTTATAGCCGCTCCTAATGCTATTTAGTTCCGTCCTCCCATCCAGAGCTTTGGTATTCTACCCAAATGTAATGACTGCAATAGTGAAACATGAAGAACATAGTACCGTTGTGTACACTTGCCATAAATGTAGATGTTAGAGTGTATTCACTGTTGCAGTCCGGGTTACCCACATGCCACCCCCTTTTTTCTAGAACTTCTTTTTCCTTCCCTTTATTCTAAAGCCTTTGTGGTTTATTTGCTTTTAGATGAAGTTAAAGTTTATGTTACTAAAAGTGCATTTACATATATATTGCTGTTTATATATATTTTTTTTGCTCCCCATTTGGGGGGCACCTGACATCTGAGGCAAGAAAAACTGAATAAAATGGTGTTGGCTGCATGTTTTATACCCCTGATGGTCTGACATCCTGGAAGAGGAGATAGCAACTGACGCAGGATCCAAGACTTTGATATTCAGGCTGACTGAGGGCAACCTGCCAGCAGATTACCCAAATGTAATGACTGCAACAGTGAATACACTCGAACATCTACATTTATGGTAAGTGTACACAACTGTACTTTCCCAAACCTGACCCAACAGCTATAGCTTTAGTTGATCCCACTGTAGCTAAGCACTTAGTTAATTCTAGTCATGCCGTGTCTGATAAAGATGTGAAAATGTTTGATAAGCATGGGAAAAATTGTATACTTCTGCAACTCTAATTTTCAGACTTTTGAATTGTCGGGCTCATATGTTAAAGCTTGTTCTGAATTCTGAAAGTATGAGGAATGTTTTATCTTGCAGTTTCTTCTTGTAGGGAACATCTTTAAATAATTTAGTTTGCTATACTACACAGGTCACTACTCATTGTTTACCGTGTGTGTATAATACTGTTGACACTTCTTCCAGCGCTATGGCCACTGGTATTGTCTTCAGGAGGTTTGCATGGCTGCATTCTCAAAACCTCCTGGATGATGATAAAAATAGTTTTTAAATTCAACTAGCTAGAGATTTAATGTTTATCCCCTCTGCTGCAGAGGTGATCAAAAAGTGTCATGAAAGGGCTAAACTGGTCCAGTGAATGTTTGAAATTTTTTTTAGTTCTCCTTTTCCAAATTTTCCAATGGAATTTCCAACTTCTTATCCAGTTTTGGAAAAAAGAAGCAGAAACAACAAAATACAGGTAAACATACATTTAAGAAAAATGGTAAGGGGGTTACAAAAAGAAGTCTTGAACCTCCCAAAACCAAGAACAGTCAAACAAGTCTGAATGGCTGTTCAAGAGACCTTGTGATCCCTTCCTACCCTGGCCCCTTTTTATTTCAGTAAAGTCTGAATCTTTGTTTTTTTTTGTTGGCAACAGATGGTTTCAGACAAAGAGGTTCTGAACATTGTTTTATCAAGGTTACAGATAGCAGTGGGAAGAAAGTTTCTCTTTCTAGGAGGGCATTCCTCATCTTCCAGACCAGACTCTTGTTTCCATCGGTTCTTCAACATTCCCAAGGAATGATAGAAGCAGTTCCTTCTTCTCAAGTGCAGAAGGGTTTTTATTCAAGGATGATCCTAGTGACAAAGAAAGAATGAAACTTGGAGTCTAGTACTGGATCTTGTAAACCTGTTTGTGAAAATGACCAAATTCAAAATGTCACTTCACAGCCTGTTACCTCTTCTTCCTCTTTCAAGTTTTCCGGTAACACTAGACTTAAAAGATGCTTATCACATCCGTGTTCATCCAGATGTCAGACATTTTAAGGTTTTGTGAATCTGGGTCATATTATCAATTGTCTGCCTTACCCTTTCCACTTTCAACTGCACCAAAATGGTTCATAAAATGTCTAGCTTCAGTTATAGCTCATTGTAGGCTACAGGGTATCTAGGTGTTTACATATTTAGATGACTTGTCATCTTTGCAGAGACTTTTTCAAAGTGTCCAGAATCTCTGTCATGGGTGAGAGCTGTCTTATACAGGCTGAGATTCCAGGAGAACATTGAACAATCTTTCTTGACTCCTTCACACAGGATTGTGTTCCTAGAATCTCAACTTGACACCTCGGTTCAGAGATGTTCTTCCACAGGAAAAAATAGATCTATATCTAGATCTCTGTTTAAGGTTTTCCACTCTGGCTTCAGTCACTGCTAGGGAATACCTCAGGATTTTGGGTGTCGGGTCTTTTATGATTCTCATGATACCCTGACAAAACTCCACATGAGAAAGATACAGTGGTATCTGAAGTCTCTTTGGTATCAGCATCAACACACTTTGTTTTTTCTAATCTCACTGCTGCGTTTTGTCAGAAGAGAAGTCTTTTGGTGGAGACAACAGATATCCTTAAATACAGGTCTCCTTTTTCCTCCCTGTTCCAAAATAGTCATTTATCACAGACGCCCCAGACTTTGCTTGGGGAGCAGTTTCAGGAGGGATGAAAGCGTAGCGTGTGTGGGACACCAAGGAGAGATAAATATCAAGGAGATGCTTGCTCTGATAAAAGCATTTGACTCTCTGAATCATCTTTGGTCCCTGAAACCTCTTCAGGTTGTTACAGACAATATCAGTTGTTTGATACTTCAACAAGCAAGGGGAAGTACCAAGCCATACCCCTTTGCTGACTATCTGTGTTAGCTTTGGATATAGTTTCACAGCGCAGTCTCACTGTAAAAGCATTTACATTCCATCAGAGCAGGACCAGAGCAGACCCTTATGAATGGAAACAAGCTGGGGGGGGGGGGGGGGTTCAAGACTTGATCGAACTGTGGGGGAGTTACTCAAATAAACCTCTTTGCCTCCTCTCTGAACATTCTGTTCCAGGACTGTATGCAAGAAAACCTGAAAGACAGATGCCTTTTCTTTTCCTTGGAGGAATGTTTCTGTATGCTTTTCCACCTTTTCCACTAATAACCATGATACTTCTCAAGCTTCAGAAAGAATCCCCCAAGATCATTGTGGTGACTCCTTTCTGGTCCAGGCATCTGTGGATGTTCATCGTGCATACAGCTGCAGTAATCACATATGGGTTCTCTGCCGTCAGGCGGTCCCTCGGTCGGCCGAATTCCAAAGTCTAGGTCCGGCGTCGGTTGTTGTCGCTTTCTTTCCTGACGTCGGTGAGGCAGGGGTATATAAGACACAGCCGACACCATTTTCTTCAGTCTTTTTTGCCATGCGGTGCCCGAAGCAGAAGCAGTTCGCAAGTGCCGGTCGGCCAGCTCCTGAATTTACGAAAAATTGGAAACCGAAGTCTTCATTAAAGCTAAGTACCCCGTTGGGGAAACTTTTCTTGCCTCAGACCGATGTCAGAAAAAGTTAACAATTGTATTTCTTGTGGGAAGCAAATACAGCATAAGGATTTCCATTCCCTTTGCATACCTTGTTTAGGCCCAGACCACGACGTCTCGGGCTGTCGCTTTTGCGCGACTTTCAATAAATGCACTATTAAGCGTCGGGCGGAGTTCGCCCAACACTTTTTTGGTACAGCCTTTGATTATAAAATGTTGTCGGAGACTCTGACAAACATTTTGACCAAAAAACGCAAGGACAAGGACCGACACGATGCCAAAACCAGCTACACGTGGTCCGGTTCTCAGCGAGATGCCTATGCAGTCCATGACTACTGACGACACGTCTTTGGCGGTGTCTTCGGTAACCGAGACCGCAGGTTCCTCAGCCCAGACCCAGACTACAACAACTGAAGCCACTGTGAGTGTTGAGCCTCCTAATGTGGACAGGTCCACTTCCACCCATGGTGTCTTTAGACCTTCATCTTCCTTTTCCATTAAGGCCTTTACTAAGTCCAAATCAGCCAGGCATCCCAAGAGGCCTGTTGCACAGGGCCCATCCCCAGGCCCCATGCCTAAAATGCAGATGCTTAAAATGGCTGAAGATTTAATTACTCTTATCAGGGGGTTCCCAACCCCCTCCAGACAAGAGACCCAGAGCGGAGGAGGATTCCCCTTCTTCTGATCAGGGCTCCATTTTTTCAGAACATTCTGATGTAGAGGAACACTCTTACTCCCCATTTGAAGACTCTGACGCAGAGCAGTCCATTCCTTCAGTATCTCCTCCTGAGGATTTTTCTTTTGGGGAAACCTTGCACACCTTGAGGGAACATTTCCATTGGGAAGGCCAAGACTTTTCTGATTCCAAGAAAAGACTTAGGGAATTTCTTTTGTTACTTAAACACAGACCTCTGGCGATCCCTCCTGTCTTGGATGTACTTGATGATGTTTACTTGGAGGATTGCCTTAATCCGGATTCACTGCCTCCTGCCCCAGTCAAGCCTGATAGGTACTACAGGGTTCCTAACTCTCACCAATTTCTTTACAAAAGCCATAATGCTGACCCTGAAACCATTTCTCAAGGCCCCAAGGGAATGAAGGCCTCTACTGCTAAGAATCCACTTCCTTCAGAAAGAGAGTCAAGATCCTTAGAAAGGTGGGGAAAAAAGGTATATACCTCGGCCACCCTAGCTATGAGGGCCTTAAATTGTCAGTTTCATATGCTTAAATATCAGCAGTTTCTGTTATCACAATTAAGAAATAAAATGTCTCAACCTGAACAACCAGATTTGAAGGAGTTGCAGGATATGATGCATAGTGCAGAGCAAGTGGGTAAACGCACTTTACAATGTGGCTATGATGCCCTAGAGGCCTCAAGTAGAGCTGCTGTTACAGGATCAGTCATTCGTAGACATGCATGGCTTAGGGAACAAATCTTGCCTGATCATGTGAAAGCTAAACTATTAGATGCTCCTTTACAAAAGGATGTGCTATTTGGTACTAATGCTGAGGTGATACTACGGAAAATGGAAGAAAAAGCCAAATCTATGCAAACAGTCAAAGCTTTTCTACAGGTTCAACCACCACGTTTTAGCAGAAATTGGCCTTCTAAAAACTGGTCCTTTCCAGCCACGGACAAGCCCCAAAGAGGTAGATACAGACGCACAAGGGGCAGAGGGCAATCACAAGGATCATATAGAGGCAGGCAATGGCAATCTCCAGCACCAAGAGGTGGTGAGGACAGTGCACAACAATACAGGAAACAAACCCAATGACTTCCTCCTTTCCATGCCAAGCAAATACCAGCTGGCAGCACCCTTGGGAGGAAAGCTGGCATTATTTACAAGAAATTGGCATATTGTCACAACAGACAAATGGATCCTGGACGTTATAAACAGAGGCTACAGATTTCATTTTCACACTCTCCCAAAATGAGAGGCATGCCAAACCTGCCACACAATCAAAGGGCAGAGGCACAACTACAAATTTCAAAGCTCATAGACATGAAAGCTATTCAAGAGGTACCTACTCACGAACAAGGTCAAGGTTTTATTCCAGGCTATTTCTGGTACCAAGGAAAGGAACCGACTGGAGACCCATTTTGGACTTATCCATCCTGAACACATTCTTACTCGTACCAAAATTCAAGATGCTCACATTACAGCAGCTTCTTCCCATGCTGGGCAAGGAGTTTTGGCTGGTAACATTGGACCTCAAGGAGGCATACCTGCATGTCCCAATCAGACAAAGCTGCAGAAGATACCTCAGATTTCTTGCAGGTTCAATACACTATCAATTCTCTGCATTGCCCTTTGGCTTATCTACTGCACCCAGAGTATTCACGAAATGCCTGGCATCAGTAATTGCCTACTGCAGACTTCAAGGGATACAAATTTACCCTTATTTGGATGACTGCCTGATCCAAGCGGACAGCAAACACATACTTCTGGAACATCTGGCTTATGCAACACGGTTACTGAATTCTCTGGGATGCACAAATCAACAATGAGAAATCCAGGCTAACACCATCTCAGAAAATAACTTTCCTGGGTGCCAACTTGGACACAAACACCCAGATGGCCTATCTTACGCCAGAAAAACAGGGGCAACTAACTCAGTACTTCAAAACACTAGCAAATTGTACCAGGCTTACTGCAAGGAAAATCCTGCAGTCTCTGGGCTTCATGGCATCTTGCATTCTTTTAATCCCATGTGCAAAGTTGCATATGAGGAAACTTCAATGGTACCTAAAGAAACCTATGGTCTCAACACAGCCACAGTTTGGAAACAATAATACCAATAATCCCATGTTTGCAAAAGGAATTTCTATGGTGGGCCCAAGCATGTCAAACAAACACAGGTCTTCCATTCTGCAAGCCTCAAGCAAATAAAGTCATCACAACAGATGCCTCAGACTATGCCTGGGGGGCGCACATGACAGACAGGTGCATTCAGGGCAAATAGTCCCGAAAGGAAAAGCACCTTCACATCAATCAAAAAGAAATGCTAGCAGTGATAAATGCAATTACAGCATTCAAGGACCTCCTGCATCCAGGACAATTATTGATAAGAACAGACAACACCACAGTAATGTGGTACATAAACAAACAAGGAGGAACACATTCATATCCCCTGTGCAGACTAGCCATGACACTTTGGAACTTGGCTCTGGAATGGCAAATCGAACTTCAAGCACAGTACTTGCCAGGCTTGGAAAACACACTGGCAGACAATCTAAGCAGAAATATGACAGATCCACACGAATGGAAGTTGCATCCTCAAGTGTTTACAAAGATAATCCAAGAGTGGGGGAGGCCAGACATAGATCTTTTCACCTCCCACAGGAATCATCAATTGGAAAAGTTTTGTTCAAGGGCCTTTCATCCAAAGGCCTGGAGAGTGGACGCCCTTTCATTCAGTTGGACAGCATGGACAGTTTACGCTTTCCCACCTCTGCCTCTTCTGCCAAAGGTGCTCTTGAAAGCAAGAGCAGACAGACCGAAGATGATACTAATTGCTCCAGACTGGCCAAGACAACACTGGTACCCACTACTGAGGAGCCTAACACATACTCCTCCCTGGCCCCTACCTCTAATGCCTCTTCTGCTGACTCAGCACAGCTACAAAACTCTTCACAGTCAGCTGAAAACACTCAATCTCGCTGCATGGAAAATTCCTTAACACCACAACAGACTCTACTCCCCAAAGAGGTGCAGGATGTCATTTTGGAGGCCAGAAGGCCATCTACTAGAAAGGCTTACTCCGAAAATGGAAACGGTTTTGCTCTTGGAATGAGAAAAAAGGCCAGGACCCTAAAAAACTGAATTTGCCTCAGGTACTACAGTATCTAGCTGAGCTTCTGAACACTGGACTTTCATTTTCCTCCATAAAAATCCATGTCTCAGCCATTTCTGCAGAATTCAATACGGATCCACCCTTATTCTCTCACCTACTCTTAAGACAGTTCCTCAGAGGGGCTAAGAATATAAGACCACCAAGGAAGCAAACCTATACCAGCCTGGGATCTTAATTACATTCTAGAAAAATTAACATTGCCTCCCTTTGAACCAGCTGCCTCAACAGATTTGCAATACTTGTCCTGGAAAACAGCTTTCCTTCTGGCCATTACCTCAGCTCGTAGAGTATCGGAGCTACAAGCCCTCATGGCTGTGCAGCCCTTTCTCATCTTCCATCAGGATAGGGTTTCCCTTCGAACCAACCCGTCATTTATGCCTAAAGTGGTATCCAGGGTAGCTTTAAATCAAGCCATACACTTACCTACCTTTTACCCCAATCCTCAAAATAAAGGGGAAAGGCTCCTACACTCCTTAGACATCCATAGACAGCTACGTTATTATTTGGACAGAACAAAGCCCTTCAGGAAATCAGAGCAACTCTTTGTGTCCTATGCTGTAGGAGCTCAAGGGAAGCCAGTTACCAAACAGACAATTTCAAAATGGATAGGCCATTGCATATGGTTTTGTTACTCCTATCATGGAAAATCTGTCCCTACAGGCATCAGATCCCACTCCACCAGGGCCACAGCTACCTCTACAGCCTTCCTCAGAGGAGTTCCTACCAAATATATTTTGGAGGCAGCCACTTGGAGTTCTGTGCATACCTTCACAAAACACTACCACCTGCCTTTATATTCCAAAACTAGAGCAGGCTTTGCCACTGCTGTGTTGCAGGGCATTCTGGCTCATCCCAGTTCCACCTAGTGCCTACCACCCTGTGCGTAGCTTTGGGATTCTACCCATATGTGATTACTGCAGCTGTATGCACGATGAACATAGTACAGTTTTGTACCTACCATAAATGTAGATGTTCGAGTGCTAATACAGCTGCAGTACAGGTTTCCTCCCTCCTTCCCCTCTTGGTAAAGGCCTAGGGCCTAACCCCTCTTCATACAACCTGATGGGGTTATCCTTCTATGGTATATTTGCTTACAACTACTGATTTTTGATTATATTGCATTTCATGTATATAAATATAATTTATGTATTGCCTTCCTTCTGGGGGCACCTGACATCTGGGGCAAGAAAGACTGAAGAAAATGGCGTCGGCTGTGTCTTATATACCCCTGCCTCACTGACGTCAGGAAAGAAAGCGACAACAACCGGCTTGGACCTAGACTTTGGAATTCGGCCGACCGAGGGACCGCCTGACGGCAGAGAACCCATATGTGATTACTGCAGCTGTATTAGCACTCAAACATCTACATTTATGGTAGGTACAAAACTGTACTTTCTCCCTTCTTTTAGAAATGACCAAGAGCAATTACCACCAGCTTCTTCATAGACTAGATCTACTCACAATAACAGGGCTGTTTGATATCAATCAGTTTCAATTGGCTGTTTCTATGTTAAGGTTTTAAGACCTTTTAGGCACCTGTTTACTGAGGATTTGCAGCATATGAACCTATGAACGTACTTAAGGAGGCAAGAAAGTCTGCTATTAGAAAATCATATGTTAGCAAATAGAAAAGGTGTTCTGGTTGGTGCCACCACCAACATTCCCAATACCCATTCAGGGTTCATAGGTTGGTAGTACGGCCCTAGGGCCTATACAAGCCTAGCCATAACAATTCCCCGGCTATTTCTTTCCACAATATTTACTTCCCTGGACCCCTGTCTAGCAGGGCGACTGACCTGATCCCCAGGGTGAATTTCCTATCTCCCATCCAATTGTCAAGGTTCCTTTTGAACAGGGCCAAAGAGGTGCTCTGCTTGACATGTATGGGCAGTCTATTCCATAGTCTGGGGAGCCTCTGGGTCAGGAACCTATCCCTCCAGCATGTTTTGTTCATTGTGATGACAAGGTTTAGATCCCTGGAGCTTGTGGCTCTGAGGGATTTGGACTTCTTTGTATAGCATGTCCAACAGCTCTGGGTTTTACATGGCCTTGTATGTTAAGCAGAGATTGCCTCTGAGTAGACGATATACGACAGAGTATAGCTGGAGTTTTTTAGATGGTCAGCATAGAACATCTACTTTAGGCCTGTGATTCCTTTAGTGAGGCGTTTCTGCAGCCTTTCCAGTTGTTGCAGATGTTTTGAGAGGTATATACCAAACGGGGTGTTTTATTCTATAACGGGTCTAATGAGGGATGAGTACAGTGGGACAGTGACCTCCTTTTTTTCTGGATGAAAAGCCCTTAGTGATGAGGTTATCGAAGGTGAGACCACTGTCCACCTGTGTCCCTAAGTCTCTTATCACACTTTCAGTGTTTAGTGTACTGCCACCTAAGTGGTAATTCACAGGTACATGTTTTCTCCCAAAAGGGGATAACTATACATTTCTTGGCTTTGAGCTTGAGCCCATGGCTCTGGCACCAAGCATTTGTGTCTGTAAGGCCCTTTTGTAGAATATCCACATAATATGGGGATTCAATAATGGCACCTAGTTTGCAGTCATCTGTGAACTTTGTTAGCCAGAGTCCCTTAGTGTTGGCCTGTACTTCAGAGAAGTAGATGCCAGACAAGAGCGGTCCCAGGACTGAACCATGAGGTACTCCACTTGTCTGGAGCTGGATTTGGAGTCTGCTACTTTTACAGTGTGGGTTCTGTCAGTAAGCCAGTTGGCAACCCATCGAGTGATGTAGGAATCAATGCCCAGCTTAGCAAGTTTATCTATGATTCCAGAGTGGGGGATAGTGTCGAAGGCCTTGCAAGGTTCAGATAGGCTGTGTGGGACTGCCTTACCCTCGTCCACATCTCTGGAGACTGAGTCGAAGAAGTCAGTCAGGGTCAGGAAACAAGATTGGCCCTTCACGAACCCAAACTGGGTGAGGTCCAGTGTTTGAATGTTGCCAATGTCTTTGTTTAAATGTTCCATGATAATACATTCCATGGCCTTGCAGATCAGACTCGTCAGACTGATGGGGCAGTAGTTTCCAGGATCCAAGTGGATTCTGCCTTGTGGAGTGGGATAACTGTTGCTGTGCACCACTAAGTGGGCACGAAGCCTGAGGTGAGGCTGTGATTAAACATAACACTTGGATGAGGTGCCAGTTCATTTTGTAGTTCATGTAGTACACAGCCCAGGATGTCATCAGGTCCCATGGATGCTGTATTCTTGGCTTTGGAGAGTGCAGTTTTTACCTGTGTGGCCGTTATTACCGGAATTTGGCAATCTTTCGGTATTGAGTTGGGCCCTTTAGGGGGTGAGAGGGGGGTGAGGCTGGCACTGAACCGATCTGCCAGGATATTGGCAATATCCTTGGGATCAGTATATTTAATGCCATTCTTTTGTAGCTTAGAGCAGATCTGAGCATTGACATTTAGATTCTTGACATTGCTATAGAATGCCTTGTGGTTGTCTTTGGAATCTTTGGCAATTTTATTTTCGTAACTAGCTTTGGAGGATTTTATGAGGGATCTTAGCTTCTTACTGAGGCTGGTAAGGGAGTTTTTTTGCATCCTGGGATTTTCCTCTTTTCTGCAATAGTTTCTTCCTTTCATTGTAAAGTTTGTTTTATAGCAGGGGACCACCAGATTGGCTTCCTTTTTTTTGGAGGAGAGCATCTTGGTTCTATTTGGGATGGCACGATTCATGCATGAGTGGATGTGCTCATACAGTGCCTTAGTGTAGGATTCAGCAGTCAAACTTTCAGTTACCGTCTGCATGGGTGTCATGAAGTTTGTCACTTCTGACCTGAGTAGCATGAAGTTGGCTTTGGAGTTTTTTTACGATGGTTTCCTTACTGGGGGGTGGGGGTTGGGATGTGTATGTCAAGGGTGATTAGCTTATGGTCAGACCTCACCAACGAGGGGGTGACCATAGGTGTGGATCATCGATTTTCCATGTTGGTAATGACCAGGTGTAGGATATTGAAGCCCCTAGTAGGACTATGGATTAGTTGATCCAGAGCATTGGAATTTATGAATTCTAAGAACCGTTGGGCAAAGGTGTTGGTACACGAGTAGTTTTCCCAGTTAATGGGAGGGTAGTTGAAATCACCCAGTATTAGGGTGTTTGTTTGTATCTTAATATTTTCCAGTATGTTTAGAAAGGTGTAGTGAGAATCTTGAGGCATGGTGGGGGATTTGTAGCAAGCTACAATTTGGATTGCAGTCTTACGTAGTGTTAGTTGTACCTGGAGAAGTTCAGACACATTGTGTTGTGCTAGCTTGGTGGTGTGAATATCCTTGGTGAATACGGACACTCCTCCACCTTTAGTGTTTTGGTCCTGGTTTGGTGTCCGAAAAGTGTGGTAAGAGTTGTAGCCTGGTATTGCAGGGGTGCTCTCTGGAGCCTGAACCAGGTCTCAGTTACTACACCAGATATCGATGTTCTCCATTTTTTGGAGTGCCTCGAGAGACTGCATTTTGAAGTTTAGACTTCTAGCATTGAATAGATTTACCTTCAGATTTTGCATGCTTGTACCTGTTACAATGGTGGTTTTGTCCTTTGAACTTTGCCTAGAAAAAGAACTATAGGGGTGTCAAGAGCTTTAGCCAGTAACCTGAATCCCAGGGGCGACAGGTGTAGACCATCTCTGGCAAAGAATCGTGGTCTGTCTATCATGTCCTCCCAGGCAGACTGATACTGGATCCCCTTTGAATGACACCAGAAGCTTAGCCAATTGTTGAAGTCAATCATTTTGTCCTTATAGTGTGGTATCATTCTGGGTGAAGGCAGGATGCTACTCAGGGTTAGGGTCATACCTGCCTGGGTCACATGATCCGAGAGCTCTTCCATGTCTCTTTTCATGTAGTCCAGGGAGGTAAGTCTCAAGTAATTCACTCCAACATGGGCAGAGTCATATTTTTACCCGACAGGCAGCTGACTGTAATTTTCTCCTTGTTCAGCCTGGTGAGTGGGACATCAGTGTACCTGATTATAGACTCACCTGTGACTGAAGTGTTGGGCACATTGTCTTGCCTTAGGGGCTGTTGTTGGCTGGCACACTGGTGTTGTGAGCTATGTGACACTTTGGTTGTGATTGGTGTTTGTTTGCGTTTCAGCTTCGGAGGTCCTTGTTGCTTGCGCAGCTTAGTGTTAAGAGCATCCGCATATGAGGGTTTAGTGTTGCTATGTGAGGGTACTGGCGGTGTGGGTTTAGAAGGGCTATGTGTTGCTTGAGGTGTAGTGCAGGTGTTAGCTTTTTTGACTGTCTAGCACAATCTTCGGTGGAGAGAGCTTTGCTTCCAGTTTGGCTATGTAAGTGCATCTCTCACAGGTTGCAATGTTGGGTGATAGGAGGAGAGGGTTGTCTGTGTACATGAGGCAATTGCTGCATTGCCCCAGTATGCCCACATTTACCAGGTGGACAGGAGCAATCACCGTAGCTGACCCTTGAACATGCCTGGTTTGGTGCTTTATTTGGAAAGTACATGAGCTGTTTTCCCTTACCTTAGCAAGGTACTTTGCAATTATAGGCTGTTTAGTGCCTACTGTTAATTTCTCCTTATTAACCAGGAGAGTTCAGTGCTTGTATCATTTTAAGGCTTCCTAGTGCTTTCCAGCAGGTTTTAGAGCAAGTGCTAGTCACAGGGATGCTTAAAGGTAAGATGAAAAAAAGTGGTTTATCCTAAACACTGCAGTGTGCACTAGAGGAGTTAGATGTGAATGTAGTTACCTGTCTTAAAAGTTAAGTTTTAGTGGAGAGTCACGATTTTTAAAACAGCAAGATAGATTGAAAGGGGGTGGTCACTTTTGTATTCTGGTATGATGGAATACAGTAGGGATGGCCAATAAATTTAAATAGTTGAAGGGGAGTGCTTTCACAAAATGATAATTTTGCGCTTACTCACACAAGCCAGTAAAAACAGAGAGGAAATGAGTTATATGGTCAAATTAACATAAGGGGCAGGCAACTAGAAAGACAGTGGTGTTTAAGAACGCAACAGTAACTAGGTGGGAGGGTGAGGGAAAATTTCTGCCTGACTCAGAAGAGACAGAGCTGTGGTCTCTTTTCAAGTTTTACTATGCAGTTGAAAGCAGAATACAAGTAAAACACAAGGTAAAGAAAACAAATCACAGTCTTCAAAATAGAAAAAAGGCAATAAAGTAATACAAAATACAACAAATAAAATGTAAACTAACCTTTCCCTCACAGCAAAGTATAGCAGAGTCTGGGTGAGCCTTTCTAGTAAAGCTAGGGCTAGTTGTTATCTGGTTTTACAATATTTGTGTGATTTGCTTTCCTATGGCCTTTCTTATTCCTTTGTCAGGGTTCATTTATCAGCCATTTCAGCATGCCTTCCCATGGCTCCTCCTCTTTAAATGCAATCTTATGTCAAAATGTTTTTGAAAGGGACTTTGCATAAGAGGTCTTCAAGAAAACCTTAATTTTAACTTAGAGAAGCTAACATTTGCTCCATTTGAACCAACTAACCTGGCTGACTTGAGGTTTTTTACATGGAAAACAGTTTCACAGACTGATCTGACCTCTGCAAGAAGGGTATTTGAGCTGCAAGCATTTACGGTGAGTTAACTCTATCTCACTTTCCACAGGGACAAGGTTTCTTTGAGAACTAAACCTCCTTTGTATGCCTAAAGTAGTATCCTAGTTTATTTTAAGCCAAAATATCTATCTCCCTGTTTTCTTTCCTCAACCTAAAAATGAGGGAGAAAGGATGTGCAATACCTAGGATGTCCACATACAACTTTGGTACTATCTTAACAGAACTAAATCTTTCAGTTCTTCAGATCAATTTCTTGTGTAGGCAAGAAGGGACAACTGGTGTTGAAACGGACTATTTCCTAAGATTACCTATGGATTTTACTGTTTTTTTATACTAACCACAACAGATCTATTCCAGGCATGGTCAAAGCCCACTCTATCAGGGTCTTGACTCCATCTCTGGCTTTTTGGAAAGGGTTGTACTCAGTGTTCTAGAAGCTGCAACTTGGTACTCTGTGCATGCTATTACAAATTACTGTAAGCTTGATTCCATTTTTAGGTCCAGATCAGGCTTTGCTCGGACCATTCTCCAGTGGATCAGAGACTCTTCTCCTTACACCTCCCACATGTAGTAAGCTAGGGTAATCTACCCATATAGCAAAGTCTGCTGCAACACTGATCAGTATGATGAACATGCTACAGATGGATAAGTAAACTTACCGTTAACAGTAGATCAGTAAAACAATAAAACTGTTACAGCGTAAAATTAAACCAAACAAAAAAACAGTATGCTGTTGGAAGAATCATAGGAAACCTGTTTTTCATCAAACAAAAAAGTCTTTGATCGAGTTACAATTGGTTAAGCACTTTTGTTCACATTTAATAGCGAACTAAATCAGAACAATAAAACCTTCCACTCGCTTCCTTTTAGATATAGCAATTAATAGAATAGCTCCATCAACCAATCAGATCCATACATATATTAATAAAAAGTATATGTAGATGCAAATAAACATAAATGTATGTGTGTGTGTGTGTGTGTGTGTGTGTGTGTGTATATGTATCAAGAAACAATTAGTCAATTAACTTACTACTCCTATATAAATAGTTTAAGAATACTTAAATAATTTTGACCATTTACAAATAAAACTATTTGGATATGTTTATATTCAGCCATTACTTAAAGGGACCTAGCCTACAAGCATACCTTTTGCCTAGACTTGTCCAGATTTAAGTACCAAAAATAGTATTAATAGAAACCTTTTCATTAATCCCGGGATATTCTGTTGCATTTAGTTAAAATTTCTATATCAATTCCTTCTTCTCAAGGTATGCTTCCCAATCCCCTCCTCTTACATTTTGGGGCACCTTTTCTAAAATAAAAACGTCTTAAAATTCCCACATCTCATGGTATGTTTAAATAAGAACAAAAAGTGCTGACAAGTAGGCAAACAACAAATAACCAAGGTGGAGAGGTAGAACCAAGGAAGAATCCAAAAAATAGCGTAATGCAAATTTATTTATCCGCTTTCGTCCGTGGACTTCATCAGAATAAAAATCAACGTTTGCACACTCAATAAATACGTTACAAACAATTAAAAATTCAATTAAACAATTAACTTAAAAATCTCCTGATATTAATCAACTAATTTAAATGTTAGGTAAAATGAAGAAAAACTATATCTTCATCTTTTTTAACCTGTAATTTGCGATGCTTTAAAAAGCATTTTACATTGATGGACTCATTGAGTCCTGGATAAGAGTCAGATTGCAACTTAATCTGCCAGACAGTTTCTCGTTGTAATAAATAATTTTTAAAATCACCATCTCTCATGTCCTTCTGACAAACCTCCAATATGGAGAACAAAAATTTCTTAAAGGAAATAAATAAGACATTTTTCTCATCTTTCTTTGATAGTGCATATACATGCTCATAAATTCTGTTTTTTTTATGCTGTTTCCATTTTTCCTCAAATAGAAGCATCACACAATGAACATTGTGCAATGTAAACCACTCCTTTGGCATTACAATCGCATCTTCCCTTACATTTAATTACCCTAGTGTGGTTAACTGTAACAATATTATTACCTTCAAGTATAGACCTGCATTGTTTATGTGCTCTGTACTTTGACATCATCCCATTTCTAAATCCATCCTCTCTGTTGTTACCCTTCTTAATATCCTTCAAATTCCTGTCCCTTTTAAACACAAATCTCGGTACTATTCCAATACTTTCAATAAATTAAAACTCCCAAACATGCAGTTCCAATTCTTTAAAATAATATTTTTAATTTCAGTATTCATTCCATTATAGGTTAATACAAATGCTGTCTTTGTCTTTCCATTAATAATACTTGTATAGCCTTTCCCTCTTAATATAAGACAGAACCTACCTTCCCTGGCTTTTGATATTTCATCAGCTACTTTCTGAACAAATTTCACTGGATAAACTTGATCTATAAACATTTTACTGAATTCTTCCACCCCATATTTAAAATCATTGTCTTCAGATGTCATCATAGACATCCTCACACATTGGCCTTTTTTTAACAAGAAACATGTTTATTAAATTGTCATGTATGACATAGGCTATGGTATATTTATGTAAATGAAAATAAATCATAGCATCACAATGTCAGTAGTAAACATTATGTATTCCAAACCATGCCAACACAACTGTAGCTGCAAACATTATACATCACTTTTAACATATCCAGTCATTGTTAGTCAACCATTACATAGCTCTTTCAAATCCTGCCTTCTTTTAAACCTCCTTCCTCATCTGCATGTATTGATCCTACAGTTCTTATTTTTTTCCTATGTAATTTGCTCCAACACTTTTCTAAAGATCCTAGTTCTAGTTAAGATCCTAGTTCTAGTTGTTTTATCTGTTACTGTCTTCGCTACTTCTAGTAAAGTTGGTTTAGACTTTGATTTCCATTTTTTAGTAATTGTTTTTTTTTTGCAGCCATCATAATTAGACTCAAGAATGTCTTACTGTGTCTAGGTCTAGGCAATTCCGATTCTATATCATAGCTCAAAAAAATAATTTCCCTAGTTACTCCAATTTGCTCACCCAGCATCTCTGACAGAACACTTGGCAGGGAATCTTTAAAGTCTGCCAACTCACTACACTCCCAGAAAACATGTTCCTAGTTATCTCTTTCTTCCCCATCAAACCTCCAACATTTGCTGACTTCCTGAGGAAAATTTTTTTGAAGTCTGCTTGGGGTATAAAAATGACTATATAAACATTTTCAGGCAGAGATCCTAAATCTTCCAGATTTTATTGCATACTTGGGAGACATGTACCCCCCCCCCATAGTTTGTGAATTTCTTATCTAATCTTTCTTCCCAATCCTTCCTAACCTCCACTGATTGATTCTTATAGTTATCATGCAATATTTTATATGCTGTACTAATTATTCCTTTCTTAACGGCAACTTCTGTTCTAGATTCTACTAAAAAGTCTACCAATGCTTTTATTTCTCTTTGCCTATACTCTGATATCAATCCTTGATATGAAAGGCAATCTCTAGCCTGCAGTCCAAATAAGTTCTTGATGTCTTCCCATTCTGTTACATTTCCCTCTCTAGTTATTTGCTCCCAATACCTTAGTTCCTTTGTCAGTTTTCTCCAACATATCCCCGCCCCCTCTTGCCTATTGTCTGTATCCCTAATTGCAGACATCCATATCAGCAGAATCTCCTTTCTCCATTCCCATGTTGGCTTAAATCTTAGAACACCTTCTGCTACTTTATGAATATAATATTCTGTATGATTGTTGTTTTTCTCCTTAAAAGTCTGTATGCAAAATACCAGTCTTTCCCTGCTACTTGAGTCCCCCCCAAGTTTCATCATCATTTATCTCTTTCCAATTTGAATTATAGTTTTCTGATGTTCCTCGTGTTACCCTGCTGCAGTCATCACACTTGGGTTATCCTGTTGTTAGGCGGTCCCGTTGATTGTTGTTTTTCGCCTTAAAAGTCTGTATGCAAAATACCAGTCTTTCCCTATTACTTGAGCCCCCCCCCCCCAGTTTCATCATCATTTATCTCTTTCCAATTTGAATTATAGTTTTCTGTTTGTGCTATGTATAGGAGTTTTAATGCTATGTATGGGAGCCTTAATTGTGTTGCTCTGAGATACCCCTTCAACTTGGGTACTCCCAATCCACCCCTGTTCTGTTGGAAGAATAAGTTATTCCATTTGACTCTTGCCGTCTTCCCCTCCAAGATAAAATCCTTCAGCTCTTTATTAATTGCTATCTGCAACTTTTTCTCTGGTTGATAAACGTATACCTAACCAGTGTATAAGATTATGGGACAAAAAACATTTTAACTGCTTGTATCTTACTATTGATATCCATATAACAGAGCTTCCATTTTCTCAGTTTTTGTATTATCTTTTGTTTAGTTTCTTCTCACATATCCTTAGCTGCCACACCAGTATCCATGCTCCTAAATACTTCATTTTATCATGTCCAATACTTCATTTTATCAGGCTCCCATAAATATGGATATTGCTGAACCAGTTCGTATGTGGGTACATAATTTTCCACTATTGCTTTTGTTTTAGCTTCATTAGTTTTGTATCCCGAAAAGGTTTGAAACTTTCTCAGTATGTTGTACAGCACTGATTTTGGCAGGTATAAAATTTTTCTTGACTACCATACCAATTATATCCTTGAATTTCTGAGTGTCTTATTTTCTTTGCCAATGGTTCTAAATATAATTAAATATAAATAACGAAGGGGAGAGAGGACACCCCTACCTAGTTTCTCTGCTTAAGCAGAGATTATCAGAGAGGACCCCACCCACTTTAATTTTCACCTCAGATCCTTCATATATCCTTCTGATCAACCTTTATAATTTTATCATGGAATGCAAATACTTTGTTCTGCTCATATAATCCCAGTTTACTCTGTCAAATGCTTTCTCTGCATCAAGACCCGCTAGCAACAGTGATATTTGCTTACATTCTGCTTCCCTGTGGATCATCCCCTTTCTGTTTATGTTGTCAAATGTTTGCCTCCCTCTACAAAACCACATATCTGTCAATTTTGGCATCACTTTTGCCATTCTTTTAGCCATTTGTAATCATGATTTAGTATTGAAATGGGCCTGTATGAACCTGGATCTGATGGAGCTTTACCCTCTTAATTATTACAGCTACTACTGCTTTCTTCCAGGATGTTGGTACTAAAATACTGTTAAACAAAACCTTAAAGATCTTTATCAGTTTTTTTTTCCATCCTAGCTTCCAAACTTCCACAGGAATGCCATCTATTCCTTTGGGCATTCCTGTAGATTTGGTTATACATCACCATTTTTATCTCATCTCCTCCTGTCCTAACTGTTAGTAATTGAGCCTCCTTTCCCTGTAGCATAGGCATATTTAATTCTTATATAAACATTTCCATCTGTACCTTTTCTGGTTTCCAGATTTCTCTGCTTTATTGTATAAAATTTCCGAAATATTTCTAATACTTCTACAGGATGCATTGTTACCTTCCTTGTTATAGCCTCCCTCAGATTGGTGACAACCCTTTCTACTTTCTGTTACCTGAGTTGTTGTGCTAAAAGTTTTTGTGCTCGAGTTATTGTCAAAAAACAGTTGTTTAACAGCTTTCTAAACTTATGCATATTATGAAGGTAATCCCTTATTTTCTGTTTGGTATTCTGTAGTTGCTCCACTTCTTGTTCTGTGAGATTCCCCTATTTTGCAATGCCTTAATATTTGTCAGTCCCTCTAAATAATTCTTGTTACTTCTTAACTATACCCCTTTTTAATTCCATCCTGTTTTTAAATTCCACTTTAATTTTATCCCACTCCCTAGCTATATTTTCAGAAGTTGTTTCTATCTTCAGTAATATCGCGTGTATAATTTCCATTACCCATTCCTTAAATTCCTCTCTTTTCAACAGATAGGTGGGAATGTGCCAGTGTCTTGTTTTTATTTCCTTACCCTTTGTTTTTATTCTGGTTATTGGCACATGATCTGAAATAGCTTTTGGGTGCGTATCAATGTCTTCATTTAAATGCACATGTTCCTGTGAAATGTAAAGTCTGTCTAGCCTTGCCCAATTTTTGTATCTTGGGGAATAATATGTAAATTCACTCAATTCCTAGTTCTGAATTCATATCTTCCATGCCAAATATTTTCATAAATTTCTTTAAAAATCTAACTTCCTTTGTTATATTTCACTTTCTGGGCCCCCCCCAAACATATCTTCACTGTTGCAGATCAAATTCCAGTCCCCACCTTTAAGCAATATTCATTGCTGACAGCTGATTATTTCTCCCAGAATTTTCTTTACCTCCATTATAGCTTTGGTGGAATAAATACATGCCTGTGTAATCGTCCTCCCTTGCTCGTAGTCCCTCAGTACTACAAATCTACCATTAGTGTCTTTTTTTTCCTGTTCTGTTACTGTTGGAGGTCCTCTTGCAATTAATATAAGTACTTCTCTCTTCTTTTGCTGAATAATCATCCTGAAAACCTTTCACATGTTCAGTTCTTTTCAAGTGCGTCTCCTGTAGCATAGCTGTTTGCACTCTACATTTTTTTAATATAGTTCACTACTTTCGTTTTTGTATTTATCTCTGAAACCATTAACTTTTAAAGACATTATAGAAATATTTGTATTCTTGAAGGATTATTATTCCCACCTTTTATGTATAACAGTTTTTTTTTGTTAAATGTCTAGTTCCACCTTTTGTGTTACATGCATGCACTGTTTGGCAGGTTAAACTTTTACACAGTTGTTTCTTGTCATCTCCATTTGAGCCTATGTCACAACTTGCAGAGCTTTTTGTTTTATTGAAAACCTGCAAATAAAAATACACACACACACACACACACACACACACACACACACACACACACACACACACACACAATACTCCCCAAAACCTACTAACTTAATAACACACACAACTATGTACAGCTTCAAATATTGAAGTTTTACCCCCTTAATGGGAGCAGAAATTCCAAACTGGCAGCCACACATGCAGACTCGAGCTAAACAGAAAGAAAGATTATCCATTCTAAAACGAATGGTAGAGACTATGATTCTAATAAGTGCTGTCTGATTTTGCCTTATCTTTATTGCTCTCCCAGCACTTGAAAGATTTCAGAAAATGCAAGCCATTTATCTTTAGTAGAGTGTCGACTAGTGACATGAAAACCAGATATAGGACTGTTTACTTGAAAAAAGACCTTATAATATTCAATACTCTCTTTCATTAACTTTCTTTCTTTTAAAACTTGTTACTGTATAAAGCTAATGGCTTTAACTCAGTCATTCCCCTATGCAAGAATGAGAAAAAGCGCACTAAGTTTTCTTCTGTCATACACTTTTAACCAGACCCCCTTTTTTACCTTGCATTGCCTACATTTCTTAAAACTGAACAAGAAGAGAGAGAGAAGGGAGAAAGAAACAAAAAGAATAAACAGCAGCATCTACTTACATTATTATCCCAACTTAACTTTATAACATACAGAGAAAGTCGTGCACCACTTAAGTAATACTGTTAAGAAAAAAAAATGTTTTACTTACAGTTAAACTCTGTCCCTCCTCTTCCTCTGTCCTAAGCATTTTTCCGAACATTAATGACATGAAGTAGGGCATATGATTTAGAGTCCCCACAAGTTTAACAAAGTCCAAACAAGTCTGAACAAGTTTTCCAGATTTTCTTTTTCTGTCCTGTTTCAAAAATACAATTATTGCTTTGTAATTCTACATTTGTCATTTTCAAAGTTACTGATTTTAGTCTACAAACATTAGTGACTTGGTAAGGCATATGCTTTAGAGTCCCCTACAAGTTTAAGAAAGTAATATTTCCAGATTATTTTGTTCTATTCATGTTCATCTCCTTCTCCCAAACCCTGCTTCTGCTTCATCTCCAGTGTACTTTCGATTCTTGTAGAAGCTCCTGCGCTTTTTTTCCCTTCTTTATAGCATTTTTGTTTGCAACACTGAGAAATGTTTCACTGGCACAATTTCTCTGTGGTTTTTATTACCAGAAGAACAAGAAGCAGAATATCCTTCTCTTTCACAGTTCACTTTTTGTTGGACAAACTTTTGTATTTCTTCCTTAGCATGTACATCATCAAAGAAAGTTTTTGTTCCCCCAGGGAAGAATATTTGGAAGATAGCTGGGTACAGCAGGTTGAATCTTCTCGACATTCCCTATATAATGGAATAAGTTTATTCCTCTTCTGCCTTGTATACAATTAGTCATTCTCCACAAACACTCTGCTGTCTCACACTTTTAGTACTTTGTCCTTCTGCTACAGTTTTGTCAGTATTGCATTTTTACTATTAAAGGTCTAGATTGTTTTCTCATAGTCAGGTTTGGAACATACACATGCTGTGCACTTTCAGTTAACAATTCCTGTTGTGGAGTACCGTCCAGTTGTTTATATGTGCTTTCATGAAATTTATACAGTCTGTACCTTCCAGCTTCTCAGGTACAGCAGAAAATCTCAGGTTTTCTCTCCATGATCTTTCCTCTAATTCCATTATTTTGTTTTGAAACATCTTTTCTTGTGCAGTCTCTTATTCAGCCAGCCGTTTCTTCATTTTGACCTCTGAGTATTGCAGTTTTGTCATCTCATCTGAGTATCTGTTTAAAGCGTCTTCCATTTTTCCAGCCTTTTATTGTTTGAGTTGATATGGCCACGGTGGTGCACCGGTTAGCGTTGTTGCCTCACAGCAAGAGGTTTTCCGGTTCAATCCTCGGCTGGGGTGCCTTCTCTGCGGAGTCTACATGTCCTCCCTGTGGCCGCGTAGGTTTCCTCCCACATCCCAAAGACATGCTGTAGGTGGACTGGACACTCTAAATTGGCCCTAGGTATGAGTGTGTGCATTTGTGTGCCTTCCGTGGAAGGTTGGGCACCGGGCTGGCAACTCAACACCGTAAAAACTCTACTGTTAATCATGAGTGGCCCCTAACCGGGAAAAGCCGAAAGAAGAAGAAAAAGAAGATACCGCATCAGTGTTTCATTTATTTTTAGTCAGGTCTGTATGCAATTATTTTCCTCAAGGTTACTGGAAGTCACGTCTGGGGCTTGCACTTCTTTTTGCTGAACAGCTACAGTACTTTTCCCATTTAATATTTTTTCATCACCTTTGTAGCTAATTTTCCTTCATATCCTCTGTATTTCTTTTTTCCTGGCATCTAGGCAGTGCACTTACCAGTTAGTTACTGACATTTACTTGGAAATCCAGGTTGACTGGCTTACTCTAAGTTTCTGTTTTCACACAGGGAGAGCCAGAATTAAGCTGTTACTCAATGTGCAGCCATCTTGGAAGTCCCTCACAAATTGGCCTTCAACCAAATTTCTCTTTTGTCACATCGGATGAGCACTCATAAAGTGGAAATAACTATTAAACCAGGTAGCCTTATGAAAAATGTTTGATTTAAATCTGTTTTTCTGATAATCCTTACTAGAAGTAAAATTCAAATTAATTTCTACACAATTGTAATCCATTGTAAACTTAGAAAAATCTGTTACTCCATTAATATAGCAATTAAATTCTCTTACTTGATCAGATGTACCCCTCCATAAAATTAATATGTCATCAAGGAATCGGAAATGTGTTAAAATAAATTCATAATAAAATAAATTCATAATAATCATTATTATTAAAAATAATTATTTTCCTAATGCCATAAAATAATATTAGCAAATATCGGAACACCTGCATATCCCGTTGGCACTCCTCTGTTTGCCTATAGTAATCACCTTTGAAGTATACATAATTATTAACTAAATACCTTCTCCATTATTTTGACCACAAAATTAACTATGTATATATATATATATATATATATATATATATATATATATACACACACACACACACACACACACACACACACACACACACACACACACACACACACACACACACACACACACATATACACACACACACATATATATATATATATATATATATATATATATATATATATGTGTGTGTGTGTGTATGTATGTATGTGCATATATACATACTTACATACATACACACGTTTGTTTATTTGCATTTACATATATGCATACTTTAATGTTTGTATGGATTTTATTGGTTGATTGGAGCTGTTCTATCAAGTGTTATATATAAGAGGAAGTGAGGGAAGGTTTGGTTGTACTGATGGAGTTCACCAACTGTAACTTGATTAAAGACTTTTTTATTTGGTGAAAACGTGTTTCCTACGATTTTTCCAACACCATAACAGTATTGATTTGAATGATCACTTCTGCAATAGCCATTCCCTTATTCTACCCACTTTGTTTTTTGGTGTGTTTTTAATGCCAGGTTGTGGAGATTTATGTTTTGTTGCTCCTGCCATTGCCCTTTTTGGGCTCAGCCTCCCTCTCTCTGTTGGCAGGAAATCTTTCAAGGGGCTGGAGCCCAAACTTGTCATTTAGTCAGTTCAGCTAGAACTCTCTGATGATTTGGCTGAGTGGAAATTTCCCCAAAGCTTTGGAGGATGGGCATCTCTTATGACTTGGGCAGGATATAACTCAAGGCTACTGCAGCTGTGATCATGTGAACATCTACTGTTATGCTAAGTTTACTTATACTTTCCATTTTTATGCCAGTAGATTGGATACTTCCAGTGTTTAAGTTTTGTGCTCCTTTGAGAAGGTTGGATTTCTATACTCACTTCTGCATGATCTGAAATTATAATCGGGTATGTTTTAAGTCTTTTATCAAATATGCAGTCTCACAGGAAATGCAAATTTATTTTACTCTTACCCACGCTCCTTATTTGTGTGAATAGAAAGTATATTCCCTAACCCCTTCACATGGTTTAAGCTATCTGGCAGCCCATCTTCCTTCCTGGATTATTGATTTTTTTCTAAGTCCAGTATTTTCGTCATTCTCCTTCTTCTCCTCTGTGGTTAAATTCCAGTCACCTGTACTCAAATGCCCTGTTGGAAGCTTTTGATATTGTTTAATACTGCTTTCAGTTCTGTTTCCTTTATCGTAGGGAGCTTTTTGTTCTTTCTCCACTACTAATGAGCACCCTATCTCTCTCTCCTTTTTAAAATTCCTGCCTTCCTGAAAATTTTCTGTGTATTCCTTTTTAAACCCTCTTTTTTTAATTACAGGTGTTCATTCTTTGAGGATATTCTGAAGAGTGTTGTGAAAAACATGGGTATAAGTCTCACCTGTTGCCACCTACTAATATGTGATGAGCAGATTATAGCCTCTCCATCCACAGTACTGCAAAGTCATTAGTATGTGATAGCCAGCACATGCTGTACTCAAACAAAGTTTATGTTGTACAGCAGTAGATCAGAATTATAATCTCTGGCTCCAAAGGATTTCACATACCTCTAACTGAGCCTTCTCTGCAATCTTACCAATAATGATTGAGATTTCTCCAAAATTGTTTTGCCCATTTTCATGCACATATGCAAGCACACATTTCCAGAAAGGAGGTGGTACTGGCATTCTTTCCTACATTTACATTAACTATGCCACCAGCCAGACTACGGTGACTAAACCAAGAACACAGATATTTGTCTTACCTTAAAAATTCCAACCTTAAAATATTTGAATGGTAGTGTATAGCTCTGAGTTTGAATTTGGTACCCAAGCCCTTAAGTTCATCACAGGCCATAAACATTAGAAACTGAACAGTAAAACCTTGATGAAAAGTATTTCAGTTGCCTAGTAAATATGGAGAAATAAGAATAATCTTGCACATTAAATTTAAAATAAAAGTTTTAAACAGATGAGCAAACTATGTTAGATAGCCTAGACCCAAACTATCACTATATTTCATGGTCAGAAAGCAAATGTATTAAAGGTAGTTCTGGATCTGTGTTTTTCTGCTAAAGCAGAAAAATTCAGCAACAGATCCATGGGTAACAGTCCCTTTTTCACTACCTGCCTTATTCACTGTATCTGTGTGTGTGTATATATATATATATATATATATATATATATATATATATATGAGTCCCAAGTTGGAGTTCATTTTGGCTAGAAGTTTTAATTTTGGAAGATGCATTGTTTTCCACATTTTCAGATTTCTATGGAGAAGTCTCAAATAAGGTAATATACTTTGAGATAAAATACAAAATAACATATTCACAGAGCATTATGCTTCAAGCAGTGCAGATGTGTGTGCAGCAGAATTAATTTTGCTTTCAAACTGCAGAACCTTCTGACAGTAACAAGTGCACATTTTGTACATATTTTGCACACTTCCATTAAACATTACATACTTAATCAAAATGTGGATAAAAGTGCAACTTCCCTTACCTTTTAGCTTTTCAGGAATTGCTTACATTTTGTTAATGTAATATAGTTTTATTACAGCTTACTTCACTTCTCCTGTATTGCCCAGGAGAAAGATAATTCACAGTTTTGTCAGTTTATTACCTGCTTTTCGTATTTTCCTTCCTCCCTAGTCTCAAGCAAATTTTATTGATAACACTTTAAGAAGCAAAGTTTGGAGGTATGAGAATTTTCCCCAGAGGTTGCAATATATAGATTTTCATCGTGTTACACTGCTGCAGTCATCATACTTGGGTTATCTGCCGTCAGGCGGTCCCGCAGTCGGCCTGAGTTCCAAAGTCTTGGTCCAGCGTCGGTTGCAGTCTGATGTCAGTGTGACGGGTATAATGGAGTCAGCCGACGCCATTTTCTTCAGTCTTTCTTGCCGCGCGGTGCCCGAAGCAGAAGCAGTTCGCAAGTGCCGGTCAGCCGACTCCTAACATTTTCCAATCGAATTTCAGACCGAAGTCTTCAATAAAGCTAAGTACCCCGTTGGGGAAACTTTTCTTGCCTCAGACCGATGTCAGAAAAAGTTAATAATTGCATTTCTTGTGGGAAGCAAATACCTCATAAGGATTTCCATTCTTATTGTATCCCTTGCCTAGGCCCAGACCATGACGTCACAGGTTGTCGGTTTTGTGCTAGGTTTAATAAACATACTATTAAACGCCAGTTTGATTTCGCCCAACATTATTTTGGTAGAAAATTTAATTACAGCATGCCGTCGGAGCAACCGACGACCGGGATGCATAAAAAGTGCAAAGATAAGGACAGGCAGCCGAGACCCAAACCAGATACCGAGCCCTCTGCAAGGCCAGTCGCCGGTTCTCCGGTTTTCAGTGAGGTGCCTACGCAGCTCCTGACAACCGCTGAATTAAAACCACAGGCTGCCTCCCAAGCAGAGATGGCTGGGCCGCTGGAGCCTTTACCTTTAGGCCCTACTGAATCCATTCCTGAAGGGGAACCCGATGTAGTTGAAAGGCCTTCGGTTTCTGAAGATGTCTTCAGGCTGACTACACTTACTATAAAATCCTATGCCAAGCTGAAAACACCTTTAAAAGTAAAGAAACCTGCACAACAGTCTCCAGTACAAGGTCCCATGCCTAAGAAACAGATGCTTAAGATGGCTGAAGATTTAATTACCCTAATCAGGGGTTCCCATCCCCCTCCTGACAAAAGGCCTAGACAGGAGGAGGAATACGCTTCGTCTGACCAGGTATCCATTTCCTCAGCTTCTTCTGAGGAACATGAGTACTCCTTTCCCCCTTATGAAGATTCTGATGCTGAAGAGTCTATCCCTTCAGCATCTCCCCCAGAAGACTACTCCTTTGGGGAAACTTTGCATACCATGAGGGAACATTTCCACTGGGAAGGCCAGGATTATTCTGATTCTAAGAAAAGGCTCCGAGAGTTCCTTCTTCTACCCCAGCACAGACCCCTTGCAATCCCTCCTGTATTAGACATTGTGGATGATGTTTTTTCAGAGTCTAGCCTTAACCCAGATTCATTGCCTCCTGCACCAGCCAAACCAGACAGATACTACAGAGTCCCTGACTCACACAAATTCTTATATAAAAGCCCTGTTGCTGACCCAGAAACCATTTCCCAGGGTCCCAAAGGGGTTAAGGCCTCAGTTGCTAAAAATTCTGTACCCTCTGAAAGTGATTCTAGAGCACTAGACAGATGGGGAAAGAAGGTGTATACCTCAGCTACTTTAGCTATGAGTGCTTTAAATTGCCAGTTTCACATGCTGAAATATCAGCAATATTTGATGTCTCTAAAACAGAAAATGCTCACACATTCAGAGCAGCCTGATTTCAAGGAAATGCAAGATTTGTTACATGCAGCAGAACAAGTGGGGAAACATACTTTGCAATGCGGATTTGATTCATTGGAAGCTTCTTGCAGAGCAGCAGTCACAGGGTCAGCCATTTGTAGACATGCTTGGTTAAAAGAACAAACTTTACCTGATCATGTTAAAACAAAGTTATTGGATGCACTATTTGGTGTGAAAGCAGAAGAGGTTTTAAAGAAAATGGAGGATAAGGCAAAATCTATGCAGACGGTCAAATATTTTTTGCAGGTTCAGCCCCCTCGTTTCAGCAGAAATTGGCCACCCAAAAATTGGTCCTTTCCAACTTCTGACAGACCACAGAGAGGCAAATACAGACTCCCAAGAGGCAGAGGTCAGCCACAAGGCTCTTACACGCCTCGACAATGGGGTGCCACAACCCAGAAAGGAGGCAAAGACAGATCTCAAACTTTCAGGAGACAATCACAATGACTTACCCCTCAGACTGCCAAGCAAATCACTTCTGGCAGCTCCCTTGGGAGGAAAACTGGCACTTTTTGCAGGCAATTGGCACATCATCACAAAAGACAAATGGGTCCTAAATATTATATCTCAAGGTTACAGATTCCACTTTCACACTTTGCCAAGGATAAGAGGAATGACAAACATGCCACCAAATCAATGGGCAGAGGCTCAAAGACAAATTGCAGCTCTCATGGACATGAGAGCCATTCAAGAGGTACCTACACAGGAGCAAGGACAAGGATTTTATTCAAGACTTTTTCTGGTTCCACGAAAGGACAAAGCCTGGAGACCCATTCTGGACCTTTCAGTTCTGAACACATAAGTGGAAGTTCCCAAATTCAAGATGCTCACTCTACAGCAGCTTCTTCCCATGCTGGGCAAGAAGGCTTGGCTAGTAACATTGGACCTCAAGGAGGCATACCTGCATGTCCCTATCGGACAAAATTGCAGAAGATACCTCAGATTTATAGCAGGTTCAACTCATTACCAATTCTCTGCACTGCCCTTTGGCTTATCTACTGCGCACAGGGTCTTTACAAAATGCCGGGCACCAGTAATTGCATACTGCAGACAAAGAGGAATTCAAATATATCCATACCTGGATGACTGCCTTATTCAAACAGAGAGCAAGGACATTCTTTTACAGCACCTGGCGTTTGTAAAAACCTACTAAGTTGCCTAGGGTACACAGTAAACGAAAAGAAGTCAAAACTAGTACCCTCACAAAAGATAATATTCCTGGGTGCCAGCTTAAATACAATGGCCTAGATGGCTTATCTCATGCCAGACAAGCAAAGCCAACTCACTCAATATTTCAAAATGATGGCAACAAAAACCCAACTCCCTGCAAGAAAAATTCTGCAGCCCTTAGGGTTCATGGTATCTTGCATACTACTAATTCCATATGCCAAAATGCATATGAGGAAATTACAATGGTACCTGAAAAGGCAACCACAAGGCCTTTTTTAGCTATGTTAGAAACCTGGGAGGAAACTCCCAGATATGTTCAGAACTGGTTCAAAATGATGTAAAGATCACTGAACCTACAGACATTGCCAACATACTGGCTGACAGGTTAAGTGCAAATTCCCCCCCCCTCCCCCCCAAAAGGAGAAATATCTATACCAGAGGATTGTAGCCTCCAAAACATCTCAAATGCTCAAGTAAGAACAGCTCTCTCCAAGGCGAAAAACACAGCATCCATGGGACCAGATGGTGTCCCCGGTTGTGTGCTCCACGAGCTCATTGAGGAATTAAACCCGCAGTTAGGGCAGCTGTTTAATCTTAGCCTCACCTCAGGATACGTACCCAAGGAATGGCGTACGGCTACTGTGGTCCCATTACACAAAGGCGGTGCCTCCACCGACCCTGGAAACTACCGTCCTATCAGCTTGACAAGCCTGGTCTGCAAAGCTATGGAGAGGATCATTATGGAACTCATAAATAAAGACATAGGGGACCTGCAGACATTGGATCAAACTCAATTTGGCTTTGTCAAGGGCAGATCATGCCTTTTAAACTTGGTTGACTTTTTCAAAACAGTCACCAAGGCCATTGATGAGGGCAAGGCAGTCCACACAGCCTACCTTGACCTGGCAAAGGCCTTCGACACGATACCCCACTCAGGCATCATAGAAAAACTCACCAGTTTAAGTGTAAACCCATACGTCACAAGATGGGTTGCAAACTGGCTAAGTGACAGAACCCACAGGGTTAGAGTTGCTGGCGCCATGTCAGATTCCAAGCCTGTCACAAGCGGTGTCCCACAGGGCTCGGTCCTGGGTCCACTCTTGTTTGGCATCTACTTTTCAGAAGTACAGGCAAGCACAGGAGGATTATGGCTGACAAAGTTTGCAGATGACTGCAAACTGGGCGCCATAGTTGAAAACACATCAGACACAGATATCCTTCAGAAGGGTCTCATAGAAACAGATAACTGGTGCCAAAGCCATGGCCTAAAGTTAAACACTAAAAAATGCATAGTCATACCCTTTGGGAAAAACAAGGTTACCCCTAGCTACCATATAGGTGGCAATCCACTAAGCACAGAAGAGGTTATCAGGGATCTGGGAACCCAGGTTGATAGTAACCTCTCATTTGACACCCACGTTGCCAAAGTTGTTAGGAAGACCTTCTACATTGCCCACCTGATCATGAAGGGTTTCACATCTAGGTCAAGGGAGGTCATCATTCCCCTGTACTCATCACTCTTCAGACCGATGATTGAGTACAACGTCCCATTTGGAATGTATCTGACCCGACACCTGCAGCAATTGGAAAGGCCCCAAAAGTTCCTCACCAAAAGGATAAAGGGTCTCAAGAATATGTCCTATGCTGCCCGACTGAAGGAGCTCCAGCTCTACTCAGTCGCTTACCGCCTGCTCAGAGGTGACCTGTGCCTGACATACAAGGCCATGTCCAACCCGGAATTAATGAACATGCTTCACCTCAAAAAATCGAAATCCATCAGATCCACAAGAGCACGAGACTTAAACCTTGACACGGTCATAAATAGGACGTGCTGGAGGGACAGATTCATCACCCAGAGACTCCCTATGCTGTGGAGCAAAATCCCGGTACATGTGAGGCAGAGCACCTCGCTGGCTTTGTTCAAGAGAAATCTTGACCAATGGATGGGAGATCGCAGGTATACCCCAGGGATTACATCAGTGTCACTGCTTGACAGAGGCACAGCAAAATAATGGGCATAATATCCTTCAATCTAAAGGGGTGGCGTCAGCCACAAAAAACTCTGGGCTAGGCTTATAAATGCCCTAGGGCAGATAGCCTAGTATGAACCTATGAATAAAAGCGTATGGACTCAGCACAGTCACAGCTTGGAAACAATGATACCGCTCATTCCCTGTCGTCAACAGGAGTTTCTATGGTGGGCGCAGGCATGTCACCTCAACAAGGGTCAGCCTTTCGCCCTACCCACAGCTAGGCAAACAATAACAACAGATGCATCGGATTATGCCTGGGGAGCACACATGGAAGGACAGTGTATTCAGGGCAAATGGTCTGCAGATCAAATGCATCTTCACATCAATCAAAAAGAGATGCTAGCTGTGCAAAATGTCCTAATAGCTTTCAAGGACCTCCTACATCCAGGACAACTTCTAATAAAGACGGACAACACCACAGTGATGTGGTACATAAACAAGCAAGGGGGCATACATTCCTACCCCCTATGCAGGCAAGCAATGACCTTGTGGAACACAGCACTGACCTACCAAGTTCAACTACAAGCACAATTCCTGCCAGGAAAGAAAAATACATTGGCAGACAAGCTAAGCAGAAATATCATGGATCCTTACAAGTGGAAACTAGATCCACAAGTATTCACAGTTATAACTCAGAAATAGGGGAGCCCAAACATAGATCTGTTTGCCTCCCCTCAAAACTATCAACTACGGAAATTTTGCACAAGGACCTACCACACACTAGCTTGGAAAGTGGACGCCCTCTCATTCAGTTGGAAAACATTAACGGTGTATGCCTTCCCTCCACTGCCTCTTCTGGCAAAGGTGCTCCTGAAAGCCAGATTAGAGAGGCCACAAATGATTCTCATTGCTCCAGACTGACCATGCCAACACTGGTATCCAATATTAAGGAATATGGCTCAAGGCCCACCATGGATTTTACCTCAAATTCCTCACCTGCTGACTCAGCCAAACAATCAGATTCTACACAGTTAGCTCAAGACCTTAAATCTGACTGCATGGCAGATAACCTAAACAATCAGCCAGCACTCCTCTCTAAAGCTGTTATGGATGTCATTTCGGAGGCCAGGAGGCCCAGCACCAGGAAAACTTACTCAGACAAATGGAAAAGATTCTGTGCCTGGAACCAGGCTAAAGGCCAAAATCCTGTTATCCCGAATATTCCTCGGATACTGCAATATTTAACTGAGATGCTGCATAAAGGCCTTTCCTTTTCATCTATTAAAATCCACGCTTCAGCTATTTCAGCTCATTACAACACGGATCCTCCTATATTCTCACGTCCATTACTAAGGCAGTACCTCAGAGGGGCTAAGACTATAACACCGCCCCGCAGAGCACCAACTCCAACTTGGGACCTCAAATTTTGTTTTGGAAAAACTTACACTACCACTTTTCAAACCAGCTTTCACAGCCAATTTACAATTTTTATCCTGGAAAACTGCCCTGCTGCTAGCAATAACTTCAGTACGAAGGGTCTCAGAGCTACAGGCCCTAGTGACAGTGGAGCCCTTCATCATTTTCCATCAAGACAGAGTTTCTTTACGAACTAACCCTTCCTTTTTGCCAAAGGTAGTATCCAGTGTGGCTCTAAAACAAACAATTTTCCCACCTTTTATCCAAACCCCCAGAATAAAGGGGAAAGGCTTCTTCACTCTTTGGACATTCACAGACAACTACGTTTCTGCTTGGATAAAACAAAGGCTTTCAGAAAATCTGACCAACTCTTTGTATCCTATGCTGCAGGTTCACAAAGAAAGGCTATTTCAAAACAGACCTCTTCAAAATGGATAGGACATTGTATCTGCTTCTGCTACACACACCATGGGAAACCTGTACCTGGTAGCATTAGGCCCCATTCCACCAGGGCTACAGCAACCTCAGCAGCTTTTCTCAGAGGGGTACCAACCAAGGATATTTTGGAGGCTGCAACTTTGAGTTCAGTGCACACCTTTACCAAGCCCTACCACTTACCTTTATACTCAAAAACCAGAGCTGGCTTTGCCACTGCAGTTCTGCAGGGCATACTAGCTTCTCCTTACCCTGTTTAGTACCAACCACCCAGCCTTAGCTTTGGGATTCAACCCAAGTGTGATGACTGCAGCAGTGTAACACGATGAACATAGTACAGTTTTGTACCTACCATAAATGTAGATGT
The DNA here is from genome assembly GCF_019279795.1 of Protopterus annectens. Lineage (NCBI taxonomy): Eukaryota > Metazoa > Chordata > Ceratodontiformes > Protopteridae > Protopterus > Protopterus annectens. The sequence goes on from NC_056735.1 coordinate 724,218,386, forward strand.
TCGAGTGTTCACACTGCTGCAGTCCAGGTTACCTTCCCACCATCCCCTCTTCATACCTGGGTTTTATCTATACCTCTATTTTTATACAATCTACATGATGTATTTCTATATGGTGTATTTGCTTACAGCTGTAGCTATTGTTTTCCTACTTATGTATGTTTACATAGGATTATGTATTGCCTTCCTATTTCGGGGCACCTGACATCTGGGCCAAGAAAAACTGAAGAAAATGGCATCAGCTGCCTCGATTATACCCCTGTCGCACTGTCATCAGGGAAGAAGTGACCACAACCGACACCGGACCAAGACTTTGGAACTCAGGCCGACTGCGGGACCGCCTGACGGCAGATAACCCAAGTGTGATGACTGCAGCAGTGTGAACACTCGAACATTTACATTTATGGTAGGTACAAAACTGTACTTTCTTTATCTTGAAAGAACATCTTCATTTGCATTTCTGACACCACTCCTATCACCCCAGGGATCATGTCAGTCGCCCTGCTAGTCAGGGGTCCAGGGAAGTAAATATTGTGGAAAGAAATATCCAGGGAATTGTTATGGCTAGGCTTGTATAGGCCCTAGGGCCGATAGCCTAGTACCAACCTATGAACCAACCTATGAAGTTGTAAGTCTGTTTTCCAAAATGCCATCTAAGAATCTTGCTGTTCTGTCTACTAATCTGATGTAACCGCTTGAAGGGATTATGTTTAGTCACTACTATGAATTTCCTGTTATATATAAAGTTGGAGGTTTGGGAGAGCCCACATTATTTTCAGGCATTCTTGTTTCACAGCAGTATACAACTTTTCTCTTGTCTGAAGTGTGTGACTAGGGTGTACCACCAGATATTCTTCTTTTGAAGATATCTGAGTGCAGCCCACTGGCTGTAGCTTAAAGCATCTACTTGGTGATAAATGTAGTACTGGCTGGTACAGGGAGTCCTTTCAAGGCCTCCTTGAGCCTTTGTAATGCCTGCCAACAAGCCAGAATCCAGATAATGTTATTTTGCTTATACTTATTGGAAAGATCCATGAGAGAACTGGCTATGTTGCTGTAATGAGGGGCAATCTTTCTGTAATTCCATGCTGTCCCAGGGAACACCCTTACTGTCTTTTTTAATAAGTAGAGTAGGCTTTGCATGGATATCCACTTCCGCAGATTGTAGCCAAAATTTACCACACCCACCCTTTAACCAGAGTAAGTTGCACCTGTCATTCTATCTTTCATTTGTTTGCCTTGAAAGGCAACAAGGCCCTTATAACCTGTGTGATAGTACTTTTCTGACATATTGCATGTGTTTTTTTGTCATGACATAAAACTAGCATATATATACATATATATATATATATATATATACATATATATATATATATATATATATATATATATATATATATAGTCAAGAGCATACTCTTCATCTGCTAACGGGATGTGATCCATGAGCTTCTAGAGTGTTGCCAGGGGCATTTTTCATCTAGAAAAGCTTCTTGTTAAATTGATCTCTTGCTGCAGGCGTCAAAAGTAGGAGGGTAACAGAAACAGTTCTCTAGTTTATCCAATACATGAAAGCTGAAAAACAATATCTGTTCATTGATATTGTTATGTAATACAAGTACTGTAAGAGGATACGGGAGGGTTAGCCAGCGTGGATACTCCACCTCATTGGTAGACATTTGGTCACATTCAAATGAGGTGCGTTTTACCTCCAATTATCCATCCCCTCCATTTTGACATATTCATATTAGCTGGATTTTACTTCCACTAATTAAAACACCTGGCTGTTCTGAGCCCTCTCCTCACAGATCCCTTATATCCAGGGCAAAGTGCACTGTAAAACCACTGAGATTTGAGTGCAAGAAAATTTTTTTTCTAAAAACTGCACCAGTTGCCATATTCCTTTGAAGAGGAAGGGTAGATTGAGCCATCTGTGGTCAGCGGTGAGTCAGATTTGCTTGTATCCCAATCTAAGTCTTTTTATGTTTGCCCCAAAGTGCAGGTCCCTGGATTAAAGGTAGGATATCACAAGCTGCCTGCCTTCAGTGAGTGGCTCTTTGGTAGTCTTAATTTGACTAATGCAGATATGGTATGTCTTTTTTGCTTTGCTGTGTTCATCTCTTGTACATTTCCAGGAGCAGGTTTCTTCTGGCAGTATATTGCGGCAGTAAGTAATGCTCTGCTTCTTATTGTTGTTTCTGGATTATTTAAAATTTTTACATCACCATAACACATCTTTGTAGTTATGGCATGTTTATTTGAGGCCAGTTTCAAAGACAGACCATTTCATTAAAAGTTAGGTTCATAAAAGTACTTGACAATAGTTGTGGGTGAAAGGGGGGCAAGCCTCTTTCTTTACCTTTCCTACGTTTTTGTTACTTAAAATAACATGCTCTAAGGTTACAAAGCCTCAGGGAAAGTGAAGCTCTTTTATTGAAACAGTCCATTGCTTAAAGTCAGACTTTACAAACACCGTTTGCTTCCTTTGCAAACCACTTGGTGAAAAAAGCTGGACAAAGCCTAAAATAATGGGGAGGCAAAGCCCCAAAAATAGGGACAGGTTTTAAATGTTGCTCTTATAAACTTCGAAAGTTACCAGAATAACAGGCTTTGTGTAATTATGTGCTTTCTCAAAGATATGAAGTCTAAAACTCAAATTCATGTCATTATTCAGTGACTTCAATCTTTAGTGATTTGACACAAAGCAACACTTTTTATGAGGGGTCAAAAATCTGGACAGCTTTGAAGTATTTCCCTTTGTGCCGCCCATGTTGTGCCTTTACATATTCTGCTGTGGTTTACCTGTTTTCAGTTTTTCCATATCCTTGAGTAAGTGCTTCTGCTGTTCTTGGCTGCGCCCCAACATGCCATGCCTAATCTTTGATAATTAAGATATCCTCCATCTGTTGACAAAGGTGTGCCTTTATCTGTTGCTGGTGTCACGACTGAGGAGTATTTCTTTCATAAGTAACATTTCTGCATCCTGTTACAGAACTTTTTGATGCATGTGCTGTAGGGTTCATTGTTTTATAAGACTGATTTCAAAATACTGCGTTAGTATTAGTTGCCTTAATTGATTTTGCTGCATTTTGTACCTTTTCTGTAGTTCCAGGTTTTTGTCTGTGTACCCGGAAGGAAGTGAATAAATGAAGGAGACAATTTTGGCTTCCTGGAAGAAGAAACACAAGTCAAACAGGTTACTGCATTAGGATAAACAAAAGAACGCAGTAATTGCTGGCCTAAAGGTTCAGTTAGAGAAAGTAATATAATGTTCAAAAGACTGTGATGTTAAATGTATGTGTAAATAGAAAACCGCATGATCAGCTATAAAAGGATGGTTGGGTGTGTGACAAAGGGAGACAATGCCAACACAAGCTATCTGGAATTTTGTAATAATTATATGTCATTTGTATATCAGCATGATTTATATAAGATGTTTGTGTTACAAATGTATTAAAACTGTATGTCATGTGTATGTCAAACTGCTGGTACAGACGTGTGTGTTGGAAAGGTTTTTGCAAAGTGCTGTTTAAAATGTAAGCACAGTATGCCTTGCTGGAAGAGAACAGAAATGTACATGCACTACTGTAACTGTTTAAATGTATATATTTTAACAGTGGAAACTGGAATACAGGAGGTTAACTTCAGTCCAGCAAAACTTCAGAAAAATAGCTGAAATTAAATTACTTTATGGCAGCAAGAGGCACAGGTCTATGCTGAGAAGCTTTCTTTACCATGTTCAGATACTACAGTTGTTTTATGACTTCCAGCATCTGCCAAAGATGTGAGGTCTGTGTATTTTCACAGGTAGATGCTAAATACTGCTACCCTCCAGCACTGTGGGGGGGGGTCACCTGAGATAGAGTCAGATGACAAGAGATTGTTATTCTGCAAGCCATCCCAGCAGTAATATCTGAGATATTAATGTGAGAGTGTCTCTTAGAGAGACAGAGCGTTTTGTATTCTGACCTGACAACAACTAGAAGATCCATTCACCACATCTGCCTTGCTATGTAGGTTTCTAGGGTATAGTAATAATTTCAGATTCAGTCAGGAATATAGTGAATCTTAGTTTAGATATTCTTCTAGATTTATTTGAGACTGTTCTGCAATGTTGTTTTAAATATTTCCTGTGGTTTTGAACTCTGATGTCACTGTGAATATATATCAAAACATCTAAAACCCATAACATCTAATTTCATAACATTGAGACCAGAACATCTAAAACCCATAATATTGAATTTCATAACATCTAACAGTACAAATCACATGAAAGTAACATCCCCTCCACATAGAACGACGTATAATGGCACAAAACTACCAAACACACTTTTTACTACGTTTCTACAGGGGGCTTGATACAGTGGGGTTAGGAAATTAACTTTTTCCCCACTGTAGTGTGATCTTGGAGTTGGTATATTTAATCTATGGGGGTGTGCCCCCCACATGGTGGTGCAGGGGGACTTGGCCCCCTTGCAGAAACATAGTAAAAAATGTGTTTGGTAGTTTGTTGTCGTTGTATATGGAGGGGATGTTATTTTCTTGTGATTTGAAGTGTTAGATGTTATGAAATTTAATGTTATGGGTTTTAGATGTTTCAGGTTTTAGGTGTTCTGGTCTCAATGTTGTGAAATTAGATGTTATGGGTTTTAGATGTTTCAAAGTAGACCCATGTATATATGTTTTGTTCTTTAATTATTTATTATTAAATATATTTAAACCTTTCATTTTGGCTGATCTGTGTAGAGAGATTTAAGTTCTGAGAGTACTTGCACATTTATTTGGTGATACTATGCAGGCCACTCCTAATAGCCTTGCTCTTGGTCAAACTACCATACGTATTAATAATAACATTACACAGTAAGGTTGGACACCCTTTGTTAAGGGCCTTAAAGTAGTGGATAAGGATTTGGCCGGTAGCAGTGATAACTACCTTATAGTCTGGGTAAAAGAGGGCATAGTAAACCTGTGCCAGCCTTTTCCAAGTGTGTGCGTTTGTCTGTATAAATCAAACCTCAGAGTGTGAATGTCAGCTACTTGGACAGGGATATAAAGCACTGGTTGGACAGAGAGGGTGCTGGCGGTCTTGGCTTGGCCACTCAGCTGAGATTTCAACTCTATACAGTGCCAGTGGGGAGTCTTATTGGGGATCTGGGGAAAGAGGGAGAATGCAGCCCCAGACTGACTGCGGTCTGTGTGTGCTCTTAAGGGAAATTGCACTTGATGCAGAGAGCTGCATCTGGAAATATTGTGTGTGTAGCTTGTTAACCTCCCAATGTATGTCCCCCACTCTTGCCAGTGGTGAGGATTGAGGCTCCTTGATTACTGGTCCAGTGGTGAGGCATCACAGGGCGCATGCATTAAAATGAAGTTACAAACCAAGATGAAGTAGTGGCACTGGGAAAACATAGTGTGTAATTTTAATGAAACTGCTGTTTGCACCGTATTGCCTTAGTGCTTTGTTCTCTAGTTCATTTCTTGGCTTGGTTGCTCTTTAGTTGAAGTCTACATATACCTGTGTCTGTGTAGGTTTTTACTTGGTGATTCAGTTTTCTTCCCATATCCCCCCAAAATTGTCAAGCTTCTAAATTACCCATAGAGCTATGTGTGCGTGCGAGTGTGTGTGTGTGTGTGTGTGTGTGTGTGTGTGTGTGTGTGTGTGTGTGTGTATTCTGTGACTGGTTTTGCAGCCCTTTTGGGGCATGTTACTTTGCCTTTTGCCCAGTGTCAGAAAAGGGTTTAATTCCCCACTATCCCTTAGGTGGATAGTTAGAGAATGATTGGATGTTTTCTCTTTCCCCTAGATGGGAACAGTGGAATAAGTAAAAAACTACATCCCCGTCAGTCTTTGATGTGGTGAAGTTATTTATGCAGCAGATATTTGAAAAAAAATATATTGTGATATAATGTGACCAAAGTGTGAAGTACAAAATTTGATGTAACACAGTGAAGCACAACCTGAACTTGTGGTGATAAAGCAAGATCATCTTACAGAAAATGTGGTCAATTAGATGCTACTGGGAAGAATTTTAGTAGTCACTTTATAGTGTCGTAAAAAGCAGACAAATAATTTAACTGCATTAGTAAGAGGTCCAAATTTCAGTAGAAACAGCAGAATAGTAAAACAGGTGTTCATATTTTTTTATTTGAGAAATTTCTTAGATGCAGTCTTGCAGGGCACCTGAGCTAAACTGAAGTTGGTAGGGATTAAAACCAGTACACGATGGAATCTTTATCTTCACAGAGTGTAATAGCTTAGGTTAATTATTTAATATGCACCGCACTACCCATGTCTTTATGTAAAACTTAGAGATACTAGAACGTGTGCTGCTTAGCATTATGTTGGCATCCATACTGATGTGTGAAAATTAGGGTAGAAATGAACATTTTTCATAGAGGTTCTGACAGTAGATGCTTAAGTTAGGATGGGAACTGCTGGCATTGGATCTTTAGCTTGGCAATTCTCCACCAGTCCTTCACGTTCAAAAACATATGTGTGCAGCTTGTATCATCAGTAGAAAATGTGCAGTTTCATGTGTGACTGCCACCTCTTTCCCCATTTTTCTTAGAAACCTGCTTGGTTCGTGTACAGTGATCTAGGTTAATTTGTTGAAAACCAGGCCACAAAATACAACTTTTTCAAGTCTGTATGCATGAAAAGCACCATCACGGAATATGAATTTATACTAAATATCCACTAATTGAAGGCAGCTTGTAATGTCCTACCTGTAGTCCAGGGACTTGGATTTCAGAATAAACAAAAAAGATGGCGAGACAAACAAATGTGATCCACAGCTGACCATAGATGGCTTATCTACCCCTCCTTTCCAGAGGAATAAGGCAGCTACTGCAGTTTTTAGAAAAACTGTTTCATTTAGTCTTCACAAATGGATGAGCGTTCTTGCAGTCAAATCTTAATGGTTTTACAGACTTCCAGTATGGTTGCACGGTGAGTAATAGCTTAATTCTAGCTCTCCCAGTGTGAAAACAGAAACTCAAGAGAGAAGACCAGTGGACTTTTGTGTTTCTGGGTAAATTTCAGTAACTGGCTAGTAATTACACTGTATGGATGTCAGGAAAAAAAAGAGTTAAGAAATACAGAGGACCTGAAGGAACATCAGCTACAAAAGGTGAGGAAGAAACACTGACTAGGAAAAGTATTGCAGCTGTTCAGCAAAAAGCAGTGCAAGCTCCAGACATATGATGTTCAGTAACTTAGAGGAAAGCATAGGACAACTGCACACAGACATGGTTAAAATAAAAAAAACTCTGATGGAGTATATCAACTCAAACAACAAAAGACTGGAAAAATGGAAGAAGCTTTAAACAGATATTCAGATGAGGTGATAAAACTGCAAAATATCAGAGATCAAAATGAAGAAAAGTTTGGTTGAATATGATACTGCTCAAGAGGAGATGTTTCAAAAAATAATAGAATTAGAGGGCAGTGCACCTAGGGGAAATGTGAGATTTTCATCTGTATCAGAGAAGCTGGAAGGAACAGACTATATTAATTTTATGAAAGCACAAATAAGCACCTGGACTGGTATTACCCAGCAGGGGTTAATTGAGAGGGCACATCATGTGGATGCTCCAAACCTGGCTATGAGAAAACTGTGTAGACCTTTAATAGTAAAGATGCAATCCTACCAGCAGAAGTTGTTTTTGACAAAACTCTGGCAGAAGGACAAAGTACTAAAAGTGGGAGACAACAGAATATTTGTTGAGAATGATTACTCATTGTACACCAGGCAGAAAAGGAGTAAAATTATTTCACTGTTCAGGGAATGTTGAGAAGCAGGTGTGAGATTCAAACAGCGGTACACAGCTATCTTCAGAATATGCTTCTTTCTACAAGTGTATAAATCTCCTGAACCGTATAGGTTACAAAAGAAGCATAAGTAGCAATCTCTTCAGCACAAACTGTTTTATAGTGGTAGTATTCTTTAGGTTATAGTTCTTAAACTGGATTTTATAAGTCACAGTAAACATACTAGCTGTTAGTGTAATATTTTTTAAACAACTTACAGAATCTAAGCAATCACTGAAGTTACACAGACTTTGTCAGCAGTATTTTGTTCATCCTGCTGGCTATTTTCATATGAGGCTAAGCAGTTCTGTCTATGCTACTTGATTGTTGAGATATTTAGAAATGCATGAAATTATGACAAAATTTATGACAATATTACATGAGCAAGAATTAATATTTCGTTAACTGCACTAGATAGAGGTCAAATTTCAGCACAGTTGCATTTGCCATTGTGTAATCTTTAAGATGAAGTCATTTAATACTTTATATGTAGTATGATTTTGAAATTATTAATGCAAATATGAGCAAGCAGTATTTGACACCTAGAGGTGTCAGTAAGGATGTAACTGCAGAAACACCTACAGGCGCCACCTGGCTGAAATGAGTTAAACATATTCAAGATAAGTCCAACAGTGACAGTCAGTTCAAGCAAGATAATGCCCTTTTCTTTATTTAAACATAACCATGTGTTACTGCTTTAGCTGAGCAAATTGTCCTGCTTCAGATACCAATGATTCCCTAACATTTTAACAAAATGTTTTTGCCATTTGGCTTATCTAGATCCATCTGAGAAAAAAATATAGCAGATTAAGTCCTTAGGTGTCCACCTTTTTTATCAGACTTTTATTTACTAGATTTCTTGACCAATTCATCCTGTTTTCATTGGAAGAGACTGCGATTTAGCTTTCTTAATATTAAAACACTTTTGATAGAAGTTTAAGTACTGAGTCCAAGCAGTTTAGCCTTAAGTGACTAAAAGTTTCAGTGGGAGGAGATATATTTCAAGAACAACTTGGACAAAGGAATTCCACTGAGGGAACCCATGCTTATGAAAGTCCACACCTGGAACAGTGTTTCTGAGGAACTAACACAGCAATGGAACAAAACACTTGAAAAGGCAAGCCTCAAATTAGTGGCCATCTTACTTGACCACAGTAAGGCCCAGAAGGATGCCACCACCAAAGAAATTCTGCCTGTGGGAAAGGCCTGCAAAGATAACCCAAGTCCACAGAGAAGTACCAGAATATACATAAAAGAGTCATGGACTTTGAAAAAAAAACTAATTAAAAGAAAATGGCCAAAATGGACAGAGACACTAAATATCATGAAGAATGCAGTAGGATTTTGAACGCAGCACTAGCAGACATACCAGAGGTCATCAGCACTCCAACAGGAGATTTTGCAGAAGTTGTACCCACATAACCACCACGGGACAGGATAGCAAGCAAGAGGACAGAACACTACTGAAGTAAATTAGGATTTTCAGAGGGCTCATTCCCCACACAGACTGGACTTGGCTACACAATCCCCCCACCCACCCCAAAAACAGCTATTAAGGGATGTCAACCCAGGGGAGAGAGAGACCCAGCTGCAACTATACCACACCAGAGAGCTACCATATGAAGGAACAAAACCACCAGAGGATCCCACGGTCACTGCAGGGACACCATGGGCAGAGGACATAGTATGGACAGGGAAGAGAGAACTCAAAGACTTAGAAAACTAACCCACAAGATAGGGGGAATGGCAAGATGGACAATGTAAAGTTAATATCTGGAACCATGCAACAAAACTCCTCACAGCAATAGAAGAACTGGTTTTAAGCAAGGGAATGATTTTTATCCCTCAGAGCAGAAATAATTTAATTAGTGTTGTTATTGATCTTAAACTTTGTTAGAAACCTCAACTTACAAGTATTTTTCAATGACAAACAAAAGAATAATATGAATGTTTAGAGTAATGTAAGTTCAGTTAAGTGGAAATTACCCAGTGACTTTTCCCCTTAGTATACCCCACACTCGCAGCCTTCAAGAGCAAGTGTGAAGTGGACATCCGAAAGGTCCTCAGTAAAGTTTCCAAAAATAAATTATACAATTTATCCAAAGAAGAGATAAAAACTTTAAAGAACCTAAGCAATGACAAAACTAGAAAGAGTCATAAAGGCTGAAAAGGGTGGGGGAGTTATGGCCACAAATACTGTCAGTTATGTTAACAAGATCAAAGTCAAGCTCAGTAATGAAAAGTGTTATAACAAAAAAGACCTAGGCACAGTGCAAATGGCTTACAGTAATATCTATGAAGAACTTAGAAGGATGCATGAGGAAGATCTATTAAATGCAGATTTTGAATTTTTTACCATAGCCCATCCAAAGATCCTGGACTTCTTTGAAATCCCAAAGCTACATAACAATATAGCTGACCCCCATATAGACCTATTATGGGCAGTGGCGGGTTGATAACAGAATCTGTCTCAATGTTCTTGAAGTTTAGATCAAACCATTTGCAGAAAGAAATCCTTTATATTAGACACATTGGATTTCCTCAAAAATATTAAATACGTGCCCATCAGTGACTGTTCACTGTCTTGGTAACCGTAGACATGGAAGTATTGTATACTTTGCTTCCACATCAGTACTGCATACAGGTCATCATTGAATCACATCTGAAAGACAGGTCAGCCCTCTCTGGAGAGACTGAGGTCCTTGGTAAATTTTTGGACATTCTCCTTCATAACAAGTATTTCACTTTCCATGGAAGTTCTGCAAACAAACCACTGGGATAAACATGGGTGAAGCCATGGCACCCAGCTTTGCTAATGTAACACTTGGGAAATGAGAGGAGAACACAGTGTTCCAAAGTAGGTACATGAATGCCATCAAATATCTGTGCTTTATAGATGATATTTTTATCCTATGGGAAGGAGAAGAATTCACCTTGAAAGATTGCTTGACTTCAGTAATCATTACACTAACTTCCTAAAATTCAAATATGTCTACAACAAAACAGCAGTTAACTTTCTTGACATCACTATGACTAAAGATCTGGAGAAGGGTAATCTAACTAACAGTCTCTTTAGGAAACCCACTCAAGTAAACATGCTGCTACACAATAGCAGCACACATACTCAAATCACAAAAAAGAATGTTGTGAAATTCCAGAGAATTTCAAAAGAATTACAAGATTTTTTCCACCAATTTAATGAATTTACAAAGGGACTTCCTTGCCAGGGGCTACAGGGAAAATGCTTCACAATATCCTGGATCCAATTAGAATGCTGAAGCAACAAAATATCCCATGCCTAAGTAGGCCCTAAGGTAGGACTACTAGGGAATTTTGACACAGATATACTGACAAAAATGATGAAAAAAGAAAAAGGAGCATGACTTTAACATTCACCATAGAGTATAAAGAAATTGCAAACAACTGGATCATCATTTCCAAGAACAAACAACTAGAAAATACTTGAACCTGGGCCCTGTTTTGTGTTCAGAAGGGCAAAGAATGTGAGAGACTGGGTCAAGAACAAAGGCAAAACCATGGAGGAAAACAGTGGGACCTTCAAATGGGAACAACCCTACTGTACCTTTTACGAATGTCTGAGTAACTCTGAGCATTTCTGTTACCCTAATTCCAACAAGATTTACTGGAATCACAAGAGGTGCTATTGTTTGTCATATATAGGGGCAAAGCCCAATGTGGCTATTGCAGATGTTTCTATGTGGACAAAACTGTTAACAAACTAAAGGTCAGAATAGCCCATCATTTATCAGGCATAAGACTTAAAGTGCTCAAAAATCCACTGGTAAAGCACCAGCTGGAAAACCCTGGACATGAAAGATTCAGCTTTCATATACTGGATAAACTAGAGATGGGGACTCTTGAAAGCAACATGAACACCATCTTAGAGAAGATGGAGCCTCACTGGATCATCAAACTAAATGTTTGCAAACCACCTGGACTCAGTAGTTGCACTTCTGTCAAAAGCATTTTAATACTAAGAAAGTTGAATAATGGTCTGATCTGAAGTAGTTAACTTCATTTGTTCATCAACCTGTGGGTATTGGATCCATATCGGATCCGAGCCGGCAGCTTTAAACAGCTAAGATCTGAGCTCCAAGCTCCTCCCCCTTACCCATAATCCCCATGCTATCCCTCTCTGACCTCAGATCTCGTTTGCTGCGGTTGAGTCAGCAGCTTTGAATGAATTCCAGGCATGGGAGTTAGTTTAGTGAGGAAAAAATCCTTTTTATCTACTTTTTCTTGTAGCATACAATTCTTGTGTGTTGCTCCCTAGTTTCTAGTCTCTTAAAATTTGTTATCTTGTTAACTGTTAAGTGTAGTTTATTTTTCCTACCCCTTCCCCCTGTGTGTGTGAAGGCGTGTGTGTTTGGACCTAGTGTGTTTTTTTTTCTAGTCATCATGTCTGAGGCCCCTAAAGCCTTCTTCTCTAAATGCACCGAGTGTGGCCATAAGCTATCCCCAGCGGATGGCCACACTCTGTGTGTTATCTGCCTTGGGGTTGGCCACCTCTCCTCAGGCTGCACTATTTGTGCAGCCTTCAACCCCAGGGCTTTAAAGGACAGGAGGACAAAGTTGATTCTGGCGGGACTTTTGCCCCTGGACGCGACTTTGTCCTCCTCTCCCTCCGTGGCACCTGCCGTGGCAGTGCCACCTTCCATCCCTGCTCCCCTGGCCGGGACTTATCCTCCCACCTCGGGCCAGGAGGAGAGGGAAGCGAGGCGGGAGAGGAAAAAAGAGACACATCACAAGTGGTGGGCTGAGTCTTCCTCCTCGGCTCCGCTGGCCAAACAAGCAGCCTCTCCCAGGGCCTCCGGGCCTTCTCCTTCCCGGCTCCATTCACCTCGTTTCTCCCCGGAGGAGGATACCCGGTCGCCTTCGAGGTTATCGAGGCGGCACTCCTAGCCTGCCTCGGTGGCCTCCTCTAGGTCCACCCGAAGCTTGTCCGATGCAGATATGGACCGGATGATGCGTAGGTTCCTCCAGGCCCAGCTGCAGATGGGAGTGTTCCTGCCTCCCTCCACCTTCAGGGGAGAGCTCGACCCCCTTTTTTGATCCGATTGCTCCTTCTCCAACCCACTTCTGGGGTTTGGAGCCTTTGGATCTGGGTAGCATAGGAGCCGGGGGAGGTTAGGCGCCGATAGTACCTCGTACTTCGGCTCTGACCGCACCCTCGAGTTTGTCGGGTCTGTTTACGGATCCGAGCTCTCTGAGCCGAGAGCTGAGCTTCGGACCTGGAGGTGTCAGTATGTCTTCCGCTCCATCTCAGTTGGAGCATACTGGCCCTTCAGATCTGATTGCTTCGGCGCCGGCTCCGATCCACACATCGGATCAGAGGAGACTGCTCACGGATCCCAGAGAGAGCAGTTCTCCTTCGGCGTTCGATGTTGTGGAGAGGGTATTGTCGAGGGATTCAAGACCCCAGGCTCCTACTACGGTTCCACCCTGCACTCTCTTTCAGACGGGCCTACCTTCCATCACCCGACCCCAGGGACAGCCTGCGCCTATGTCCCAGATGGTTCCCTTGGAGGAACAAGATGTGGTTGGTGAGGCCTCTTCGGACAGCCCCCCTGAGGAGGTTCCTCACAAACGTAAGTGCAAGAGGAGGCACTTGGACTCACCTGAGTCCTTGACAGAGGACACAGACTTAGAGGAAGGGGACGGTTCCCCAAGGTCACCCCCCCGAGGATGTCTCTTTCGGAGACATCATGGAAATTCTTCGAATTAGAGAGGGGTGGTCAGCCCAAAAACCTTCCTCTGATGAGTCTGTGTTTCTGCAGGCGTTTGATGCAGGCCCATCTAACTCTTGGGTGTCCCCTCCCGCCAATCACCTGGTAGATCTGATTACTACCAGGGCATGGAAGGAGCCGGACACTGTGGAGCTCATTCCAAAGAGACCAGATAAAATTCTCAGTCCCCCCACTGATAGGACATGCTGGAGCAAGGGTGCTCCTGTAGATGCCATGTTGGTAGCGGCCACCACCAGAAAGGAACTAGCCCAGGAGAGTTCCTCAGTCCATCCTCCTGACAAGGAGTATCGGACGATGGACTGCCTGGGGAAGCGGATGTTCGCTTCAGCCACCTTCTCTGTAAGGTCACTGAACTGTATGGCACAAGTGATACGACTCCAGCAGGATCTCATCAAGGAATACGCCGGGTCGCCCCCAGAGTCCATGTCGGCCGAGGATAAGAAAGTATTCTCAGCTCGAATGGCCACTCTTAAGTCCATTTTGAACACCTCTATGCGGCTCCTCTCCCATGCTACGGAAGGAGCCGCTAGAGCTAGCGGAGCGAGCATTGTCTTACGACGACATGCTTGGCTCCGCCATTGTGATTTTGCGGATCCCTTCAAGGCGTCCTTCGCAAATGCCCCTTTTGACGGTTCTTTGCTATTTGGCAAGGCCGTCCGCGACACGTTGGTCCACAGCGAGAAAGATGGGAAGACGTCTGCTGTCGGAGTCCGCTTCTCGGCTCCCCAGAGGTCCTTCTCCAGGAACCAAAGGGGACAAAAAGAAGATGTGGTTCCGGAAGTCTCAACAGTCCCGTTTCGTTCCAGACCTTTCGTCCTTCAGAGGCAGAGGAGGACAGGGTGGACGCCGGCCCAGAGGCAGAGGGGGACCGAAGAATTTCCGGTCAAGAAAGCCCTTTTCTGATCGGTCCGCGCAGCAACCCTGAAGGGTTACCCAACTGTTCCACTCTGGAGGCAGTCGGGGGGGGGGGCGTTTCTCGAGGCACCTAGCAGTTTGGGAGTCCATTACAGCAGATCGCTGGGTGCTTCGAATCATATCGAGAGGTTACAAAATCCCCCTTCTGAATCTCCCTCCCAGACCCTGGAGCCTCCCCAATGTTCCACCCAATCAAAGGGAGGCAGCAGCCACAGAAATAAACCAGCTGCTATAAAAAAGAGTAATCCAGCATGTCCCCCGAGACCAATCTGGATCAGGCTTTTACTCCAGGTTCTTTCTGGTGCCAGAAAAGACGGGGGAGTTAAGACCAATCCTCGACCTGTCCTTTCTAAACTTGTCAGTGGCCAGAGAGAAGTTCCGGATGGTCACCATTCAATCCATTCTCCCACTCCTGCAGGAGAATGACTGGATGTACTCTATAGACCTCAAGGATGCGTACTACCACATTTTGATGGACAGGCGATCCAGAAGGTTTCTCCACTTCCGGCTAGGAGCCAGCCACTACCAGTTCAGGGTCCTTCCCTTTGGTCTCACCACAGCCCGCAGGGTGTTAACCAAAGTCTTGGCAGTTGTAGCGGCCCACCTGAGACTCCAGGGAATACAGGTCTTTCCGTACCTGGATGACTGGCTCCTGACTGCCCCCACCAGGCATCTACTTTGTTCAGCCAGAAATTAATTCCTCTACTTGGCCTCCTGACTGGGAATCACTATAAATATCAAAAAATCTTCCCTTCAACCAGCCCAGATCTTGGACTTCATAGGGGCCAGGTTAAATACAAACCTATTGCAAGTCTTCTTAACTCCAGACCGGCTTCGAACTCTGATGTTCCACATACTAGCCCTTCTACACTCCCCGGCTCCTCCAGCGGAATTGGTCCTGAGGGCTCTAGGTTCCATGGCGGCAACAATCAACCTGCTACCTTTATCACGCTTGAACATGAGGGTACTACAATGGACCTTGCAGGTTCAATGGTCCATCCTGCAACATCCACTGAGTTCACCCATCCCCCTCAGCAGGGTTTGCAGGAAATCCCTACTCTGGTGGAGCCAGTCCCCGGACCTTCAGAAAGGGCGTTCCTTCTCTATGTCCCCACCTCTAGCCACAGTGACCACGGATGCTTCTCACCTCGGGTGGGGGGGCACTGTATGGGCATAACCGTCCAAGGCACGTGGACCCATTCAGAGACCTAGTTGCATATCAGTGTCCTAGAGATGAGAGCGGTGCTTTTGGCGTTGCAAGCACTCCAGGCCCTTCTTCCCTTAGGGACAATTGCAATTCAAAATGACAACATGTCAGTGGTCTGGTATATCAACAAGCAGGGGGGAACCAGATTCTACCCACTTTGTCGAGAGGCCATGAAAGTTTGGGAATGGGCGATCTCCACTAACCGCTTTCTCATAGCGACGCACATTCCGGGTCGGTTGAACATTTTGGCAGACAGGCCGAGTCAACCCATCCTCTCACCGTATGAGTGATCTCTGAACCCGAGAATAGCGAAGCAAATCTTCCTCAAGTGGGGTCAACCTTGCTGCAATCTCTTCGTGTCTCTGAATGCAAAATACAGCGAGTACTTTGCTCTAATTCCCCCACCAGGGGAATCCCCCAGAGATGCTCTGGTGCATGTTTGGCCATCCGGTCTACTTTATGCTTATCCTCCTCTTCCCCTAATGCTAAAAGTCTTGCAGAAAGCCCGTCGGTTGGGGAGCAGAGTGATCCTCATAGCCCCATTCTGGCCTCGTCAAACGTGGTTCCCATGCCTATGATCTCATCTAGTGAATCCTCCATGGATTCTAGATCCCACTCTGGATCTCACCTCTCACCCACTAGGGTTAACAACCCCGAACCTGGATAACCTCAAGCTCACAGCTTGGTTGATCCAGTTCCAGTAATAGCTAGGACTCCGGTATCAGGTCCTCTGTTAAGGCTATTTTAGTAGCCGCTCATAAACCTTCTACGAGAAAGGTTTATTACAGCAAATGGAAACGCTTTACAATCTGGGCGGAGCATAAACAATTGGATCCCCTTTACAGCTCCGACACCAGCAGTGCTAGAATTTTTGTCAATCTTATTCGACCAAGGTGCTAGCTCTTCTACGGTCAAAGTCCAGTTAGCCGAGATTTCCCATTATCATGTGGGAAGTGATCTCTGTCCCTTAGCTTCTTCCAAATTATGCAAGACTTTCTTAAAAGGCACTTTCCTCTTAAGGCCTCTGGTTAAAGATGCACTTCCTCCATGGGATTTAACCCTTGTTCTCCAGTCTCTGATGGCCCCTCCATTTGAGCCTGCAGCTTCGGGGGATCTAAAATATTTATCTTGGAAGACGGCCTTTCTCATTGCTATCACTTTGGCTAGAAGGGTTTTGGAGCTTCAAGCGCTTTGCGCCAAACCTCCATACTTGGTTTTCCATAAAGATAGAGTTTCCCTCAGGACCAATCCCTCCTTTTTACCCAAACATCTGAGCCCAATATCAATCAATCTATTAATTTACCAGTTTTCTTTCCAAATTATCAAAACAGGGGTGAATACAAACTACATTCTCTGGACGTACACAGGCAATTGAGGTTCTACTTGCACAGGACCGCTGAACATAGGAAATCTGAGCAACTCTTTGTATCCTTTGCTAAACCCTCTTTGGGCAAACCAGTATCAAAAGTTACATTGTCCAGATGGATTTCCCAATGTATACTTCTTGCGTATAAAAGTTCTGGCCGACCTGAACCTGAAGGAGTCCACGCTCATTCTACTCGATCAATTTCTACTTCTGCTGCCCTTTGGTCCAGAGTGTCCTTGGATGACATTTGTTCAGCAGCCACTTGGGCATCATCTCATACGTTCATTAACCATTACAAATTGGATATAATTTCCAGAGGGAGAGCATCCTTCGGCTCTGCAGTGCTCCGGAAAATCCTTCCATGAGGACCTCCGAAGTGTTTGGTAGCTGGGGACTCTGTCCCACAGGTTGATGAACAAATGAAATTAACTACTTCAGATAAAGAAGTTATGTACTCACCATAACGTTCCATCTGAGTAGATAAACTTCATTTGTCCGCAACCAACCCCCCCCCCCCTCTATCCATCCCCCTAACCTATAGTGCGTCCTAGAAGGATTCCATGCCCTTCTTTTCCGGATAACACCAGGTTAGGATGTGCAGGTGATTATTTGTTTTGTAGTGTTCTGTGTTACTATAGCAAACTCAATCTGAGGTCAGAGAGGGATAGCAGGAGATTATGAGTAAGGGGGAGGAGCTTGGAGCTCGGATCTTAGCTGTTTAAAGCTGCCGGCTCGGATCCGATACCCACAGGTTGCTGACAAATGAAGTTTACCTTCTCAGATGGAATGTTATGGTGAGTACATAAGTTCTTTTTTTATTGAAAACAAGATGAATTGGTCCAGAAATCTGTAAAAAAGTCTGATTTAAAAAAAAGGTGGACTCCTAAGCACTTACACTGCTATACTGATTTCTCAGATGGATCTGAAGAAGCCATATGGCAAAAGCATTTTTAAAATGTTTAAGGGAGTCCATGTTATCTCAAGCTGGACAATTTGTTCAGTTAAAGTAGTAACACATGGTTCTATTTAAACAAGGAAAACAGAATTATCTTGCTTGAAATGGCAGAGTTGGATTTAACTTGAATATGTTTAACTGATAATGATATAACACTAAGACTGTAAGAAGATGAGGGAGGATTAGCCAGTGTGGATAACCCACATCATTGATGGTATTTGGTCATATTCAAATGAGGCATGTTTTAATTCCACCAATCAAAACACACCACCATTTTGACATATCCAAATTAGGTGTATTTTACTTCAACCAATTAAAATACCTGGCTATTCTGATCCCTCACATCACAAAGCCCTTATAACCAAGGCAGAGTTGACAGTAAAATCATTAAGATTTGACTGCAAGAATGCTTATCCATCTATGAAGACTAAATAAAACAGTTTTTCTTCTAAAAACTGCACCAGATGCCTTATTCTTCTGGAGGTGAGGGGTATGTAAGCCATCTATGGTCAGCTGTGGATCAGATTTGCTTGTATCCCAATCGAAGTCTTGAATATGAATTTATCAGTGCACACATTCAAGGAAGCTACACAGAAGTAGATGCATGATTAAACTGTGCAGCACTCCCCTGTGCAGCACACCATGTCCATTTTATCCCATAAATCTCTCATTAACCTTAAGAGTAAACCAGTCTCTTAAATCTAAACCCATCATGGACTCCAACTCTGACCCAAACAGTCATTGCCTTCTGCAAGTTCTGCAGAAAGGAATTCAACTAGGAGACTTCTCAGTCATTGTTGTACTGTACTAAATGGAGTCATCCAAGTGTTCTTGGTGTAATGATGTTCACTGACCCTGAAATTAAACAGTTCTCCTGCTGCTGCTTTAGTGGTGCTTGCTTTGGATTCGCAGAGCTGTTCATGGTTAGCAAGCAGTATCTAATAGAAGACCAGTTATAGGTTCATAGGTTCAGAGGTTCATAGGTTGGTATTAGGCTATCAGCCCTAGGGACTATACAAGCCTAGCCATAACAATTCCCTGGCAATTTCTTCCCACAGTATTTACTTCCCTGGACCCCTGTCTAGCAGGGTAACTGACATGCTCCCCGGAGTGAATTTCCTATCTCCCATCCAGTCATCAAGGTTCCTTTTGAAGAGGGCCAAAGAGGTGCTCTGCTTGACATGTGTGGGCAGTCTATTCCAGAGTCTGGGGAGTCTCTGGGTCAGGAACCTATCCCTCCAGCATGTTTTGTTCATTGTGATGACGAGGTTTAGATCCCTGGAGCGTGCATATCTGAGGGATTGGGATTTCTTTAAGTGTAGCATGTCCAACAGCTCTGGGTTTGACATGGCCTTGTATTTAAAGCAGAGATCGCCTCTGAGTAAACGATATGCAACAGAGTATAGGTGGAGTTTGTTTAGACGGTCAGCATAGGGCATCTGCTTTAGGTCTGTGTTTCTTTTAGTGAGGTATTTCTGCGGCCTTTCCAGTTGTTGCAGATGTCTTGAGAGGGTACATACCAAACAGGGCCTTGTATTCCATAATGGGTCTAATGAGGAATTAGTACAGTGGGACAATGACCTCCTTTTTTCTGGATGAAAAGCCTTAGTGATGAGGTGTGCCACATAGAAGGGTTTCCTGACTGTTGTGATGATTAAGAGGGCAGAATATGGGAGTTTTAATAGAATTGTCACTCAAACTTACTCTTGAAGATACATCATTGTGATGAGACTGTTACGTAACCTTTTTCACTTTTTCCTTTGTAAGATTCTTTCAGCAGGCAACTTTCTCTGGTTGCATGTGGTCTAAAGGTACATGAACAATGTACATGAACAATCTGCATGGATGGCGCAGTGGTGCAGCGATAGCATTGTCTCCTCACAGCAAGAGGTTCTCCTGTTCGATTCTCAGCTGGAGTGCCTTCTGTGCGGAGTCTGGATGTTCTCCCTACATTCGTGTTGGTTTCCTCTGGGTGCTCCAGTTTCCTCCCATGTTAAAAGACATGTGTCTGGAGCATTTCTCCTCGGGCCTCTGCTGAAAATTGGCTACATTCCAAGTCGGATGTACATGGTTAACAAATGTAAAAATAAATAAAAAATAAATAATTTTAAGTCACTTTTTGTTACTGCTTCTGTAAAACAGTATTTCTTCCCTTATGATCTAATGTGAAGTGGAGGAAACAGCAGAGCTGCCATCTATCTCATCCCTGCCTTCCTTTTTTCATTTTATATATGAAAAAGGCTGTAGTGAATGACAGAAACTGCCACCACTGCTCACTTAACAGGATCATTCACTAGGCTAGATCATGTTTTTTCAGTGTACAATTATGGCAGTGGACTTTGACGAAGTGCATGTTGTTAGAGAATCAGGGTGATGCCCATCATATTGATCACTGCTGCAGTAGCCTTAGCTATATGGGTTATATCCTGAGAAGGATACAACAGCCAGCCAGCTTCCAGGGCTTCAGGGCACTTTCCACTTGCCCAGACTGTTGCTCAACCAGAGCTGAGATGACAGAAGACAAGTTTGGGCACCAAGCCCTTCAGAGCTTTCCTGCTGTTGCAGAAATCACTACTGTCAGGTCTTTCAAGTATAAAGGGTCGGCTTGTGCTGTTCCTTTGCTGGACAGATAAGTTTCCTTTGGGGAAATACCTTCCACATTAAAATATTGTAATTTTATTTACTTTCCTGTTTAAGAAAGTTATTTTTAAGGTAAGAGGTTGTGTTTTGACAGACAGTCATGTGACTTAACTGTACTTTTAAATGGGAGTGCACTTTTTTCCTGTCAGTTGGAACATTGTTTAAAGTAATAGAAAAACAATTTTCTATGGAGCAGTGGGGCTGGGAACATGTTTTAAAGTGCTTTTCACAATGTTTTATTGAAAAAATTGACTTTTAAAGACCTTACATTTTTACCAGTGTTTGATGCTTGCTTTCCCTGGGAAAGCAGGACAGTTTTCATTATGACAGTGGAACAAACTACTGGTCCCTCATTCAGTCCTTCTTCCAGCCACAAAAAGAAAAAGTTAACCAAACAACGTGTGCCACCACAGCAGTCTAGCAGTTTGTCTCAGCTGCAGGTGGGCAACTCTGCTGTCTCCATTGCTTGTTCCTCAGACCTACTAATTTTTTATCCTGTATCCCTCTGGTGTAACACCTGCGGCCTAACCACGTCCTCTGGCTGTTGGGATTCACTCAGGGGGCAAGAGAGAGCAACTTTTGTCAGTTCTGGGAGAGGGAACAGTAAAAGCTTCCCAAGCTTCCCAAATTAGTCAGAATGGTGTGACCATTCCTGAGGGAATGCTGCTGCCATTAATAATACAGTTTGCCCCATTATTCCTTTAAAAAAGACACGGAAAACTAAACATGTATCTACTCCTCCTCAATTTCCTTTAGACAGGAATACTTTGCTGGGTCTGGCCCAGGGGTTTAATTCAGGCTATTGGTCCTTCTTGTAAGGTGGTTTCTGGTAAAAGAAAGAGGAATACTACTTTTCCTAAAGAGATTTAAGATTCTGAATATGGACAGGAAGATGACGGGACAGATAAAGGCTTTTTTTTCTGTAGATGTTCATCATGTTACCCTGTTGCGGTCATTACACTTGGGTTATCCTGTCGTCAGGCGGTCCCGCAGTCGGCCGGATTTCCAAAGTCTTGGTCCGACGTCGGTTGCAGTCGCCTCATCCCTGACGTCAGTGCGCCAGGGGTACATATATTGCAACCGACGCCATTTTCTCCAGTCTTTATTTCCGCGCGGTGCCGGAAGCAGAAGCAGTTCGCAAGTGCCGGTTGGCTGACTCCTGAGATTTTCGAATTCGAATTTCAGACCAAAGTCTTCTATAAAGCTAAGTACCCCATTGGGGAAACTTTTCTTGCCTCAGTCCGATGTCAGAAAAAGTTAACAATTGTATTTCTTGTGGGAAGCAAATACCTCATAAGGATTTTCATTCTTATTGCATACCTTGCCTAGGCCCTGATCACGACGTCACTTCTTGTCGTTTTTGTGCTGGATTTAATAAATGTACTATTAAAAGACGATTTGATTTCGCACGACACTTTTTTGGCAGAAAATTTAATTATAACATGCCGTCGGAGCTTCCGACTACCGGCGTGCACAAAAAGCGCAGGGATAAGGATCAACAGCCCAGGCCTAAGCCCGATTCCGAGGCCTCGGTTGATCCGGTCTCCGGTTATCAGTGAGGCTCCGATGCAGCCTCTGACTACCGCAGTTCAAGAAACCGAGACCGCTACAGATATTGTGACGGAATGTACTAGGCCGACGCAGCCTTTTACTTCAGGCCCTACCGACGATTTACCTTCCAAGGACGTCTGTGCTTCTGAAACGCCATTGGTTTCTGAAGGCTTTTTCAGACCGACTACTCTTACAGTCAAAACGTTTTCCAAGTCGAAGACTCCTTCCAAACCGAAAAAGGCTTCACTTCAGTCTCATGTTCAAGGCCCTATGCCTAAGAAACAGATGCTCAAGATGGCTGAAGATTTGATTTCTCTTATCAGGGGTTCTCTGCCTCCTCCTGACAAAAGGCCTAGACTGGAGGAAGAATCTGCTTCCTCTGATCAACTGTCTATTTCTTCGGATTCCTCTGAGGACCAAGACTATTCCTTCTCTCCTTATGAAGATTCTGATGCTGAGGACTCTATTCCCTCAGCTTCCCCTCCAGAAGATTACTCTTTTGGGGAAACTTTACACACTATGAGGGAACATTTTCACTGGGAAGGTCAGGATAACTCTGATTCCAAGAAAAGGCTCAGAGAGTTTCTTTTACTCCCCCAACACAGACCTCTAGCCATCCCTCCTGTTTTGGACATTGTGGATGATGTCTATTTAGAATCCAGTTTCAACCCTGACTCTCTGCCTTCTGTTCCGGCCAAGCCTGACAGATACTACAGAGTACCTGATTCCCAAAAATTTCTTTACAAAAGCCCAGTAGCTGACCCAGAGACTATCTCCCAGGGTCCCAAGGGGGCTAAGGCTTCCATGGCTAAAAATCCAGTACCTTCTGAAAGGGATTCAAGAGCACTAGGCAGATGGGGGAAAAAGGTTTACACCTCAGCCACTTTAGCTATGAGAGCTCTAAACTGTCAATTTCATATGTTTAAGTATCAGCAATTTCTGATCTCTCAGTTAAAACAAAAGATAACCACCTTACCTCAACAATCTGAAATGAAAGAAGTACAGGATTTGTTGCACGCCACCGAGCAGGTAGGGAAACATACCTTGCAATGTGGGTTTGATTCTTTAGAGGCCTCCTGCAGAGCAGCTGTCACTGGATCAGTTATATGCAGGCATGCCTGGTTAAAGGAACAAAGTCTGCCTGATCATGTTAAAGCAAAACTACCAGATGCTCCCTTAAAGCAGGATGTTCTTTTTGGTGTTAAAGCAGAAGAAGTTTTAAAGAAAATGGAAGATAAGGCAAAATCAATGCAGATAGTCAAAGATTTCCTACAAGTACAACCCTCTCGCTTCAGCAGAAACTGGCCAACAAAAAATTGGTCCTTTCCAGCCACTGACGGGCCTCAAGGGGCAGAGGACAACCACAAGCTCAGTATAAACCTCGCCAATGGGGCACTCCAACCCAGAAGGGAGGAGAAGACAGGTCTCAACCCACCAGAAGACAAACTCAATGACTGGCACCTCAGCTGGCCAAACAAAACTGTTTTGTCAGCCCCCCTGGGGGGAAAGCTAGCACTATTTGCAGACAACTGGCACATGGTCACAAAAGACAAACTAGACATAATTTTACGAGGATACAGATTCCACTTTCACATCTTGCCAATAAAAAGAGGAATGCCACACCTGCCACAAAATCAAAGGGCAGAGGCTCAAAAACAAATTACAGCTCTCATGGCCATGAGAGCCATTCAAAGGGTACCAACTCAAGAGCAAGGCCAAGGATTTTACTCAAGACTCTTCCTAGTACCCAGAAAAGAAAATGCTTGGAGACCAATTCTGGACCTTTCAATTCTAAACGCTTACAAGTTCCCAAATTCAAGATGCTAACACTACAGCAGCTACTTCCCATGTTGGGCAAGGAAGCATGGCTGGTAACGTTGGACCTCAAGGAGGCATACCTGCATGTCCCTATCAGACAAATTTGCAGAAGATACCTCCGTTTCATTGCAGGTTCAACCCATTATCAATTCTCTGCACTGCCCTTTGGCTTATCTACTGCACCCAGAGTATTCACAAAATGCCTGGCACCAGTAATTGCATATTGCAGACAAAGAAGAATTCAAATATATCCATACCTGGATGACTGCCTCATTCAAGCAGAAAGAAAAGACATTCTCTTACAACATCTGGCTTTTGTGAAGCAACTACTGAGTTGTCTGGGGTACACAGTAAATGAAAAGAAGTCAAAACTAGTACCCTCACAAAAAAATGAAATTCCTGGGTGCCAGCTTGGACACAACGGCCCAGAAGGCTTATCTTACACCAGACAAGCAATTACTACTGACTCAATATTTCAAAACAATGGCAACAAAGACCCAGTTAACTACAAGAAAAATTCTGCAGGCTTTGGGCTTCATGGCATCCTGCATTCTGGTAATACCATTTGCAAAACTGCATATGAGGAAATTATAGTGGTACCTAAAAAGCGTATGGTCTCAACACAGCCACAGCTTGGACACAGTGATATCTCTCATTCCCTGCCTTCAACAGGAATTTCTATGGTGGGCACAGGCATGTCACCTCAATAAGGGTCATCCTTTCACCTTGCCCCCACCCAGGCAAACAATCACAACAGATGCTTCAGACTATGCCTCGGGGGCACACATGGCAGGGCAATGCATTCAAGGCCTATGGACTGCAGAACAAAGAAAACTGCACATAAACCAAAAAGAGATGCTAGCTGTACAGAAAGCTCTGACAGCCTTCAAGGATCTACTACAGCCTGGACAACTTGCAATAAAGACGGACAACACCACGGTAATGTGGTACATAAACAAACAAGGGGGCACACATTCCTACCCTCTTTGCAGGCAAGCAATAATCTTATGGAACACAGCTCTGGCCTACCAAGTCCAGTTACAAGCTCAATTCCTGCCAGGACAGAAAAACACATTGGCAGACGACCTAAGCAGAAACATCAAAAATCCCCACGAGTGGAAGCTAGACCCACAAATATTTACAATGATAACTCAAAGATGGGGTCTACCAAATATAGACCTGTTTGCCAGTCCTCAAAACTACCAGCTGACAAAATTTTGTACAAGGACATTCCACCATCAAGCTTGGAAAGTGGACGCTCTCTCCTTCAGTTGGAAAAACCTGACAGCATATGCCTTTCCTCCATTACCTCTTCTCACAAAGGTTCTTTTGAAGGTCAAAAAGGAGAAACCATGAATGATTCTCATAGCCCCAGACTGGCCACGCCAGCACTGGTACCCGCTATTGAAGAATATGGCTCACAGCCCACCATGGATATTGCCTCAAATACCTCATTTGCTCACGCAGCAAGATAAGCAGATTCTACACAGCCAGATCAAAACATTAAACCTGGCTGCATGGTAAATCAATTAAGCATCCAACCAGCCCCTCTTTCACAAGCAGTGCTGGATGTTATTCTAGAAGCCAGGAGGCCAAGCACCAGGAAGTCTTACTCGGACAAATGGAAAAGGTTTTCTGCTTGGAATCAAGCTAAAGGCCAAGAGACAACTCAGCCTCATATGCCTCACATTCTGCAGTATTTAGCTGAGATGTTGCATAAAGGACTTTCCTTCTCCTCAATTAAAATCTATGCTTCAGCTATTTCAGCTCACTACGACACGAATCCACCTTTATTTTCAAATCCTCTCCTAAGGCAGTTCCTCAGAGGGGCAAAAAACATTAGACCACCTAGAAGAGCTCCTACACCAACATGGGACCTCAATTTTGTTCTGGAAAAACTAACGTTACCTCCCTTTGAACCAGCTTTTTCTGCAGACCTTCAGTTCCTATCTTGGAAGACTGCCCTACTCCTGGCAATAACTTCTGCTAGGAGAGTTTCAGAATTGCAGGCACTTATGGCAGTGGAACCTTACCTCATTTTTCATCAAGACAGAGTTTCTCTACGAACTAATCCTTCCTTCATGCCTAAGGTGGTTTCCAGTGTAGCTCTAAATCAAACCATCCACCTACCCACTTTCTACCCCAATCCACAGAACAAAGGTGAGAGACTCCTGCATTCCTTGGACATTCACAGGCAGCTTTGTTACTACTTGGACAAAACTAAGGCTTTCAGAAAAACTGACCAGCTCTTTGTTTCCTATGCTACAGCCTCTCAAGGGAAGGCCATATCCAAGCAAACCATTTCTAAATGGATAGGCCATTGTATCCGATTCTGCTACACCCATCATGGGAAACCAGTTCCTCCTACCATTAGATCCCAGTCTACCAGGGCAACAGCTACCTCTACAGCCTTTCTCAGGAGGGTTCCTACCAAGGAAATCTTAAAAGCTGCAACTTGGAGTTCAGTGCACACCTTCACCAAACACTATCACTTACCTCTTTGAAAGTCCAGGGCAGGCTTCGCCACTGCAGTTTTGCAGGGCCTCATTGCCTCCACTAACCCTCTATGATGCCTCCACCCTACCTTAGCTTTGGGACTCAACCCAAGTGTAATGACTGCAGCAGGGTAACACGATGAACATAGTACAGTTTTGTACCTACCATAAATGTAGATGTTCGAGTGTTTACCCTGCTGTAGTCCAGGTTACCCTCCCTCCAACCCCTCTGATCTACTGGCTAATCCTCTGCTATGCCTTACTGATGTATTTGCTTATAGCTGAAGGGATTTTCTGTTTGTACAGTGTTTACACTATTTGGTACTGATTTGGATCACCTTTTTGGGGGCACCTGACATCTGAGGCAAGAAAAACTGAAGAAAATGGCATCGGTTGCAATATATGTACCCCTGGCGCACTGACGTCAGGGATGAGGTGACTGCAACCGACGTCAGACCAAGTGGGACCGCCTGACGACAGGATAATCCAAGTGTAATCACTGCAGCAGGGTGAACACTCGGAACATCTACATTTATGGTAGGTACAAAACTGTACTTTTTCTTATTCATTCTCAGAGGAGAGTTCAGTTTTTGATTCTCCATGTAGAGTTTTCTCTTTCCCTGAGACTGTTTCCGGAATGTACCACTGCTGTCGGGGAGAACACGGAGGTTTATCAGTCGCTCAGAAAATACTGTAAGCTGTTACAGAAGGAAGTTCCAGAACTTTCACCCATTCCTCCAGTTCTTTCAGCTCTAGAAGATGTGTGAGATTGCCTGTAATTTTCCTGACAGTCAGTCTTTTATGTTTTTATACACTCTTCCCAAACCTGACTCTGCAGCAGTAGCTTTTAGTTAACCCTCCTGATTCTAAACATATGGTTAATTCCAACCCTAGTCTCTCTGACAAGGATGAGAAAATTATTGTTAAATATGGGAACTAAGTGTATGCTTTTGTTAGGTCTTCTGCTACAGTGGTTATCAAAAACTGTGATGAAAGGGTAAGTTAGTATATACAGAGAAGATTTATCAGCCTTTCATTTCCAAAATTTTTTAAGGATTTCTCTAATCCTTCATCCAGTTTTGGCAAAAAAAAAAAGTGTCAACAAAATTCAGGTAATGAGAAGTTTAAGAAAAAATGGCAGAGGAAATGCAAAAAGAATTCCACCCCCCCCCCCCACACCAAGGACAGTCCAACAAGACAAAATGACTATTTAAGAGACCCCGATCAGCTTCAACTGACTGCTTGGATGATAGGGTCTTAATTCCCTTTAGGCACTTGTTTACTGAAGACGTGCATCAGGTGCTAATGGAAGCAGGAAAGCTTGCTGCTAGAAAATCATATATTAGCAAATGGAAAAGGTTTTTCTAGTTAGTGCCAAAAACATTACAAGCACCCATTCAGGGCTAGTTGTTCTCTGGTTTTGCAATATTTGTGTGTTGCTATCCTATAGCCTTTTTTACTCCTCCAACAATGTTCTTTATTGTCCGTTTCAGCATTTCTGGCCATGGATCCTTCTCTTTCATAGGTTCATAGGTTCATACTAGGCTATCTGCCCTAGGGCATTTATAAGCCTAGCCAGAGTGTGTTTGGCTTTCGCCACCCATTTCAATGCATTTTCATGTCAAAATGTTATTAAAACGGGTTTTAGATATTTGATTTAGATGTTTTAGAAGAAAACCAGTTCCCCCTCCTTGGGATCTAAATCCTGTTGGAGAGTCTTGCACTTGCTTCATTTGAACCAGCTAGTCTGGCTGACTTGAGGTTCTTAATATGGAAGACTGTTGTACTGATTGCACCGATCTCTACAAAATTACCTGCATTACAGGCTGTTATGGTGAGCCAGCTTTTTCTCATTTTCCACAGAGACAGGGATTCTTGGAGAACTAATCCTTTTTTTGCTTACAGTAGTATCCAATGAAGGAGAAAGGATACTCAATACTTTGAATGTCCACAGACAATTCAGATAGTATCTTGATAGAACTATATATTTTAGATCTTTGGATCAAGTGTCCATTTCTTGTGAGGATAAGAAGAAGGGACAACCTGTGTCAACAGACCATTTCCAGACCATTGTTGAAGGTTATTAACTTTTGTTATACTTGCCACAACAAAACAGTTCCAGGAAGGGTTTACTGCTCATTCTACCCGGTCCTTGGCTTCATCTATGACTTTTGGAAAAGGGTTGGATTCTAGAAGTATTCTAGAAGCAGCAACATGGTCCTCTCTGCATACAAGGCATTTCAAGCTTGTGTCTTTTTCTGTGTCAAGATCGTACATTGATAGGTCCATTCTCCAGGGGTTTCTTGGACCCTTTGCCTTCTACTTCCCAAACGTAGTAAGCTGGGGTAGTGTACCCATCAGTATGACGATCATGCTACAGTAAGTTCATATGATCATACCCTCTCCCCTCCCTCCATCTCCTTTTTTTTGGGGGGGGGGGTTATGCTAGGGTGTGGATATTTATTTTTTGTTGTTCCTAGCATTATCCTTTCAAGGGTCAGCTTCCCTGTCTTTGTTGGCATGAAAGCTCTAAAGGGCTTGGTGCCAAAACCTGTCTTTTTAGTAGCTCAGCTTGAGCTAACTAATAGTTTGGACATGTGGAAGTTGGCCTGAAGCTTTAGAAGCTGGCCGGCTGTTATATCCTTGGCAGAGTGTAACCTGATCATTTGAACATCTGCTGTTATGGTAGGTTTACTTACACAATTGTACTATCTCTGATAATTCTATCAGCTCCTGATGGTTTGAGAAGCAAGAAGTATTCCACCATTTTTAGAAAGGATTATCAATTTCCAAGCATTTCTCAGATATTGAAGTTAAAATGGGAAGGAGAGGAGAGTCAAGGTCCAAGATAGTATTCTTACTTCCTGATTAGAATTTCCTTGTATTAAAGATTTATTTACTCCTTGTAAAAGAAAGCAGTTATATATTTTTTATTATGTGAAATAGCTGTGAGAGTAGCTTATGCATGAAGACCAGAAATGCGTAGTAGAAAGTTGTGACTGTATGTTCATGCATTGGGGACCGATATTGGACTTAAAATTCTAGCAACTGTACTATGTGGCAACTTGAGGTCAAACATTCTAGGACCATCACTTCTCTCCCTTCAGAAGATGCATGGGGGGTTTGACAGCAAGTTTACTCATTTCCTTATGATTTAGACTGACATTTCTTAGATAAGAATTTTGATCAACATTTTGTAGATGTTTTTCAGTTTGGTTCTTTATAAAAATGATTGAAATAATAGTAACTAAAGCGTGTTATTGCTTATGATGATTGGTTACTCCCCCATATCCATCGTTGCAGTTTTTTCTTTATGATGTCACATTACTAGCCTAAGAAGAAAGTCACAGCAGAAATGAGTTTCTGATCATGGCTAGTGCTCACAGACGGAGCATTGCACTGCACAAAATAATACAATGTGCAGCAACATGCGGTAAGAAGACGATTCAGAAACACAACTACTGGGGTCACATTAGGGAGAAAAATAGAATGGAATGCAAAGTATGCATAGAAATGAGTTTCCAGATGCATATAAAGAGTAACAAATACGGAATGATCCCATTAAAACATGGCAGAGTGATTCAGAAACATAAATTAGGGATGCTGTGCTGCAGTGATCACCTGTTATGAATACCAGGATTTGCCATTTTGCAGGATACTAGATTGTCTGCAGTAGAAGTTAATGTAGCAGAGCAGAACATGTTAGTGTCCACTCCGTTTAGAGTCAGTATCCACAACATGATGCACTGCAGCCAACCACAGCAATGCACATAGTACCATCAGCACGTAATTTTGCTGCCAGTTGTTTGACCAGCAGATTATCGAATACATCTATGCGGATAATCCCTATTGACTTCTCTGTGGATAGGGAATACTTTACAGGAGCATGTTGAATTGTGTCATCTCCATGTGGAATCAAAGGGGATGCATGGACAGTCTATCCCAGTGAGCACTTAAGGTGTATGTAGTTTTAACCATCCTAGCTATAAGGCCCTGTCAGTGACCTACTGGTGACACACTAGACATTTTACAGGCATTAGCATCACATGTCCCTCACCACTTCCTCAGTATTATGCTTTAGCGTATGGAGGAGCATGCATGATTCCTAAGGTCTGCACAAGAGCGAACCACCACAGAGCAGGCATTATACATCCTTGCCTATTTGACTGAGGTTCCGAAAGCCATGGATTGCAAATATGTTGACATCAAGATACCATATAGTCCACAGGTTATCAGATAAATCTATAGGAAGGGCTTCCATTCTCTTAACTGGCAGGTGGTTTGTAATACGTAGGGTATAATGTTTTGTGTATCACGCAGATAGTTCCCATGATTCTTGCATCTGGCACTCGTAACCTGAGTGTATTTCAAGGATGGTGAAATTCAACAAGGTTATCTGCTAGGTAGGTGTCCATGCAGGTGAATACAGAGACAATTATGTACAGTTACTATGCATTCAGGTGGCAGGACACATGTAATGGTTTGACCGTTGTCTGTTGTAGGGGATACCAGATATTTATTAGAACCATGGCTCTGAGCCCTGTCCTTAAACCCCAAACCATGGCAGAGGTGGCATATAGTACTGCACACAAAGAGACAAATGTGATGGAATGTGAGCTTGTTTAGTTTAAGGGATGCTTCTCCTGCCTAGCTGCAGCTAGTGGGGCATTGCAGTATATCCATCTTATACCCGCAACAAGATATTTGTATTATTCACCATGTTGCATAACAATCTTGTGCAAAAACAGCTTCAGCAGCATGGCAACAATGCAGCAGAAGCTAGTATACCTTTTGGAGCAGTGGTTGAGGAGAAAGGTAGAACTAGTCAGAAGAATAAATCACCTCAACTACACCTAGTGCAAAGAAGCATTGGTGGGTGCAGTACATCGCAACATTGACAAAGAAGTGGTGCCTTGCCCACAACTATAGGGTTTGACATACACAACAAAGAATAGAAAGCTACATGCATTATCAAACCCAGGTTATGCAGTACAGTGCAATGACTGACCACGCTGCATGTTCAATATTACCTAACTCTCACATGTTAGGGGTTTGACAGGACACAGTCATCATCATTTGCATAGGTGGGGGTGTGGACACGGTAACAGGTGACAGCAAAGTTGTCATATGGGTCAAGGTCACGGAAGGTGAATGTGGCTACCAAGCAGTCTGGTAGTAGGTTTATAACAAGACAGGGATCATATCATCCAGTGGAACTATTGTGCTGCAAATGTTGGTACTGTGTGCATTGCAGTGACCTGCAGATGTGGTGCTAGATGTGGTTTAAGACAGAGACACAGTAGAATTATGGGAGCATGTCTGAACACCATGATGGGATGTCCTGTATTTGGACCATTTGAAAGCATAAAAACAAGGTACTTGTGGCAGCGTAATTAATGACAGCTTCCTGCATGCAGAGTGTTCAATGGCAGAATCTTTGAGTACCATGTGGATATCTGTATGTGTTATTGTGCAGGGCACTGCAGCTGTAGACCACAGGTACATATCAGACCGACATGCAGAAACAGTTGTCAGCAGCCAAACCTCTACATCCAGACTACCACTGGGCATAAGTCCAGTCTCCTTCCCCAGTATAGGGACATTAAGAACTTTTCCACCTCTGTAAACCACTTCTGTGTTGGTGGTCTGTCTCCTGTAGTGGACATTTCATTGGCAATGTCCCATGACTATTTCTTGACATGCAGTAGCTTGTTGTTTATCCTTCAGCGATCTTGTTTTAGACTTATGGCCACCCTACAGCATTAATATCCTGTACCACGTTTAGCATATGTGTTCCTGAGTAGGTTTGTCCAGTTTACCTCTGGTCTGAATGCATGCAGCATGTGTAGAGTGCCTGAAGTAGAACCTCATCTCCTGGTGATGAACTTTTCCAGTTATTGCCTCTTTTGTAAGCCCATCAGCTGTAGGATACACATCGGGTAGCGTTTGAGTCTGCTGTTGTGCCATGACACATGCCCTCTTTCTTATACCAGCTTCAGCTGCAAGCATATTATGCCAACACCCCATTCTGTATCAGCATATTGAAACTCTATAATATACTGTGTACTGTCCCTGTAGCTCCACAGTATGTGTTTCCTTGCCTCAGCTAATGTACAGAGGCCCTTGTGTGGTATGTCCTAGCCTATCCTATATGCAAATCGTCACTGGTATTGTGGTTGGTTCCCACACTCGCATACAGCAGTTCTACTATGTCCCTGTTGTTTCTGTCCACTATGAGTGCTTAGAACATTGTGAGTTACATTACCAGCTGTCTTATCTTCTTTCAGTATGCCTGTTTCAAACTCCAACATCCTAATGCAGCAAACTCCTGATTCACAGTTATTCATATTACCAAGGTGTCTCACAAAATGATGGTACCTCTTCATACTGTGCTAATTTGAACCACAGGGTACAGCGGTTAAGTTAATGAGGGACTTTACTGCAGTTGTTTCTAAATCACTATCTTGACACATTGAGCTGCCTTCACCAAGAGACACTACCGTGCCCATCCTGGGGCTGTGCACTTGTATGCCTGTACACCACAGATCTGTACTACAGAACCATTTTGCAGTGCCTCATTACTGCACTACATTCTGCATTAACTGATATCTAAGAATGCTTCTGTATGCTCAAGGTCACCATTTTGCTCCATGAGAAGACCTGAGTTACCATGCCTGCTTCAAATGCTGGAAACAGCATGATTCCTGTGCTGTGCCCAAGGGAGAGCAAGATTTTCTTGTTCTTCCTCAGTAGGGACTTTCAGGTGCATCTGCTGGTTCAATGTGATGCCCCTTTGTACAAGATTGATGTCTAGTGCATGAGTAACAGGACAGTGAGTGATCAAGCAGCATCACCCATTTTAAGGAGCTTAAACATCACTATAAATAACTGTTTAACATCATCCCAACCTGCTTGGATAGTGAGAAGCTGAGGGTATGGATAGACAGCCAGAGTTTTTCTTTAAGCATCTTTTCCCCCTTATTTTTCCACAGGTCCACCACTGTACCTACTTTTGTCTTTACAGGGACTGGCAAGGGGAGAGAGAGAGAATATGAAGAGATGATGAAGGAGGCAAGAGAACCTCTGATGACTGCAGAGTGTATTTGATCCTGTGGTAAAGATGGTTTGCCCGCTCCAAAAAGTAGCTGTAAAGGAGAACAATGATGGTCAATATTTGCTGTTCTCCTGTATTTTTGGACATTTTTTTTTATTCCAGGACTCTCACTTCTGAGATTCAGCTCTACAATAGGGAACCATGTACAAGTATCTTTTCTTTTTGTTTTCCTTCTACAGGCCCAGTTGTAGTGATGGCAAAATAGCATTGGTATGCTTCTCAGGTTTAGCTAGTCGCCAAGGGCATTGGGTCGCCAGTAGTTGCCAAACCTGCTGGTCAGCAGGGGGGAAAAGCAGTTTCTCTGATGAAAGTGATCCAGAGAGCTTATTGGTGGCATCTTTTTTCATCTACTCAGAAAGAAAGAAAGGAATTAATTGGAGACTATTTTTCTGATAGTGGCCCAGAAAGGTTCCTTGTGGTCAGTTGCATAGAGTGGTGACATCTGAGGTGTGTCCACAGAAAGACACCTGCCATGCAGTCATAGAGTGCCTTCTGGCATGGCTGGTTACGTCGAGTGACTGGCATCTTCTAGCCATCAGGCCACTAGACGCACAATCTCCACATGATATCAGCCACAACAGTGACTGTAGTCTATGTGGGATCTTCCATCCATGTGGTCATCCACCATGTGCTTTACTCTCCATACGTTGTTTATTGCCCAATCCTTCCCATCATCAAGAATTCAATCTCTCTGTCCTTCCACTCTTTTCCATACTGTTTGTGTCAGTACCCCATCTATGTTTGCACTTTGTTTGTAAGCCCCTGCAACTTTACTTTCTCCCTTTATCCTGCCTACACCTATTCTTCACAGCCTTTCACAGCTACCCTCCTCTTTTTTATGAAATATTTCCTATAATAATAAAGCCCCACCCCCAGCAGTTATTCCTCATAGTTACCAATGTGTGCTTTTCTCAGTTTGCCATTTCCACTTTTCTAATGTTCCTATTTCCTATTCATTTGTATGATGAACTGTATTGGCACTGTGAAATGGTAGCCCTCCTTGCCTATCCAAAACTGGGCATGTGGCTGTGATGAATTGCTTCTCCGTGCATCCGAGGAGACATGGACTCAGACATGCTTCATGTGATATTGACCACTCCAGTCATGC
Source organism: Protopterus annectens (assembly GCF_019279795.1). Lineage (NCBI taxonomy): Eukaryota > Metazoa > Chordata > Ceratodontiformes > Protopteridae > Protopterus > Protopterus annectens. Next base: position 724,253,127 of record NC_056735.1, read on the forward strand.
ACTCTGGTGTTGAGACTCCTTCATTGAACCTGTTATTGCCATTCATACCCAAAATGTGGCTCAACTGATTTACTGTGCAGTCCATTTTGCCACCTTTTGGTATTGTGCAAGCCCTAATGCATATCTAAACAGCTATGGTCCACATTGTGCTACGAGATCGTTGATGTTAAGCACCACACAACTGCAAAGCACTTGCCTATGAATCTCAGTCCATCTGTAGGTAAGCTTTTTTTCCTTTCATAAAGCTGTGAAAAAAAATAAATTCACCACATAATCATTTTTTGCAAAATTCTATAAAGTGCTGTACTTCAATGTTGTGGGTAAAGTTTACTTTTGCAGGACTTCCTGTAATACCTTTTGCTGTAGTATGGATAGAGTATTTTTTGTCATCCAGAACCCCTTTGCTTTACTGGTATCATTGTTTTGCAATCTCAGGAGTCACAACTTGTATTTGTTTTTTTTTTTTACATTAGTTGCTTAGCTGGAAATGACTTGGGAATATTCTGATTTTTAACATTGTGAGTATTGTTGCAGAGCGTAGATTCTGAAAACTGGCCACATTCATTTTGTTTTTCTTAAATAGGATGCAAGGAAGACCAGTGGGGGAACATACTGTAACGGAGTGTGCGTTGTGCACTTAACTTTGGTGTACTGTTAACCGATTTTATTTTCACAAAGGGAGCATTGAAATGCACTGTGTAGATATGCAGCCAAAGAGGATCAGGTCTGGGAAGGAAAGGACCTGTGCTTGATGTTAATGTGCTTAGTCATTGTAAATAGGCTACAGTGAGTATGTGAGGAATTAATAAAATATCCACTCTGATGGTATGAAATGACCTTTGGAAATGAAAAGAATCTAGGATTTGGATCAGTTGTTTCATGGTGAGTGATATATGTTTTCCATTCGCAGAGGAGACTTCAGTCGATATTCTGGAGCATGTATATATATAATGGAATGCAGTTTGCAAGGATTTAGAAGAGAGAAAAATTCTGGTAAACAAAAAAAATCTGTTCTATATATTGTAAAATAAACTGAAAAAAACATGGGCTTCTGGACAAAACATACATTTATTTTCAAATGAAATTGCTACAATGAAATGGACAGTCTGGCACATTTTGATCTCAACCAGTTGCATAATACGCTTAATTTCATTACTTCATTTTTTTCTAAGAAGCAGTTTGAAGGAGGGTATATCATTTGGCCCAAGCCCAATAACTGCATCAGGAAGACTTCAGCAGTAGTTTTGCCGCATAAAAGTAAAACAGCTTCCATCAATGTCTATGAATTGGAGGCACTGGGAGTTCTATATTTTAGCATGAAGGAATGTCTGTGGTGGACAACAGCATCTAGTGATTTTCTGTGCATCAATGAGTGACACTTATTGCGGAATTCTTTTACTGAAATGTGCCTTTTCTCTTTCTTACTGTACTGTGAAATGGAATAGAAGGCATTCATTTCAATTCCTTGCATAGTGTTTTAGAGATACTTGATGGACTGAAAGTGCATAGTTACCAATAAGTTCATGCCCTTTTTTTTTTTTTTTACAAGGCGTGACTGTCTTACTTGATCACTGTATTATGATACAAACGTATGGGAGGTAAAAGAGCTGCCAAAAGATATGTAGTTTTGGTGTCCTGGTACTAAGTTGTACATATCATTTTGTGTCTTATTGAGATTTCTCTAGGTGCTGTGCTTTCCTCCGATATTACAAAAAGGCATCTTAGATGAACTGGTAGTCATACAGATTGCCTGTAGATGTGTGTGTATTGTGTGTTCCTGTTGTAAAGCAGACCGTTATGATATCCAGGATTAAGTTCACTGCTTTGTACTGATTGAATGGGTTAGACTCTGGTTCGCTCATTACCCCCTACTGGAATACATGGGTAATCAGAGCAGAACCATAACTAGTGTGGGGCAGAGGTGACATTTGCCTTGGATACAAGGAGTCGGGAAGCATGATTGGACAATCCGTTTTAGTTTTTGGCTCCTCACATAAACATGAGGGTAGGCAATAGAGGGGAGGTTGTTAAGAGGGAAGGAGCATCAGATCGGAGAACAGACTTTTTTTTGTCTCCTCAACCTAGCATTGAGGGAAGTCAGATGGGGGAGTAGAAGCAGGCAGCAATAAGCCAGCTATGGCTCTGAATCAGAGAAGGAGTGAATGTTTACCTGATGATGTAATAATACCTGTTATGTTCATCCATTTAGGATAGGGTTTCCTCTCCAAAGCAATTTCAGTTTTGTCTAAGGCAATCAAACAAAACAAAACTTTCTTTATACCTTCTGGTCATCCTTGAAAACAAAGGCAGCAGTGTAGTCTGTTTTGTATTTCTTTGAAATGTCTGATAAACCCTGTCCAGTTTGACTTCATTTACCATTTCACTGGCTTATAGAAAAACATGCAGTGCCACAATGCAATGCTTGTTCTTTACATTCTTAGACCATATTTAAATAAAAAAGCTTTGTAAGCTTTTTATTAAATGTATGGCCCAAGTAAATTTAGGCTATCCCATGGTGACACCACCTTGAGGATAGCATGGGGAGTGTCAATAAATTTTAATGGATATATCTTCATTCTTGTGTGATGCTACATCTGTTAAAGTTTTCAGACACACCTAACACTTCCTTACTGTGATGTTACTGAGGATAAAGTTTGTTATTTGCAACCAGAAGATGAAAAAGTTAGCTGATGGGGAGAAACTTTTGTTCGGCAATTTATGCATTATGTACCATGGTACATAGGTATATTTTCCTTCAACGGCAAATCACCTTAATAAAACCAGATATGTAATTGAGAGAGTTAGAAACATGGATGGTATGTAGACTGTTCTCCTTTGCTTGGATTGTAAAAGCTGGACTGCAAAGCTGATCCTAGAAGAAAATGAAAAGATAGGTGTGGCCATTCCACCATTTGAAAATTGCAGTCCCACATTTGATTCCATGTGCCTGTGTTCGCATACAGTTACTTTAATCAGACAGAGCTCATGGGTAGCTCCTGAAAGGAAGCACTTGTACCTAGTAGGATAGCTCTGCTAAATGAGTAAAATACTACCTTTTCTACACTCCCACTGTTTTGTCTTTCCAGTAAAATAAAAAGAGAGTTAGAGTTGAAATGTAACGGCCCTTTACTAATTATGTATATCTGTGAAGAATGGAGATTGTTGCTGAATTGCAGTTTATAAAATTAACTTTTCATTTTTTTTTTCTACTGCATGCTTTGAGGGTGGTAGACTAAAGAAATATTTTCAAATGGCTGTTCTGCAGAGTTGCAGTGTACATACCATGACATTAACTTCTGTGCTGAAAACAATTTCTGCTGTGAAGAGGCAATAATGTAAAAGAATGTTAGTGAAATTACCATTATTTGGGAGAAATTCCTTGGCTTGTCAGTATATTAAGGCTGAAGAGGGCTACCTGTGTTTATTCATTGTATTATTCTGTCTGGCAGTTTTACTATGAATTTCTGCACATAAAAAAGGGCAGGAATTACTCCCCCCCCCCCACACACACACACACACACACACACACACACATTGTTTAGCACTGACTCACTCTGTTATCTTATAAATGTAAAAAATAACTAGCAGAGTAAATGAGATAATGGCATAATGTATGCTACTCTTTGTCCCAATGGGCAATTTTCCTGTGTTTGTGAAACTAGGAATAGCTTTCAAGGACGAGGATGCCTGCAGAACATATAGATGCTGAAAAGTGAGAATATGGTTGTAACTGGTATTAATCTATGCCGCTTTGCTCTGGTTTATTTATGCAGATGTCAGGAAATGTGCTGCAGTGCTTAGAAATTGATAAACACTGTGGAATTCTGGAGACTTCATTTCCTGGATAAGATTCTAACCCTTGATCCATAATTTTTCTTGGAGATTTTAAAACAGGTTTTATTGCTCTTCAGTGAGCTCATGAATTATTGGCTCAAAGACTACCAATGTGTACACAGATACTTTTGTGTTTTTTTGTTTAAAAAGAATTCTTCCATTATATGCGTGTATGCCTTGAAATTTCATTAGGTTTATGTTTTCCAGAGTACATTTGCAAGGGTACAGTACACACTTCACTTTGTCTAAATCTTATGAAAGGGGGTTACTGCAATATGCCTTTTAATCATCACAAATACTACTTTATTTATTCATGCATTTGTTCCCCAAGTAGATGGACTGGTCTTCAGACCAGAAGTATAGAATATGCACAGTAATTTTAAATGCAGTATAAAACATCCTTAAATTCTTAGGCAGAAAAAGTATGACATTGCATCAAAAGTATCTTAAATAGTTGTGTTTTCCATGATTCAATTTCTGCTTGTTATACTCACCTGGGAGAATGTTTCTTCAGATGTGCATTATCAGTAGAGATTTTACATTGATAGGGCAGAGGTTGCTTGCAAGAAGAGCCACTTGCGTGTCTCCTTATCCAATTGAAAGCTTATGCAGAATGTTCCAAGATTATCCTAGTAGATGGTTATCAGACTCTACAGTTTTGCTATAATACATACTATAAGCCTATTTTCTGGTACAAAAAGGTCCACTCAGCTAGAGAACATTTGCTGTGTCTAAAGTTTTATTTATTTTTTGCCCTGGTATGTGCTGTTGATGTTATCAGTACAGCTGATTAATGTGGTCTGCTGTCAGTAGCTCTGTAGCATATGTGTGTGTGTGTCTGTGTGTGTGTGTGTGTGTGTGTGTGTGGGGGTGGGGTGGGGTGGGGGGTGGGGGGGGGTCTACTTCACTTGCCTAAAACTCATTTGACTGACACACAATTGACGTAAATTTCATTTGACTGACAACTCATTTGACTGACTCCCATTTCACCGACATTTAAGACCTAGACTTGTGGGTTTTCCTTCACCTGTGACTTGTTGTGATAAAAAGAATTACCGTAACTTACAGCGCTGACTGTTAGAATTCTGATAGTCATGTAGAAAGTAGTGTTGTAGAGTTTCTAAATGTGGGTTTGTCTCTCTACATTTTTATGGGAAGCATCTAAATTAATTTGGCGAATATTTTGTGAGTTCCCAGCAGTAGTGGCAACGTGTAGAGTACTGTAAGGCAAGTTAAATGTATATGCCCTTTTCCCCACTGTAGTATGATCCTGGAGTTAGTATATATAATTGGGCCTAGTATGGTTGTACATTGTCCCTTTTCGATGTTCTGCAGTTTTGGTGATGCCATCTTGATGATGTGGCATTCGATACATTGAAGTAGACCCAGTATGTATACATACATGCACTTATATATAATATGTATGTGTATATATATATATATATATATATATATATATATATATATATATATATATATATATATACATATACACACACACACACACACACACACACACACATGTAGATATATGCTTTTTTCATTTCTAATGTGATCCTATTCACCTGTGCTGTGCCTGCAACTGGTCCACTGAGATCCGTATACTGCGTGAGTAAACAAATATAAATAAATACCTTTGCAGGGGACTATAAGCGGATATGATGTGCATGTTTTCCATGGGACCACTGTGATTAGGGGTATACTCCCATAAGGTGGACCACCCGCAAGAATTTGCTTGGACTCTGTCCTGATGGACTTCCTGTTACCATATCTAAATGTTACGTACTTGCTGTCATGAAAGATTTGGAAGAGAAGATCCATCCTCTGTATTATAATCACCTGCCTTCCCAAATCTCTGGGATACTTGTTCTCAAACCTCTCATTTTTGTTTAGTTTAAGGTGCCTTTGTTTGCAATACCAAATATCTGGAAAGGCTTGTCACTGTGGTGGTTTAACGGATAGAGGAGGATGCTTGGCGTCCTGGGAAAGTTTCACTTGGCAAGCAGTCCTAACACTCGCTAGCCTTAGTCCTGCTGTTAGCCGATGGACCTGCTCTGCCTGATCCATTTTTATGCTAAGTACCTAACTTTGTTTCATTAATAGAGTTTTAGTGTATTCAGTTCAGAACTACTAGTACTATGGCATCTGATTTTTACATACTTTTGGCAGCAACATTTACTTCACTAGCACTTGTTCTAGTGCTTCATGGGAATTTTGGCACAAACCTTTCCCTCCACCACTCTTGAGACTACCCCAAGGGTTGCTGTCTCAGCCATCAGCTCTGGACAGTTGTCATCTACTGAGTCCATTTCTCCTCTGCTGTTCAACAGGAAAAAGCTTGTACAACATTGCTTGATGTTTGTTCAGTGATTTTACTGTCATGCTACTCTGGCTTCTTATGGTAGGTTTTGGTGTGGGACACAAATTCTAGCTGCAAACCATCATACAATTTTTCTTGTTGCCAAGGACAAGATCCCACTGTCATTGAATGTTTGCCATTCTAATCAAGCCATCTAGTGACAAGTCAGAAAGACATTAGAAAATATACATCTTTCATATGATTCCTACGTTGCAGAAGGCTCAGTAAGGAGTAAGACAAACAAAGGAAAAAGACAAACAAAGGAAAAAGTAAAACAAAGCTTCAGCCAGCCCCATTGAGGTCAAATCTTCCTCTGGATCTGTTTGACCTCCACTAATAGTAGTTCTGCACCACATCCTCCTGTGTTACTGCTTGGTCCTTTTCTAGCTAGAAACTTATAGATGTTAAGTTGTCCATCTCGCCTTCATTCTTGCTGGATGGGTTCGGAGCCGACCTCGGCTCCGACTCGGCCACTCAAAAAGCTCGAGAGTTGGTTCCACCGGCTTGAGGCTCCCCTTATATCCCACAATGCTAGGCGATAATACCTCAGATCTCGTTTGCCGCTACAGCTATCGAAGTGTGTTGCTTCAACCGGCTTCAGGTTAGTGTAGAAAACAGTTTAAAAACTTTAAAAAAAAAACCCTTTAAATTAGTTTTTCACTAGTATCCTCTTACTTTTAAAGGATTTTTATCCCTTCCTCCTTGTTTTTCTCTTCTTTTTACCACAAGAACTTGTATGTTCTTCCCTTAGGCCTTCGGGCCCTCCCATCCCTCCTTGGAGTGTATGTGTTTTGGTAGGGACTTTTAAAGATTTTTAAGACTATCTAAACTTATTAGTTTAAATTAGTTTTATTTTAGTCAATAGTGTAATCGGGGTGTTTGTGTTTGTGTGTGATTGCACTTGTTCCTTGAAATGTCCAAGGATTCAAAGGTCTCAGGCTTCAAGAAGTGTGACTCGTGCTGTCAGAAAATGTCTCTGACAGACGGTCACACTTCTTGTGTACTGCCTGGGACCTTTACACCTGCAGGACTCTTGTGCTGTATGCCATGGCTTCAGCCCTAGAGTCCTGCAGGAAAGAAAAAATAAGCTCATTTTACGGGGCTTGCTAAAGCCTGAGGGTCCCCCGACTGTTTCTTCGGGCAAACCTTCTAAGGCTTCTAGGTCTTCGACTCCAGCAACTGAGTCGTCACCTAAGACATCGAAGTCTGCTACAACATCGGCTCCGGCTGGAGCCGATGAGACTCAAACTCCTATTTCTGTGGTTCCCTCGGCTCCGGCTGGAGCCGAGGTAGTGGAAATCTCTGAGTCGGCTCCGATTAGACTATCGGAACCGACATCTAGGAAGAGGTCCAGGTCACCGTCCCTTGGCTCCGTTCATTCGGCTCCAGCATCTCCCTTGCTGTCTGAACGGAGCCATAGATCTCACTTCTCTAGGTCATCGAGACTTTCTGACTATGACCTTCAGAGGGTAGTGAGTCGACTTCTTAAGTCCGAGGCACTGGCCCAAATGCTTCAGAGCCCGACTCATCAGTCGATGCTTAATCCTATTTCTCAAAATGTTCCTCCTCCGACTCCTTTGAGCTCGGAGCCGGGGCGTTTCGGACCCGAGACTGTGGTAGCGTCGGAGCCGATACAGTTGTCTTCGGCACCGTCGTCGGCTCCGATTTCTTCTTTGGAAGATTCTCGGCGCCGGACTTCCCTCGTCGGCTCCGAGGGGGTGAGTGGCATCGGACCCTTGTCCGACCCCGCTGTCCCTCTCGGCGCTTTGGCACTGGTGAGTTCGGCTCCGACATCGGCCTCGGAACCATCACTGTCTGTGCCGAGAGAGGTTTTTAGCTTTTCGGAGCGGGGACCTCTGGCTTTGCCTGACAGGGGTGCTTTCGAGGTCATGCGGAGTGTGTTGGAACCTGGTTCAACTCCACAGTCGGCTCCGTCCGCCCCTCCCTCCTCGGTGCCTCAGGTAAGGTCTACTCACTCCCTCATCCCAGACCGCAGAGAGCCAGCTCCTCAAGAATCCCCTGTGGGGATCTCATCCTCCTCCGAGGCCTCTCCTGAATTGGCAGGGGAGCCCCCGCGGAAGAGAAAGTGCAAGAGGAAGCACATAGACTCACCCGAGTCTGTCACCTCTGACACAGATTTAGAGGGTTCCCCCTGTTCCCCTTCTGAAGATGTCTCCTTTGCAGACATCCTGGAGATCTTGAGACAGAGGTGAAATTGGCCAGCCCTTAACCCTTCGGAGGATGAATCTGTGTATCTTGAGGCGTTCGGCTCTCGCCCTTCCACCTCTTGGGTGTCCCCCCCCTTTGACCCCCTTATGCAGGTGGTAGCAAAAAAGGCTTGGACGGCTCCTGACTCTATGGACCCCACCCCCAGGAGACCTTCAAAGTTTATTACAGCACCAGCAGACAAGCAATTTCTGACTAAGGGAGTCTCTGTGGATGCTATGGTGGTAGCTGCTGCCACTAAGAAGGAACTAGCTGATCCTTCAGTGCCTGTCCATCCCCCTAACAAGGAATCTAGGTCCATGGACAGGTACGGGAAGCGGATGTTTTCGTCAGCGACTTTTTCAATGCGTTCGCTGAACTACCTCTGTCATTTCACTCGTCTTCAAAGAGACTTGATCAAGGAAGCTAGTGAGATGTTAAAGGATCCTACAGCTGCGGGTTTTCAGGACAAGATGAACGCTCAGCTGGCTACCCTAAATTCTATAGCAAACTCCTCCATGCGCCTCCTTTCATATGCGGCTGATGGAGCGAGCAGAGCCGCAGGTACAGGTGTGGCCTTGCGCCGGCATGCCTGGATGTGGCTATGCAATTTTGCGGACCCCTTTAAGACGTCTTTCACTAATTCCCCGTTTGACGGATCGTCCCTTTTTGGTCCTCAAGTGAAAGAAACCTTGACAAGGTGCGAGACTGATGGCAAAACTCTTTCTGCCATCGGAGTCTGTTTTTCTACTCCTTCTAGGCCTTACCCCAAGGGCCAGAAAAGTGGAAAGATGTGGTTCCGCAAGCAATCTCAAGGGGCTTTGCCTGATGCACAGAGTCGGTTCCCCTCTAGAGGCAGAGGGGGGAACAATAATGGTAGACGCCGCCCTAGAGGCAGGGGGGGTCCGCAGAACCAGGGCAATCGAGAAACCTTTTCCGATAAGCCCTTTCAGCATCCCTGAGGTGTTGCCCGGCTGTCCACCTTCGGAGGCAGTCGGGGGAAGACTTTCACTGTACCCAGAAGCCTGGCGTTCTCTAACTCAAGACAAGTGGGTACAGTCCATCATTTCCAAAGGCTATTCCATTCCATTCTTCCGCTCTCCTACTCAATCAAAAAAGTCCCTTCCAGATGTTCCACCCTTTCAAAGGGAACAAGCAGCGTTAGAAATATCAAAGTTGCTTGCAAAAAGAGCCATTCAATCAGTTCCAGCAGACCAGCAAGGATCCGGAATCTACTCCAAATTCTTTTTGGTTCCAAAGAAAACAGGGGACTGGAGGCCCATCTTGGATCTCAGTATCTTGAACAAGTCTGTCAAGAAAACAAGGTTTCGGATGGTCACGCTACAATCCATCCTACCCCTACTGGGGAAGGAAGACTGGATGTGCTCTATAGACCTCCAGGATGTGTACTATCACATAAAAATGAACAGACGCTCCAGGAGATTCCTCCGCTTCAGGCTGGGAACCAGTCACTTTCAATTCAGGGCCCTGCCCTTTGGACTCACCACAGCCCCCCGGGTGTTTTCCAAATGCATGGCAGTGGTTGCCTCTCATCTGAGACGCCAAGGATTCCAGGTGTTTCCATACCTAGACGACTGGCTCCTTACAGCTCCCACCAAGCATCTTCTGCTACTTGCCAGAGACTACACTTTTCACATCTTTCGAAAGCTAGGTATCTCAATAAATTGCGAAAAGTCTGTTTTGTTGCCTTGTCATGCTGTTACCTTCATAGGCGCAAATCTAGACACAGTCAGCATGTCAGCGAGACTCACAGAACAAAGGATCACAGACATACACAAATTGGTCTCTCTTCTTTTCCACAGCAACAAGATCAAAGTCAGATTGGTCCTGAAAGTTCTGGGGATAATGGCAGCTGCTATCCCTCTACTTCTATTAGCCAGATTTCACATGAGAATCTTACAATGGATGCTCTTCACACAATGGTCATACCAACAACTTACGATGTCCCACACCATTGTGATAACCCAAGCATGCAGGAATCATCTTCGTTGGTGGATCTCTTCCCCACAGCTCTTCTTAGGAAGACCCTTTGTTCCTCCCCCTCCGGTTGCTACTTTGACGACGGATGCCTCCCTTATCGGGTGGGGGGGGGGCATTCTCAGGGAAGGACAGTCCAGGGCATATGGCAACCTCACGAACGCCACTTGCATATAAATGTTCTAGAGATGAGAGCAGTGCTTTTAGCATTGCAAGCCCTTCAAGACTCTCTTCTGGTGGGAACGATAGCAATACAGACGGACAACATGTCTGTAGTGTGGTATATCAACAAACAAGGCAGAACCAGATCCTACCCCCTATGTCGAGAGGCACTCAGACTGTGGCAATGGGTGATTTCTTCTCAGCGGTTTCTGATTGCAACGCACATCCCCGGGAAGTCCAATATTATAGCGGACAAATTGAGCAGAGCTATTCTCATGCCTCACGAGTGGTCTCTGAAAAATTCAGTATTGAAGAAAATTTTTCTGAAGTGGGGCCAGCCTTGCTGCAACCTTTTTGCTACCCCCCAAAACAGCAAGTGCAAAGATTATTTCACCCTCTTTCCTCTACCGGGCCATCCCAGCAGAGACGCTCTAGTCCAGATTTGGCCCCGGGGACTTCTGTACGCATTTCCTCCCTTCCCACTAATTTCTCAAGTGATACAGAAAGCCATCGCTCAGAAAGCTTCCTTGATCCTCATTGCCCCTTACTGGCCTCGACAGGTTTGGTTCCCCTTTCTACACCATTTTCTTTTGGAGCAACCCTGGCATCTGGACCTAGTTCCAGATCTTTTGACCCATCAGTCGGGTCAGCTACATCGCTCCCTTCCCTCCCTGAACCTCACTGCTTGGTTCCTCCAGTTCCAACCCTAGCCAGGCTTCCGCTAATATCTCACTCAGTTCGAGATATTTTAATAGCTTCCCATAAATCCTCCACTCGGAAGATTTATCTTAGTAAGTGGAAGCGTTTCTCCTTTTGGGCTCATGGAAGGGACATAGATCCTTTCACTGCTCCCATTCAGTCGGTCCTTGATTTTCTAGCCGAACTATTCCACGCAGGTTCGTCTCCTTCTACTCTTAAGGTTCAATTGGCAGCCATATCTAACTTTCATGTGGGCATCTCGGATTCTGCCATCATGTCTCACAAGCTTTGCAAAGCTTTCTTGAAGGGAGTTTTTCTTCTCAAGCCTCCTATAAGAAATCCTCCTCCTTCTTGGGACCTTAACTTAGTTCTCACATCTTTGATTCTTCCCCCTTTTGAACCTGCAGCTTCCTGTTCAATGAAATTGCTATCCTGGAAGACACTCTTTCTGGTAGCCATTACTTCGGCTAGAAGGGTCTCAGAGCTTCATGCACTCTGCAGTCGACCACCATATCTGTTGTTTCATAAGGATAGGGTATCCTTACGGACCAATCCATCCTTTTTACCTAAAGTAGCCTCTGCGGCAAATCTAAATCAAAACATTGACCTTCCTGTGTTTTTTTCCTAACTATTCTAACAGGTCTGAACAAAAATTACATTGGCTAGATGTTCATCGACAATTAAGGTATTATTTGGATAGGACCAAACAGACCAGGAAAACTGACCAATTGTTTGTCTCTTATGCAGGAGGCAGAAAGGGCCTTTCAGTTTCGAAAGTATCACTCTCCAGATGGCTTACATCCTTGATTTCCTTTGTGTATGAGATTAGACACCAAAAGTTGCCTAACAGACCTAAGGCTCATTCAACTAGAGCTTTGGCTACCTCTACAGCCTTCCAAGACAGGCTGCCTATTGATACGATTTGTGCAGCAGCTACATGGGCTACTCCTCACACTTTCATTTCTCATTATAAGTTGGATTTAGCTTCTAGACATAGAGCTAACTTTGGTTCCACTGTACTCAAGAGTCTGTTCCGATAGGCCACCCGGGACAAGGTGCTAGGGACGCGGTCCCATCCAGCAAGAATGAAGGCGAGATGGACAACTTAACATATAGAAGTTATGTTCTTACCATAACGTTCCATGTTAGTTGTCTTCTTCTCGCCTTCTTTCTTGCGTCCCACCCTCCTTCCCCCTAGCCTGGACAGACCTAGAGGAGTTTGATTGTGACCTTTCTTCCTACCACCTATATTGTATATAGGTATATACTTTACTATGTATATATTCCTTCATCAGGTTATAGGTCACCTTCCTTCTGTCTTTTTATAGAGGTGGGTTTCCCATTTCCAGTTTTCTGGATTTCTTTTGGCTGGGCCTAGCTTACAAACGAGATCTGAGGTATTACCACCTAGCATTGTGGGATATAAGGGGAGCCTCGAGCCGGTGGAACCAACTCTTGAGCTTTTTGAGTGGCCGAGTCGGAGCCGAGGTCGGCTCCGAACCCATCCAGCAAGAAAGAAGGCGAGAAGAAGACAACTAACATGGAACGTTATGGTAAGAACATAACTTCTATTTTTGGCAGGTGGCTGTGAGGTTCACACCAAGTCTGCAATCTCCTCTTTCTCATGAACCCTACAGCAGGGTTTTTAGCTTTGACAACTCACTTTCTCTGTTATTCACAGCATCCTCATTGGATTCAACAGGACAAAGGCCTTTCTTTACTCCTCCTTATTCAGATTTCCTCATTAGTCCACTGTTATACCTGTTGCCATTTTTATTGGTTATGAACTTTTGGTTGTGGACCTTATGCATTCCCTGTTATTCACAAGGGATGGCATTGTCTAGTCTCGTGTTTGCCTTTAGCAGTGGCTTTCAGGCTCTTTGCCTGGTTGCAACCTTCTTTCTTAGTCCTCAGGCTTGGTATAATCCCGGATTTTCTGTGTAGTACTACAACAGCTGTCCTGCTCCCAAGTATTTTTTTAAACACCTTTATTGAATTATCACATGCAACATACAGTGGTATAAAAAGTTTACACACCCCTGTTAAAATGCCAGGTTTTTGTGATATAAAAAAATGAGACCACAATAAATCATTTCAGAACTTTTCCCACCTTTAATGTGACCCGCAACCTGTGTAATTCAATTGAAAAACATACAAATCTGTTAGGGGAAAAAGTATAAAAAATAAAAAACGTACAGTACGCTGGTTGCATAAGTGTGCACACCCTTAAACTAATACTTTGTTGTGTGTGCACACCCTTAAACTAATAATTTGTTGAAGCACCTTTTTTATTTAATTACAACATTCATCCTTCTTGGGTAGGAGTCTATCAGCATGGCACATCTTGACTTGGTCATATTTGCCCACTCTTCCTTGCAAAAGCACTCCAAATCTGTCAGATTGTGAGAGCATCTCTTGTGCACAGCCCTCTTCAGGTCACCCCACAGATTTTCTATTGGATTTAGGTCTGGGCTCTGTCTGGGCCTTTCCAAAACTTTAATTTTATTCTGGTGAAGCCATTCTTTTGTTGATTTGGATGTATGCTTGGGATCATTGTCACATTGAAAGGTGAAATTCCTCTTCATCTTTGGCTTTCTTGCAGACGCCTGAACGTTTTGGGCCAAAAGTGATTTGTATTTGGAACTGTTCATAATTCCCTCCACCTTTACTAAAGCCCCAGTTCCAACTGAAGGAAAGCAATCCCAAAGCATGATACTGCCACCCCCATGCTTCATCGTGGGGATGGTGTTCTTTTGGTGATGTGAAGTGTTTTTGCACCAAACGTACCTTTTGGAATTGTAGCCACAAAGTTCAACCTTGGTCTCATCACACCATAACACATTTTCCCACATGCTTTTGGGAGACGTGATTTATTGTTTTGCATATTTTAGCCAGGCCTGGATGTTTTTCTGTGTAATGGGAAGTCTGTTCCAGAGCATGGGTAGTCTCTGGGTTAGAAACCTGTCCCTCCAGTATGTTCTGTTTATTGTGGTAATGTGGTTGAGGTCCCTGGAGCATGTGGCACAGAGGGATTGGGATTTCTTCAGATGTAGCATATCTAACAGCTCTGGGTCAGACATGGCTTTGATAGGTCAAGCAGAGATCTCCTCTAAGTAGGCGATATGAGACAGAGTATAGCTGGAACTTTTTGAGTCTGTCCGTATAGGGCATGTATTTAAGGCCCAGGATCCTGTTAGTGAGGTATTTTTGTGGCCTTTCCAGTTGTTGTAGGTGTCTAGTGAAGTACATGCCAAATGGGGCATTGTATTCTATAATAGGTCTGATGAGGGATGAGTAGAGAGGGACTATGACCTCTTTCTTCTTGGATGAAGAATACTTTGTAATGAGATGTGCCACATAGAATGACTTTCTGACCACAGTGGCAATGTAGTTGTGAAAGGAGATGTTGCGGTCAACCTGTGTCCCCAGATCTCTTATCACACCTTTGGTGTTTAGTGGACTACCGTCAATGTGGTAGTTCATGGACACAGAGTTTTTACCAAAGGGAATGACTATGCATTTTCTGGCATTGAGCTTAAGGCCATGGTTCTGGCACCAGTCATTGGTTACAGTGAGGCCTTTTTGAAGAATGTCTACATCAGTTGGAGAGTCAATAATGGCTCCCAGTTTTCAATCATCTGCAAACTTGGTCAGCCAAAGTCCCTTTATATTGGCATGAACTTCAGAGAAGTGGATGCCAAACAGGAGAGGACCTGGACTAATCCTTGTGGGACTCCACTTGTAACTGGTCGCTAATCACATTTGAAATCCCCTACTTTCACAGTATGGGTTCTATCAGTGAGCCAGTTTGTGACCCACCTTGTGACATAGGGGTTTATGCCTAGTTTAGTGAGTCCATTTATGATTCTTGAGTGAGGGATGGTGTCAAAGGCCTTGGCAAGATCGAGGTAGGCTGTATGAGCTACATTGCCTTCATCCACAGCTCTGGTGACAGACTCGAAGAAGTCTGTCAGGTTGAGCAGGCATGGTCTACCTTTCACAAATCCAAACTGCGTGGAGTCCAGAGTTTGGAGATTCCCTATATCCCTATTTGTAAGGTCCATGATGATGCACTTCATAGCCTTACATATCAGACTAGTCAGGCTAATGGGGTGGTAGTTCCCAGGGTCTGTAGTAGTCCCCCCTTTGTGGAGTAGGATGACCATAGCGGTGCTTCATTCAGTAGGAACAAAGCCTGAAGTGAGGCTGTGATTGAACAGTGCAGTCAGGTGTGGTGCCAGTTCACTTTGTAATTCATGTAGAACACAGCCAGGATATTGTCAGGTCTCATGGAAGCTGTATTCTTGGCTTTGGACAGTGCAGTTGTAACCTGTGCAACAGTGATATTAGGAACTCGGTATTCCTCTGGTATTTTGATAGGCCTTTTAGGGGGGTAAAGGGGGGGGGGGTAAAGTTCGCACTGAACCTATCGGCCAGTATATTAGTAATATCAGTTGGCTTGGTATATGTGTTGTCACTGTGCTGTAGCTCAGAGCAGATCTGAGTATTGCCATGTTAGGTTATTGACATAACTATAAAATGCCTTGTGGTTGTCTTTAGTATGAGCTGCAATTTTGTTTTCATAGCTAGCTTTAGAGGATTTGATGAGGGATCACAGTTTTTTTCTGAGGCTAACAAGGGAGTGTTTCCAGTCTTGGGTCTTCACCTTTCTCTGCATTAGTTTCTTCCTTCTGTTGTAGAGTTTGTTTATGGTAGAGGACCACCAGATTGGCTTCCTTTTTTTTGGAGGAGAGGGTCTTGGTTCTGTTTGGTATGGCCCGTTCCATTCATCCCAGTAATACTCAGGGTGTCATTCCCCCTGCACCACGGGTTCACGTGCCTAGGCAGCAAGACATTTCCCAGTCGACTGGTGACACATGGCTGAAGTGACATTCAGCTGCAGAGAAATATGGCTGTTTGCAAATTCCCTATGGGCAAAGAGAAGCATACACTGCCATGCCCACAGCTTTAATAACCAAATGCACAGGGGGAAAACAATGTCCATGGTCTCCAAGGGAACATTTGAGAGCAGGCAGTATGGCAGGCATCAGCAGCAGGCTGGCCAGAGGGCATGTCAGTGGCAGTAAAAATGCAGTGCACAATGGGCAGTGCCTTTATAATTGGAGTGTGTGGATCACTATCCCCCTTCACAGTGTCTAGGGAACATTACCTAAAATGCATACTGGAGCATAAATGTGACTACAGTAGCATGCTGGATGTCCTCCATGCTGTAGCACACTTTTGCTTGTTGTAGTTTTATAAGTATGTAATGTACACTGAGCACAACACTCACTACTTCTCCTGCCGCCATGCATTTGGCTATTAAAGCTGTGAGCACAGCAGTGTGTGCTTCTCTTTGCCCACAGGGAATTTGCAAACCGCCATATTTCTCTGCAAATGAATGTCACTTCAGGCATGTGTTCCCAGTCAAATGTACCACAGGGAAATGTCTCACTGCCTAGGTGCCTGAACCCCTGCACTACAGACCCAGAAATAACCTTGACATTATTGAACAAAGACTAAGCGTGCCCTTGTCTGTGTGCTTTGGAGATGATAAAAATCTAGCAATTTGATGATAAAATGAAGTTATTCTAAAAATGCTTGCCTGGAGTGTGTTGGTTGATAGCTCAATCAAACTGTTTACTTTGCCAACAGGCTACTATATACATAATCATTGTGCACATATCTATTAAGTAAGATGTGCATACTTCAAATTCTACTCTACTGGAATGATTTATAATTCATGAATGTGACATACGCTAGTGTTTTGCCATATGCAGGTCTGACTTCTGTTTTGTAGCATTCCATACCACAAACTGATGCATAAACCTTTGTGACAGTTTTGTTACGCTTTGCAGTAGTCTGTTTCTCTTGAGGCTGCAGGCTGATGAATAAGTATCCATAGGTTCATAAGTAAGTACTTGGCTAGCTGCTCTTGTGGGCCATTTTAAGCCTAGTAAGTTTCTGTTTTGGTGCTTGAATTAACCTATTTTGTTTGCTATAATGTTAGCCTTACTCATCATATGGTCAGTAATTGTATATTACCCCTAATGAGAATAAATGGGATCATGTAATAGATAATTTGAAGAGCCCATGCATGGGATTAAGCACCTAGAGCTATCTCTGTCCAGAGCACAGTCCTGGGGTAAGATTTCTAATTCCTAGCCATAGATCCAAGTTGCACTTGAATATGGACAGGGATGAGCTTTGTTTTACATGGATGAGGAGTCTATTTCAGAGCAGCAGTATCCTCTTAGAGATATACCTGTCCATGCAAACTGTTTTGATGATGTTGGAAAAGAGGTTCAGATCCCTAGACTCTTTCTGATGTCATTTGACTTGCTGATGTGGACTAGATCTGTCCGTACTGGGTCAGATGATGCATTGTATGCCATACGCAGGTCACTTCTTAGAAGTCTGTAGGATACGGAGTACAGTGATGGTACCATCAGCTGTCCATGTAGGACATATTGTTTAAGCCTTGTATTGTTTTAGTACTGTATCTCTGTGGGTGCCCTAGTTGATGCATGTGTCTGGACACATATACATGCTAAAGGAGGCATTATATTCAGTTATTGGCCTAGTAAGTGCTGGGTAAAGGGGACAATGACATCTGTAGATGTAGTTGCAATCCCTTTGTTTATAAGCTACGCAATATATAGAGATATTTTTGAGACACTGAGCCTGTGTTGGTTGAAAGTTAGGTCACTGTTCACATAAGTTCCCAAATCCTGACCTACTGGGTCAACTGTTAGGGTTGTATTGTCAATGTGGTAGGTCCCCAGGATAATTGACTTCACAAAGGATAAAATAATGCATTTTTTTGTATTTTGTTTCATTCCATGATTGTATTATTGCTTTAAATTTTAGTTCAGTTGCTCACTTATTTTTTCCTTCTTTCGTCTTCTTTTACAATAAGCACCCAGTATGTAATCTTAAGTTTAGGGGGTGAGCACCACAGATGCCTGTCATGGTAAAGTAATGCAGTCTGCAGGATCCGGTAGATTTCTGTCTGGAAAGCATTGAAGTCAACACTACAAGTTTGTTGGTGAATGAAGCTAATCTTGATCTCCATGGTCTTGATGAATGTGTTTTGTTGTGTTATTAGAGTCTAGCTAAGGCACAGAGGATTTATATGGCAATAACTGGCTTTCTGCGACACCTTACCTCTCTGTGTACACCAAGACTTCCCTTCTGGTTGTGGCATAGGTTTTGTTTTACACAGCCAGTGGATTAGCATTGGGCACTAATGTCCCTTGTATATAGTCTAAGAATTTACATGCTTTAGTCATTAGATTTTCCCAGGCTGAGGTCAAAGAAATGACCTAGTTATACAGTCACGGCAGACTACATGTTGGTGATTGTCTCCCTGATCTGTCTGCACTGTTCAGCAGACATGGACAGTTGTGATTCCTAATCATTTGAAGTCCCTGACCATATGTCTCTGGAATGTTCTTAATTTGCATTGTATCCTAATGAAATGATCTGATGCTGAGTTTACTTTCATTTGTGAGAATGCATTGTTGCTGCTGTGGTGGTGGTGTAACAAGTTTGGTTGTGGTGTATTGCTACAGGATGTTCCCTTGCATTTCATTGGATAAATGTACTGACTTGGTCACTTAGTTATGCATAACGAGCACGTTTAATGTGCTTATCTGCATTATTTATTGCTCTATGTCCCCCTAAACTGATGCCCTTTAGTTAACTGCTAGTGACCCATCTACTAAAGCCATTCCACATAGGGAACCAGAAACTGACAATATAACTAGATATTCATCCATGAACCCAGAACTACGAGGCCCTGTGATTTCTACAAGTGGTGTTTACTAGACGTAGTCCACAAAGGGAATATCTTAAATATCTGTAAGAGGTGCATTTATACATACTGGTATAATTATTTATAAAGCATCCTAAAACTGGGCTCCCAAAAGACAAAGGAGCAGCAGCGTTTTGAACTATAATGAAGTAAAAGTCATTTTTGTTTCATTTTTATGCCTTAGCATATATAAAAAATAAAAATTCACTTCTGTACAGAAACGTGTACTCTTTTTAGGTAAGAAATCACAGCAGCATTATGCATTTGTTTTTGATAGCTTTTGTGTGTTTTATTCTGAAGACAATTGAAAGTTACAAATTTTTTCACTGTTTGTAGAAATTGCATCCTATCAATTTACTAATGATGTTTTGGCAAAATTTTAAATTAAAATATGTGTCTATTGCTTCAAGATGTTCGTATAAAATTTTCAGGATAAGAACCCTCAGTAATCTCTCCCCTTTATTTGCACAGCTTAATAGCTTTCCAGGAAACTTCACATCAGAATCTCAAATGTGTGCATGCTTGTCAGAACATGTAAAGTATGTATATTGTGTTGTAATGTATAAAAATACAAATGAAATTAATATTTCCCACAAAAATATATCAACATGTTGTGACTGGGTTAATTGATGCAGTATTCCTAATGGCTGGGTTATCACCACTCACATCTTGCCAGGGTACCAAAGCTTTATGGATTTGTACATCTGATGTGTGACCTTAGCTCATAAGCATAGGGGTATATATGTGGGTGTATGAGTGCAATTCCTAAGACTGCCTCTCTGCCAGCCCGAACACACGGGTTGCATATCTTTCTGGCTAATTGTCATTTGGTCATTGGTACCATTGCTTTGAGTATACAGAACCTTTTTTTAACCTTTCTAAATTGTTTTGCCTTATCAGTATGTGATGTTAGCTAGAAGGGGTAAGAGTGTGTGTAGAAGCAAATCCTGTACAAAGACCGCTTCCCCAGAGGTACCTATACCACTTAAGAAAAAGTTACAAAGACCTAGGCTGGAGACTCATTAGTCTCTATCTGATTCCAAAGTACCCACTGAGGTTTCAGAACCTTCAGTACATCTGATTCCATCTACTGAGATCTCACTGGATGACGAGGAATCCACAGAGAAAGGTGAACCACAAATTATCATGTCTGTTGGTCCAGAAGGCAATCCCCAGACACTAGTTAAGGAAGAGATCCCAGGTAAACGTATCAAGCTTATCTGAACCTACTTGCTTGGTTCAGGCAGATGTCACACCAAAAAAAAAGAAGCATCAAGAAACTAAGCATGCAGGTTCTCCTTCTCATCCTTCTATGGAGAAGGAATGGATAGACTTTTCTCAAGGTCTTTTGGCCCTGAAGCTTATTTCCTTTTTTTCAGCCCCATCTCTCCAGTACTTAAAATATTGCTGTGGATTCATCTTCTGAAGATGATGAGGCTTCTGTTTGTAAACATTCTCTGCCCTACTCCTGTCATATTCATTCTTCTGGCCAGGTCCTTTCTAGTGATGAAGATTCTGTTTCTCCTGACTGTCAGTAGAGGTAGCTTCTTCTGGAAAGATGATTTTAAACATGATGAAGCATTTTGAGTGGGGATCTAGTCAGCTTACAGTGGTCCAGAAAAGATACCACAACCTTTTGGAAATGGGCACCAACGCCCGTTCCCCAGTTCCTCCTATGAGGCTTTTTTTGGTACCTTTCAGTCCACTTCTGCTGCCCTTTACTCTCAGTCTCCTGCCCCCAATAGGCCAGAGACATTTTATAAAGTTCTTGATCTTAAATTTTTGTTTAAAAATCCTGAAGCGGGCCCCTCTGCAGTGTCTGTCTCTCTTCTGATAAACCTTCTAAGCTCCTTCCTAATTCCATTGCCCTCCCTTCAGACAAAGATATCAGGGCTATGGGTAGGTGGAGTAAAAACATTTGTACCTCCTCTACTTTGGCATTCAGGCATATTAATTACCAAGCCCAAATGACCAAGTATTTGATATCTATCTTCTATTATTTAAACAGGGTACTGGTGGATTCACAATGTACTGATTTGTAAAGAACAAATATTGTCCTTGATTAATCAGGTTACAAAGATAGCTAGATACACCATCAAATGTAGTTGTGATGCTGTAGAGGCTTCCCTTTGGGGGCAAATCGTTGGGACTGTCCACAAATTGTTTTGCCCTACCCCTCTCAAATAAGCTGATCCAGTCACTGTCCCTCTGGGAAACACACAAACTAATAGGTGCTTTCTGCTATTAAAAAGGGCTATGTCATGTCTTGGATAGAAATCCCCTCAGTAAATGGCATGGCTCCCCTTCGCCACAACCAGATCCATCTGCTTTCAGCCATTCTACAGGAATCACAAGCACAAGCCACAGTAGAACAAGTGACCAAAGAGTTTTTGGGAAAGGATATTTACTGCATACTCTTTTGTGTACCGAAGAAAGAAGGGCAATGGAGGCCTGTACTGGATCTCACTTTATTAAACACTTTCCTTGAAGTATCAACCTTCAGAATGCTTTCACTGCACACTCTGCTGCATTCATACTGCATCAGGCCTTTATAGTGTCATTATATCTCAAAGATCTCTACCTCCATATACTATTTCAATCCCCTTGCAGGAGAATTCCTCAGGTTTTGTACTAGGTCTTCTCATGTTCAGTTTACTGTGTTGTCTTTTGGGCTTTCTAAAGCCCCAAGAGTTTTTAACAAAGTGTATTGCATCACTGATTGCCTTCTGTTGAATCCAGGGAATCCAGATTTTTCCCTACTTAGAAGACCTGTTAATTCAAGCTTCCTTGTCACTGCAACATCTGTAGTTCACCCTCAGCCTTCTGTCATAGTTGGGGTTCACAGTGAACTACAAGAAGTCCTTCCTGCAGCCAACTCAATGCATAGTTTTTTTCTGGGATGTAGACTGAGCACAAGGCCTGTTTTCCTCAGGAAAAAGTACATAGCCGTACAGATTTCTTTCACAACCTTGTCTCCCTCAGCCAGTGGTCAGCCAGGAAGGTCCTAAG
The DNA here is from genome assembly GCF_019279795.1 of Protopterus annectens. Lineage (NCBI taxonomy): Eukaryota > Metazoa > Chordata > Ceratodontiformes > Protopteridae > Protopterus > Protopterus annectens. The sequence goes on from NC_056735.1 coordinate 724,275,209, forward strand.
GGCCATGTGATGCAGGGCAGGAACTAGCCTAGTGCATCCTTTAGCCAGACTGCTTGTGTGAAAAATCCAGTGGTACCAGAAAACATTTGGGTCCCAGGAGTCTCACCCTGTGATTCCGTTATTATCCTGTCTCAGAAGAGAAATGTCATGGTGGAAAGACCAAGTGAAACTCAACCCTAGACTTCCCTTCACTCCTGCAGCCCCAGTTCAGGAAATGGTAACCCTGGACAGGGGTGCACCAAGTATAGGAAATATGGCAGACAAAATTACTCAAGGAACACCTCAATATGAAGGAGATGAGGGCCCTCATACAAACTTTTCAGGTCTTTTCTCATATCTAGAAACCAGGCCCCCCTTCGAGTGTTAACAAGGATGACACAATGGTTGTGATACATAAGCAAAGAGGAACCAGTTCTTACTAGCTGGGCAGATTGGCGCCGACCACCTGAGACATTGCCACCCGGAAAAGTATGTCGCTAATAGCCATATGCATCCTATCACAGAACAATGTTTTGGCAGGCAAATTAAGCAGGACTTTGAAGGACATTCACAGATGGACCCTGAACAGTCAGATTTTCCTGGACATCCTTCACTGGTGGGAGACACCTCAGACAGACACGTTTGCCTGCGAGACAAGCAGCTCCCTGTCTCTGGCACCAAAGGCTGTTTCCTGTCAGCCTGGAAAATAGAGGCTTTCACCTTTCAGTGGCCAGGAGAATTCCTTTACACCTTCCATCCATTACCTCTCATTCCAAGAATTCTTTTAAAGGCCCAAAACAGAAAAAAAAAACTCTTGCTAATGATTCCCTTTTGTCCAAGACAGCATTGGTTCCTCCTCTTCGTCTACCCTGGGACATTTACTACAAACTGCCACTTCAAGTGGACTGTATCACACAGCAGAAAAAGTCACTACTGCACCCCAGCCTGTAATCCTTAAACCTAACCCTGTGGATGATAGAGTTCTAAGTCCTTATAGGCCCCACTTTTCTGACATAATTAAGGTTCTCCAGGAAGCCATGAGACCCACCACTCAAATCGTACATAGCCAAATGGAAAAGATTTTCCTTTTGGTGAGTGTTTAACACTGATTATCACAAAACCCAATATTTTCTCTGCCTCACAATGATAATGTTTGTGTTCTTTCAGTGTTTGAGTGTAGTTTAAGAAAATGTTCCTTAGTGATATGGGGGGGAGGGGGATTTTGGGAAGGGATGGTAACTTTGACCATGACTTTACTAGCCTTTATGTTTGCAAAGTCTTTTAGGCCTGAATGATGGGCTCCATTATGGAACAGAGTTTTCAGATTATTTATTTATTTATTTATTTATTTTATTTATTTATTTTTAGTTTTTGACAGCGTCAGTGTAAGCTAGTTTTATATTTTTAGTTTAATGATGTTGCATTTGCATGAGTGGGGATGCTTCAGTACAATGCTCACTGCAAGCAGTGGACTGTAAAGGGGATGCGTCTAGACTGGTAAAGTATTTGTAGCTTTCATAGATGGCATCTAGAGATTAAGTAGATGTTCATTTTAAGTGAAAATGAGACAATTGTGCCTTAGGATACCAAGTAGTAGAAGGCTGGCAATGGAAGGGGGAGGGACAAATCTGTTGAGTTTTTATTTATTAATTTGTGTAGTACTGAGTTATTAGAATTGCAAGTTTTTTTTAAATGAACAGGAAAAAAGAGAACTGTATGTAGTAGGGAGTCATAATTTCAGTGGCAATAAAATGTCCTTCATTTAGGAGAGGTAAAAAGGACTTTTGCTTTTGATGTAATGACAACTCAGTAAGTAAGTAATCTGATGTTGTTAATCATTTTTCCATTCATCACTGATGGGTCGTCGGTTCCGTCCTCGGTACTGATTTGGCCTAATACCAAGCTTGCACCAGCCAAAAAACTCTCTGCTAAGCTTTTACCTATAGTGCCCTTCTCCGTGTTACCTCAGATCTCGTTTGCCGGGTAGCCGTAAAGCCGCATTCAAGCCAAGCTCTCAGCTAAGTGTAAAATTTTTGATATTTTCCTGGATATTGTGCATCTATCCTTGTTGGTATTTTGATATTTCTTTACTTTTGAATCTATCAGTAGACCTTTTTACCCTTCTGTTCTTACCTTTTTGGTAATCTTCTGTACCATTGTTGCTACGGTCTTTCTCTCTACCCCTAGTGGTATTTCTCCTCCTTCTTTCACCTTATCTTATAAATTTATATTAATACAGAAAAACTCTTTGCCTCATTTCCCTTGGTTTCCTTCTAACTTGTTGTGTGTTTATATTTTTTCATGATGTCTGATAAAAAAGGCATGTCAGGGTTAAAGCATTGTGTTTCTTGTAAGGGAAAACTGCCTAACAGTGATTCCCATGATGACTGTATTTATTGTCTGGGGGTGCTCCATCTTTCGGTGCAACCTCCTTGTGTGATTTGCCAAAGTTTTAGTCAGTGCACTTTAAATGAGCGCAAAAACAATATGATTCTGAAGGGACTCCTTAAGACACCCTTTTCAGAGGTCCTTTCTGCAACAGAGGTCTCATCCCCTCCTACAAAAGAAAAGGTCCCACTCTATCCCCTCTTCACCCTTGGGTGACCAGGCCAAGTCTATTAAGTCTAAAGTACTGAAATTGTCTTCAGAGCATAGGTCCGCCTCATCGGCGCCGGGCTCTTCTGCTCTGACTGTTCCTTTGTCGGCGCCTGTTTCGACTCTGATACTGTCTACGGCACTGACTACTGATTTTTCAGAGGTTGTTCCTGCTTCGGCACCGAGTACCACTTTAGCACAGTGCATGCCTTTGATGCCTGCCTCTGCGATCCTGTTTACTACTGAACCTTCTGTGTTGGCTCAGAGTACCCCTCCGGCACAGAGTCCTTTCCCGGTTCCGATAATGACAATTTTGATGCCTCTGGTTCTGTCTCCAAATTTGAGACATTGGTGCTGATTAGACTCCAACCACAGACCCAATACTCTCCATCAACAGATCCTTTTCTAGGGCAAATATATAGTCTGTTCCTAGAATGACCTGACTCCCCATTGGGAGTGTCCACTAGATCCACCAGGAGCCTTTCCAAGTTAGACGTGGTGCGTCTTGTGGATCAGCTGTTGCCAGCCAGGAGGATACCCACTCCGTCTAGGACCTAAGTTGGTTTCTCCATGGACTCCATCCTACCTAAGTTGGTTTCTCCATGGACTCCATCCTACTCTCCTCTTTTGACCATACCAGTTCCAAAGTCTTCAGCTCCAACGTCCTATTCGGAACCCCCCCCCCATCTCGACACCAGTAGTGGACCTTACTGTGGCTCCGGGACTGTCCCTTTGGCCTTTGGTCCCTTCAGAACCGAGCCTTCCTCAACTTCATGATTGGGCTGCAGGCTCTTCTGCTTGGATTATGGTTCAGAGTGTGTCGACAGTTCCGTCCACGGTGCTGGGAGCTCTGTCTGAGGCTCCACCATCGGGAGCAGGTTCGGCGGAGCGGGGTGTGACCCTGGTTCTGAGGTTGTCCTTCTTGGTTCGGGCTCCCATCCCTTTTTGGGCGGACTTGCTTTCCAAGCTATGGAGGGGGCACTTGCTTCTGGAAGCATTCCACCGATGTCAAAACCCCAGACCTCCTTTTTCCCCTGAGCTACAGCTGACACAAGCCACCGCCGTGGGACACCTGACAGGAAAGACACAGGAGTGGCCCCTCTTCCAAGTCCTCCTCAGAGCCCCCTGCTGAGGAGCCACCACGGAAGAAATCATGCAAAAGGAAGCATGTAGACTCCCCTGAAGACTCTCTGACAGAGGATACGGATTTCGATGATGGGGAAGGGTCCCCTGCGGTCACCCCCTGATGTCTCCTTTGGGGACATCTTTTGAAATGTTGAAACAGAAGGGTGATTGGAAGCCCACTAACCCTTCTTCCAAGGAGTCTGTGTTTATGCAGGCTTTCTGTGCCCAGCCATCGACCTCTTGGGTGACCCCGCCTGCGGACAAGCTGGTACAACTCATGATGCAGCACAGCTGGAAGAACCCTGATTCTGTTGAGTCAATCCCTCTGAGATCTGACAAGATACTATCCTCCCCTGAGGAAAACCCACATTAATCTAGAGGTTTATCAGTTGATGCTGTGGTGATGGTGGCAGCCACGAAAAAGGATCTCAGTGAAGAGAGTCATACTGTTCATCTACCCAACAGGGAGTCCCGGGCTGTGGACAGATTAGGGAAGCGAGTTTTTGCTTCAGCAACTTTTGCCATACTGTGTCTAAATTTCTTGGCACATTTTATGAGGCTCCAAAGAGACTTGGTTTCCGAACTCTCTGGAACGCTGGCAGGACAGGTATCTGATGGTGTAAGAAACAAAGTTGCCTCACAGTTCGCAACCCTGGAATCTATCTCCAATTTATCCATGAGGTTGCTCTCATTTGCAACCAAGGGGGCGGCTAGAGGGGCGGGTTCAGGCATAGTTATGAGACTCCACGCCTGGATGCACCTCTTTTACTTTGTGGACCCTTTTAAGTCTTCCTTCCTGAATGCTGCAATTGAAGCATCTTCCCTTTTTGGCCCTAAGGTGAAAGACACCCTGGCCAGGTGTGAGAAGGATGGTAAGACCCTGTCTCCCATAGGTCTATGCTTTTTCAGTCCACAACATTCCTTTTCCAGGAACCAGAGGAGAGGGAAAATGTGGCACAAAAAATCTCAGAGACCTTTCCGTGCCACACATGGCGATGATACCCCCAGGGCCCGAGGGGGTAACAGTTCTGGAAGACGCCCCTACTGAGGCAGAGGGGGTCTGCATAATCAGGGACACACGGATTCTTTTTCTGGGCAGCCTTACCAGTGCTCCTGAAAAGCGGCCCGATTGCTTTCCTCTGGAAGCAGTTGGGGGATGTTTCTCTCTGCACCATGCTGCCTGGCATGGTGCAGAGAGAAACGTCCCCCAACTGCTTCCAAAGGAAAGCAGTCGGGGGACATTTCTCTCTGCACCATGCTGCTTGGCAATCAATAACTTCCGATCGTTGGGTGCAGAAAAGTATAACCTGAGGCTACACCATTCCCCTCATCACTTATCCAAAGCTTCTAACAAAACTTCTCGACATTCCACTCAGTCAAAGTGAAGAAGCAGCTGCAGAAATTAATGAGCTATGTCAAAAAAGAGAGTCATCCAAACAGTCTCACCAGACCAATGTGGATCCGGATTCTACTCAAGATTCTTTTTGGTGTCAAAAAAGACAGGGGACTGGAAACCAATTCTGGATCTCAGCCATTTGAACAAGTTAGTTGCCCAAATGAAATTCCGAATGGTCACTGTTCAGTCCATTCTCCCTTTTCTAAGGGAAGGTGATTAGATGTGCTCGGTAGATCTCTGTCACTCGTATTACCACATTAAAATGGACAAATGCTCCAGGAGACTGCTTCGCTTCCAGCTAGGAGCCAGTCATTACCAATTCTGTGCCCTGTTTGGACTCTCTACAGCCCCCAGAGTGTTCACAGAGTGCATGGCAGTGGTCACTTGAGACTGCAAGGATTCTGACTGTTTCTGTATTTGGATGATTGGCTCCTTAACTCCCCCACCAAGCATCTTTTGTTAGCAGCCCTGCAGTACACTCTTTCCCTGGTGAGACTTTTGGGAATAAAAGTAATTTGGGAGAAATCCAACCTTGCTCCAGCCCAGTCCATAGAATTCATTTGGAGCAGTATTTGACACCCGTTCTTGTCTGGTGTCTCTCCCAGTTCACAGACTGCAGAGATTGAGACTCCAGCTCCGGGTGATACTCTGTGAAAATAAAGCTTCAGCAAGGGAGGTTCTTCAGCTTTTAGGTTTCATGGCAGCTGCTATACCGATAGTACCTCTTGTGAAACTACACATGCGAATACTTCATTGGCTTCTACTATCTCAGTGGTTTCCAAATCACCACCCTCTATGCTTTCAGATTCAGATAACCAGTCATTGCAAACAGGACCTTCTTTGGTGGATGAGGCCAGAGACAGAACCTTGGAGTCACCTTTTCCATCCTCCCCAACCCAAGGCCATTGTGACCATGGATGCTTCCCTGATAGTGTGTGTGTGTGTGTGTGTGTGTGTGTGTGTGTGTGTGTGTGTGTGTGTGTGGGGGGGGGGGGGGTCATTTTCAGGGAAAGACAGTCCAAAGCGCATGGTCCATAATAGAGGCCAACCTGCATATCAGCTTCTAGAACTGAGAGCGGTGCTGTTAGAGTTGCAAGCATTCCATTCTGTTCTTCCTTCTGGGACAATTGCAGTTCAGTTAGACAACATGTCAGTAGTCTGGTATATCAACAAGCAAGGAGGAACCAAGTCCTGTCCCTTATGTCGAGAGGCCATGAGAATTTGGCAGTGGGTGATAGCTTCCAACTGCTTTTTGATAGCAACACATATCCCAGGGAATTCCAGCGTGATTGCAGACAAGTTGAGCAGATATTTTCCCCTGCCCGACGAGTGGTCCCTTAATTCCAACATAGCGGTGAAAATCTTCAGCCATTGGGGCCAGCCTTGCTGTGACCTATTCGCCTCCCCGTTAAACAACAAATGCAGCAGCTATTTTGCCCTGTTTCCTCCACAGGGGGAGTCCCCGAGGGACGCTCTGATTCACGATTGGCCCACGGGACTGCTATATGCATATACCCCCCATTCCTCTGATTCCCCAATTCATAAAGAAAGCTATTTGGTTGAAATGCAAAGTGATCCTCATAGCCCCTTTTTGGACCCGACAAGTTTGGTTCCCCTTCCTTCAGCCTCATCTATTATGTCAACCGTGGATTCTAGACCCTTTTCCAGACCTGATTTCTCACCCCCAAGGATTATAGGTCAGAGGTTCTGCTTTAGCTCGAGCCAGATAAGAAAATTTTTTCATTAAAAATTCTATAAAAGTTTTTGATAGTATAGTTAGCTAGGTTTGTTTATAAAGCTCTTATAGCTTTTAGTGTGCTGTTCCCTTCCCTTTTACTATTTTTCAGATATTTCTAGTTGGCCTATTTTAGACCTAGTTTGTTGCAGTTCTTGTAGGTGTGGTCTGTCTAGCCTTCGAGTTTTTTATGTAAGGCTTAGTTCAGTAAACCTGTGTTTATATAGATAAGGACTTTCCTTCTCTCAGCTTGCTGTGCTATTTGTGACCTTTTGTCACATTTCTTAGATAGTGGTGTGTTCTGTCTAGCCTTTTTGTATTTATAAGGCTTAGTCTTTGTTACTGTCTAATTTACAGTGTACTCTACTTACTTAGATAACATTGTTATTTCTCAGCAGCTGTCTTGTTGGCATAGTCTGCTTTGTGTGACTTCACATAGTGTGTGTGTGTGTGTGTGTGTGTGTGTGTGTGTGTGTGTGTGTGTGTGTGTGTGTGTGTGTGTGAGTGTGTGTGTGTGTATGTTTTAGCCTGTTTTTATTAAGGCTTACCTGCTATCCGTTTTATTTGGAGAAAATTTACTATTGTTTTTTGTGTGGCAGTAAATATCTCTATCTTTATTATGGCGGATCTAGATAAGCACCCCAAATCTGGGTTCAAAAAGTGCCCTAAGTGTAGCCAGAAAATGTCAGTTAGAGACAGTCATGTCAACTGTGTTTATTGTCTAGGGGCTCTGCATTTGCAATACAGGTGTGCCATTTGTCATTCCTTCTCCTCTAGGGTCCTGCAGGAAAGGAAGAGGAAACTCATCGATAGAGGCTTGTTGAAGCCTTCCTTTCAGTAAGCTTTGAATGACCAAAACGGTTCCAGTCCATCTTCAAAGTCATCCAAGACTTCGGACTCAAAAAAATTGAAGAAGTCATCGACTTTGGCTCCACTGCCTTCGGAGCAGACAGTCTGTTCCTTTTGGATCTGGTCCCCTGTCTTGGAACCAGTCTCCCAAGCTCTGAAGAGTCCTATTCTCCAGTTGGTACCACCTTCAGTAAGATTGTCTCGATCATCTATCATCTGTCGGATCTGGACTTGGATCGTGTGGTACAGAAGCTGTTGTTGGCACCGGCATTAACCAACATGTTATCAGCTTCGACCCAAATGGCTTCGGAGCCAAAGACAATTGCACCGACTATTACTATTCCTCCTCCGAGCCATGCTGGTCCTTCGGAGCCGGAGGAGGCAGACCTGATATTAGTGGAACCCATGGAACCAATGCCTGCTCCAGTGTCATCGGCTCTGTGTACTCTGATGTCCTCGGTGCCAATCAAGGACTCTAGGAGCCGACACTCTCTGGTCAGGTCCAGGGAGGGTAGTCGAACCGACTTGTCGGGTCCTCTCGGGCTTGGATGAGCGTAGCTCCTACCTCTGGCTTGGAGCCCCTTGTCCTGGTGCCGGGGGGTGTCGATGGTTTCCTCGGATCCGTCTACTCCCTCACATCAGAGCAGAGGTGCTTTAGATGCCATGAGGAGAGTCATATCTCCCAGGACATCCTCGACCTTGGGTCTGCCCTCCTCCTCCCCAAAAGTGCCTGTGTCTACTTCTGCATGTGTCTCATTTCTTCTGCAGCTTATGGAATGAGTAGGGCAGCGGGTACAGGAATTGCTCTTAGGAGACATTCCTGGATGCGCTTATGTTCCTTCGCGGAACCTTTCAAGTCTTCCTTCGTGAACACTCCCTTTGATGGCTCGTCCCTTTTCGGGCATAAAGTGAGGGAAACCTTAATCAGGTGTGAACAGGATGGAAAGACTCTGTCTCCCGTCGGGATCCATTTTTCAACCCCTACCCGACCATATCCTAAAGGTCAAAAGGGAGGGAAAATGTGGTTCCGAAAAGCCTTTCAGGACACACGTGGTGAACCCCCCCGGGGGTCCAGGGGCAGAGGAGGGGTTAATAATGGAAGACGCCGCCCTCGTGGCAGAGGGGGTCCGCAACACCAGGGTGACAGAGATCACTTCTGTGGGACACCCTAACAGCGCTCCTGAGAGGAGGTCAGACTGTCTTGCTCTGGATACAGTCGGGGGTCACTTATCTTTGTATCCAGATGCCTGGCTCAATATAACAAAAGACAGCTGGGTACAAAGCATCATTTGCAGAGGATACTTCATACCATTTGCCACAACCCCTCCAATCATAAGACGAATCCCGGATGTTCCACCCAGTTACAGGGATCAAGCAACAGTAGAGGTCCAAATGTTGCTAAGAAAAAGAGCCATCCAGCCACTCCCAGCAGACCAGACAGGATCCGGAACTTACTAAAAATTCTTTTTGGTTCCAAAGAAGACGGGGGACTGGAGACCCATATTGGACCTCAGCAGACTGAACCAATACGTAAAGAAAGAGATGTTTCGGATAGTCACGTTTCAGTCGATACTTCCCTTCGTAGGGAAAGACAATTGGATGTGCTCGATAGATTTCAAGGATGCTTACTACCACATAAAAATGGCCAGACCATCCAGGGATCACCTGCACTTCTGGCTGGGAGCCAATCACTATCAGTTTCGAGCCCTGCCCTTTGGTCTCACCACAGCCTCCAGTGTGTTCACCAAATGCATGACAATGGTCACGGCTCACCTAAGGCGTCTCTGTGCCTAGATGATTGGCTTTTTACCGCCACCACCAGGCATCAACTCATTCAGGCCAGGGAGTCCACTCTGTTACTTTGCAATCATCTGGGCATTATACTCAACTCAGAAAAATCTGCCTTGTTGCCATCGCAGTATATCGTTTTTATAGGGGCAGAATTGGACACCACTGCCACCACGCTAAGGCTTCCAGTAGAAAGAGTCTCTCTTCTTCGTCAACATATCAGCATCCTGATATCAAAGGAGAAAGCAGCAGCATTGGAAGTTCCGAAAGTATTAGGCATGATGGCAGCAGCAATTCTAGCCATACCACTTGCTCGTATGCACATAAGACTACGTCAGTGGCTATTGTTAACTCAATGGTCTTACCAAGAGCTCCCCATTAATCATGCCATAATGATCACAAATTCTTGCAAGAAGGATCTTCAGTGGTGGTTAACCTCACTTCATGTCATGATAGGATGCCTAATTGTGCTACCCCCTCCACTGGCCACAGTGACCACGGATGCTTCCCTGATAGGGTGGGGGGGGGGGGCATTTTCAGGGAAAGACCGCCCAAGGCACATGGACTGATCAAGAGACACATCTGCATATCAATGTCCTGGAGATGAGAGCACTACTTTTGGCATTGCAGTACTTTCAGGACTCTCTTCTTCTGGGTGCGATTGCGTTTCAGACAGACAACATGTCGGTCTGGTACTTGAACAAACAAGGAGGAACCAGGCCTTACCTTCTTTGTTGAGAGGCTCTCAGAGTTTGGCAGTGGGCTGTTTCCACCCAGCATGTTCTGTTGGCAATGCACATCTCGGGGAGATCCAACATGATAGCAGGCAAACTGAGCAGGGCAATCTTGTTGCCCCACGAGTGGTCCCTCAAGAAAGAAATTGCAGACAGGATATTCTGCAGGTGGGGCCAGTCTTGCTGCGACCTTTTTGTCAGTCACATAAACACTAAATGCAGAAGCTACTTTGCCTTCATTCCTCCTCCAGGAAAAGCCCCAAGGGATGCACTCGGGCATGATTGGCCTCCGTGTCTCCTCTATGCATTTCCACCAATTCTGTTGATACCCAAGGTTCTACAGAAAGCAAAATCCCTGGGAAGAACCATTATTCTTATAGCCCGTCATTGGCCTTGTTAGATTTGGTTTCCCTTCCTTCAACTTCATCTTTTGGAGGATCCTTGGATCCTGAACCCAGTTCCAGACCTTCTGACACACCCGTCGGGGGATCTTCATCCTTCTCTGCAGTCCCTGAAGCTGACAGCTTGGCTGCTCCAGTTCCCATCATAGCCAGGTTCCATAACCTTTCCAGTGAGACAAAACAGATCCTTTTGTCCTCTCACAAATCTTCTACCAGAAAGCTATATCTTAGCAAATGGAAGAAATTTTCTATATGGGCCTCAAAAAATAATATTGATCCTTACCAAGCACCTATGGCTTCTATTTTAGAATTCTTGACTATGATTTTCAACAAAGGAGCTGCAGCAGTAACAGTTCGGGTACAATTGGCTGCTATTTCTAATTTTCATCTTGGATTTGAAGGTTTGAATATCATGTCTCACAAGTTATCCAAAGCATTTCTCAAAGGGACTTTTCATATACCTCCTGTGAAATCTCCCTATTCTCCATGGAATCTAAATTTTATGCTTTCACGTGTAATCCTCCCGCCATTTGAGCCAGCTTCATCTTGTGATCTCAGATTTTTGTCTTGGAAGACCATCTTTCTGGTAGCTATTACTTCTGCCCGCAGAGTGTCAGAGCTTCAGGCTTTATCCATCAAGCCCCCCTATTTAATATTGCACCCTGACAGAGTATCACTTAGAAGCATTCCCTTATTCTTGCCCAAAGTTTGCACTAAAACCAATCTCAACCAAGTTATTGATTTGCCAGATGTTCTTCGTGTTTCACTGTTGCAGTTATTACATTTGGGTTATCTGCTTGCAGGTAGCCCTCAGTCTGATTATCAAAGTCTTGGGTCCTGCATCGGTTGCTATCTCATCTTCCATGACGTCGCCAGTTCGCCGGTACTCAGTGAGGCGCTTTTGCAGCCTGAACCGAGTACCAAAATAGTTAGATGCAAAAATGAACATTCGACGAACAGTTCGAGGGTTGAATAAGGCACAAAACCAGCAGCCAGGGACGTCATGGTCTGGGCATAAGCAAGGAATGCAGTACGAATTAAAATATTTATGAGGTATTTGCTTTCCACAAGAAATACAGTTGTTAACTTTTACTGACATCGATTTAGAGCAAGAAAAAGGAACCCCAATGAGGTACTTAGCTTTTTCAAAGACTTCAGATCTGAAACTCGAAAACAAAAATTTTAGTAGTCGGCCAACCAGCACTTGCGAACTGCTTCTACTTCGGGCACCGCACGGCAAAAACACTGATGTAATGGCGTTGGCTGCATGCTTTATACCCCTGACTACCTGACGTCATGGAAGATGAGACCGCAACTAACGCAGGACCCAAGACTTTGATAATCAGGCTGACTGAGGGCTACCTGCAAGCAGATAACCCAAATGTAATGACTGCAACAGTGAATACACTTGAATATCTACGTTTATGGTAAGTGTACACAACTGTACTTTTTCTTCCCCAATCATTCTAACAATTTAGAGTATATGCTGCACAAAATAGATGTTCACAGCTCAGATTCTGTTTAGATAGAACAAAAGATTTTAGGAAATCAGACCAGCTTTTTGTTTCATTTTCAGATTCCAGGAAAGGGAAACCAGTGGCTAAAACTACTCTGTCTAAATGGTTAATCTGATTGTATCACCGTTGCCTATTCAGCTGCCAATATACCTTTGCAACACAAGATTAAAGCTCAATCAACCAGAGCAGTTTCTACATCATCTGCTTTTTCTGCCAGACTTCCTATTGATAATATTTGTGCAGCAGCCACTTGGTCAAAACCTCATACTTTTATCACTCATTACAAAGATGACAAGGCCTCTAAGGATAGGGCCTCCTTTGGATCCACGGTCCTGAGAAATATACTCCCTTGAGCCACCCTAGATTGATGGTGCTTGGGATGCTACCCATCAGTAAAGAATGAATGGCGAGATTGAACAACTTAACGTAAAGAAGTTATGTACTTACCATAACGTTCCATGTGAGTTGTTCATCTCGCCTTCATTCTTGCGTCCCTCCCTCCTACCCCCTCCTGGGCTGATAAACGACTGAGATGCTGGTTCCGTCCTGGTTACTGAAACCTTCTCTTCCTTTTCTCTAGGTATGTAATAATGACATATTGTATTAGTATATGCAGCAAACAAGATCTGAGGTAATTCACTGGTGCATCATGGGATAGGGAGTTGGCCTCGAGCTATTTGAAGACCACAAACTTTGCAATTGGCCATATCGGAGCCGAGGGATCAGCTCCAAACCCATCAGTAAAGAATGAAGGCAAGATGAACAACTCACATGGAACGTTATGGTAAGTACATAACTTCTTATTCTTCTTACTACTTATTGGTATTACGATATTTAGATAGTTTCTTAAAGCTCTTACAGCATTATAGTGTGTGTTACTGTATTTTAGTCCCTTCTCTTAGTGTGTTTAAAATATTTTCTAGTTGGCCTCTTGTTTTAGGCCTAGTTTAAATGCTTTGCTAGTTAATAGAGTGTGCTTTGTCAGTGACCCTTTGTCACCAGTTTTGCTAAAATATTATTTAGTGTGTAGTGTGCTTAGCCTTCAGGTTTTTTAGGAAAGGCTTACATTTATAATTACTGTTAGAGTTTTGTAGGTAACAGTAATTTTGTCTGTTTGGATATTTCTTAGGATTTGACAGTGTATTATATCTTAGCAGCTATCCCTTCTTTTTGTATTGGATGTTTAGACAGTTGTGGTGACAGTAAAGGCTTTTCATATCACATTTATATTTACATTTGCATTTCTGCATGTGTGTGTGTGTGTGTGACATAGCCTGATTTTATTAAGGCTTTTGATTGCATAGAATTGTTTTGTGTGACAGTAATTCTTTTCCAAGATTTCCAATGGCTGACCAAGACGAACACCAAGTCTGGTTTTAAGAAATGCCCAAAGTGTGGACAAAAGATGTCTGTAACAGACAACCACGTAAATTGTGTATACTGTTTAGGAGCTCTGCATTTGCAAGACAGTTGTGCTATTTGTCACTCCTTCTCCTCAAGGGTCCTTCAGGAAAGGAAGACAAAACTCATTGACATAGGGTTGTTGAAACCTTTGTTTCAAGAAGCTTTGAGTGATCAAGATGGATCCAGCAAGTCCTTGAAGTCTTCTAAGACTTCGGACTGTAAGAAATCTAAAAAATCCTCGACTTCAGCTCCACTGCCATTGGAACCAACAGTCTTTTCCTTTCGGAGCCGTCCCCAGTATTGGAACCGGTGTCCGAAGCTCCTAAGAGTCCATTACTTCAGTTGGTACCACCTTCGGTGCGCTCCTCTGGGCCCTCTATCAGCCTGTCAGATCTGGATGTGGATCATGTGGTGCAGAAGCTGTTATTGGCACTGGCCTCGACAAAAATGTTATCGGCCTCGACCCAAATGGCGTTGGAGCCGAAGACCCTTGCTCCAGCAAAAACTATTCCTCCTCCGAGCCATGCTGGTCCTTCAGAACCGGAGGAGTCAGACCTGATGTTAGTGGAACTCTGATGTCAATTGAGGACTCTAGGAGCCGACACTCTCTGGTCGTGTCTGGGGAGAATAGTTGGACCGACTTGTCTGTTCCAACTCTGCCTCTCGAGCCTTCGGCTCGGATAAGCTTGGCTCCTACCTCGGGTTTGGAGCCCACTGTCCCAGTACCGGGGGTGTCAATAGTTTCTTCGTATCTGTCGGTTCCCTCGCATCGGAGCAGAGGTGCTTTCGATGCCATGAAGAGAGTCAAGTCTCCTAGGACATCCTCGACCTCAGGTCTGCCTTCCTCCTCAACCTCAGGTCGGACATTGGGTTCATTGTTTAGCCACTATAAGAGGGTGGTTTCAACTCCTCTGTTTCTGTTCAACACAGACTAAGAGGTGGCCCAGTGTTGGGTTGTATACCATGTGGCCACTGCTCTTATTGTAACAGAGTTCAACTCACTAGGGAATTCACTAGTCGTAATACTTCTGCAATTTTCAATATTAATTTTTGGGCTAATTGTAACATGGAGTGGGTCATTTACTTAGCCACCTGTACATGCTCATCATTCTATGTTGGACAGACGTCCAGGCCTTTCCGCATTAGGATTGGGGAACACCTTAGTGACATTAAGAATAAACGCAGTAATAATGCCTTATATAAACATGTTGCCAAACATAATTCTGCTTTTTTTCAATTTATTGTTATTGACTGTATTGCAGGTAAATATAGGGGCAAGTTGGGTTGGCATAATTTACTGAATTTCAAGGAACGTAAATGAATTATCAAATTAGGGGCTTTATTTCCACCTGGTCTTAATGACCAACTTTAATTAACCAATGTACTGCATTTATGTTGCTATATATACACTTATGCATGTGATTGTGTTTTATTTCCACTGAAGAAGGCTATTGTAGCCGAAACCGGTTTTGATATTGTAGATAGTAGGGCATGCCACCCTCTATCTTTGTCTTTATTAAAATTATTTTACATTCCACTATTTCTGCTGGCTATTTCATTCAAGCTCTGCCTTCCTCCTCCTCTAAAGTGCCTGTGTCTGCTTCTGCCTCGCACATCCTGATCATGCGTAGAGACCCAGAGCCTTAGGAAGCCCCATTGGGTGGCTCTTGCTCTTCTGAGACCTCTCCTGAAGTTCCCACTGATGAGGTTCCCAGGAAGAGATTGTGTAAGAGGAATGTAGACTCCCCACAGGAGTCTCTAACATCAGATACTGACTTAGATAAGTGAGAAGGGTCCTCACTGTCCCCCTCTGAGGAAATGTCATTCGCTGAGATACTTGAAATCCTTAGGCAGAGGGGTGACTGGCAGTCCAAAAGACCTACTGAGGATGAGTCAGTTCTACTGAAGGCTTTCGGGTCTCAGCCCTCCACATCTTGGGTGTCTCCACCCTTCGATGAGTTGATGCAGCTGGTCTCACAAAGGGCATGGGAGTCTCCAGATTCTATGAAGTCTGTCCCTAGGTGGCCTGGTAAATTCATCTCTGCCCCCCTTGACAAATCAAAAGGTGTTCCAGTTGATGCCATGGTGGTGGCAACGGCAGCCACCAAAAAAGAAATGTCTGAGACTTCCTCATCTATCCATCCTCCTAACAGAGACTCCAGGATTATGGCTAGATATGGCAAGCACGTGTTTAGTTCAGCAGCCTTTGCTCTTCGTTCGGTCAACTATTTAACTCATTTTACCAGGTTACAAAGAGATCTCCTTAAGTAGCTAGGAGATACTCTTCAGGCTACAGTAGCTGCAGGAGCTTCTGAAAAAAGTTGCCGCCCAGCTTGCTACCCTCAGTTCTATAGTCAACACATCCATGCACCTCATCTCTTATGCAGCTGATGGAGCGAGTAGGGCAGCAGGTACAGGAGTTGCTCTTAAGAGACACTCCTGGATGCGCTTGTGTTCCTTTGTGGAGCCCTTCAAGTCATCCTTCGTGAACACTCCCTTTGATGGGTCATCCCTTTTTGGGCCGAAAGTGAAGGAAACCTTAACCAGGTGTGAACAGGACCGAAAGACTGTCTGCCGTCAGGGGTCCATTTTTTCACCCCTACCCGACCCTACCCTAAAGGTCAAAGGGGAAGAAAAATGTGGTTCCGAAAATCCCAAGGAGCCTTTCAGGACACACGTGGTGAACACCCCCTCCAGAGGAAAAGGAGGGGGCAATTATGGAAGACGCCACCCTCATGGCAGAGGGGGTCCGCAACACCAGGGTGACAGAGATCACTTCTCTGGGAAGCCCTACCATTGCTCCTGAAAAGAGGACCAACTGTCCTGCTCTGGAGGCAGTCGGGGGGTCGCTTATCTTTATATCCAGATGCCTGGCTCAAAATAACAAAAGACAGCTGGGTACAAAGTATCATTTCCAGAGGATACTTCATCCCATTTACCACACCCCCTCCACTCATAAGAAAAATCCCAGATGTTCCACCCAGTTACAGGGTACAGGCAACAATAGAGGTCCAAACATTGCTATCAAAAAGAGTCATCCAACCAGTCCCAGCAGACCAGACAGGATCCGAAACTTACACAAGATTATTTTTGGTTCCAAAGAAGACGGGGGACTGGAGACCCATTTTGGACCTCAGCAGACTGAACAAATATGTAAAGAAAGAGAAGTTCCGGATGGTCACGCTTCAGTCTATATTCCCCTTCTTGGGGAAAGGCAATTGGATGTGCTCGATAGATCTCAAGGATTTGTACTACCACATAAAAATGGCCAGGCCATCCAGGGATCCTCTGTGCTTCCGGCTGGGAGACTATCATTACCAGTTTCAAGCCCTGCCCTTTGGTCTCACTACAGTCCCCAGAGTGTTCACCAAATGCATGGCAGTGGTCACGGCTCATCTGAGGCGTATAGGATTTCATGTGTTTCCATACCTAGACAATTGGCTCCTTTCCGCCACCACCAATCATCAACTCATTCAAGCCAGGGAGTCCACTCTGTCACTCTGCAATCAACTGGGCATTACAATCAACTCAGAAAAATCTGCCTTGTCGCCATCGCAGCAAATTTTTATTGGGGCAGAGTTGGACACCACCACCACCACACTAAGGCTTCCAATAGAAAGAGTCTTTCTTCTTCATCAGCATGTCAGCATTCTGATATCAAAAGACACAGAGCACCAGCATCAGAAGTTCTGAAATTATTAGTCATGATGGCAACAGCAATTTTGGCTATACCACTAGCTCGTATGCACATGCAGATACCACAATGGCTGCTATTCACTCAGTGGTCTTACCAAGAGCTCCCCATGACTCACACTATAATGATCACAAATTCTTGCAAAAAGGACCTTCAGTGGTGGTTGACCTCACTTCATGTCACGATAGGGCACCCATTTGTGCTACCCCCTCCAGCGGCCACAGTGACCACGGACGCTTCCCTAATAGGGTGGGGGGGCATTTTCAGGGAAAGACTGCCCAAGGCACATGGACTGATCAAGAGACACATCTGCATATCAATGTCCTGGAGATGAGAGCAGTACTTTTGGTGTTGCAGTACTTTCAGGACTCTCTTTCTCTGGGTACGATTGCGATTCAGACAGACATGGTGGTGGTCTGGTATTTGAACAAACAAGGAGGAACCAGGTCTTACCCCCTTTGTCTTGAGGTTCTCTGAGTTTGGCAGTGGGCTGTTTCCACCCAGCGCTTTCTGTTGGTAATGCACATCCTGGGGAAATCCAGCATGATAGCAGACAAGCTAAGCAGGGCAATCTTGTTGCCCCACGAGTGGTCCCTCAAGAAAGAAATAGCGGACAGGATATTCCGCAGGTGGGGCAAGCCTTGTTGCGACCTTTTTGCCAGTCATATGGACATGAAATGCAGAAGCTACTTTGCCCTGATTCCCCCTCTGGGAGAAGCCCTAAGGGACGCACTCGTACACGATTGTCCTTTGGTTTCCTATGTTCATTTCCACCAATCCCGTTGATACCCAAGGTTCCACAGAAAGCAAAAACCCTGGGAAGGACCATCATTCTAATAGCTCCTCATTGGCCTCATCAGATTTGGTTCCCCTTCCTTCGACTTCATCTTTTGGAGGATCCTTGGATTCTGGACCCAGTTCCAGACCTTCTGATGCACTCGGGGGATCTTTTCATCCCTCTCTGCAGTCCCTAAAGCTGACAGCTTGGCTGCTCCAATTCCCATCATAGCCAGGTTCCATAACCTCTCCAATGAGACAAAACAGTTCTTTTATCTTCTCATAAATCTTTTACTAGGAAGCTATATCTTAGCAAATGGAAAAGATTTTCTATATGGGCCTCTAAAAATAATATTCATCCTTACCAAGCCCCTCTGGCCTCTATTTTAGAGTTCTTGACTATGATTTTTAATAAAGGAGCTGCGGCAGCAACAGTTTGTTTTCAACTTGCTGCCATTTCTAATTTTCATCTTGGATTCGAAGGATTGAATATTATGTCACACAAGTTATCCAAAGCCTTTGTCAAAGGGACCTTTCATATTAGACCACCTGTGAAATCTCATTCTCCCTGGAATCTAAATGTTATGCTTTCCTGCATAATTCTTCCTCCATTTGAACCAGCTTCCTCTTGTGGCCTCAGATTTTTGTCATGGAAGACCATCTTTCTGATAGGTATTACTATTACTTCTGCCCGCAGAGTGTCAGAACTTCAGGCTCTATTGATCAAGCCTCCCTATTTGATATTCCATGTTGACAGTCTCACACTTAGAACAAACCCCTCATTCTTGCCCAAAGTTTTCACTGAAACCAATCTCAACCAAGTTATTGATTTGCCAGTCTTCTTCCCCAACCATTCAAACAATTTAGAGTAAATGCTGCACAAACTTTGATGTTCACTGACAGCTCAGATTTTATTTGGATAGAACAAAAGATTTCTGACAATCAGACCAGCTTTTTGTTTCATTTTCGGACTCCAGGAAGGTAGACCAGTGGCTAAAACCACTCTGTCTAAATGGTTTTCTGATTATATCACCTTTGCAGCATAATATTAAAGCTCCCTCAGCCAGAGCAGTTTCTACATCATCTGCTTTTTCTGCCAGACTTCCCATTGATAACATTTGTGCAGCAGCCACTTGGTCAAAACCTCATACCTTTATCACTCATTGCAAAGTTGACAAGGCCTCCAGGGACAGGGCCTCCTTTGGATCCACAGTCCTGAGAAATATACTCCTGTGAGCCGGGATGCTACCCATCAGTAAAAATGAACGTCGAGATTGAACAACTTCACATAAGAAAGTTATGTACTTACCATAACGTTTCATGTGAGTTCATCTTGCCTTCATTCTTACGTCCCTCCCTCCTACCTCCTCCTGGGTTGTTAGATGACCGAGATGCTGGATCCATCTTGGTTGCTCAGTCTTTGTATAACTTTCTCTTGGGAGTGAAAGAATGACATATGGTATTATTATACTCAGCAAACAAGATCTGATGTAATTCATGGGATAGGGACTTGGCCTCAAACTATTTGAGGACCTCGAGCTTTGCAATTGGCCGTATCGGAGCCGAGGGATCGGCTCCGAACCCATCAATAAAGAATGAAGGCAAGATGAACAACTCGCATGGAATGTTATGGTAAGTACATAACTTCTTTTTTCCTTCTCTGGACCTAGAATGGGAAATTCCGTCTCCAAGGTGACTTTGTCTAAATGATTTAGGGACTGCATATACTACATCTGCTCACTTGCGAAAAAGCCTATATCGCAGAATGTTGAAGCCCACTCTACCAGATCTATGGCAACTTCTGTAGCCTTCCATTCGAGAGCCTCCATGGATGATATTTGTGCAACAGCGACATGGGCTATCCCCCCCACACCTTTATTAATGGGTTCCTATTAAATGATCGAAGACTCAATCTGAAGTAGTTAACTTCATTTATCAGCAACCTTTGGAAATTGGATCTGACCTCGGATCCGAGCCGGCAATCTTTCATAGCTTAGATCCGAGCTCCTAGCTCCTCCCCTTCACCCATAATCCCCTGCCAACCCTGACTGACCTCAGATCTAGTTTGCCGCGCTTCTTGTCAGCAGCTAGGTTTTGAGCTCCTGGTGTCGTAGGGTCATTTAGTGAGAATATTTCAATTTTTATTACCGCCTTAAGTGTCGTGTGAGTGTTGTGTGGTCAGGTTCCATTTTTATTACTAAACTTTCCTAGTTTGTATCTCCTTTTTAGTTAAACTTACCCTCCCTCCCCTTCGCTGGTCGTAGTTTCTGTGTGTTGTATGTTTGGTGCCTAGCGAGTGGATTTTTCTTTTAAAATGTCTGAGGCCCCAAAACCCATCTTTTCAAAATGCACCGAGTGTGGCCATAAGCTCTCCCCAACAGATGGCCACACTCGGTGTGTGCGGTTACTTGGGGTTGAACACCTGCCATCTGGGTGTTCTATCTGCGCGGCGTTCAACCCCTGGACAAACGATCCAGGAGGTTTCTCCGCTTCCGGCTAGGAGCCAGTCATTATCAATTCAGGGTCCTTCCCTTCAGTCTCACCTCAGCCCCCAGGGTGTTCACCAAGGTATTAGCAGTGATAGCAGCCCACCTGAGGCTCCAGGGAATGCAGGTGTTTCCATACCTAGACAACTGGCTCCTGACCACCCCAACAAGGCATCTACTCTGCTCAGCCAGGAATTACTTTCTCCACCTTGCTCCCCGGCTGGGGATCACCGTCAACACGGACAAATCCTTTCTCAACCCGACTCAGGTGATAGACTTTATCGGGGCCAGGTTAGACACCAACAACCTAATAGCCTCATTACAGCCGAGTGACATTTCCAGGCATTTCTGCAGTTACACCCTACTGCTCCTCTAGGCGTCAAATATTACATGTTCATATTTGCATTAATAATTTCTAAACCATGTTACATACAAGGTATCGGAAAATTTTATCTTGAAGCATACATGATAGCAAACACAATTGTATTGATATATGACCTCTGTCAATGGGTATTTGTTAAAAACGTAAGGTGATAATTTCAATTTTTAAATGCTGAAGCCACGCCCACTAGGAGTTAAAGGTACACACTCAAAACAACCGAGCGATTTCACACCCTGAGGCTACATGTGTGGGCCATTTTGGTATTATCGGCTCCTCCGGCGGGATTGGTCCTAAGGGCGCTGGGCTTCATGGCGGCCGCAATTACCCTGCTCCCCATGGCTTGCCTGAACATGAGGGTTTTGCAGTGGACTCTCCAAGTCCAGTGGTCCTTCCGTCGTTACCCTCTCAGTCACCCCATTCCACTCAGCAAGGCTTGCAAAAGGGCTCTCGCATGGTGGTTGCAATCTCCGGACATTCAAGCGGGACGCCCTTTCTCCATGGTCCCCTCCACTCGTCACGGTGACTACGGACACCTCTTGCCTCGGGTGGGGGGGGGCATTATGCGGGCAGGATGGTCCAAGGCACGTGGAACGATACAGAGACCTCACTGCATATAAATGTTTTAGAGATGAGGGCAGTGCTGTTGTTGTTGCAAGCACTTCAGAGCCTTCTCCCTACAGGAACAGTTGCAGTCCAGTCAGACAACATGTCTGTGGTCTAGTACATCAACAAACAGGGGGGAACCAGGTCCTACCCACTCTGTCGAGAAGCTATGAGAGTGTGGGAATGGGCCATCTCCACCAACCGCTTTCTTATTGCAACGCACATTCCGGGACGGTCCAACATCCTGGCGGACAAACTCAGTAGCACCATACTGTCTCCTTACGAGTGGTCTCTCAACCCCCAGGTAGCGAAGCGGATATTTGCCGTATGGGGGCAACCCTGTTGCGATCTCCGCCTCTCCTTCAAACATGAAATGCAACAGCTACTTCGCTATAATTCCCCCCGCCGGAGAATCCCCGAGAGATGCTCTGGTGCATGCTTGGCCTCCCGGTCTACTTTATGCTTACCCCCCGCTACCTCTGATCCTGAAACATCTACAGAAAGCCAGTCAGTTGGGGAGCAAAATGATCCTCATTGCCCCATTCTGGCCTCGTCAAGCTTGGTTCCCTTACCTCTGGTCTCATCTAGTGAATCCGCCTTGGATTCTAGATCCCCTCCTAGATCCGATTTCTCACCCCCTAGGCCTCCCAGTCCCGAACCTGGACAACCTCAAGCTTATGGCTTGGTTGCTCCAGTTCCACTCGTAGCTAGGACTCCCGGTATCTCGTCCCCAGTTAAAACTATCCTAGTAGCAGCACACAAGCCTTCTACTAGGAAAGTCTATAGTAGTAAATGGAGACGTTTCGCTATTTGGGCGAAACGTCAGAACCTGGATCCTTTCACAGCTCCGTTGCCTGCCGTTTTGGATTTCCTTTCAGGGCTTTTTCATCAGGGGGCTAGCTGTTCCACAGTCAAAGTTCAACTAGCAGCTATCTCTCATTACCACGTGGGACATGAACTGGGCCCATTGATCACCACTAAGTTATGTAAGACCTTTTTGAAGGGCACCTTCCAACTCTGACCCCCAGTAAAGGAAGTAGTGCCTCCCTGGGAGTTGACCTTAGTACTTAAGGCCTTAACAGCTCCCCCCTTTGAACCTGCAGTTTCAGCTGATCTCAAACATTTATAATGGAAAACTGCCTTTCTCGTCGCTATTACTTCAGCTAGGAGGGTCTCTGAACTTCAAGCCCTATGTGTAAAACCTCCTTACTTGACCTTCCACAAGGATAGGGTTTACCTCAGGACCAATCCCTCATTCCTTCCCAAGATTGCTTCCGAGGCAAATATTAACCAATCCATTAACCTGCCAGTCTTCTTTCCTGAATACCAGAACAAAGGAGAATACAAACTACATTCTTTAGATGTGCATAGACAGCTACGTTTTTACATTCATAGAACGGCTGGTCATAGACAATCCGACCAGTTGTTCGTCTCCTTTGCCAAATTTAACCTAGGTAAACCTGTGTCGAAGGTTACCTTGTCGAGGTGGATCTCGCAATGCATCCTTTTGGCTTATGAAAATTCTGGCAGGCCCGCACCTCAGGGAGTCCGTGTCCACTCTACTCGGTCCATGTCTACTTCTGCTGCCTTTCGGTCTAGAGTACCCCTGGATGATATTTGTTCAGCAGCCACTTGGGCTTCACCTCATACCTTCATCAACCATTGTAAGTTGGATATTATCTCCAGAGGGAGAGCATCCTTTGGCTCTGCAGTGCTCCGTAACATCCTCCCATGAAGGCCGCCCAAGATCCAGGTAGCTGGGGACTCTGTCCCAAAGGTTGCTGACAAATGAAGTTAACTACTTCAGATGAAGAAGTTATGTACTCACCATAACATTCCATCTGAGTAGGTAACCTTCATTTGTCTGCAACCATCCCACCCTCCTTCCCCCTGACCTTCGGATGTTCTTTGGTCAGAGGTTTTACTCTGCCCTTTAAGGAAGATAGTTAGTCTCCTTCTCAAGTCTTTCTGGTTATGGGCAAACTTGATCTGAGGTCAGTCAGGGTTGACAGGGGATTATGGGTGAAGGGGAGGAGCTAGGAGCTCAGATCTAAGCTATGAAAGATTGCCGGCTCAGATCCGAGGTCGGATTCGATTCCCAAAGGTTGCAGGCTACACACTCAGATGGAACATTATGGTGAGTACATAACTACTTATTTTTTTTGAATGTATCTTGATCGAACTTGAAAGCACAAAAAGGCAAAATAGCAAATTCTTTCCCAGCATTACTTTGCAATTTTCGTCACTGTAGTGCAATCTCAGAGTTGGCATATTTAAGTAGGGGTGTGGGGGGGGGGGGCGAAGCCCCCCCACTTTATGTAATAATTAAAAATTTTTTTTTTTTGGTGGAACAGCGAATTTTTTTCCCTTGGGGAAAAAAAATCGCTGTTCTAAGCATTCCAGATTGTAAGCTTTCGCTTACATGGGTTTGATAAATCATTGTTCGCTTTTTTAAGCGTTCGATGGTTTAACATAGTACCTAATTTATCATTACAAATTGGATGTGGTCTCCAGAGGGAGAGCTGCCTTTTGCTCAGTGGTGCTCAGGAACATTCTTCCATAAATGCCGCCCAAGGAACACAAATTAGCAGGGGACTCTGTCCCATCAGCGATGAATGGAAAGAAGATTAACAATATCAGATAAAGAAGTTATGCCTTACCATAACGTTCCATCTGTGTTGTTGATCTTCTTTCATTCATCACTTCTCACCCTCCTTACCCCTCCAAAGGCTCCTGGGGGATACTTTGGGTCCAAGTTGTGAATCAGGGCATTTGTGCAGAAATGGCCTCTGCTTTACTAATATTGGGGAAACTTGATCTGAGGTAAAAGCTTAGCTCGAGAGTTTTTTGGCTGGCGCGAGCTTGGTATTAGGCCGACTCTGTTCCAAGGACAGAATCGGCGACCCATCACTGATGAACGAAAGAAGATCAACAACACAGATGGAACCTTATGGTAAGACATAACTTCTTTTTCTAGGCTATTATCTGTACTCTGTTTACTGAGCAGAAAGTCAGTACATCACCAGCAATGAAAAGAATATAACGCAAAATGTCATACTTTGGCACAAAAAGGCTATATATTAGTGTCCCCCACTGAAATTCAGCACACCGCTCACAATGAAAAGAGAGTACAAGGCACATTGTTGTACTCTGGCACTAAACTCATCTGAACTAAAGTCATTCGTCTTGTTTTTGACATGTTATACCTGGGTCCCCCCTTGTGAAATTTTATAATGAAACTTTCTTGTAATAGCAATGGAGTGTTTACCTACATAAAACTGCATGTCTGACATCAGTATATGTAGCACAAATCTGAATCAGATTTCATAACTTTATCCCAAAACATGGCACTGTAGCCACGGCATGTTTCAACTGAAAAACTATATATATTTTTTCTGGGGATATATATATATAGGGTTTTTACTTTTGATCTAATGAAATCTCACTTAAGAAGTAGTCAAGATTATTACTGTGTTCTGCATACTGAGCAGAAGTTGGAAACTTCACTCCTGGCTACAATGAAAAATGTCAGAATGTTTCAGTGAACACCTCTAAACTTGTATCTACCTGTGAAATACCATATCTCAGTCTCCCTGTGAGATTTTATTATAAAATGTTACCAGGGAGTAAGAACTGGATGACCAAGTAAAAAAATCATATGAGAGTTCGTATTCCACCATTAGGAATCTCGTTGCAGCCTTATACTGAATTTGGCCCCACTGGATTAGCTGCATAAACATTTAATTATGGGGTGATGCAAATAAAAAAATCCGATATATCTATGTATGTGTGTGTGTGTGTATGCATATGTATGATTGTGTATGTATGTGTACATCCTCAAATTACCATAACGTTGACTCGCATAACAGCAAAACGACCCTGCCGAAAATTTAAATGAACAAGCTCCTGGAACGGCATATTTCACCTCCAGGAAACTAACCACTTGGCCACAAATAAGTAAAACACAAACCGAAGCAAATTAAACCCATCAGGGGAGATTCCCCCCCCACACACACACACACACACACACGCCCTACCTAAATATACCAACTCTGAGATCGCACTACAGTGGAGAAAAGGGCAAAGTTCACCATAGTGGCCAAGTCGTTAGTTTCCTGGAGGTGAAATACACCATTCCGGAAGATTGTTGATTTAAATTTTTGCCAAAATCATCTCACTGTTATGCGAGTCGACATTATGGTAATTTGTTGTTTTGAAGGGAATCCATGTATATACATCATACCTCTCAACCTGGAAATATCAAAAATCTTGACAAGGCCCATGAAAATTAGGCACAAATCTGTGTGCTGATTAACATCTAATTTACATACATAATTATGCACCCCCACCCACTCCAGTGGAATTGTGGGATACCAACTTTCAAACGCAAACTGAAGAACAGACAACCAAAATATGACAGAGTCCCCCTGCAGCCATCCCATTGTCCCATTACCTGGCTTGCCCCATTTACCATAGATACTAAATTGTGCATACTGCTTTACTTCTACAATGATTATTTGGATTTTATTTTTACAGCACAACAATGCAGAAACACTAATAGACATCTGGTAAACAAAGCAATACTGTCTTACAATGAAAATAGGCTTGGCATTAAAACTTCTTTGCCCTTGAAACTCACATTCATTGAATCAGCATTGAAACCCACACCACATCCAAAGAAAATGCATTTGGCCAGTGGTGGATAAAGATTACCTTTGGGCTATTTTCAAATCCTTGGCCTGTTGCACACAAAACAAGAAACATACATGTGTTATTTTCTTTGATACACCTTCCTGACTGAGCGCATTTTAAATTTATTGTTTGAACATTTTTCCAGTAGGCTGTACTGTAGGCAATGAAATAAAAAGCATCAACCAATAATGACAAAACTACCCAATTCAGAACATTTCCATCATAAAAGTTTACTTCCACACCCACACTATAAATAGAATGACAGTAGTGTAAGCCATAGGCATCTTGCACAGTGTCTCGCACTTATTTTCAATTTCATATTTTTTGGGGGGGACAAAATGTCATAAACCAAGGACACATTTTAAACATTGCTTGTATAATGTTGTAAAGTTGCTAGAATAAAATGTTGTGTTACCACCATGCGTTTCACTGGCAAATTTTGAACCCAGGACCCTATGCACTACAGTCAGAACATACCACTATGCCAAATCAGCAGCTTCCTGAAACATAGGAAGACAAACTTAATGGCCATCATTTAGTGAATTCATTTCTCACTTCTCACCATAGCTCTCAACCTCATAGCACAAAAAAACCTGGACAAAACCAATAATGGTGGAATACAAATTCAGTTCCCACTCCTCACCATAGCTCTCAACCTCTTAGCACAAAAAACCTGGACAAACATAGACAATAATAAGGGAAAACAAATTCAGTTCTCACTTCTCACCATAGCTCTCAGCTCTTAGCACAAAAAAGCCTGGGCAGAGCTCAAAAGTGGTGGTGGCCAGTGACTTTAGGCTCTTTTTAACCTGTACCCAAGGTACAGGGTTTTAGCTTGAGTACCTCACACACACACACACACACACACACACACGAGAAAAGAAATCCTTTCTGACAGCTTCTCTGTGCAGTAAGGGAAATAAAACACACCAGTCTCGGAGAGGAACGGCTTCTCTGTATAGAAAATAAAAACACACACCAGTCTCGGCGCACACTTACCTTTCCTCCGTGTGAGCGAGGAAAATAAAATAAATCCTTTCTGCAAGGATCACACACACAGTGGCTTCTCTATGCAGCAAGGAAAATAAAAACACACACACCTCAGTCTCGGTGAGGAACGGCATCTCTGTGCAGCAACTAAAATAAAAACACACACACACCAGTCTTGGTGAAAAGAAATCCTTTCTGACATCTTCTCTGTGCAGCAAGGAAAATAAAAACATGCGCGCGCGTACACACACACACACACACACACACACACACACACACACACACACACACACACACACACACACACACACAAGTCTCGGGGAAAAGAAATCCTTTCTTTTTTTTTTTCAAAACAGGTTTATTGTTTTAACATATAAGAGAAATATCATAACAATTTTATACAAGTAATTAAAAATAGGTATTATTATAATATTCAACAAAACAACTAAAGTATTTACAAAGACATCCACTACAATCAGATCAATTAATTAAACTAAAATACCATGCTATTGAAATTAAAATTTTTTTAACAAATTTTGTAAATTATCCCATACAATAAAATAAGATGTTTTTCTATTTGTTCTAGTCCTAATTGTGTTTATTTCCATATGGCACACTATATTCATAACATTTTTAAATTCATTGAACAAAGGAGGTGTATCTGAAATCCAATTTCTAGTTATTATTTTCCTAGCCACTGCTAGAATAGACCATAACAAGGGAAGCTTAACCTTTTAACACTTTGAGGTACAGGTGTGTTGAATAATATAAGAGATTTAGAAATAATGAAATTATCTGTAAAAGAGCCTGCAAAAATTCATTAATTGACTTCCAGTATTCTTTCAATTTTATACAGTCATAAAACATATGAGCCCAGTCAGCATTAATTTCTACATTACATCTCTTACATAGATTATCTTTATTATTTATTTTATTCATCATCAAAGGTGTATAAAAGATCTATGTAAAATTTCCATGTATAAAGTCTCCAGACAATGGAAGACGTAGTTCTATAAGCAGATTCCAATATATATTGTTTATCTTGTTGATTTGGTGGGTCCCCATTAATAGAAGTGAAATAATTCCAGTATGAATCTACACTGTAAAAAGTTTCTTGTCTGATAACTTTATGTATGTATGAAAGTTTACCTTTATCAGAAACTTTATGTTGTAAATTTAATATCAAGTAATCAATCAGTGTTGGAATAGATTCTTTAACAGTTATAGACATTAAATCTATTTTATTAATGAGATGTTGTCTAAAGGTCTGAACCTCTAACCAGCAAGTTTCTCTTAGATCAAATTCTTGTTTTAAGAAATCTAGATTTTTAACTTTATTATCAGATATCAACTGATACCAGTACTTTAGATCATTATCTATAGCTAAATGAGTTCCTTCAGAAGTAGATGACAAAAGCATACCCTGAGTATACATTATAGGAAATACAATAAAATTCCATTCCCTATACTTAGGGTGCATGAATATAAAGTTACGATAACTAATAATAATATTTAACGGGTAACAAACCATATGTTTAGGTGTAATAGGTGAAGTACAAAATTCCTTTAGTAACCATAACATGGAGTTATTTACAATCATATTTTTGTGTTAAGGAGATTTTCATGAAGTGTATACTAATTAACTCCCAATAATCTTTCCATTTTGTGACATATGACTGATCTATTAATAATGTAATAACTTTTACAGTAGAAGAGATAGTATATAAATTAAAGTCTGGAAAAGAAATACCCCCTTGAGACCAGCTATTAGTATGTTTCTTTAATGCAATCCTAGGTCTATTAGGTGCCCATAAGAAATTTAACATTAGTGTGTTCAGTTTCTTGATAATTATTTTTGTAGGTGGAAGTATTATTGATTGTATTAAGTATAAAATCTTGGGGAATATTATCATTTTAATAATTGTAAGTCTCTCCTCCATAGTAAAAACATATTATTCCAGGTATTAAAAAGATTTTGTATATTAAGAAAACAGGTATTATAATTATTATATATAATAGATTTAATATCTTTAGATAGTATTATACCTAAATAAGTTATCTGACCTGAATTGGGTACATATTTAGTAAAATCACTAAAGAGAATATTTTTCGTGTATATATAGGTAGTATTTTAGTTTTTCTTCATTGAATATTAAACCAGAAATACTTTTAAAATTCATCATGTTATCAAATAGAGACTGTATAGAAGAATTAGATCCTGCTGATGTAATTAGAACATCATCTGCAAAAGTTGAATTTTGGATGTTGTATTTTCATCTATTTCAAAACCCTCTATGTCAGTACTGTTTCTGATCAAATTAGCCCAAGGCTCCATTACTAAAGTGAATAATAGTGGAGAAAGTGGACATCCTTGTTTTGTACCTTTAAGAATGGGTATTTTTTGTGAAACATATGTTCCTACCTTAATATAAGCCAATGTTCCTTTGTATAAATGTTCAATTAGGTTTACAAATGCATCCGAGAAGTTTGTGCACTTCATTAAGGTAAACAGATAGTCCCAACTTACTGAATCAAATGCTGAACTTATATCAAGACTAATAAGTGTTAAATCTTTCTTTTTCCGATTTGCAAAATCTATTAATGTTAAAGTTCTTCTTATATTATCAAAAGTATTTCTATTTACAATGAAGCCTGTCTGATCTATATCTATAATGCCGGGAATGATTGTCTTCAATCTATCAGCAAAGATATCCATAAACATTTTATAATCAACATTAAGTAATGAGATGGGCCGATATGAAGAACATCTAGTTGGATCTTTATTAGGTTTTAAAATTGGCGAAATAAATGTATATTGCCAAGATGGGGGGGTTATTAACTCAGTTTGGGCCAAAATAAAAACCTTATGTATTAATGAATATGTATTTTTAGAAAGGATTTTATATATCTCTGGTATAATACCATCATTACCCGGTGCTTTGTTTGATTTAAGCTTATTTATTTGTGTAATAACTTCTGTATATGAAATACTCTTGTCCAATAGTTTAATCTGTTGTTTATTAAGCTTTTTATTCATATTTGTGGTTATAAACTCCTTTATTTTATCTTTAAGTTCCATGTTAATATTATTATGGTTAATTTTGTGAAAGTGATTTCTAAATTCATCTAGTATTTCTGGTATACTAGAAACATTCTTCTTTTCCTTAGAGAAAAGATTTCTTTGATATGGTTTTGTTTATTCAACCTTTTTGTTTTATTTTTAAGTCTATGTAAGTATTTGGGGCTTATTGAATAAGACAAAAACTTGTATTTCTCTAAAGTTATTTTAACTTTATGAGTTAAAATTTCTTTGTATTTCTCATTTAGTTTGTTTATTTCTTCAATAACTTTCTTGTCCATAATATTTTCTTTATTATTATGTTTTTAAGAGTCTAATTTACTTTGAATATCTAACAATTTCTTATCCCAAGATTTCCTTTTATTATTATACCCTCTGATACTTTGTCCATATAGATATGATTTTAAGGCATCCCAAACATAAACAATGGAGACTTCAGGGGTGTTATTTATGTCTAAAAAATGTTTTACTTCTGAAAGTATATATTCTTTATAGTCTTTTAGTTGAGTTAAGTATGCTGGTATCCTTTTGATCTGAACATTATGAGTATTTTTTATCATGAATTCAAAAACAATTGAATTATGATCAGATATAGGACATGAAATGATTTTGGAATTAATTAAATCTGTTACCATCTGGTTAGAAATAAAGACCCTATCTATTTTTGAATAAGTTTTGTATCTGTTAGAAAAAAGGTGTATGGTAATGATTTTGAATCTATCTGATTATTAATATCATTCAAATGATAAGAATTAGCAAAATCCTTTAAATGTTTTGCATTAGATGTAATTCTTCTCTTTCCTATAGTGGTAGTATCACTTTAATGTAGTATACAATTAAAGTCACCAGCTAAAATAATATCTCCCATAGAGAATGATATGATCTTATCAAGATGATGTTTCACTGTATTAATACCAATTCCAGGTATCCAATATACATTAATTAAAGTGTAAGTCTTCCCATTAATTTGTATTGTAACCATACAAAACATTCCTTTGTCATCCTGATAAGACTTAATGGTTTTAGGAATGGGCATACTTTTATTCCATAAAATAGCCACTCCTCTTTTTTCTGAGTGTGCTCTGAACTAACCAATACTGTATATTTGTTTGTGGCTAGTTTATCAATATCTTTTTCAAGAGATGGGTTTCTTGTAGGAAGACTAAGTTGGCCTTATGTAAATTAATGTATCTTATTAGGCTTGCCCTTTTACATGGATTATTCAATCCATTAATGTTTAAAGAAATTCCTTTTAAAGATGTCATTTGGCATTATTAAAACTTAAGAATCTTATGATCAAAATAACAAATAACAAGATAAGTAATGTTACATCTCCTCCTTTAGGTGTACCTTTAAATATAGCTGTATTTATTGAATCTCTTATGGGATTTCGTATAGGATTCAATTTTGTTTGTAGTGACAATGAATGTACAAAATATATTGTGGATGTCAAAACTATATACAAATAACAATGAACAAGTGAAAGTAATGTAAGGATTAAACCTTGCATCCAGCCTGGAGTTGTAAACTCCAACTTAGAGTAGTATTTACCACTCAAGTTAACCCCCTACCCTAAGCAGCAGTACGTCAGCTACTACCTTATCAATTTAATACTAGTTATATTTAACTGAAGTTAACAGTTTTCAATTCAATTATCTAGTAAGACAAGACTACACATTTGGTAAAACAGCATCATATAAACTAAAATAAACCTTTTTTTTTTTTTTTTTTTTTTTTTTTTTTAAAAAACTGTTCATACTACTATATACATCCATGTAATATAAAACACTTGTATTCAAATAGCATTCAAATAATCTTGGTGTTAGAAATCAAGAGGAGAGAAAAATAAGTTCTAACATTCATTTAAATCAAAAACTTTGGCTAATATGATTTAGACATTGCATATATTGGGATGCATCTATTTTCTGTCATGTAAATACAGTTAACAGCTTCCAAAAAAACCTTGAATTGCTTGTATATGAGCATTTACTCAAACTCATTATTGCCAATAGAATAAAATATTGTATTCATAGAAATTGTTATAACTCATACTTCATAGTTGAGCAGATTCTCAGAAACATTTATATACATATCTACATACACACACATACACACATACACACATATATATATATATATATATATACACATGCATACACACACACACACACACACACATACACATACACACAAAGACACACACACACATACACACACACACATACATATATATATATATATGATCTCACTGAGTTGTATCTTTACTGAGCACCATCTTACATTGCTGTCCCTTCAATAAATCTGTCTGCTTTATACAAAATAATGCACAGCAAACACATTTTAGTAACCAGATTTTACAAACATGCTATACTACTGCTTTAAAATATATCACATGACAATTTCTTCCAGTATTGAGTTATAAAATTATTTATGCTTGTCAATCAGATGAATGAAATGAGTTATAGTAATGTATATGTTTGGGACATAGGTTTTTAACACATATTATTAATCTGCTATTCCTGTATCTGTGATGTGTCAGTGTGATATCTAGGCCAAAGGTGAGACCAGCTGCTTTCAGCTTCTCTATAAGAATTCTGAGAGTTGAAGCTTTTGAAGTAGCTCATGGACACTGTGCATGAGACAGCCCACATCCCAGATTGTCTCTCTTAACATTTTGGTGGGAAACTTATTAAAAACTAGTGACAAACATTCATTTAGCAGTGTAAATGCATCTAAACATGACAAAACCTTCACAATGCATTCTACATGTTATTACAGACTCTAAGTAAGTGAAATCAAGCCCAAAATTATTAATAAGTAACAAAACTCTTGTCCCAACTCAACTCCTATGCAAATCTTATTATTTACTGTGTCTATATGATCAAAAGTATTTCTATATATTAATAAAGAAAAGAAAAAGAGAGTAGAAAGTAAAAGGGTGTAAGGCAGAAATAAAAAAAATGTAAGAGAAAGCTATAAGAAGTA
The DNA here is from genome assembly GCF_019279795.1 of Protopterus annectens. Lineage (NCBI taxonomy): Eukaryota > Metazoa > Chordata > Ceratodontiformes > Protopteridae > Protopterus > Protopterus annectens. The sequence continues at coordinate 724,308,420 of NC_056735.1, forward strand.
TATACAATAGAATATTACTTACTGTTTATATTAATAGAGTTAAAAATAAAACATATTATTTACTATTATTTAGTTCTAATTATTATTAGTTAAAGCATGACAGATTATTTACAAACAAGCATAAGCAGTGTAATCAAGAAAGTATAATTAGGTAGTGTCATTCCTGTATCTGTGATGTGTCAGTGTGGTATCTAGGTCAAAGGTGAGACCAGCTGCTTTCAGCTTCTCTGTGAGAATTCTGAGAGTTGAAGCTTTTGAAGTAGCTCATGGACACTGTGCATGAGACAGCCCACATCCCAGATTGTCTCTCTTAACATTTTGGCGGGAAACTTATTAAAAACTAGTGACAAACATTCATTTAGCAGTGTAAATGCATCTAAACATGACAAAACCTTCACAATGCATTCTACAGGTTATTACAGACTCTATGTAAGCGAAATCAAGCCCAAAATTATTAATAAGTAACAAAACTCAACATTTTTGTCCCAACTCAACTCCTATGCAAATCTTATTATTTACTGTGTCTATATGATCAAAAGCATTTCTATATGTTAATAAAGAAAAGAAAAGAGAGTAGAAAGTAAAAGGGTGTAAGGCAGAAATAAAAAAAATGTAAGAGAAAGCTATAAGAAGTATATACAATAGAATGTTACTTACTGTTTATATTAATAGAGTTAAAAAGAAAACATATTATTTGCTATTATTTAGTTCTAATTATTATTAGTTAAAGCATGACAGATTATTTACAAACAAGCATAAGCAGTGTAATCAAGAAAGTATAATTAGGAATAGCATTTGAAGAACATATAAACTTTTAAAGGAAAAAAAAATGTATCAAATTACTGACCTTATTTTTCCTCTTCAGAAAGAGAAACAAGTTAAATCACAGCTTGCCGTTAAATCTCCAGATATTTTGACTAGTTATGAATCAAAACATTTCTTTGCACACAGAGAATAACTTTGATTAAATCTTTTTCAAAATATTTGTTGCTTCTTGGAAATGCAGGAACTATATTTAAAAAGATTAATAATAAAATAAAATGATGAGAGAGAGAAAAAAAAAACATAGTACAAATCATTTGTTTTTTAGTCTCTTCTTCTTCTCTGAAGTCTTCCACGAAGTTTCAGTTGCCAGTCTCTTTAACGAGGGACTAGCCCATTCCATTTCTTCTATTTTTTCCAAAATCTTATTTTTTTTGATAAACAGTAAAGCAGAGTCTAAGTCATCGAAAATTTTAGGACCATCAGGAAGGAAGATTTTAAGCTTGGCAGGAAACAGAAGGTATGTTTTAAACTGTGCTTTTTTAAGCTCCCTTATTAGTGGCAGAAAAACTTTTCTTTTAGCTAATACCATGGAAGAATAGTCATTGTCAAAACGCACAGTTGTTTCATTAATCTTAACAGGAGCTTTAGCCCAAGCAGATTAAAGAACCATCTCTTTATCAAAAGATGATAGAAATCTAACTATAACTGATCTAGGATAGTTTTTGTTAGAGTTAGTATTAGCTATAGATCTATGTGCTCTTTCGATACCAAAAGAGAGTGCTTCTGGTAAATCTAAATTTTAGGGAGCCATGTTGTTAAAAAAGAAGTAATATTGTTACCTTCAATATTTTCTGGCAGGCCAAAAATCCTAATGTTATTGCGCCTAGATCTATTTTCCAGGTCATCCAGCTTTGTTTGTAAATGAGTATTTTGTTTCAGCAGAAACTCAATGTTGATTTCCTCTTCTTGTATTCTATTTTCCATGTCATTCACAGCTTCTTCTATGCCTGTCATCTGGATCTTCTGTTGTTGCAGGTCCATATGTAACAAGTCTATTTGTTTTGTAGTTTTTTCTATGAAAGTGTCTATTTTAGTATCCATTGTATCCATCTTAGCAGTAAGTTGCTGGACTATAATTATCAGAGACTGAAGTTCTTTCTTGATGCTGGAGTCTTGAGAATTTGTCTTACTGGAACTCATTTCAGACTGATAAACTGACAGGAAAATTTCCAAAGTAATTTCTGACAGGAATATTATTAAGATTTCCTTTCTTTTTTAGATATAGTTCAAGAACTATATAAAACAAACATATTTAGAAAGAAATTTACTTCAAAAATTAATTTTTTAAGTAATTAATTCCTGTCAATGTAATGAAATTGGTGGAGCTAAAGAAATCTGCTGCTATCCTGTGTTCATCCTTGGCCACGCCCCCCCAAAGAAATCCTTTCTGATGGCTTCTCTGTGCAGCAAGGAAAATAAAACACACACACACCGAGGAAAATAAATCCTTTCTAACGGCTTTTCTGTGCAGCAAGGAAAATAAAACACACCAGTCTCGACGAGGAACAGCTTCTCTGTGCAGAAAATAAAAAAACACACACCAGTCTCGGCATACACTTACCTTTACTCCGTGCAAGCCAGGAGCGAGGAAAATAAAAGAAATCCTTTCTGCACACACTTCTCCATGCAGAGCGAGGAAATCAAGGCAGGCTTCTAAATGAAAGAAAGCCTTCTCCATGCAATTAAAGAAATCCTTCTCCGTGCAGCCAGCAGTGAGGAAATCCAGGCTTCTAAATACAAGAAATCCTTTCCGCACACACTTACTTCCTGCGAGCCTTCTAAATGAAAGTACAGCCTTGCTTTCTGTTCCTGCTCTAGGGAAGCATTTGAACTGTGCAAAGCTTGATTCTGACAGGCTGGTAGCCCTGATGAGCTGACGTCATCACACACGTGATGACATCAGCTCACAATGCGCGAAAAATAAAAAACAATTAAAAAAAAAAAAATCGGAAATGAAGAGGTGCCACTCGGGAATCGTGGCACCCCATTATTTGGACCCCAAAACTCATTAAAAAATGAGTAATTTGGGACAGTTGGGAGGTATGATATACATATATATATATATATATATATATATATATATATATATATATGTATATATATGTATATATATATATATATATATATATATATATGGGTCTAGGTTAGAAGATCGACAGCCGACATCACCGACAAAGGATTAGCGGGCACCAGATGATCGACATGCGGAAGACCGACGCTACGGATGAAAACGCCGACGGCAAGGATAGTGACTTGGAAAGAAGGCTGTGTGAGTATGCGGTGGTGACGGACGTTTGGGTGCGAGTAAGTTAAGTGTGGATAGTGACAGTCTGTGGGGATAGGGGTGGGTTTAGTGATTTAGGGTCAGTGTGCGGGTTAGGTAAGTGTGCGGTAGTAGTATTTTTGGGTTAGGGGCGGGTTAAGTGAGTTGGGGTTAGGGCGCAGGTTAGGTAAGTGTGCGGTAGTAGTATTTTTTGGGGTAGGGGCGGGTTAAGTGAGTTAGGGTTAGGGCGCGGGTTAGGTAAGTGTGCGGTAGTAGTATATTTTGGGTTAGGGGCGGGTTAAGTGAGTTAGAGTTAGGGCGCAGGTTAGCTGAGTGTGCAATAGTGACGGACGTTAGGGTAAGGGTTTGGGTTAGGGTTGTACATAGTTGTGTATGTGAGGTTTAGTGTGGGTTTGTGAGGATTTTGGTTTGCTTGTGTTCTGTGTGTGGTTTTTGGACAGGGGATGTGTTTTGTTAGTTGATTGTTGTTATTGTGGTGTGTGCAGCGTATGGGGTTTCGTGTTTGTGGACCGTCGGTTATTTGTTTGTCGGGCATGTGAGGTTTCGTGTTTATGGTTTGTCAATTATGTGGTGTAGATGTTTGTGTTGTCGGTGAAAGCAGCTGTCGATGTTATAACCTAGAACCGTATATATATATATATATATATATATATATATATATATATATATGTATATATAGACACACGTGTGTGTGTGTGTGTGTGTGTGTGTGTGTGTGTGTATATATATATATATATATATATATATATATATATATATATATTTATTTATATATATGTACGCATGCACAAGTTCACACACATTTACAAGATATGTTCTTCTGATGTTCAGAAGTTCATCACAACACCCACACTGAAAACCTAGTGAAGTACATCAGACTGTGTAAGCAAAGATGTGTATCAAACCCTCTGCTGCCTGTCTATGAAAGAATATATTTCAATCCCCCTCTCAGATTTCATTATGAAACCTTATGGCAGTTTACTACAAGGGCTATCAATCAGTTGCAAAATGCACCTAAGACTCCTATTATAGTGAAAGTCACTGTTGAATTTCACACAAACACCTTAGCTGAATAAAAACTTGACCCTTATTTTTATAATTTTTTTTTTGTGTGTGTGGTGAAATATGTAGGATTGTTTTATTTCTGACATATTGAGAACTTAATGCACATATATTATGGGCATTTATTTTACCTTTCCTTTTATGCCGGCATTCAAGTAGCCCCCAGGAGGAAACCACGTATTGTGCTAAACCATGACAACAGCCACCTTATATAAGTGGCCATTTGTCAGTACTCTGAAGGCAATTCACAATGTATTTGGGAACCTGTAATTAGATAATTGGGTGCAAAACATACTCAAGAATACCATTCTACCTCCATGGAGTTCTCTGCATGTCCATCCTAATATAAAGGGGTTCAAATTGCCTTTGTAATTGTACAGAATGTAGTTTTTGCTCTGTTTGCAGTAAAATAAATGTTGCCTTGGTTGATGAAATCAAAATGATTTTTTTGTTTTTCTTCTATTGAGGACTTAAGACCACTTTTATACTGGGCCATCGTTTCACCTGGCCTTGAAATGGTCATAAGATCTCTAGATGGAATTAGGGTGTATTATCAAACTGTGACAAAAAACTTCCAAAATGCTGTGTGTGTTAGATGTATGTAGATGGCCATATGTCACTAATCCTAAAATGCACAAAAAAAACTGCTTTGACTTTGGGCATAAAACACATGTATTGTCTCAGTGGAATGCACTTCATCTGAAAGCACATATCATTTTTGACTGTAAGGTTATCATCCAGATATAATGTTCCTGCTGACCTTTTAGAGGTACTGCTCCAACAAAACATATCAAAAGTCATTCGGAGGTGGTACTGTAATTGTGCTTTTATGCATCACCTACTTCAAAAGAAATGATAATTCAGATGTCTCATTGAGAAGGAAATGAAATACATCAACATTTTTCAACATGCTACTTGTTAAACATATGCACCCCTCAATAAGCCATATCATTTTTATTTAACATTAATCAGGTAAATGACCTGTGCCTTCAAGTGTGGCATTCCTCCGTACACCAAAGAAAAAAAATCCAAGTTCTGTGTGTGCCCCGATGCTTAGTTGTAAGAAAAGTGAAAAAGCAATGACCACAGTGATTTATTTCAGTTTGTTGCTGTTGGACATGTATACAGACCTTTTCTTACAGACCTTCTCTTCCTAAAAGTAGCTGTGTCAGTGTTACGCATGAGTCCTGTAATTGTCCTTTACTTTCATGCACATCCTGCAAAACAAAATATACACAGTCTATGCACATTTCTGATGTGTGGCTTTGGGAAAAAAATCATAATGACCTAAATGAATTTCAGCTTGTCAAAAATGAAACAAGATTTTTTTCTACATCTTTTTGCCTCCATTCCTACCATTCATCAAGCCTCCCCCTTTTGCACATGAGCCCATTGATTCTCTAATTGTAGGGATACTTCTCAAATCCACTAAAGTGAAACTTATCCAAATGGGCTGTCATTCAGGCAGGCATGATAGCTGTTTGTATCAATGTTAGCGTCCAGCTTTGAGATTGTACTCCCTAGACTACAACTTTACCTAGATGAGGCAGTACATGTCCTACATTGCTGCAGGCCCACCGTTCCTTCCCCTTCTTCCACATGCACTTGCTCAGCGAAGGCTACTGCAAGCTGTTGACTTTAACCACACATCAGCCCAACTCTTATGTCCTGACCATTCTTCTGAAAGATAACTACAGCATGTGGCCAGCTCCTCCCCTCTCAAAGAAAGGCACATCTATCCTCCCTGACATCTCCATCAAGCACCCAATCCACTAATCAGACTTGGGTCACCTGGGCCATAGTCAGTCTTTATGTCACTGTATGCCACTGGACTTGTTAAAAGTAAAAGAAGAGCGATTATAGGAACGTATTTGATCTTGTAGCGTTCACATACTATATACTATTCTCACCCTGCCAGGCAACAGCAATGATCATTTTACTGTTGTCCTCCTAAATGTCCTTTGCGTTCATCCACAGACTGCACCCCACCAAAACAAATAGTTACTTCTAAACTACCAGAGTAATGTATTTTAATGTGCTTTTGGGCATCCCACATCTTTACCGATCACAGGTTAAAATAAATAAATCAATAAGTAGGGCTGCTTCATGCTGTGAACAGTGGCTACTAATTCAACTGCCCACACATTTCTCTGGTTTTCTGCCAGCAACTAGAAAAAATCCCTTTTGTGCATGCGTGCATGTAAGAGAAAACCATCCCTGAAGATCAATAAGCTCCTTGTCCTGCTAGTCTTTAGTCATATGAATAGGATTACCGAAAAATCACTAAGATCAGATTAAAGGCAACCAATCACTGGTGCTTAGTCTGCATAGTAATAGAACATGAGTTAAATTTCCATGTCCTATACTATGTGCATTAGATGTAGAGGTGAGAAGTCATGCTAATAAATATCATGTTATCTCATTTCCACGTTTTCCCCCACTGATTTTACTGGGAATCTGCAGGGTAATTTGGCTAGTACAGTTACTACACTAGCCCAGTCATTATCCCACAGATCTGCTGAGTAAGAGAAAAAGTATATTTTTTTTTAATTGTAAATTTTTAATTTTAAAGTCAATTTCATACCAGTTAAAAAAGAGAGAGAGAAGGCCCTACAGCACAGAATACTCACCACTGCAGTAGCAGTACTTTATTGTGGTGCCAAGTATTCTCAACTTCCAAACTTGGCCTCTACCACAGTAGTAACATACATCATGAACAGGGCCCTTCAGCTAATGCAGGGTTCTAGAATGGTGTCTTAGAAGCTTTTTTTTTTTTTAAACAGGAAACCTCAAAATTAAATTATCACTTATGATGTAGGCAGTCATATGTTTATATAAATGAAAACAAACCATATTGACATACTTTTAGTTACAAACATTATGCATCACTTATAATCTATCTGGTCGTTGTCAGTCAAACATTACTTAACACATTCAAACCCTGCCCTTCTTTTAAACCTCATTCCTCCTCCAGAACACTATTCTGCATGTATTTTCCCCACAATTCCCATTTTTCTATGTAATTTGCTCCTACCCTTTTCTAAAGATCCCATTTCCAGTTGGTTAATCTCAGTTACTATATTCAGGGTTTTGAGCTCATATCCAGTCAGTGAGATGCGTATATTGGTCATGTGAAAAGTTTTAAGACTCTAGGTTGGGGCAAGCAGGAAGAAATGGGGAGCACTACAAATGTGTGGTGAGAAGGAGGCACCCTAAAAGGAAGGGCAGTAGTTGGTGAGACCATAGGAAAGAGAGACTTCCAAATAAAAGTGGAGAAGGTTGCTTATAAAGTGCAAGAGAGAAAAATTCATCATGTAGTCTTAGAAAGCAAAGTTGATGTTAAGATTAGGTTAGGGTTTGACTGAAGAGAGATGAAATGTGCAAGTGGAAGGTCATAAGGAGGAATAGTGGTATGGTAGTTTGAGTTAATGGTGCACCTAGTACTGAGTTTGAAATAGGTTTGCATCATTGTCTTTGTTATACAGGTAACACAAAAAGAATGGACATATAATTAATGTCAATGTAAGTAGGATTTGTCATTAATGTAATGAAATTACAACAAATTTAAAGATTCAATCAGCAGTAAGAGATTATCACCAGTGAGAACATTGAGAAGGTTCGGCTTAAGCAAAGATCCGATTTAAATCATTAAGAGTGGCTGTGAAGTGCCTATACCTGCTCTGAGTTGTCTGTCCTTCAGTGTTGCAGGTGAAGTCCCTCGTGTCTAATGGTCCCCCACACACCTGATCCATGTACTGCTTTAGGTGCTCTTAAGGCACAGTTGTTGTATCCCTGGTATGCAGTGGTTCTCCCTGATCCCCATACTGATGTAGGTGCCCTAATGGCACAAGTGCAGAGTCCCTGGTGTCTTGTGGTGCATCCACCACCAGTTCCTGTACTACTGCCTGTCTGTAAACAGTCGTGATAAGTTAGAGTAACTTCAATGTTTATGTTCTTAATAAGGATGCAATTCTTAAGATGAAATTTCATACAGGATTATTTTTCATACTTTATTTTATTATCAGGCTCTTAGTCCTTCATTGCTTCTGTGCATGGTAATTTGTGAAGGGTTTACAATTCCCAAATTCCCTAGAACTTTGCAAATCAAATGATGGTCTTAGAATTCCAAATTTTGTAGGCATTATATTTAATTATGCAGGCAATTACATTGAAGAAAGGTGAGCCAAATGTTTGTCATTTATATATATGTATATAACAGAATACATTTTAGTGTTTTCTTGGTATTTTTCTGCCTCCCTACCTATTTTATTTAAGCCTAATTTTTCCAAGTACAAACAAGACGTGTTTTTTCAGAAACTTGGTCATCCTTTCTTGATTTTCTTTCTTTTTTTTTTTTGTTAGCCTGGACAGCAGACTTCACCTTCTTCTCAACTTTACATTAGTCTTAGTTTTATGTTAAGTAGTAGATTTCGCACAGTAGCTCACTATCTTTTACTCAGACAACTTAGGGTTTTATATTTCATTAACTGCATTAACTTTACGGGTGTGGGCTTCTTTTCTCAAAGGGCCTCCTTCATAGATGCTGTTTTATATTTGAATGCTATCTATGTTGTCTTACCCAAGTATATTTCTTTGGATTCTTAATTTAATTGATAAAATATCTGCTTTGAAACTGTTTTGATTGTCTGTTAGTTAACATCATTCTCTCGTCTCTGTGAATAAAATCTGTAATGGTCTTGAAGCACTGATAACTTTTTCTAATTTCTCCTATTTAGATTATCGTACACAAAAATTTCACTTTCAGTTAGACTGAAATAAAAACCGTGAGTTCACAAGCAAGTACCAGTTATTCTATTATGGCACTATTTTAAGTTCTCTATTTACAGGCAAAATCATTTATTCCTGCTCCATTTTATTGGCCTCATTTTTCATACAGTGCCTTAGATAAAATTTCAGAAACTGTAGCCTACATCTTGACTGTCTGCTACAGATATTACTGTAGAGTATTATGACTGAGTCACACAACATAACCTATGTGTTGTGTGTTCTGGACATGGATGCCAAGAAGTGCATGGTGAATCTTGGCATGCATGTCTAGAACACATAATTGGAGGTTATGATTGGAGACCTGATCATAATTCTTTGTAGTGCATGGAGTTTTATCTGCTCATGTGCACTAGTTAAAATAAAAAAAAAAAAGCTAAGTGTTTCCCTGTCTTTCAAAGTCAGAAAGCAGTTAAGGACCATATTTCTGATGGTGCTCATTGTTTACACTCACCTGTCCAGATTTTCGCAGAATGTTCAGATTTTTGCTTAATTTGTTTGGTCTGTTCCTCATAAAGTTTGTGTTTTCAGACAAATCAGAGGGTTGAAGTCACTTAATTGTGACATGAGTTTCAGAGTTCATATCCTTTGGAGAAAATGCAGGCAAACACACATCCTACTATTCTGGCTAATTTCTAAGCCTCGGGTGCTTAACATTTGTTAAGGTTGTGCCATTTTAGAGCTTAACTGATTTGTCATTTAACCACTGTTGGAGTAATCACTGCACTGCATTCACTACAGTTGTTTATTACTACTGTGTGGATTTCAGATAAGATATTAGCTTCATCACAGTTTGAATTCTGTTTGGATTTATTTATTCATTCATGAATTCATTCATCAGTGATATAAAACTTAACAGCATGTTTAAAAAGAAATGTATTCATTGGAAGTAGAAGTGGCTTATTTTATTTTACTGGAGCTTATTTTTTGATGAGGAAACTAGTTATGTTTATTATGGTTATTATAAAACGTTTTGTATTGTTGAAAAAAATCATTAATAAAGTTAAGTCAGAAAGATTTTTTTCAGATAAAAGCAAAAATATCTGCTGCATCAATTAATAGTTGTTTTCCTATAACTGTTAAAAGTAAAATTGTAACCCTGCATATGTCATGCTTTGTAGTTTTTGAAGACCTCCTGTTAACAGAGCACTCCGCAGCTGTGGAGAAACATTACATCTATTGAAAAACATAAAAGAGCTCTTCCAAGTTTTGCATTACAGTGGTAATATTATTTACACAGAGAGTTTAAGCTAAAGTGTTTGGCAGTAACATAGGTCTTAGAGCGACACACCTGACTATACAGTAGAAGTGAGAGAAAAGAAAGGTTGGGGTGGGGCACTATTTGGATGCACTGGCTTGTGATGAAGCAAGTAGGAGTGGTGACGTTTGCAAGTAGCAATAAAAGGAAAAGCAGCATGGCTGCCATCTGGAAAAGGGATTTTTGAAGCCAGACTGGAATGGAAAAGTATGTAAAACCTTACAATGTATTGTATAAGGTAATGGTAAAGAATAGGTTGTGAAGAGGGGTTCAGGTATGCTTGGGGAAGGAGGAGGTGGGGTTCAGTTTTTCAAGGACCACCTGTAACAATTGGGTGGGCACTGTAGATGGCAGTTACTCTTTTCTTGTCTTTTATCATTAAAATTAAAATAAGGTTACTAGTATAATCTTAGCTTTTAAGCTTGGAAATAGTGGTTGTTTTCCCCCCAGTATTTATTTATCATATCATACCAAAAATGCAGTTTGTTGATGGTTTTTCTGTTTTGAGATTAATCAGTCTAATTTTTTATTTGTTTTTCAGATTGAAGAAGGAAGCAAAGCAGCAGTGGCTGGGACACTACAGATGGGTGATGAGATCATTGTTATTAATGATGTTACTCTTTCCGGGTTCAGACAGGAGGCTATCTGTTTGGTAAAGGGCTCCCATAAGACTCTAAAGATGGTGGTGAAAAGGTAAGAAGAAACAAAACTGTCTAATTTGGTATGCTATCTTTTTTGTTCCAGTTGATGTTCATCATAATGGCCTTTGTTACTGGAATTGCAAAATTGATTGAAGAAACGCCATTAGCTAGATCCTTTCAGAAATCGGTACCAAGTAGGAATGAGGGAGTTTGCAGTTTAAAGCCACGGCAATTGAAGCAAGTGCATCCTGCATTCTGTGTCAGTCATTTTGCTACCCAAAGTTGACAGTCATTTCACTGTGCTTTGCAAGTTTTCTCACAATTTCTCAGACTTTTGACACTGGTAATTGCTGAAGTCCTATTTATTATTTATTTGTTAAAAAATGTTTCCTGTACTTTTTGAGAATTTTGTTAATGCATTATTTCTGATTAAAAAAATCTGTAAGAAGAGGTTCAGGTAACCTCTTGGGACTTGCAGCTTGGGCATATGTTTGCTTCAAACTTAATTTTCGAAGACTAAACCTTATATCCTCTTGAGACAGCACATAACAGTGGATATGAAATAACTTTTTTTCCTGGTTGCTGTCACCTCAGGCAAAAGGATTTTAGAGTTTGAAGTTGTGGAGTATTAACTGCTTTTCTTAGCATTTTCATAATGAAAAAGGTATAACTGATTATGATGATTGCAACTTTCATGTCAAAGTTTATTTCAACAATAACTCTGAATCAGTTTGTACAGTAAGCAGCCTTTTATCCAGACTACCTGAATAAACGGAGATTGGTTCAGCTCTGTGAGCCAGTCAAGATGTAGTGATATTGACATGACATTGTCAAATGTATGAGCTGTGTACGATTTTCATTAAGAGCATACTCTTTGCAACTACTGGCTTTCTGAATTAGGTAGGATCTGCTGTTGAAAAGGCTGCTGTTACAGTGCTTACTGTCATGCACCTTGTGTATATGTTCTCAGCCTCTTAGTGAAAGAAATCTGGACAAAGCTTTAAATAATGCGGGGACAAAGGCCTGGAAATAGGGACAGACTTTAAACGCAGTAAGTTGCTAGAGTAAAAGGATTTGTGTTAGCATGCATTTTCTGAAGGATATGAAGTCTGAAATTCAAATGCATGTCATTATTTAATGAATTCATTTCTCAGTGATTTGCCAGAAAACCACACTTTTTTGAAGGAAAGGCCAAAAATAGGAATTAAATATCTGGATATTCTGCAAAAATCTGGACAGTTGAGAGGTATGAAAATGAAGTGGGGAATGCAGTGTGAACTCAAGATAAAAAGGACAGTGTCATGCAGGGAGCTACTTGACCAGTTAACCAAATGGGGGAGGGGTTATCTGCATAACTTTTTGGCTGAGCCATACAGCATAATCTGGGACCTGGTCTTTTTTGATCATCATACCCATCGCAGATGGAATATGTCCTGTCTTTGTATCTGAAACTATGTTGACCATTGGTGGGGCTTCTGCCAGTGCTGTACTACCTTTTCCATCCAATACACAGTTTGCATATATCGTCTTCAACATTGTAATAGCTGCAGAAATATAAATAGTCCAAGACCTTTGAGACTCATCTGTTAATAAAGTGGTAGATGGGGGCATTTGCCATGATACTGTATACTGAAGCTGAACTGAGTAGTCATATTGACTGCTAAGTAGCAATGCTGTATATTATAGCTGTACAAAGTATGTTTATTTTACTGATTTTGTTGGTGTTCTGTAGTTTAGTGTTCCATAAACGTTGCATTTTAGCCAAAGTATGACTGAAGTAGGAAAATGGTCTTAACAGAAATGAGCTAAGTTTATTATTATTATTATTTTTTTTTTGAGATTTTTATGATCTTCTCGGAACTATAGAGAAAGTGAGCAAGGTCTCAAAAATAGGTCTATTCTTAGCTGGTAAGTGTGGTGTTTACAAGCTATGTAATAAATAGTCTGAATGAAGTTAGCCTCAGGCAGAGTTTTGTTCTGTGACTGGCATTTATTTACATTTTGTTAAGCTGTTAAAATGACTTCATGGTACAGCTGTTTTGCACTGAACTCTTGTGAGTCCAGCTAGAGGTTATATTTGTGCAGATACTTCTCATTTATGCAGCAGGAACAGAAGAAGAATATGTCCAGAAGTCCCAACATCTAGTAATGCTGTAACGCAACATGAAAGCAGAGGGTATTGTTGTGGTGCAAGAAGGGCTCCGTTTAATTAAGCGGGGCAGTCACAAATGTTTACAAAGAATAAGATGTATTTCTAATGCTGACCTTTAAGTTAGCATGTCCTTTGTAAGTTTCCCTGACAATGCTTTATGTAAATCATCCTCACGTAGCAGTTCTTTCCTGGCTGTAACCAGGCAACAGGAGAGGGTTTAAAAGACTTTCATTGCTTGCTGCCTCCATTGCAGTCACACTAGTATTTACATGCATTCACTATTTCTTAATGTTTGCCACAGAACAGGTTTCCTTTCTAACCTGTGGGTTTACTTTGTAAACAAACTAAAAAGCAACTGCTAAGCTGCTAAAAATGTAAGAGAGCAGCTACAGATTATCTGGGTTGCACAGCAAAAAACTGATTTGCAGCATGGGTATTCAGCACAAGTTATCACTGGCAGCATGTGCCTAATCTACATTTTAGAGGTGGACTTCCTTAAGATTAATAAACTGTGCTTAGACAAATGAGCATCCTTCCAACATGTATACACACATATTTAAGGTAGCATCTTTTTAACAACAGGGTCAGGGAGGATATCTGTGCTTATGGGGCTGTCCGAAAATGCTTTATGTGTAGATGACACCCATGCAGAACTGAAAAAGGACGCAAAAACTTTTCATTGCAAATGTACACTTCCTTAATTCTTTAGTCCATCTTTTCCTTCATTACTGAAGTACAAACATTAAACACAAGGAAGACTAAAGAGCACTGGCTTGTATGTTAGTCCATCCCCAAAAGCCACAGGATATCTCAGAGCAGAAGGGAAACCATTATATTTAATTTGCACAACAGTGATACTTGACCTAACCTGTGGTTAATATTTTCCTTTCAGGTATAGGTGTTGGACGGGGCATGGTTGAGAGATTGAATGAGGAGTGATTATTCTAGAAAAAATGACCAGGATCTACATAGACTTGCAAGATAGTAGCATCTTCCAGAAGCTGAAGACAGAAGAATCACACCACATCATCGAATTGTAATGTAGTGTACATTTTTAGGATCCATTTAACTATTACCTTTCAACTGCCCAGATTTTCAAAGAATGTCCAGATTTTTCTCTCATATTTTTGGATTGTTACTCATAAAACGTGTGATGCCCTTCTATTCTCATGTTGCAGTATTCTAAACATGAGAGATCCTCCACCTGAGGTGACCTGAACGTCCGGCCCATCTAGCTATCATCTGCGGAATTTGAGGTCCTCACTTACATTTTCCCTTCCTAGATGACATGGACGGAATCAACTAATTGAAAAGAAACAAAACAGCAACCAAAGCTAGAAAAGAGATTCCACAACAGGGTACTTATCTTTCAGGAGTGACTTGGCGCAGAGCAGAAAGAGCAAGCTGAAGTTAGACCGGCGGCAGAGAAGTTCTGAGGTCAGTGCGTAGAGACATCACATTTATGGCCCACGGTTTATATACCTACATGTGAAGTCCCACGCACCATACAGCAGCCAGGCTAAGCATTTGTAGATGGGCCGGACGTTTGGGTCGGCTCAGGCTTAGGATCCCTCATATTTAGAATACTCCAACGTGGAAGAGAAGAACATATATGGTTATGGTAAGACTTAACACAACTATTCTTTTTTTCTGGCAAATCAGCAAGGATAGAATTCACTAAATATTGACATACATTTGAGTTTCAGACTTCATATCCTTCAGAAACTGTATGCTAACACAAATCCTGTTATTCAAACAATTTTCTAAGTTTATAAGAACAATATTTAAAATCTGTCTCTATATCCCCCCATTAATTTAGGCTTTGTCCAGATTTCTTGTTCTAATAGGTTGAGAGCTATGGAACTTAAATCAAAAGTCTTTTAAGTATACTGCAACTAGCTGTTCAAGCAGGAGCTTGCTTTCTGCAGTTTTGATTAAGACAATAACCATTTGTTTGTGAAACTCCCTAGAGATATGTCACTGGGATGCTTTTGCCTCCTCCTGATTGACTACTGTCTCTGGCTGTATGCCTAATAAGAAATGTTTCTAGTATACAGTCTGCAAACAGCTGACCTTTTTTCTTTTTATTGTAGTAGTTCTGCCCTTGGTATTTGTATGTAACTTGGTTGAGTCCATGTCTTTCACCTACAAGTGTGTTTGTCTATGTGCATGTGAGTGTGTATATAAAACAAAAGTTCCTTGGTGTATTTTAAGATTGGCTTTCACTTTCAGACATTGAAAATAAATAATCTCTGTAATTCATTAACACTTACACTGAGTACACTGTTCTCAGTGAAAATTCAGTACAATCATAACTCACACCTTCTGTGATGCCCGTGCACTGGCCCAGCAATCAAGGAGCCTCAATCCTCACTACTAACACCAGTGAGGGGCGTCCATGTAGGGAAAGGATAATAAATACACACACACAGTAAAGTACAATTTCCCTTAAGAGCACACAGAGATCAATCAGTCAGTCTGGGGCTGGTTTTTCCCTCTTTCTCCAGATCCCCAATAAAACTCCCCACTGGCACAGCTATAGGGTCTAGATCTTAGCCTAGTGGGCAAGCTAAAACCTCCAGCACGCTCTCTGTTCAACCAGTGCTTCGTGTCCCTACCCTAGTAGCTGACACATACACACTTTGAGATAAGAGTTATATACAACCACAAAGACACTCGTGGGGAAGGCTTGCACAGATTCTCCAGCTGTGCCCCTTTTCTGTCTAGTCTAAAAAGTAGTACCAGCTGCCACCACCCACTAATATTTATCAGCTAGTCAAGGCCCTTAAAAGGGTGTCCAATTATTACTGTGCAATATTATTATCCAAATGGTAAGTATGACTGAACAGCCGAGGTTTATTAGAGTGACTTGGTACAGTATCACTATGTACATGCAGTGTACTCTAGAGCTTAAATTAACTCTACACAAAACAGCCACAGTTGAAAGGTTTAAAAATATTTAATAATAAAAAAACACAAGACAAGTCTTCTTACTACGCACTGCTAGTCAAGAGTTCAGTGATCACAGAGAAATACTTAAAATAATACAGTAGAAATGTTCTGACATCACAGAAAAACACTTAGAAATAGCTAGGAATTAGGAAGATTAGACTAAGAGAAAACACAGTTCTAAATAACTTATATCTAGAGCAAAGCAGTGTTGGTGATGTTGGATGTTCTCAAGACAAAATACTCTGAGCTCTCTGATTCTCCCTCTTTAAATTGATAACACAGAGCTGCTTCACATGACCTCATTCTTTACACTTCTTTGGTGTTCCCAGGCTCACAGAAACTACATTTACATTCTTTACACCTGGTCAGAAACCAGAGCAATAAAGGACATTTATACATGCAAATTCTAGACATTAACTCTGGTCTTAAAACAATAGGCAGGATGCCTCCCTCTAGACATACTGAATTTTGACATCAAAGAATGTCATGAAATGCTTGACTTAGCTTTCGTACAGCAGAGTGCACTGTTACATTTTTGCAGTTCAATATCCAATGCATTCTTTTCACATTTAAGAGAACAAGCCTGTGGCTTACATTATTATTTACAAATGACGGAATTATCTACAAAATTCTATCTGGCTAGGCTGACAGCCTTCACCTGTCTTCACCCCCCCCCCCCCCGGAGAACTCAAGCTAGTTTTTCAAGTCACCCTTGAGAAACGTTGCTTAAGAAGGTTAGGTCTATCTGAGTATAGCTTACCCTATTCCCTGTCTTGAGAGCCCATCTGCATTGCATTGCTAATCCACTGAGGTGCTGCACTGACATATATGCTTGCAACCTTAGACTCCATCTTAGCAACTTGGCATTTTGCTGTCTGGCTTTGTTTAACCATGTTAGAGGATTGTGATCTGTCACTACAGTGAATTTTCTTCCAGACAGATAAGGCTGAAGTTTCTGCAGTGCCCACACTATGGCTAGACATTCCTTTTCTACAGCTTCATAGCATTCCTCCCTGGGTTGGACCCAACGACTGAGATTAACCACTGGGTGCTCTTCTCCCTCTGAAGAAATCTGGCTAAGTACAGCCTCCACCACATGGTTTGAAGCATCCACCTGCACAACAAATTATTTGCTGTAATCTGGACTGGCTAACACAGGGGGTCATCCAAAAGCTTCTTTAAGCTTCTGGAATGCCTGCTCACGTGCTGTGGTCCACACTACCTTATCTAGCCTGTTCTTTCTTGTCAGGTCTGTGAGGGGAGCAGCTATGGTACTATAACTGGGGCAAACTTTCTGTAGTACCCTGCTGTCCCTAAGAATGCCCTCACTTGCTTTTTGGTAACAGGTGCAGGCCATGCCTGAATGGCTTCTACTTTGGCAGGTTCTTGCCTGATCTTACCACTCCCCACTCTATGTCCCAGGTAGAAGACCTCTGCCATACCCACCTGACATTTGCTGGGCTTAATGGTCAACCCTGGCCTCTCCAGTCTGCCCAGCACCTCCCTGACAATGCTGAAGGTGCTCTTGCCAGGAATGGCTGTAGATGGCAATATCATCTAGGTAGGCAAGGGCAAACCCACCCACTCCTGCTAGGATATGATCTACCAGCCTCTGGAAAGTCGCTGGGGCATTTTTCATCCCAGAGGGCATCTTTGTGAACTCATAGAAGCCAAAAGGAGTCACAAAAGCTGACTTCTGTTTAGCACTGGGAGTCAAGGGCACCTGCCAGTAACCCTTTGTAAGATCAATAGTTGTAAGATACTTAGCCCCACCCAGCTGCTTTAGGGTCTCGTCTGTCCTAGGCATGGGGTAAGCATCTGACTCTGTGACTATTTAATTTCCTGTAATCTACACAGAACCTGGTGCTGCCATCCTTCTTTGGCATCAGTGCCACTGGGAAGGCCCAGGGACTGTTGGACTCTTGAATTACCCCTAGTTCCACCATTTCCTGTATCTCCGTCTGACTCTCAGGCACCATATAAGGGGCCTGCCTAATGGGCCTTTGGGGTCCTGTATCCACCTGGTGCTGCACCAGGTGGGTGCACCCTGGATGTTCTTCGTGTTTCACTGTTGCAGTCATCACATTTGGGTTATCTGCCTGCAGGTAGCCCTTAGCCGGCCTGAATACCAGAGTCTTTGGATTCCTGCATCAGGTGCTGTCTCTTCTTCCATGACGTCAGGTTGTCAGGGGTATAAAACATGCAGCCGACGCCATTACATTAGTCTTTCTTGCTGTGCGGTGCCCAAGCAGAAGCAGTTCACAAGTGCCGGTCAGTCGACTCCTGAAATTTTCGTTTTTGAGTTTCAGACCCGAAGTCTTCAAAAAAAGAAAAGTACCCTGTTGGGGATCCTTTTTCTTGCTCCAACCGATGTCAGTAAAAGTTAACAATTGTCTTACCTGTGGAAAGCAAATATCTCATAAAGATTTTCATTCATACTGCATCCCCTGTTTAGGCCCAGACCATGACATCCCTCGCTGTCGGTTTTGTGCCTTATTCAACCTCCGAACTATTAGTCGTCGGGCTATCTTTGCAGAAAATTATTTTTGTACTCCGTCTCAGTACTCTGAAATGGCTTTGTTAAGCCATCCAACTACCACTCTTCTGAAAAAACGTAAGGATAAAGACAGAGATGGACTGCATAGGTCCAAAACTGCCAACGACGCTTCCATTAAGCTAGTTGCCAGTCCGCCGGTACTCATTGAGGTGCTTTCGCAGTCCCTGATACCCGCTGCTTCAGATTCACAGGCCTCTACTGAGACCCATTCGGAGTCCGGTATGCTGCGAGATGCTTCTTCGACTATCCTCAGACTCCTCCTGCAGTCCACTGCAAATGCTCAGCACAAGGGCCTCCCTATCATGGTAAGGTTTCATCATGTTAACATGGTACAGTTTGTGCCACTGTCTCCTGCCTTAGCAGTTCCACCATGTAGTTATCGTTTACCTTCCTTACCACTTGTAGAGTCCTTCCCAAGCTGCTTGCAGCTTGTTGTGTCTGACAGGAATGAGAACCATTACCTGCTGCCTTATAGCATATTCTCTAGCTCAAGTATTCCTGTCATACCACACCTTTTTCCATTGTCTGGCTTCTGCCAGGTTCTCCTGGGCCAAGTCCATGAGTTCCCTGAGCCGTGTCCTGAGGTTTAGGACATATGCCACAACAGACTCCTTGTGAGGTTCACACTCAGCTATCACTCATCACAAATTAAATCTAGATGTCCCCTCACCCTATGCCCATACAGCAACACAAAGGGTGAAGCACCTGTGGATTCCCGGGGAACCTCTCTGTAAGCAAACAACAGATGGGGCAAATTTTTGTCCCACTCCCTCTTGAAATGGTCTGCAAATGCCCGCAGCATGAACTTGATTGTAGAGTTTAACCTCTCAACAAGACCATTAATCTGGGGATGGTAGGGGTGGTCTTCAGGTGCTTCACCCCACAGTACTTCCACAGACAAGCCAGCAGGACTGACATGAAATTGGCACCTCTGTCAGTCAGTATTTCTTTTGGGAAACCTACCCTGCTGAAAATCTCTAACAAAGCATTTGCCACCTTTTTTGCCTCAATGGAGGACAGAGCCACTGACTCAGGGTATTGTGTAGCATAATCCACTACCACTAGGATATACTTTTCCCCTGTGGAACTTGGGGTACTCAGAAGCCCCACAATATCCATAGCTACCCCTGGAATGTCTCCTCAATAACAGGCAAAGGCATCAAGGGAGCTGCACCTTGTCCTCCTGCCTTGCCACTGCTCACAGGTCCTGCAGTACCCTGTTACATCTCTGGAAATTCCTGGCCAGTAGAAGTTCTGTGTAATATGCCTCTTTGTACGTTTTATGCCCATATGTCCTGCAAAGGGTATATTATGGGCTGTGGCTGGAAGCACCAGATGGTAGGCTCTAGGCATAACCAAATGCTGTACCCTCTCACCTTCTAGCCCTCCTTCAGGGGTCCAGTCTCTATACAGTAACACTTTGTCCCAGTATACAAATTCCCCCTTCCCTTGAGAATCAGGTGCCTCACTAGCTTACCTGCCTCAGGCCTTGGAATGTAGGATCTGAGAGCTGAGCCTGTGTCAACTTTCTCTTTGTAACCCTTCCCAGCTCCCCTTCCACAGGACGTCTGGCATCCTCTGACAGTGGTGCCTCACTGTCAGCCTGGGTACTACTACTCACCTCTACCTTTGCAGTCACTCTGTTCAAGGAAACGTCAGTACCCACAAGCAGCTGTGGCTCACCTTCAGTTTCACTGCTACAGAGTAGCTCCCTCCCTGAAGTAACAAACTCACCAGTCCTGGTTGCAAGTATGCAGTCTGTCTGGGTCTCCCCCAGGCTACCAGACCCACATGCTTGTTTCCTAACCTGACTGCATGTAACTGCATAAGCACATGGTACTGCCTCATCCATATCCTTCCCTATCATGACATCTGCAGGATGGTAGTCGGTACCCTTGTTCTCTCAAGACAGCCTACTATTGGCATTTTGTCTTCCCCACTTACTGGCTCTCTCACCTTTTGTTCCCCACCTTGCCTCCGGGGAAATCTGTATGCTACATGGCCCCACTGGTTGCATTCAAAACATTTAACCCCAGGTCCTGGACACGTACCTGGACTAGTGGCTTCCCCTACTATTGGTAGATTCTGTTGGGGCAGTCTCTGCTGCCCAACATGGGTTCCTTTAGACCCATGAGCAGTACTGGGGGTACCTTTCCAGTGCAGGGATACCCTGCTTGCTAGGTATAGGTCTCCCTTCTTCCCCAACTCATCTGAAGTAGCACATTGTCTGTCAGCTAACCGGATACTCATGTCCTCAGGCAAAGTGCTAAGAGCTTGTTCCCTCACCAAAAGGTCTGCCAGCCCTTCAAAACTGGTGACCTGACATCCACTCACCTACTTATGAAAATAAGTGCTCTGTTCAGCAACATAGTCACACAAGCTTTCATCTGCCTTGCTTGTATTCTCACAAAACTTTTTCCTATAAGTTTCAGGTGTTGGCTTAAAACATTCTAACAAGTGATTTTTAACAGCAGTATAATCAAAATATTTGCAATTAGCAAGTTTAGACAGCACAGTACAACTTTACCATGGAGTAAGGGGGTCAGGAACCATACTCAGAGCCTTTGGTCAGCATCATACTGTTTACATACCTTCTCAAACATATGAATGAAAGTATCAAATTATCCCCCTCTTTAAACTGGGGAAGAAATTTACTGACGTTTTGTGCTTCTGCGGTCCAGTTACTCCCTTACCCATTACCTCCATGACTCTGGCGAAAAGTCAGCATCTCCTTTTCATGCTGCCATTGCCTCTCCTTTTCTTCAGCTTCCAAGCGTAGCAGTTTCTCATTCTCTTCAGCCTGTAGATGTCTGAGCCTCTCAGCTGCTTCTATTTCCAAATGCCTGGCCTCCAACTCAAAGTCTCTTTAGCTCCAGATGGATTTTTAAGTCTTCTGCAGAAAGGTTGGGCTATCCATTCTCTGAGGGTGGTACATCTCCACTGCTAGTCTGATAGTCCTCCTGGTTACTGTTTTCTGATGCAGCTGTGACCAAAGCTGCAATCATGTCTGCCTTAGTCAGGTTTCCATGCACCAGTCCCCTAGCCTGATATATCTCAGCCAGCTTGCTCCTTGTCAGCTTTCCGTACTCCTCTGCTGACGTGCTGCCTGCTCTCCCTGACTAACTACGCTAACAAAAGAAATAAAGCAATTACTATCTGAACTCTGAGTATTCACTGCTTGGCTAATTTAGAGTACAAAACACCTTCAGAGATCACTGTTCACAAGCTACAGGAATTCACTCTACCCAATCCACTACAAGCCAATTAGTATTTGTCAACCCAGTTAATATGTGGTGTGGATATCCCACCACTGCCAAACCATTAATATGTGATGCCCGTGCACTGGCCCAGCAATCAAGGACCCTCAATCCTCACCACTAACACCAGTGAGGGGTGTCCATATAGGGACAGGATAATAACTACACAGTAAAGTACAATTTCCCTTACGAGCACACAGAGATCACAGTCAGTCTGGGACTGGTTTTACCCTGTCTCTCCAGATCCCCCAAAATGACTCCCCACTGGCACAGCTATAGGCAAGTTAAAACATCCAGCACCCTCTCTGTCCAACCAGTATTTGTGTCCCTGCCCAAGTAGCTGACACACACACACACTTTGAGATAAGAGTTGTATACAATCATGCAGACACTCCTGGGGAAACAGTTCTAAATAACTTACATCTAGGGCAAAGCAGTGCTGGTGGTGATGATTCCAGTTGTGCCCCTTTTCTGCCCAGTCTAAAAGGTAGTACCAGCTGCCACAACCCACTAATATTTATCAGCTACTCAAGGCTCTTAAAAGGGTGTCCATTTATTACTGGCAATATTACTATCCAAATGATAAGTGTGACCAAACAGTCAAGGCTTATAAGAGTGACTTGGTACAGTATCACTATATACATGCAATGTACTCTAGAGCTTAAATTAACTCTATACAAAACAGCCACAGTTGAAAGGTTTAAAATATTTAATAATAAATAATAAAAACACAAGACCATACTTCTTACTACATAGTGCTAGCCAAGAGTTCAGAGATCACAGAGAAATACTTAAAATAATATCGTACAAAAGTTCAGAAAAACACTTAGTCTAATCTTCCTAATTCCTAGCTGTTTCTAAGAGAAAACACAGTTCTAAATAACTTAGATCTAGGGCAAAGCAGTGCTGGTGATGATGAATGTTCTCAAGACAAAATGCCCTCAGCTCTCTGATTCTCTCTCTTTAAATTGATAACACAGAGCTGTTTCACATGACATCATTCTTAACACTTCTCTGGTGTTCCCAGGCTAACAGAAACTACATTTACATTCTTTACACCTGGTCAGAAACCAGAGCAATAAATGACATTTATACATGCAAATTCTAGCCATTAACTCTGGTCTTAAAACAATAGGCAGGATGCCTCCCTGTAGACATATTGGCTCCAAATTTTGACATCAAAGACGGTCATGAAATGCTTGAATTTGCTTTCTTAGTGCAGAGTGCACTGTTGTTACATTTTTGCAGTTCAATATCCAATGCAGTCTTTTTATATATAAGAGAGCAAGCCTGTGGCTTACATTAATATTTACAAATGACAGACTTATCTACAAAATTCTGTCTGGCTAGGCTGGCAGGCTTCACCTATCTTCACACCTTCTTCCTCCTATTTTTAGTGTTCCTACTGATTTTCTTCCAGCCTTAAATATTGAGGGCAGATTCATAAAGGTTACCAGAAAGTGTAGACGACATGTGCACTTAGTGTAATCTTTCTGAGTGACTAGAAAACAGTCAGAAGAAATGTGGTATTGGTGTTCTTGAGTACATATCGTGTACACTTAGTGTGGGTGTTAATGAATCTGG
The DNA here is from genome assembly GCF_019279795.1 of Protopterus annectens. Classification (NCBI taxonomy): domain Eukaryota; kingdom Metazoa; phylum Chordata; order Ceratodontiformes; family Protopteridae; genus Protopterus; species Protopterus annectens. Next base: position 724,331,777 of record NC_056735.1, read on the forward strand.
CCTAATGCTTTACTAGAAAATAAAAGGCATCCATTTCTAGTGAAACAGATAGGTCATTGAAAAAGGGGTCTTCAACTGCATAAAAAAGCCATGCAGCTCAATTTGTCAGTTAAAGGGAAAGGTACAGTAGTTATCAGCACAGCAGACATCCATATTACAGGAGTTTAAAGGTTAGAGAGTATGCTTCAATGAAGGAAGAATTTTTAGAGGTAGAAATGTTAAATTTTGTGATGACTGTGGGCATGTTCAAAAGTAGTACCTAAGGAGGCGGAAGTGTGTGGAAAACAGAGATGTGTGTGTTAGGTAGCAGGAGACCTAGCTAGAATCTGAGGCAGCTAGTTGAGCTCTTGTAAGAAGCTACATTGATTCTCTTTCAGTGGAGCAAGATGTTTGAATTGGTAGATTTTAATAGCAAAATAACTGCTTTATCGAAACATTATAACAACAGAGTAACTAGAAATTTGCATCTTTCACAGGATTGTCCCATGCAAACAGAAAAATACAGCAGAAAGTATTTATGTTGCTGTAATTAGGATCGGATTCAAGGGGACATCAGTTATTGAAACAATGTATGTCCAATAGTGGAGGTTTCCAGTGTTTAAATACAATGGCTCTAATCATTATTTGAACCTGTAGTATTCATTTTATATATGTATATACTTCATGTATAAGATAATGCTTGATGTTATGTGGTCCAATCTCTCCTACATTCGTACTCACGGGTTCGGAGCCGAGTATCGTCTCTGACTCGGCCAACTTTTTATTTTCTAGCACACAAAGTCTCTAATTGGCTGGTCTAAACAGGTATCCCATGTTGCACTGCTCCATAGCCTCAGATCTCGTTTGCCGCTCGTGTAGCTAGGACGTGGTCTCGCTTGGCTGTGGCTAAGTACCTTTAAAACTTCTTTTTCTCGCAGAAAATTGTGGTTTTTCAAACAAAAGCTATTTTAATAGCTATTTTTCCTTGTTCGTTGTTATGAAATTGTTGTGTGAGTGTTTTTGGGTATCCCTTCTGTTCCGGCGGGCTAGGCCCGTTTAAATTAGAGGACCTAGTCCTCCTTTTTTGTGTAAAGTTTATTTTTTCTGTGTAGAGAGTAGTTTTTTCCCTTGTTTTAGTGTGTGTGTGTGTGTGTGTAGACTCCCAAAGAACCGTTTGAATTAGAGATTCTTTGGCTGTTGGTTGTGACAGTAGTTTCCCGTCTTTGCCGGCTAGGTTCCTGTTGCTTGTGTTTTGAACTTGGTGCATAAATCTCTGTTACTGTCTAAGGATCAAAAGGAACATAAACCTTCGGGTTTTAAGTAATGTTCCAAATGTAACTACAAGATATCCATTACAGATGGACATTCCATTTGTGTATACTGCCTAGGGGCAATTCATTTACAAGAGTCCTGTAGTTTTTGTCACACCTTCAGTCCGAGGGTGCTACAGGAAAGGAAAAACAAACTTATACTGAAGGGTCTCCTAAAACCTTCTTTTGAGGAGTCTTTAGACTCTTCCTCTAGTACTCAGTCTAAGGCTTCGAAGGCGAAGAAAAGATCTCCGGCTCCGTCTGTCTCCTCGGAGCCTCCGGAGAAGACTTCTAAACTGGATTCTACCCCCTCGGCTCCTCTGTCCTCGGGGCTGCAGGAGGTATCTGTTGTGCTGGAATCGACCTCGGCTCCAATTCTATTGGAACCCATTCGGAGCCGGTCACCCAGTGTTAGGCATGGGTCTCCAGACAGGAGATCCCAATCTCCATCTCTTTCCTCCAAATCCTCCAGGCTTTCTGATTTGGATGTTGATAGAGTGGTTCAGAGACTCCTGCAGTCGCGGTGTTGGCAAAATTATTTTCGGCTCCGGCCCAGTCGGCTCCGGAGCCTGTCCCGATGCTTGTACCGATGGTTCCTCCTCCGAGCACTTCCTTGTCTTCGGAGCCGGAGTGCTCTGCTCCGAGTGATGTTCTTGTGCCGGCTCCGATACCCCTCAAGGGTTTTATCTGTGCCGAAGTCGGCTCCAACCATGTTGGCGCCGTCCTCTGGTTTCGGAACTCTGGTTTCCTCTGTCGGGCCCGAGGGGGATACTTTGTGACTCCTGTCTGTTCCGAGCCTCCCTCTCGGCACATCGGCTCGGGGAACCCCGACTCTGGTTGTGGCCTCGGAGGCCGGTCGGTCCTCGAATTTGGGGGGACCTGCCTTCGAGGCCATGAGGAGCGCACTGGCCAGATCTTCAGTTACATCACCCGGATCGGTCATTCTGTCCCCTTCCACCCTGGCTACAGCCTCTGATGTCCCCCTATCAGTAGATGGCGGAGCCCAAAGGTCTGGGGATATCCCCATGAGTGGTCACCAACTTTCTGAGGGCCCCTCTGAGTCTGTGCCTGAGGAGCCCCCAAGAAAGTTGTGCAAGAGGAAGCACATAGACTACCAGGACGAGTCTCTCACTTCTGATACCGACCTCGAGGAGTCAGAGGGGTCCCCCAAGTTGTCCTCTGATGACGTCTCTTTCTCTGACATCCTGGAGATTTTGAGGCAGAGAGGCGACTGGCCGTCCAAGACACCGTCTGAGGAGGAGTCGGTATTCCTCAAGGCTTTTGGTGCTCAACCCTCCATCTCCTGGGTGTCTCCACCCTTCGTCGAGCTCCTGGATTTAATTTGTCGAAGGGTGTGGGAGAATCCTGATTCGGTGGAACCGGTACCCAGATGACCTAATAAGTTTCTTTCAGCTCCCCCGGGGAAAGAGTTCCTGTCCACAGGGGTTTCTGTTGATGCCATGGTGGTGGCGGCGGCCACTCAGCAGGAAGTAGCAGAGTCTTCTTCCTCTGTCCATCCTCCTAACAAGGAGTCCAAGAGTATGGACTGGTACGGGAAGCGTACCCTCTTGTCAGCGACCTTCACCCTACGGTCGCTGAATTACCTTTGTCATTTTACTCGGCTCCAGAGAGATCTCCTTAAGGAGTTAGGAGAAACTCTAACGGGTAACTGACCTGAGACGTTAGCACAGACTGTTAATGCCCAGGTGTCTACCCTTGGTTCGATTGTCAACTCGTCCATGAGGCTCATATCTTATGCAGCCGAAGGGACGAGTAGGGCAGCTAGTTCAGGAGTAGCCCTCAGGAGGCGAGCCTGGATGCACCTGTGTCATTTCGCGGAGGCCTTCAAGTCTTCCCTCACTGACGCCTCCTTTGATGGGTCCTCACTCTTCGGGACCAAAGTGAAAGACATCCTCACCAAATGCGAGCAAGAGGGAAGGACCCTGTCTGCCATAGGGGTCCATTTTTCCCTCCCTTCTAGGCCTTACCCCAAGGCTCAGAGAGGATGGAAGATGTGGTTCAGAAAAATCACAGAAGTCTTTCCCTGCCGCTCAAGGTGAGTCCCCCTCCAGAGGCAGAGGAGGGGGAGGCTATTCTGGAAGAAAGATGTTGTCCCAGGGGCAGAGGGGGCCCCCGCAACTCGGGAGACCGTGATTCCTTTTGCGGGTCTTCCTACCATCGTTCCTGATGTGTTGGCCAACTGTGCTTTTCCGGAGCCAGTCGGGGGCCGCATTTCGTTGTACCCGGAAGCCTGGGGAAGCATCACCCAGGATCGATGGGTGCTTCGAATAGTTACCTGAGGTTATACCATCCCCTCCAGTCAAGAGAATCCCAGACGTTCCACCCAGTCAAAGGGATCACGCAGCACTAGAAATTTCAAAGCTGCTGGAAAAAGGAGTCATCCAACCTGTCCCCTCAGACCAAATCAGATTAGGGACTTACTCAAGACTCTTTTTGGTGCCGAAAAGAACAGGGGACCTGAGACCCATCCTGGATCTCAGCCAACTGAATCACTACGTTCTGAATTCCAAGTTCCGAATGGTCACCCTCCAGTCCATTTTTCCGTTGCTGGGAAAAGAAGTATGGATGTGCTCTATCGACCTCAAGGATGCTTACTACCATATCAGAATGGACAGGGCATCCAGGAGTCACTTACGCTTCCGGCTGGGAGCCAGTCATTTCCAGTTTCATGCCTTGCCCTTTGGTCTCACCACAGCTCCCAGGGTGTTCACCAAGTGTTTGGTGGTGGTGACAGCTCACCTGAGACGTCAAGGATTCCAAGTGTTTCCATACCTGGACGACTGGCTCCTCACCGCCCCCACCAGGCATCTTTTCATTCGAGCCAGGGAAGCTACCATTACCCTCTGTCAACGACTAGGAATTACCTTGAACTGGGGAAAGTCTGCCTTGCTGCCCTCACAGCGTGTCACATTTATAGGCACAGAGCTAGACACCGTTCGAATGCGGGCGTTCCTGCCCCAAGAAAGGATAGGAGTGTTGCAGAGTCAGGTTCACGCATTGTTACCCCTCAAGAAAGTTCAGGCCAGATGGGTTCTCCAGCTCCTGGGATCCATGGCAGCCACCATCATGTTAGTGCCTCTAGCCAGATTACGCATGAGGCTTCTGCAGTGGATCCTCTTTGCCCAATGGTCCTTTCAGGATTTTCCCCTTTCCCACTTGATCCTACTCATGGATCAGTGCAAACAAGACCTCCGTTGGTGGCTATGCTCCACCAGTCTGGACGAGGGAAAACCGTTTGTTCCTATGTCACCTGTTGCCACGGTGACCATGGACGCCTTCCAGATGGGGTGAGGGGGGCATGATCTTGGCAGGACGGTCCAAGGCACATGGCAAGATCACGAGGTACATCTGCACATCAGTGTTTTAGAGATGAGAGCGGTGTTACTGGTGTTGCGAGCACTTCAGAGCTCTCTTCCTCTGGGAACAATTGCAATTCACTCGGACAACATGTCCGTTGTGTGGTACCTAAACAAGCAAGGGGGAACCATATCTTATCCCCTGTGCAGAGAGGCCATGCGAGTGTGGCAATGGGCACTGTCTTCTCAACAGTTTCTAGTGGCAACGCACATTCCGCGGAAGGCCAGTGTGATAGCAGACAGGCTGAGCAGAGCTATTCTGATGCCTTACGAGTGGTCCCTGAACCGCCGGGTTGCGAAACAGATTTTCAGCAGGTGGGGTCAGCCTTGCTGCGATCTTTTTGCCATTCCCCTCAATGCCAAGTGCAGCAACTACTTCACACTGATCCCCCCACAGGGCGAGTCACCCAGGGACGCTCTAGCCCACGATTGGCCCCCCGGTCTGCTCTATGCTTTCCCTCCATTTCCTCTGTTACCAAGAGTGATTCAGAAAGCCATATCCTCGGGAAGCAAGATGATTCTAATTGCCCCACACTGGCCTCACCAAGTCTGGTTCTCCTTTCTTCATCAATATGCAGTGGACAGTCCTTGGATTCTGGACCCAGTACCAGACTTACTGACACACATGTCGGGACAGTTCCATCCCTCCCTGTGGACCCTCAGGTTGACAGCCTGGCTACTCCACTTTCATCATTAGTCAGACTTCATCGTTTTTCAACTGAGGTAGTGCACATTTTATCCTCTTCTCATAAGTCTTCCACCAGGAAGATTTATTCCAGCAAGTGGAAAAGATTTTCTATTTGGGCTCATGCCCATGGACTGGACCCTTACACAGCCCCAATTCCTGCTGATTTGGATTTTTTATCCATGCTTTTTCGGCAGATTTCTGCTCCTGCTACCATTAAGGTCCAACTGGCTGCTATTTCTAATTTTCATACCTCTTACGAACTTTGTAAGGCCTTTTTGAAGGGCACCTTGTTACTCCGGCCTCCTGTGTCAGAACCTATCATGCCATGGGATGTAAACTTTGTTTTGCAAGCCCTGACTTCCCCACCTTTCGAACTGGCTGCCACCTGTGAATTAAAGTTTCTGTCTTGGAAGACTGCCTTCTTAATAGCCATTACATCAGCCAGACGGGTGTCGGAGATTCAAGCTCTGTCCATCAAATCCCCATATTTAATCTTTCATAAGGACAGGATTTCCCTGAGACCTAATCCGTCCTTCCTTCCTAAAGTAACATCTACTGTTAATCTCAATCAGTCTATTGAGCTGCTTGTTTTCTTTCCTTCAATTTTCCAATAAGGCAGAGTTTAGATTTCATCAATTGGATGTACACAGGCAATTACGATTCTACTTACACAGTACAAAACAACTCCGGATGTCCGACCAACTGTTTGTGTCCTTTTCAGAAAGTAGAGCAGGTTCCCCTGTTTCTAAGATTACAATTTACAGATGGATTTCAGATAGTATTTCCTTTACCTATTCGTCAGCAGGCAGAAATCTACCATTTCCCGTCAAGGCTCACTCTACCAGGGCTGTTTCCGCTTCGATGGCTTACCATGCCAGGCTATCTTTGGATGATATTTGTGCTGCGGCCACATGGGCTTCTCCACACACCTTTATTACTCATTACAAATTAGATGTGGCTTCTAGGGGCCGGGCTTCTTTTGGTTCCACAGTTCTCAGGAGTATCTTCCTTTGAGCCTCCCAGGATAGAGGTGCTGGGGACGCTGTCCCATGAGTAAGAATGTAAGCGAGATTGGACCACATAACATCAAGAAGTTATGTACTCACCATAACGTTCGATGTATGTGGTCCATCTCGCCTCACATTCTTACGTACCCTCCCACCTGCCCCCCTTCCTGGAGGATCTGGAGGTGATAATTGGTCTTGAGTACCCTTCAATGTTAGTTGTTTTTTCTTTACTACCCTGGACAGTGTTCTACCTTCCTGGATTGTGGTTGTGCATGAGGTGTGACTGTGGATTGCTGCAAACTTGATCTGGGGCTATGGAGCAGTGCAACATGGGATACCTGTTTAGCCCAGCCAATTAGAGACTTTGTGCTAGAAAATAAAAAGTTGGCAGAGTCTGAGCTGATACTCGGCTCTGAACCCGTGAGTAAGAATGTGAGGCGAGGTGGACCACACACATCGAACGTTATGGTGAGTACATAACTTCTTGTTTTTGATTTTCAAATGTGTAACTTTTTTTACATTGCTATCACTGCTTACTCTTTTGTACTCCATTGTAATTGCCATTTGTTTTCTATTTTACTTTGTGTAACTCCATTGTAATTGCCATTTTATTTTTTTTTCTATTTTACTTTGTATAACTTTGATTTTTACTTTGATTTCTGATTTTGTACATATTCTATTCTATATTATTGTTTAATCTACATTGAGCTTTTCTTCTCAGGTCTTCACTGAAAACTGGCTTTTCTGCTCCGTTGGACTAACCCAGTTAACATGTATCAAATAAATAGATTGTATATGTCATTGAAGAGAGTGAAATGTGATTATGGGAGGCAGAGTCCTCAGAGATCACCATTCTAAATGTTTGTTATACTTGAGTGCTTAACACGATTAAAGGGATTTTTCTGTCTGTCAGACATTTGTGCCTCAGACTTTGTGTAGCTGTCTGTCTTCTTTAAAACTTTGTCTAGAGAGCCAGAAACTTAATTGCCCAGGGTAATGTGGCCTCTGAGTCCTCAACAGCTGACATCCCTTCAACACTGAAGAAAAAGAAACTGAAGTAACTTAGATTGGAGAAATCTGCTTTGGAGTCGGATGTGGACATCTCTGTTGTTTCTCTTGATAAGACCTCGGACAATCCAGCTGCTTCTGTTGTTGTTGCTCTTTGTCTCAAAACCCCACTGGGGACCAGTATGGTGCAGCCATCTTGCATATCCTTCACGTCCAAGGGGGAATCACGGCTTGTTATACTGGGGGAATCAGATGGCATACCTCAAGTCTTAGAGAAATAGTTACTGATTCTTTGATTGAGGTATGCCAGGGCTTAGTAAGGGCAGATGTAAGATCTAAGAAGAAACGGAAGGCTAGATGCATGACTTCTCATTGGTCTGTTAGTGATCCCCTGCAGGAGTGGCAGGATATTACTGTGGGCCTTTTTAAGATTATTATGTCTATAAAGCCCCTTCCTATTTTGCTCCTGCTGCTTCTCCCCTCTCTTCCTCTTTTTCCCTTAAAAGGCATAGGGAGAAATCTGAGCATGAGGAGGAGTCTGATTCAGATGTAGATGATTATCTTATTCTTCCCAAATTAATTTCCTGGTACTTATGCTTCGGATGATGAAGGTGCTTTATCACCTGTCTGTCCTATAGGGGATCTTTCCTATGGGGACACCATTGTCAGGATGCTGCATCATTTTCACTGGGAAGTTTCTCTGTTGTCTGATATCCAGAAACAGTGTTGTGCTTTGTTGGAAATGGGTGTGCCTAAACCTTTGGCCATTTCTCCTGTTTTAGAAGCCCTGTTGGATACCTTCCCTACAGCTTATTTTTAATCTCAGCATCCTGCTTCTAAAAACATTTTGCAAGGTGATGGATTCAGTCAAGTTCTTATGCAAGAATCCGGTTTCTGATCCATCTGTCATTACTATTTCTACTGAAAAGCCTTTTCAGCTCCTATCGTCTAATCTTTTGCCTACAGATAAAGATAGCAGAGGCGTTGATAGATATGGTAAAAGTATATACTTCTGCCATTTTAGCCTTTAGAGCTATAAATTACCAAACACATTTGGTTTAGGTACCTGTTGTCTGTAGTGGATAACCAGGCTAAGGTGCTCTTTGAATTTGATGAATCAGATTGTTTCTCCTTTAATTCTGCTTCCCAGGTGGCTAGACATTCTATTAGGTTGCAGTTATGAATCTGTGGATGCCTCTAGGGCTGCGGATATTGGTTCAATTCTTCTTAGATTTTCAAGGCTTGGACTTCAGCTTTTGCCTTAGGATGTCAAGACTAAGCTACTTGACTCTCTAGATAGGTAGCATCTTTTTGGTTCCTTGACTATAGAATTTTTTTCAAAATCTTGCAGGAAAAGTTAATATTATGCAGTACCTTAAACAAATGTTTCTTTCTCCTGAACTTGAATTTCAGAGACTTGTACTTCTATGGCTGACCTCTGAGAAGAGGGTTTCAGGAAAAGTCTCAGCAGAGTTCCATGAATTCCAAGTCTTCCTTTCCAGACAAATCACCTGCCTTGTGATTGTCTACCACTGCTTCCAAATTTATCCCACCTCAGCCTGTCTCAGGTTCCTTGGAAAATGATACCCTACAAATGGGTTCTGCCTTATTTAAGGGGGATACAAAATGTCTTTGAGGACTTTCCCTCATCCATCACGGTTTTCTCAGCTATTCCAAAGCCAGATTTATTTTATTCTGTCTCTACTTTGAGACCTCCTTTCTTAGGGCACACTAGAATTTGTTTGTCCTCTCTTAAAGAAAGCAGTTATTTACTGAAGAATGTTTCTGGTTCCCAGAAAAGAGGGCATGTGGAGACCTGTCTTTCCTATCTCAACACCTTTTCTAAAGGTCCCTAGTTTCAAGATGTTGACTATTCAGTCCTTACTTTTGACGAATTTTCTACACACTTTCATGGAGACTTTTGACTTAAAGGATGCTTATCAAGAAATTCTCACATTTTTGTGAGGATTCATATCACTTTCAGTTTTTATGCTTTAATATTTAGTCTTTTAATGCTTCATGGTTGTTCACAAAGTGCATAGTTCTTGTCATTGCTTTCTGGAGGTTTCAAGGAAATCTGGACAAAGTCTGACAAAATGGGGGGACAAAGACCCAAAATTAGGCGCATATTTTAAATATTGCCCTTATAAACTTAGAAAGTTGCTAGAGTAACAGAGTTTATTTTAACATACATTTGAAGGATTTGAAGTCTGAAACTCAAATGTGTGCCTTTATTTAGTGACTTCAATCTTCAGATCATCCCAGTGATTTGCCAGAAAACCACAATTTTTTTTGAGAAACAGGCCAAACATGTGAGCCAGAAAATCTGGACAGTTGAGTGGTATGATAATTATTTCCTTTTCTAGATGATAATTTTCCTACACAAGAGCATCTTATAACTCGTTTGCAGTTTGTAATGGATTTTCTGGCCAATTTGGGGTTCACACTGAATCTGAAGAAGTCTTGCTTACTTACATCCCAGGATCGGATTTTCTTGGGTTGCACAGTCGACATGTTGTCAGTGACAGTTTTTCTTTCAGAAGAGATGGTTCTTTTCCTGATTGATTACTTTAAGAATCTTCTTTCTTTGGATATGACCACTGCAAGAGAGATTTTCAGATCTTTAGGGTACGTGGCATTGATTATTCATATGGTTCTTTCCACCAGATTTCATATGAGAAATTTACAGTGGTTGAAGTCTGTATGGACTCAGCATTATCATCCATTAACCTTCCAAGTTCTTCTCCTAGCTTTTGTCAAGAAGGAGCTTTCATGGTTGGTCGACCAGGTTTCACTCTATCTAGGAATCCTTTCCCTTGCCAAGATCTGTTCACAGATGCTTCATATATGGTGTGGGGTGCTTATTTCAGGGCATCAGGATCCAATGGGTATAGTCTTGCAAGGAAGAAAGGACCACATCATTATAAAGAAATGAAGCCACTTATTTTAGTTTTTCAATCTCTACATTGCTTCTGGACCCTGGATCCACTTTGGATCATCACAGACAACACAACAATTATATAGTGGTATGTTAACAAGGAGGAGGACACATGATTCCAAGATGGCTGCATATTGAGTGACAACTTAATTCTGTCTGTCCCAGTCTAAAAACAGAAACATAGCAAAGAAGTCCAGTGGGCCTGGATTTCTGGGTAAATTTCAGTAACTGGCTAGCAAGTGCAGTGCCTGGATGCCAGGAAAAAAGAAATGTAAAGGATCTGGAGGAAAATCAACTACAAAAGGTGAGAAAGAAGCACGGACAGAGAAAAACTGCAGTGGTTCAGCAAGAAGCACTACAAGTTCCAGAAATGACTTCCAGTAACCTAGAGGAGAGTATAAAACAGCTGCACACAGACCTGGTTAAAATAAGTGAAACACTGAAGGAGTATATGAACATAAGCAATAAACAGTTGGAAAAAGTGGAAGAAGTTTTAAACAGATATTCAGGTAAGGTGACCAGAACTGCAAAACTTACAGGTTGAAATGAAGAAAAGGCTGGCTGAATATGAGACTGCACAAGAAGAGATGTTTCAAAAAATAACAGAATTAGAGGACATACAGTAGCACATAGGGAAAACCTGAGATTTTATGCTGTACCAGAGAAGTTGGAAGGAACAGACTGTGTTAATTTTATGAAACCATAAATAAGCAACTAGACTGGTATTCCACGACAGAAACTGTTAATTGAAAGGGCACGTCATGTGCATGCTCCATATCTGGTTACTAAAATAATCGTAGACCTTTAATAGCAAAAATGCAGTCTTATCGACAGAAGGAGCTGATTTTGACAAAACTGTAGCAGAAAGATAAAGTGCTAAAGGTGGGAGATAGTAGTGTGTTTGTGGGAGAATGATTACTCAGTGTACACCTGGCAGAAGAGTAAATATATTCCTTTATTTAAGGAAATGTCGAAAAGCAGGTGTGAGATTTAAACTGCTATACTCTGCCATCTTCAAAGTGCACTTCCCTTATGGGGCAAAATAATTTTTTGATGAAGCACATGCTAAGGAGGAAATACAAAAGTTTGTCCAGCAAAGAGTGAGCTGTGAAACAGAAGGGAGGTTCTGCTTCGTGTTTTCCAGGTGCTATGGACTACAGAGAGACTGAGCCTGTGAAATCTTTTCCACTGTTTCACTTGCCTGAGAGAAGGAGGAAAACATAAGAATTGACTAGAAGAGTCTGGAATATGTTGGAAATGAAACAGATATAGGATTTGGGAGATGGAGATGAACAGGACTAAGCTAGTAAATTAGAAATCGACAACTCTAGGATGATAAAGCAATAATTATACTTGTGAAACATGTCAGAACGGGAAAATCAGAAAATATTGAACTTCCTTGGACATTGTTAAACTTGTGGGGAACTTTAAAGCTTATACTCTACTTCATGTTATTAATGTTTGGAGAATAAAGTCAGTTACCTTAAACAAACAAATGTGGGATTGCAAAGCAATAATTATATTTGTGAAACATAGCAGAACAAGAGGATTTGGAAATATTGGATTTTTGTGGACATTGCTAAACTTGTAGGGGACTCTAAAGCATATGCCCTACATTATGTCATTAAGCTTCGGAGAGCTACTTTGGAGAGGGAAGGAAAAGAGAGAAAGTTAACTGTAACTAAAACATATATTTATTTATTTTTTTCCTCTCAATGGTAATGTTTAAATGTTGCATGCTTTTCGTAGCAAGTTACAAAGTAAAGCTTTTTTAGTTCTTTTTTTAATTTAATGGGGATATTAATATAAACAGATGTTTTTTTTCTATTTCTCCCTTCTCTCTTTTTACCTGTTCAATTTTAAGAAGTGTAGATACTGCACTGTAAGAAAAAAAGAGAGCATGGCAAAAATAAAATTAGTATGCTTTTCCTCATACTTGCATAGGCATATGATTGGGTTAACCCTGGGATTTATACAGCAACAAGTATATTACAAAACATATAAATGAAAAAGAATATTGAATATTATAAGGCTTTTTCTGGTAAACAAGGTATCCTTTGCAGTTTGTGTCTGGTTTGCATGTCACCAGAAGACAATCTGATAAAGAGAAATGGCTTGAAGAAAATATTTACTGAAAGCATTCAAGTGTTTTCTTAGCTGGGAGTGCTATAACGATAAGACAGAAATCAGATAGCATTTACTAAAAGCACAAGTTGTATCATGCATCTTAGCATGAATGACCTTTCTTTTTGGGTGTCTCTAGCCTGTGGGTGTGGCTATCATTTTAGAATGTTTGTTCTTATCATGTACATAGTTTTGAGTGTTATTATTAAGTTATTAGGTTTTGTGGGGGTATGGGGGTGTATTTTTGTTTGAGAGTTTTCAATAAATCAAAAAATTCTACAAGATGTGACATAGGCTCAAATGGAGATGACAAGAAACAATTGCATAAAAGATTAACCTGCCAAATCGTGCATGCATTGAATACAGAAGCTGGAACAATACATTTAACAAAACAGCTGTTATACATAAATGGTGGGAAGAATAATCCCTCAAGAATATGATTCTTTCTATAATGCGTTTAAATGTTAATGGTCTCATAGATAAATTAAAAAAAAAAGAAAGAGTAGTGAATTATAAAAAATGTATAATGCAAGTAGTTATGCTCCAGGAGATGCACCTGGAAAGAACTGAACATGTGAATTTAATAAAGAAAGGTTTTCAAGATGGTTATTCAGTACACTATACTGGGCAAAGGAAGAAAGGAGTAGTTATATTAATTGCAAAAGAAGCTCCAGTAGTAATAGAAAAAAATATAAAAGACAATAATGGAAGATTTTAGTATTAAGAGGCTACTGGCAAGGGAGAAGGATTACACTAACATGTATTTATATTCTGTCGAAAACTGCTAATAATGGAGCTTAACAAAATTCTGTGAGAAATAATCAGCTTTCAGCAAGGAATATTACTTATAGGTGGGAACTGGAATTTTATTTGCAACAGTGAAGCTATGTCTGGGGGGGGCAGAAGTTTAACTATAACAAAGAAGAGTAGATTTTTAAAGAAATTTATGAAAACATTTGACATGGAAGATGTGAATTCAGTACTAGGAGTTTGGAGTGAATTTACATACTATTCTCCAATATACAAAAACTGGGCTAGGCTAGATAGAATATAGATTTCACAGGAACATGTGCATTTAATTTTAATTGAAGGTCTTGATATGCACCCAGTAACTATTTCAGATCATGCACCAATAATAATTAAAATAAAAACACAGGGTAATGAAATAAAAATGTGACTGGTGCTTTCCCACCTATCTATTGGAAAGAGAGGAATTTAAGGAATGGGCATGGGAAAATATTCAGCAGCTATTAAAGAAGATAGGTATTTCTTCTGAAAATATAGCTAGGGAGTAGGAGAAAATTAAAGTGGAATTTAAAAATAGGGTGAAAATAAAAGAAAAGAAGATATGGTTAAGAAGTAACAAGAAATACTTCGAGGGACTGACAAGTGTTAAAATACTGCAAAATAGGGGGAATCTGGGAATCTCACAAGAACAAGAAGAGGAGCAACTGCAGAATGCTAAACAGAAAATAAGAGATTACCTTGATAATAATCATGACTTTAAAAATATTGCTTTTAAGCAACTGTTCTTGAAAATAACCCTAGAGCACAAAATCTTTTAGCACAACGACTGAGGCAACTGAAAATAGAAAGGGCTGTGGCCAGGCTTAGGGAGCCTATAACAAGGAAGATAACAAGGGATCATGTAGAAGCATTGGAAATACTTCGAAAATTTTGTGAAAGTCTGTATAAAACAGAGAAATATGGAAATCAAGAAAAGGTACAAATGAAAATGTTTATGGAAGAATTAAATATACCCAGGCTAGAGGTGGAGGAGGCTCAATTACTAACAGTTAGGATAATAGGAGAGGAGATAAAAATGGTGGTGTACAACCAGACTACAGGAAAGTCTGCAGGAATAGATGTATTCTTGTGAAGGTTTGGAAGATAGGAGGGGAAAAAAACTGATACAGATCTGGAAGGTTTTGTTTAACAGTATTTTAAGAGGAGAAGTACCAGCATCCTGGAAGAAAGTGGTAGTAGCTGTAATATCTAAAGAGGGTAAAGATCCTACAGATCCAGCTTCATACAGGCCCACTTTAATAGTAAATCATAATTATAAAGAGTCTGTGTCTGTAATGGCAAAAAAGAATGCCAAAAGTGATGTAAAAATTGATAGATAGGGATAGGGTTACCATATTTTCTTATACGTGAAAGAGGACAAAAAAATATGTGCTGGTATTATACCAGCACATATTTTTTCGTCCTCTTAGGGTTGCCAGATCAGGTCTGGACAAGGTCTTTCACACTAGGTGAAGACCAAAAAAAATAAAAATAATAAAAGGTCTTTAGTCTTTAATGCGGAACATTGCAGTTCCACATTAAAGACAAGTAGCTCTGTGTTTGGCTATTTTTGATTGGCCCGTATGCCATTATACGAGCCAATTAAAAACTTGCACAGCAGACTCTCTTCTGTTCAATGTGGAACATCAAGCAGTTCCACATTGAACAGAGCTCCGTTTTTCGATTTTTTTGATTGGCTCGTATACGAGCCAATCAAAAACTCACACAGCGGACCCCACCCTCTTCTGTTCAATGTGGAACATCAAGCAGTTCCACATTGAACAGAGCTCCGTTTTTCAATTTTTTTTTTTTTGATTGGCTCGTATATCGGTATATGAGCCAATCAAAAAAAAAAATCAAAGTGGAGGAAAGAGGAAATATGGACGTCTGTTTTTTGAAAATTCTGTGATTTGTCCGGGTTTTTCAAAAACCCAGACAAATCGCAGAATTTTTAAAAAATGCCTGGACAGGAGCCCAAAAAGAGGACGTGTCCAGGGAAACCCGGACGTATGGTAACCCTAGATATGGATCAGTCTGGGTTTGTGGAGGGGAGGCAAACATTTGACAACATTAACAGAACAGTGATGATTCAGAGGGAAGCAGAATGTAAGAAAATATCACTGTTGTTGGTAGGTCTTGATGCAGAGAAAGCATTTGCTAGGGTGAGCTGCGACTTTATGAGAAGAGCAATGGAAGCATGTGTATTCCCTGAAAAAATTATAAGGTTGATTAGGAGGATATATGAGGGATCGGAGGTGAAAGTGGGTGGGCCCCACTCTGATCATTTCTGCTTGAGCAGAGGAACCTAGGCAGGGATGTCCTCTTTCCTCTTTGTTGTTTGCATTATATTTAGAGTCACTGGCAAAGAAAATAAGAGACTTAGAAATTCAGGGATATAATTGGTGTGGTCATCAAGAGAAGCTGACTCTATTTGCAGATGACATTATTTTATACCCAACAAAACCAGAAAGGGACATTACAGTGCTGTGGAGCATATTGAGACCATTTCAAACCTTTTCAGGATACAGAATTAATGAAGTCAAAACAAAATTAATAGTGGTAAAATGCCACATACAAATTGGTTCAGCAATATTTATAGTTATGGGGACATGATAAAATGAAGTATTTAGGAGTATGGATTAAAAGTGATACTGATGTGGCAGCTAAGGATATGAGGGATGAGACCAAACAAAAGGTAATACAAAAACTGAGAAAATGTAAGCTCTGTTATGTGGATATTGATAGTAAAATACAAGCAGTTAAAATGTTTTTAGTCCCTTTAGTTTTATGTACAGGTCAGGCATATTTTTGTCAACCAGAGAAGTTGTGGATAGTAACTAATAAAGAGTTGAAGGATTTTTATCTGTGAGGGGAAGAAGGCAAGAGTCATCTGGGATAAGCTTATTTTTCCAATAAAACAGGGCAGATTTTAATTATCCGATTTGAAGGGGTATTTCAGAGCAACACAGTTAAGGCTGGTGTATATAGCACAAGCAGAAAACTATAACTCAAAATGGAAAGAGGTGATAAAATGGGGGGAAGTTCAAGTAACAGAGAGACTGGGATTTTGGATGCAAACCTTTACAACAATAATCATACAGAATATTATATTCATAAAGTAGAAGAAGGTATTCTAAGAACTAAGCTAATATGGTAATGGAGAAAGGAGATTCTTATGATAGGGGTGACTGCAATTAGGGATTCAGGCAATAGGCAAGACGAGGCGGGAGTATATTGGAAAAAACTGGCAAAGGAACCAAGGTATTGGGAGCAAATAATTAGAGAGGGAAAGGTAGTAGAATGGGAAGATGCCAAAAACGTATTTGGACTGCAGGTTAGAGATTGCCTTCCATATCAAGGATTGATGTCAGAGTACAGACAAAGAAAAATAAATATGGGGGTCCTAAAGAAAAAACCAGCACTGGTAGAGTTCTTAAAAGAATTGACAACAGAAGTGGACGTTAAGGAAGGAATAATTAGTAGAGCACATAAAATATTGCATGATAAGTTTAAGAATCAATCAGAAGAGGTTAGGAAGAATTGGGAAGAGAGATTGGATAAATCATAAGGAAAAAATGGGTGGCTATATGTATGGCCCCCCCCCCCATATGCAAAAAAATCTAGATGATTTAGAATCTTTGTCTGGAAGTGTTTACATAGATATTTTTATACCCCAAGCAGGCTCTAAAGAATCTTTCCTCAGGTGGACAGCAAATGTTGGAGATGTGATGTGGAAGAAAGAGGTAACTGGGAATATATTTTCTTGGAGTGTAATGAGTTGGCTGACTTTAAAGATTTCCTGCAGACTTCTCTGTCAGAGATGCTGAGTGAGCAAATTGAACTGACTAGGGGAATGATTTTTTGAGCTGTGATACAGAGTTGGAATTGCCTAGATATAATAAGGCCTTGCTGAGTCTAATTATGATGGCTGCCAAAAAAGCAACAACTAGAAAATGTAAAACAGTTTAAACTAACTTTACTAGAAGTAACAAAGATAGTAACGGAGATAAAACTGGAACTGGATCTTGAGAAAAGGGTAGGTGTAAATTACACACGTAAAAAATGGGAATTGTGGGACCACTACATGCAGAGGAGGAACAATGTTTAAAAGAAGGCAATATCTGAATGAGCTATGTAATGGTTGACTGACAATGACTGGCTATATTAAAAGTGATGTATTATGTTTGTAGCTACAGTTATGTTGGCATGGTTTGTAAGGTATAATGTCTGCAACTGAGATTGTGCCTCTATGATTTATTTTCATTTGTACAGATGTAAGATTGTGAGTGTCACACGTGATAAATTAATGAAGATGTTTCTTGTAAAAAAAAAAGTACATGCACAGGAGGAATGAGTATACAAGAAGGCAGGATTTGAATGAGCTATGTAATATTTGACTGAAAATGCCTGGATATATTATAAGTGATGCATAATGTTTGCAGCAACAGTTGTCAGCATGGTTTGTAATGTATAATGTTTGCAACTGAAAAAAAAAAAAAAAAGCAGAGGAACGCCAAGTCTTCTCACCCAGACAGGTTGAGACTGATAGCTTGGAAGCTGCTGTTCAGTACAAATTTTTCATCAGACTATGTATATAGCTTACCTTTTGAGCATGCCCAGAACAAACCCTCACAAATGGATGCTAAACAAGAGTATGGACGTTGTCCATCAGTAGCATACTCCATAGATAGATATTTTTGCCTCCATGTGCTGCAGAGAGCTCAGTCTGTTTTGTTCAAGACTACCATGCTCTCAGGTGCGGAGAACAGATGCCATGACCTTTCCTTGGAAAAGGAGGTTCCTTTGTTTTTCCTCCAATTACTTTAATAGTAGAAGTCATTTTGAAGATCAAGAAGGACAAACCAAAAAATCTTGTTGATGACTCCCTTTTGGCCCACGTAGCACTGATTCCCACTTCTGTTTCATCTGGCTAGGGACAATAGTCAGAAATTACCTCACAAAGTGGACTTACTTTCACAGAACAAAGGCTATTAATTCTTCCCAGTCTACAGATTTTGAATCAGACTCTTTGGCTGACAGAGTTATAATCCCTTTTTGACACCAATTTTCTAAGAGTATGCTTAAGATTTTACTGGAGACAAGAAACTCTTATGTCTCCGAATAGAAATGACAAAATCAGGACCCTTATCAGATGGGTATTCCTAATATTCTGAAAATCCAAAGAAAGTATTACCAAGGACTGAACTTCCAAAAACCAACCAATGAAAAAGTCCTAGTAGTGCAGTACTCCACTGTTTATTGTAACATGGTAAGTGCTTTTGTTAATAGAAAATGTACGCAATCTTCATCAGACAAACCAATTTCAATTTACTCGATAAATTCCATCCTAAGCTAAAGGTTCTGTTTGTGGACACGGCCTGAAAGGTGGACTGCACAACTATTTATGGATTTTCAGTATACAAAAGTTCACAGGTACTTTGGGATTCTGAACAGGGTTTTGGAACAGGCAGTAAATGAAGTTTTTATTTCCCTTAACAAATGTGAGATGTACACTTGGGATATGAAGATTGAAAAAAAAACAATTTGGTGGTTCCTATTCAATATAAAATTGATAGTAAAGTCATTAAAGATGTGACAAGGAAACACTGGAATGTATTAAGATGGAACAAAGTTCTGCATGATTATTTAGGTAAATAGCCCAGATATGTTGACTGGGGAAATATTAATTTTAAAGGTATGTTGCAGAAGAAAGGCAAAGGAAAAGAATAAAGTTAGAACTACCAATAAGGCATATGGAACATATTCATGTTGTGGGTGTGGACAATGTAAAAATGGCTACCAGTCCATACATGATTAATGATTTTATAAAAACAACAGTAGGGGTGAATACATGTGACAAAAAATGTAGTTTTCCAAGCACAGTGTACAGCATGCAGAAGTTTTTATATTGGAAAATTGAGCAGAAGATAGTGTGTGTGTGTGGCAAAACCTATGAGATGTGTTAAGAGCAAAGATGTTAAGAATGCACTGCTTAGACCCAAACAACGGTATGTACAATTTAAAAGGTTTACATTTTTTGTGTTAGAAAAAAAAATAAGATGACACAAGAGGTGGTGTTTTAGATTATTTGTTGTTAAGAAGAGAACTGGTATGGCAATTTAACTTTAATGCCCTGAGAAAACCTGGGCTTAATGGAGTGATAAATCTGGCTTATTTTTAAAAACAAGAGCTTTGAAATACTGATCAGGTGTACTGGTTAGTTTGAACATGTGATGAGTTTAGGATGATATTTATTGAGTAAATTAAACTTGGTTTATGGCTGATGAAGTTTGTGTACATTTTATATGAACAAAAGCACTTGCCTGTGTTTTAATGAACAGCAGAGTTTTGCAGTACTTGGACTTTTTCATTTGTTCATTCGTAATATTCTGGGACTTTTTCATTTGTTCATTCGTAATATTCTGGTTTATTTGTGTGAGTTGCTCACTGCTAAGCTGGCATTCTCTTATATTAAAGCTTGTCTGTCAACCATTTCTGCTTGTCTTCCTTTGGATCCACCACTGTCATTTCAGTTTGAGGCAAAACAGTTTTTGAAAGATGCCCTGTATATTAAGCCATCAAGAAGGATTATCCCTCCTCTTTGGGATTCGAATTGTATTTTTACAAAGTTTACTTTATCCCTCCTCCCTTTTTCTTTTATACCTTATCTCCTTTTGATCTAACTGCCTCTACTTCTGTTAAGCTTTATACTTGGAAAACTGCTGTAGATGGCTTTGACTTCAGCTAAGTGAGTTTCAGAGTTGCCAGAGTAGTGACTATTCCACCTGTTCTCATTTTTCACAAGAAGAATGCTACTCTCTGTACTAATTTTTTTTTTTATGCTGAAGATGGTTAATGAGCTCTCCTTGAATTAGACCATTAGCTTGCCTATCTCTTTTTTCTTTCCTCTCTGAATTCCGGGGAAAAGATCCTACATTCATTGGATGTGCACGGGCAGCTCAGGTTTTATTTGGACAAAACCAAATCTGTAAAGAATCTGATCAGCATTTTGTCTCATTACAGATCAAACCTTTAATGCTCCCATTTCCAAACAAACTGTTTCTAATTGGATATCCAATGGTATCACTTTTTGTTACTTTTTGCATGGTAAACGGTTTCTTGCTCCAGTTAAGGCACATTTTACTAGAGCTGCTGCTTCTTTGGGGGCCTCTTTTCAAAAGGCCTGGATTCCAAGTCTATTCTTGAAACTGCTACTTGTAATGTTTTGTAAACGTGGGAATGGAAAGCCAAGATCGATATGTTTTCTAACAGTACAGCAAGGTTAGCTCAGTCGTTGTACTAGGTCTTTTGGACCATAAACCCTGTTCAGGTTTCCTCTTCCCTATCTTCTTAGACAGCTTTTGAAATCTCCTGTCATTTAATAATAGTGCACCAGTGATCGTGGAAGGACATACTACAGTTGTATAAGAACTTAGCATAACAATAGATGCCCAACTGATCACTGCTGTGGTATTACAGCCTTCTGTCGTTGTCCTCCTCCCCCCCTTTCTTTATTCTTTGCCTGTGGTAGATTCTGTTGTGTTTTCTACTTAAAGTTTTGGCTTGTCCATATGTATGTAATTGCCTCTACTTCTGCTTCAGCTGAGTGCTGGGACAAGAAAGTCATGAGGTATTCTGTGTCCATGTGCCTTTTATATACGTTTGCCTTTGCTGGGCTGAGTTCATACATCACACGTATGGCAAAGGGGAAGGCACCCAGGTCTTGGTATGTTGACCAGATGTATAACTATCCTTGGCAGGATATTCCATCAGTTAACAATACTGCAACAGTGATCAGTCAGACATTTACTGCTATGGCAAGTTCTTATCTTCAGTTATTTATTTATTTTTTGCCTCAAGACTTGTTTGGTCATAAGTCCTCCAGGTATTTTCAGGCATCTTACAAGAGCAGTCTGGGAAAGATTTTTGTTGTTAGTTGTTTTAAATTGTGGTTTGGGATTATCATGTTTTGCTGTATTTTGAAACAGTTGCACAGATTTCTTTGTATATTTTTTCCAAGGTCTATAATGTCTCCAGAGAAGATCGTCAACAAGTGTGTGTGGGACATACATCTCACAGAAAAATTACTATCTTCACAGTCTTTTTTTCCACTTAGGAGAAAACCATCCCATTTACCCTCTTGTTAGAGGTATGGGGCATTTAACAAGAAGATTTAATGCCTGAAAACTTTAGGTTTTCCTGGAGCACTGAAAACCTTTAATGCTGGTCCAAGTCATACCGCCTCTTCTTCAAATAGAAAACTCTCTTTTGGAATGTTTGTCAAAAAATTGCTCGAAGATGAGTGCTGTTATAGACGAATGGACAATTGAAAAAATAAGTAATTGTCAAGGGATTCTTGAGTTACAGGTAGCATGAGGTCTTAGCAAACCTGCAGCACCACAGGCGCCTGAAGGTGTCAGGCCCAGAAAAGTCCAGCTTTGTCTGTTCCTGGTTCCAATATCTTTATTTTCCACTTCAGTACTTGTCTTATCCCCTTTGAAGTAGAGCAGTAGGATTTATGCTTCCTAGTCAGCCAGACCTCAAAAAAGAAAAATGTATGTTCCATAGCTGAATTCTGGCACTCCAGGCATCTGCGGAGGATGTCAATCAGGCTAACTAACCCATGTAGCTTTATGAAAATGATTATCTTCATAGGATATTCTGACCATTTTAATGATCATACCACTGGTCAGGCTCTGGCCATTTCAGCTGTTAGCAGAGGGAGATATAAGAGCATCCGGTACTTTTCTGTTATCAGGGCAATAATTGAAACGCGGTAGTTTTGCTCGGAATCTTGTCTCTTTGCCAACCACGTCTGTGTAAAATTCAGATGTCACATCTCCTTATTGAAATATTATCCACGAAAACATCATCACATACCCTATTTCTTCAGATGCTCAGAATACTCGCAGTTTATTGATGGAAGGTGTGTTTTGCTTGGAAAAGGTATTATATACGGGGAGATTAACAGGAGCTGCATCACTTTTCTCTTTTTTTATTATGTCAGTTCCAATTGTAATATTGATTACCACCACCTAATCTCTTTTTAATTTAAGCAGTAAAAAATGGAATACAGTAATACTTTCAATCTAGCCCTGAGGCGGTTTCCGTTTGGAATCCTGAAACAGCTGTTAGCTCTGAAGCGTTTTTGTTAAAGCGGCAGCTACGGCTTTTAAAGGGTTGCCCTGACAACGTAAATAGCCATGTTATCAAGTACAAAAAAATGTATGTGAGTTAAACAAGTGCAAGTGCTTCTCGTTGTCATGTGCGTAATACTTTAAGTAATTAAAGTAACATTGCATGACAACCACCTCAAAAGGAGACTTTAAAAGTGGTAGCGGGCAGTTTGAATTCTCGCACAGCTGTTAGTGCTGAAACATTTTTTTTTAAATGTGTACGAAAGCATTATTAATGTGCAGCAGTGTTTCTTTGAATTAACAAACTAAAAAGACGAATTTTTACCAGTGTATTCCTAGGGATGATTTAGCTTACAGTACACAAGTATAATAGATAAAATAAGCAGCTGTGCGATGATTTCAACCACCACCTACTGCGTTTCAATTGTTGCCCTGATAACGGAAAAGTACCGAGCATCCTATACTACCACCATTGCTACTTACTCATGCAAGATGTTTGAACAGTGAGCATCTGCCTCTCTGCCATACCCATGTCCTTTCCTCTTTTAGTTGTAAATGATTTTCCAAAGAGCACATTGTAGCTCAGCAGATAGTCAGCCCCTACCTGGAGCTACATCTCTTACCTCAACTCTCTCCTTCCCGGCCAGTAGAAGAGAGGCCCGGGGATCTGGCCTGCGTGGGCTGCTTCCACTCCCCATTAAGATTTTATCATAGATGCTGGGGATACTGTTTCATCTGATTCCTCTTTAAAGGACATCTCCTTTTCTTTTGTTGAAACCTTCAGTGTATTGAGTGAATGTTTCAGACATAGCAAGAAGGACATTTCAACTATCCGTAGGAGATACCTAGAGGTCTTAGACTTAACAGCTCTGTCCTCTGTAATTCAGGCTTTTGAGGATGCATTTGAGTGTTTGTGTGTTGTACCATTCTCTCAGCCATCTGCCACCCGAAAGCCAAACTGTTTTACATGGTTCAAAAGAAATGCAAATATTTATATAAGAGCACTGTAGCAGACCAAACTTGTTTTTTAAACACCTTTATAGAATTATCACTTGTGACACTGGCAAATTTACATTTATGTAAAAGTAATCAAACTATATTAACAAGTTAATGTTTACAGACATTATATTTCACATATATTGCTATATAGCATATAACCCAAGCAGTATTACTTCAATTATTCAATTCCTGCCCTTTTTTAATAGAAGAAACATATTTAGTAAACCAGCACTTACGACACAGGCAATCATACATTTATATAAATGAAAACAAATCACACCAACACAATCCTAGTTGCAAGCATTTTATATCAAAACCATACTGACAAACTCCCACTTGCAAACATCATACATCACTCATAATCTACCCAATCATTTTCAGTCAGACATTACATAGCTCATTTAAGTTCTGCCTTCTTTTAAACCTCATTCCTTCCCTGTATGTATCATTCCCACAATTCCCATTTTTTTCATGTGTAGTTTGCTCTTACCTTTTTCTAGAGATCTCAATTCTAGTTGTTTCGTCTCCGTTTATTCACTATTTCTAATGTAGCTGGTTTAGATTTTGATTTCCATTTTCTGGTAATTGCTTTTTTGGCAGCTACCATAATTAGACACAGCAAGGCCTTACCATGTCTAGGCAATTCTGATTCTGTATCATAGCTCAAAAAGAGCATCACTCTCATCACTCCAGTCTGTCCACCCAGCATCTCCAACAGTGCATCCCACAGGGAATACTTAAAAGTTCAAAAACTTATCGCACTCCCAGAAAATATGTTCCCATTTACCTCTTTCATCCCTGTCACACTTCCAACATTTGCTGTCTACCTCGGAAAAATGCTGTGGAGTGTACTTGCGGTATAAAAGTATCTGTGTAAACATTGCCAAGAAGAAAATCCTAAATCTTCTAGATTTTGTTGCATATTTGGGAGGCATACATATATCCTCCCTTTGTTTCTTTGTGAATTGCTTATCCAGTCTTTTTTCTCAGTCATTTCTGTCCTCCTCTGATTGATAGTTATCATGAAATATTTTATATGCTGTACTAATTATTCATTTTTTAATAGCAACTTCTGTTCTAGATTCTACTAAAAGCTCTACCAGTACTGGTCTTTCATTTAGGACCCCCTATTTCTTTCTGTTTGCCTATACTCTGATATTAGTCTTTGATAGGGAGGGCAGTGTCTAAACCGCAGTCCAAATAAGTTCTTGGTGCCTTCCTATTCTATTACCTTTCCCTCTCTAGTTATTTGCTCCCATTGCCTTGGTTCCTTTGACAGTTTTCTCCAATAAATTCCAGCCCCCTCTTCCCTATTGTCTGTATCCCTAATTGGAGTCAACCCTATCAGCGGAATCTCCTTTCTTCATTCCAGTATTGGCTTAGTTCTTAGGATACATTCTGCTACTTTATAGATATAATATTCTGTATGATTATTGTTCTACTTAAAGGCCTGCATCTAACATCATAGTCTTTCCTTGTGTCTTGAGCTTCCCACCTGTTTCAACAATATCCCTTTAACTTTGAAATACAATTTTCTGCTTGTGCTATGTATATGAGCCTTAACTGTGTAGCTGAAATACCCCTTCAAATCAGGTAATACCAATCTGCCGTGTTCTGCTGAAATAATCTTCTTATCCCATTTGACTCTTGCTGTCTTCCCCTACCAGATAAAGTCCTCCAGCTCTATTAATTGCTATTCACAACTTCCCTTTTGGTTGAAAAAATTTGCCTTTGTATAGGACTAATGGAACTAAAAACATTTTAACTGCTTCTATCTTACTATCCATATCCATATAACAAAGCTTCCATTTTCTCAGTTTTTGGATTATCTTTTTAGTCTCTTCCCACATATCCTTAGCTGCCACACCAGAATCATTTTCAGTCCTTGCTCCTAAGTACTTCATTTTATCATGTCCCCATATATGTGGATATTGCTAAACCTATTCATATATGGGTACATAATTTATCGCTATTGCCTTGGTTTTAGCTTCATTAATTTTGTATCCCGAAAAGACTTGAAACTGTCTCAAAATGTTCCACAACATTATAATGTCTCTTTCTGGTTTTGTTCAGGTATAAAATAATATCATCTGCAAATAGATCCAGCTTTTCTTGACTACCATACCAATTTTTCCTTGAATTTCGGAGTCCCTTATTTTCTTTACCAATGGTTCTAAATATAATACAAATAACAAAGGGGAAAGAGGACACCCCTGCTTGGTTCCTCTGCTCAAGCAGAAATTATCAGAGAGGACCTCACCCACTTTAATTTTCGCCTCTGATTCCTCATATAGCCTCCTAATCAACCTTATATTTTTTTCAGGAAATGCATATGCTTTCATTGCTTGGCTCACAAAGTCCCAGCTTACTCTGTCAAATGCTTTCTCTTCATCAAGAGAAAGAAGCATTTGACAGAATAAGCTGTCAAATGCTTTCTCTTTATCAAGACCCACCACCAGCAATGGTATTTTCTTACATTCTATTTCCCTCTGTAACGTCAGTGATCACAGGGCAAAGTCAGCCGAGATGTCGATGGTGGATCCAAGGGAGAAGGACCCACCTGATCTGCTGTAGCAGAGAAAACCCTCTAAACAACCTTGAAGGCTGACCTTTCCAGACAGAAAGAAGCCAATGGAGCTGAGAAAATAGTTTTTGGACCGCCATCTCCCTTCACTGCAAGAGCTGCCTGCCTGCCTGAGGTGAAAGCTGGAGCCGAGCTGTCCAGTGCCAAAGTTCAGGAGGAAGAGATAGCTCTGAAAACTTTGGAGTCACCTCTATCCCCTCTGATCTGACCTGGAAGTTTCGGCTCAAGAGATGTCCAGGTCCAAAGATGGAGCCAGCACTTTTATGTGTCCGACCCAGAATGGCCTGGAATCCTTAAATCCAAGGACTCCAAATCCATAGCTTGGGTCAGAGGAGTAGTCATTGGACGATATTCCTGACCCAAGGGGGTAGGAACCGAGATGACTCCCTTCTGAAATTGCTCCATGACCAGTTTCCTCACCATCCTTTCCACATCAGCCTCTGTAATACATCTGGAGGAATGCGATTAGACTAGAGATGAGGCCTAGAATGCTGCTCAAGAAAAGGGGAGGGCACCCTAGATGGAACTGGGTTTACTAAGGGTGAATAAATAGTCCTGGGCAGAAACTTTGGATCCAGGGACTTCAGATCCTTGGTGCTTTTCTTTGGATCGGAGGGAACTACCATAATTTTTGTTGGATTCAAGAATGCCAGGATTACAGGTGATGTCAGATCCGATTTGAGTTTCTTTTTCTTTATGTTAGATGAAGTAGGAGGAGTATAGTTCGAAGACCTGGACCTTTTTGATGGGTCCTTGCACTTAGATTTTGGAGACTGAAATCCAGTAATGGCCTGAGAAGAAATGTTAGTAAAAGGCCTTTCAAAATCATCTTATTTTGCCTCTCCGTTAGAGCTCTAGGGTTAAACCCACTATAGATATCACAGTCTTTAGCCAAATGTTCAGCCCCAAAACAGTAAACATATAGGGACGCTCAACAGTAAAGGGCATTTTGCGCCTGCAGTTTGTAAATTTCTTGAAACCTTTTTCTGACATCTGCAGGTGATTTCCTATTCATTAATTTCAGTGTTGCTTGTCTTCGTCCTCACCAGACTCTGGTTCATGTCCAAGGTACTCATGATTGTTCTCTTCAATTCCTGTGTTTTTTTTTCAAGGATTTTCATGTGGAACATTAGAAACATTTTCACTGGTACAGTCTGAGTTTTATTGTCAGAAGAATGAGAAGCAGAGTCCCTTTCTTTTTGATGGCTCACTTTTTGTTTGTTAAATTTTTATATTTCGTCCTTAGCCTGTTATGCATCAGAAATGTCTTTGATTCTCCAGGAAAGGTATATTCTGAAGATGGACATACAGCAGCTTGAATCTCACACCTGCCTGTTGGCATTCCTTCACTACTGGGATAAATTTGCTTCTCTTCTGCCTGGTACATAGCGAATAACCAATTTCCACAAACACACTGCTGCTCTGATTTTTAATACTGTTCCTATCTGTCACAGTTTGTTAGGATCAACTATTCCTGCTGGTATGATTACATCTTTACTAATAAAGGTCTTGGCTGCTTTCTCATGGACAGGGTTGGAGAATGCACTTAATGTGTACTGTCAGTTAACGAGTCCTACTGTGGAATACCATTCCAGTTGCTTACTTGTGCTTTCATAAAATTAATACAGTCTAGTCCTTCCAGTTTCTTGCAACAGTGTAAAATGTCACATACTCTGTGTGTGCTTTGTCTTCTAACTCTAACCATTTTTGCAACAGCTCTTCTTGATAAGTCTCATAATCTGCCAGCCTTTTCTTCAATTTACCATCTGATTTATTTATTTATTTATTTTACATTTGTTGCCCGGGCTAGTCTAGCTGGATATATGTCCATTTTCAGTAGAGGCCTGGGAAGAAAAGCTCCACTAGTTATTACAAGTTTAAACAGAAATAGACAATACAGGTTATAACAGATATTATGATGGCAGCAAACCAAAATAGGTAATAAAATATTTTTTTTTTCCCCAGATGATGTGAATTACAGTAGTCAGACAATATATATGTGAAAAAATATATATACATAAATGTTATGTAAAGGGAAAGTTATCAAGGATACGGGGAAAAAATTATGGAAAAAGAAAAGAAAGAGAAGAAGCAGAGTTATGATTGCAGTTGTATCAGTTAATTTGAATAGCTATTTAAAGCTTCTTCTATTTTCCAGCCTTTTGTTATTTGAGTCGATACACTCCTTTAATGTTTCATTTATTTAAATCACTTATGAGTGCATTTATTTCTTCCCTCTAAATCACTGGAAGCCATCTCTTGCACCAAAGCTGAAGTTTAAACTGATGCAAGATTCTTTCCAGTAAGTGTTTTCTCTTCACCTTTTCTTTCATGTCCTTACTAGATAGTAACTGAATTTTACTCATACAACAAAAAGAGAAAAAAGGGTGCTGCTAACAACCAAAACCAAGTCCTCAGCATTGTGATGGATTTCCAAAGTACGCACAAAGCAGGCAAACTCTTCCCGGCAAAATTTATTGCAACAATAAAATATCATTAACTATATAAGTTCCACAATACGTTTTCGTCTCTAACTTCTTCAGATGTAAAAAAATTTCAAAACACCAGTCTTCTTTTATACATACACCCATTTCAAAATCCACCAATAAAATCACATCACATTATTGAAAATTCTATGCTCTAGTGATTGTAACTGAATTTTACTCAGGCTGGCAGAATTAGTAGATGTTATTTCTCAGTTTTTTGGCCGTGGTGGTGCAGCGCTTAGCATTGTTGCCTTACAGTAAGATGTCCTCCCGTTCGATTCTTGGCTGGAGCGTCTGTGGAGTCTACATGTCCTCCCCATGGTTGAGTAATGTAAAAAGACATGCAGGTAGGTGCGTGCTTGAATGGGTGTGCCTTCTTTGAAGGTTGGGTGTCGGGCTGGCAACTTGGCACCGTAAAAATCCACTGCCAATCATTAGCGGACCGGAATTCCGCTGTGGCAGCCCCTAACTGGGAAAAAAACAACAGACATTTCTCAGTTTTTCCACACTGAGAGAGCTGAAATTAAGCTGTTGATCAGCATTCAGCCATCTTGGAAGTGCCACAGACGTCTAAATCTTACTATAAGTCACTGTATTTTTCAGTGGGTACCTAATAAGTTGACCAGGAGAACTCATATGTTTATTGTCACAGGTGCCACTGTTGACATTTTTTTTTTAAATTTTTATCAGTTGTGTAACACAGAGCTTGGTGTTGGCCCTGTCCTACTTAGTACTATTTTCAGACCTCCTGGCCATAACTTTTGACCTATAGTTATGTAAACTTGCAGACAAATCGGGTTGTGTTTTTTAAGCTTCCACTAACTCAGTTGCTCCAACTTCGGTTGTACCATATTAGCAATTGGTGCGAGAACAATGGTCTCAAATTAAATTTGAAAAAAAAATGTAGTATAATTCATTTTGGTAAATAAAAGTCCACATCTTACTATGTAGGTGACACACACACACCCTCTAATCAGACACTCCCATAAGGGATTTAGGCATTCTTGTTGATAATTCCTTAACATTTAGCAGTCATGTCTTAGCAGTAGTTCAAAAAGCTTTCTGTCTGGTTCATCTAGTTTCCAAAGGCATCTCCTGTAGATTGAAAGTTAATTTCCCTTTATGCATGTTTCATCAGACTCATTATTGAATATGATGTCCGTTTTGGTATTTGTCTAAACATATTACTCAACTTGGGAGACATCAGAGATTCCTAACTAAAAAGATCAGTTGCCTCAAGATGCTTAGTTATCTGGACAGACTTGGCAGCTGTTTAAAGGAACTAAACCTTCATTAACAGATAAATGAGAAGCTGCATGATGAGGTTATCTTGACATAGCCCCTACCTCTGGGACAAACTTTCATTACATGTCAAGCAGAGTGGCACCCTTGCCACCATCAGGGTAAAGATGGATAATTAGATGAGCAGCCTTATATTCTCCCTTGGTCTGTCTTGAGTTATTCTATTTGAGGCTGGAGAGGATGTCTGAATATGGTCTGTTGACTAGACATGTAATGATTTGGCAAATAGTCGCCTATTACTTTCTATGAAAATCTGCTTCATTGCAGGTACTCTTTAATCTCTGCAGTGACTTATGGTACACCATTAGCTTCTAAACATAACAACTGAAACCCAACTTGCCCTAAGAAATCATCCCAGTAGAACAGCCAGCTTTGACTCATACCTGCTGTATGGAACTCCATACCCATAAAAATATACAGCAAAACTTCCCTTACCTCATTTAAATAAAAAAATCTTTGATTGCTAGTTTTAACTGCTTTCTTCCTAAGCCACCATCACCTCTTATAATCCTTACTTCTGCTTCAGTCTCTGTTTGCTCATATGTTTATTTGAACTACTAATATGCTTAGTATAATTCAGTTTGCATTAATGTTTAGGACTTGACATACCGTATGCATGCTCAGCTACAAGGATAAAGCTTTTACTGGCTACATTTCCATTTCCCGTACTATAAATTCCATACAGCTAATTTTCCATTTTTTTTTTACCATTGAATGAACAGATTACAAAAAAAATGTTGCAGCTGCAATGTGCGAACGTGTAATCCCGAAAGCAAGTTTGCAACATTTGAAGTGAAGGGGAAAAAATGTTGAAGTCACAACAGCGAATGAACAGTAGCATTCTCTGTTGTGGATTCAACATTTGAATGCAGATCACACTATAGTAGGGATTGAGAAATGTACCTTTTCCCTCACTGTAGTGTGATCTCGAAGTTTGTATATGTAAGTTGTAGGGGGTGTGGGGGGCACAGCCCCCCACATGGTGGGTGCAAGGAGGTTTACCCCTCTGCAAAACGTGTGTTGCCTGACACCAGATGTGGAGGTAAGTTCGAAAAATGTGGTACAGGTATGCAGGCTACATTCGTGGAAGAGTTTCCTCCTGCTTCAGTGACTTCTGTGATGGTGGTAAGCTCTTCTTTGGGATAAGTATCTCCAGTGCTGTTTGTTCACATCCTGGCTCAAAGAGCCTTTTATTCCCCCTCTCGTTTGGTGGTTTCCTGCTCTATCCATCATGGATTATGCCAAGCTAACCAGGACTGCCATGTTGCTTCCAAGAATGCAATCAACTGTTGTCTTTGTCTTGCTGTCTCTCTCACTTGTACAGAAAGCATGAAGGTGAATCTGATGTGAAAAGTCAGTTCTCTCCAGGACCATTTGGACCAAACAAATCCTTGTTTTGCACTTCAGATGTCAGAACTTTATACTGTGTGCTCATGCATTCATTCCTTCAAATTCTGGATTCCCAGCACTGACTCATCAAGTGTTGGGTTCTGGTGACATCAAGCTCCATTGCCTCTGGCACAGGATGGATCCATGTTGTCACTGGATGTCTTACATTGGTTTACCATATCCAGAACTGTCTTTCAGCTCCAGCAATGCTCCTTTTTATGGGATCCTTCACTGACTTCCTCAGATCCGTCATCAGCCTTTTTGACACAATCTCACTCAGTCCCGTGTTGGGTATGCATTGTGTATGGTACTGTCTTGATCCGTGGAGGATAGATTGGCAATGGTGGGACCTGCACATGTTACTCACTCAGATGACCTTGGGAGTCCATCATCTGCTGCCCAAGTTTTGACTACCCCTACTTTGGGTGCCCAGCACAAGTGTTATTCTATATTGCGTTACAGGACACAGTAGGGCCTATGTCTCGGCAACCTGTGGGGGTGGATAAGAGGCCTCTGGTCTCAAGTCTGCAGGT
This sequence comes from Protopterus annectens, assembly GCF_019279795.1. Classification (NCBI taxonomy): domain Eukaryota; kingdom Metazoa; phylum Chordata; order Ceratodontiformes; family Protopteridae; genus Protopterus; species Protopterus annectens. Next base: position 724,363,424 of record NC_056735.1, read on the forward strand.
TCCCTGAAGACCATTTTTATCTTTGGAGTTCCCTAGGAAAAGAAAGAAGAGGACTGACTAAACTAAGTCCCCAGTAGAAGTTGAGGATGATAAGGGTGTCCATATTCCCACCCTTGCCTAGAGATGACATGAGATTTACCTATGTTTTGCAAATGATAAGGTGTAGAGACAACTGGCTTTGGCAGGAGCTTTACTGTCTGTTGCAGTGATTACAGGAAACTTGCAGATTGCACCAAACAACCTCTTGGGACGTTTCTCGTATTCTGGATATTATTCCATTTTTAGTGTAGATACATAGGAGAACCCATATAATGTGCAATTTTCCCAAGAAAGAGGAACATGATTTTTGGGCCACCACTTGGATGTTCTTTGTGTTTCACTGTTGCAGTCATCACCTGTGGGTTATCCCTGCTGTAGTAGCCCTGGGTTGGCCTGAATACCAGAGTCACTGTTTTTCTGCATCTGCTGCAGTCGCCTGTAGTCTGACGTCAAGTCATCAGTCCTATAAAGCAAGGCAGCCAAAGTCATTACATCAGTCTTTCTTGCTGTGGAGCCCATAGCAGAAGCAGTTCGCACAAGTGCCGGTCATCGCTACCAGAGTTTGAATTTCAGCTGAAAACATCTGAAGCTAAGTACCTCGTTGGGGACCCTTTTTTCTTGCACTAACCGATGTCCGAAAAAGTTAACAATTGTCTCGCCTGTGGAAAGCAGATCCCACAGAGACTTCCATTCTTACTGCATCACTTGTTTAGGCCCAGACCACGACATCCTCCGTTGCTGGTTCTGTGCCCTCTTTAGTGCGAGAACCATTCACCGTAGAGGTCTTATTGTAGACAGTTATTTTCGTGTTCCGTCTTTGCATTCTGATATGGCGTCCATCAGCTAACAATCCGTGGACATACCAAAAAACCGCAGAGCTAAAGCTAGAGACAAACCACACAAGGCTAAGCTTTCCGACGACGCTACCGCTAAGCAGGTCGTCATTTCTCCAGAATTCAGTAAGGCGCTTTCACGGCCCCTGATGCCCGATTAGATATCTACTCAGGCCTCTACCAAGACCCTTTTGGAGTCCAGTATGCAGCAGAAATCTTCTTCGTCTTCCGAGCCTTTGGCTGTCTCTGCCTCTGTTGGGTCCGGAGCCGCGACACAGGCACCGGCTTCTGAGGAGGCCTTTTGCACTACTGAATCAAGACAAAAAATGACGTCTTCTCATCCGACTACCGTTTCTGTCAGACCGACGGATTCTCTCAGGCCTAGAAGCCAGGCCACCCCTAGAAAATCTGCTTCTAGCCACCATCTTGCTCCTGCTCCACCAGCACAAGCACAAATGCTTAAAATGGCGGAGGATCACATCTCCCTTATCCAGGGTAGTCAGGCCACAACTTCTAAAAAAAAAAAAAGCACCCTTCTCCAGAAATTGTGACAGAACAGGATTCTGAGTAATCTGACTATTCAAATTTTGAAGAGGAACAGCAGCCTCTGACTGCTTATGAGGATTCAGATGCACAGGAATCTATCCCTTCTGCCTCCCCTCCAGAGGACCTTTCCTTCGGGGAAACCCTTCACACCCTTCGGGAACATTTCCAGTGGGAATCTCAGGACTTCTACCAGTCTAAGTAAAGACTTAGGGAGTTTCTGGACCTGCCCCAGCACAGACCCCTGGCCATCCCCCCTATTTTAAAAGAGGTGGATGATGTTTTCCATGAATCCAGCTTAGCTCCTGATGCCCTCCCACCTGCTCCCAGTAAACCTGACAGGTATTACAGAGTACCGGATTCTCACAAATACCTGTACAGAATTCCTGCTGCAGACCCAGAGGTCATTACACAGGGACCTAAAGGAGGTTAGACTAGTTCTGCCAAGAATCCTATTCCTTCTGAGAAGGACTCCACAGCTCTGGACAGATGGGGTAAAAAAGTATATGCCTCTGCAACCTTAGCTGTCAGAGCACTCAATTGTCAGTTCCATATGTTAAAATATCAGCAACACACTTTGGAACTCTTAAAGCAAAAGATTTCTACCTTTCCTGACTGTGCCAGTTCAAAAGAGTTAGTAGATTTACTGCACTCTGTTTGTCAAGTGACCAAACACTCGTTACACTGTGGATATGATGCCCTAGAAGCCTTTAGCAGGGCAGTAGTGACAGGATCTGTCATTAGGAGACATGCATGGCTGAAGGAGCAACCTCTCCCTGATCATATCAAGTCTAAAGTTATTGATGCACCCCTGGATAAGGACCGCTTGTTTGGAGTAAAAGCAGAGGAGATGCTAAAAAGATGGAAGACAAAGCAAAATCTATGCAAACAATAAAATATTTCTTTCAGGTTTAACCTCCCAGGTACAGCAGGAACTTTCACTCTAAGCACTGGTCCTTCCCTGCACCTAGCAGACAGGGCCAAAATAAGCCCCGCAGGGACAGACCATCCAGGCCCCTATCTCAGGGCCAGCAGAGAAGCAGACAGTGGACAACTACTGCCTCAAAGACAGGGAGTTCTAAGCCACCCTTCTATGGCAAAAATTCACAATGACTCCCCCTCCCCCCTCTGCCCTCCCTTCACTCTCCAAAAACTAGGAGGAAGGCTCTCCCTCTTCAAAGAAAGTAACAAAGGACCAATGGGTATTAAAGATAATTTTTCAGGGGTACAAATTCTCTTTCACCAAACTCCCAATTCCAAGAGGGGGTACCCAGACTTACCTCCAAAATCAGTGGGCAGAGGCATAGAAACAGGTCCAAACTCTCATATCCCAGGGGGCAGTAGAACCTGTTCCCCCAGATGAAACAGGCAAAGGCTTTTATTCCAGACTATTCCTTGTTCTCAGAAAAGAGGGCACTTAGCACCCCATCCTGGATCTATCCATTCTGAACACCTCCCTGGTGGTCCCCAGATTCAAAATGCTCACTTTGCAGCAGTTGCTGCCTATGCTAACAACAAATGCCTGGCTAGTGACCCTATACCTAAAAGATGCCTACCTCCACATTCCCATAAGGGAATCCTGCAGGAAATTCCTGCACTTCAGAGCATGATCACATCACTTTCAGTTCTCTCTGCTACCCTTTGGCTTATCTACTGCACCCAGAGTATTCATTAAATGCTTATCCCTGGCCATAGCATTTTGCAGACAAAGAAATATACATATTAACCCTTACCTGGATGACTGCCTCATTCAGGTAGAGTGCAAATAAAAGCTGCTCCAGGACCTTCTCTTTGTCAAATCCCTCCTAACTTCCCTAGGGTTCACCACCAACGAGAAGAAATCAAAGCAAACCCCCACCAGAAAGATCATTTTCTTGGAAGCTCTGCTAGACACAGCATCCCAAATGGCCTTCCTATCCCCAGAAAAGCAGAACTTTCTGCCTCTCTCCTTTACCCAGATGGCTTCCAGAAGTCACATCACCACGAGGAAATTCCTGCAAGCCCTGGGATACATGGCATCTTGCATCCTTCTAATTCCTCTGGCCAGGCTTCACATGAGAAAACGTTGGTGGTACCTAATGAAGCTTTGGTGCCAGCACTGTCAGTCTCTAGAAACCTCTCTCCCTCTGATCCCTTATATAAGGGCCGAGTTTTTCTGGTGGGCAGAGGCCTGTTCCAAGAACAAGGGTCTCCCCTTCATCCTCCTCCCTCCCGGCCAGACCGTCACGACCAATGCCTTAGACATTGCTTGGGGCACTCACCTAGCAGGCAGATGCACCCAACATCTTTGAGATGCCCAGCACTTTCACTTACACATCATTCAGAAAGACGTGATGGCAGTACAAAAGGCTCCAACATCCTTCAAACCCTATCTCAGGCCAGGGATCCTCCTTATAAAAACAGACAACACAACATTAATGTGTATATCAACAATCAGGGTCTATATTAGATCAGCAAATGCTTAAACAAGCGAACGTTGATTGATCGACCTTATTTTAGCAAAAGTTAGAAATATCGAAGCAACAGAAACTCAATTTTTTTCCTAGGGAAAGAATCCGGTTGTCTGTTTTTGTTGCTTCGGTATTTTCAGTGCTGTGGTGGAAAGTTACGGGTCGGATTCAGGTACGTGTGCGATTGTGTGGATGTGAGTGTTAGGGTGGGTTAGGTGAGTTAGGGTTAGGGCTTGGGTTAGGTATGTGTGCGATTGTGTGGACATGAGGGTTAGGACGGATTTAGGTGAGTTAGGCTTAGGGAGCGGGTGAGGTGAGTGTGCGATAGTGACGGACCTTAGGGTTAGGGTTATGTGGATAGTTAGTGGTGTGTGCATAGTTTAGTGTAGGGTTAGGTGTCAGATTTTAGGTGTATGTGTGTGGATTTCTGTTTGTTTGGTGTGCTTGTGTTGTGTGTATGTGTTTTGGATCAGAGAATTTTTTTCACTAGGAAAAAAAAAATCGCTGATCTGACAGTTCGAGATTGTAAGCTTTCGCTTACATAAGGTCGATCAATCAGCATTCGCTTTTTTAAGCATTCGCTGCTCTAATATAGACCCCAACAAATAGGGGGGACCCAATCTTACCCTCTGTGCAGACTAGCCATGAACCTCTGGCTGATAGCCGCCTCTATGGGTCTACACCTAATTGCCCAATACCTACCAGGGGTCAACAACACCCTGGCAGACCACCTAAGGAGAAACGTACTGGACCCCCACGAATGGCAGCTCCACAGGGAAATCTTTCTGCAAATCACTCAGGAGTAGGAGACTCTGGAGGTGGATCTCTTTGTTTCCCACATCAACCACCAGCTGCAAGTTCTGTACCAGTGAGTATCACCTCCTAGCGTGGAAGATGGATGCCTTGATCTTCCCCTGGAATTCCCTCTTTGTGTACACGTTCCCTCCTGTGCCTTTAATTCCCAAGGTACTGATCAGAATAACGCACGAGAGACCAAAGGCCATGCTTATTGTTCCAGATTGGCCCAGACAGCATTGGTACCCCTTACTGTGCAGCCTGACCTTACAGCCTTCCAAGCAGCTTCCCCTGATCTCAGACCTCTGGACCCAGGTGAGGGGGGGAGATACTTCACCCAGACTTGCAGACTCTTAATCTTTCAGCATGGCTTATACCTTAAAAGCTAACAGAGCGTGCCTGTTAAGCAAAAAGGTCCTAGACATTATCACGGACGCCAGAAGGCCCAGCAACAGGAAATCTTATGCAGGGAAATGGAAAAGAGTCTGCTGCTGGACCCAGTCCAGAGGGGCCAGTACTTCACATCCTTCCATCCCTGTTATCTTGGTTTACCTAGCCAAGTTGCTCAAAAGTGGCCTCTCCTTCTCTTCTATTAAAATTCACGCCTTAGCCATTTCAGCCCATTACGATTTGGACCTACCCCTCTTCTGTCATCCTTTGATTAAACAATTCCTCAGAGGCACTTCTAATGTCAGACCTCCCAGAAGGCCTCGCACTCCAGCCTGGGACCTGAATTATGTTTTAGAAAAACTAACCTTACCTCCTTCTGAACCTACTGCTTCAACAGAATTGAAGTACCTGTCCTGGAAGATTGCATTCCTTCTAGCTATCACCTCAGCCAGAAGGGTTTCAGAACATCAGGCACTCATGGCCGTTGAGCCTTTCATAATTTTCCATGCAGACCAGGTCTCCTTGAGGACTAACCCCTCCTTTATGCCCAAGGTGGTATCTGATGTGACCCTCAGCCAGGCCATACACCTACCCACCTTCATACCACCTTGAGGACTAACCCCTCCTTTATGCCCAAGGTGGTATCTGATGTGACCCTCAGCCAGGCCATACACCTACCCACCTTCTTTCCCAACCCTCAAAACAAGGGGGAAAGAATTCTGCACTTGCTAGATATGCACAGACAGCTCAGATACTATCTGGTCTGTACTAAACCCTTCAGAAAAACAGACCAACTGCTTGTCAGCATTGCCCCAGGGGCAGAGGGGAAGCCCATTTTCAAGCAAACAGTTTCCAAATGGATATCACGCTGGATCCATTTCTGCTACAGACTACATGGGAACCCCCCCCCAAGTCTGTTCGTACCCATTCCACTAGGGCAGCCTCCACTTCCACAGCCTTCCTCAGAGGAGTCCCCTCCAGGGGCATCTTCGAAACTGCCACCTGGACCTCTGTCCATATCTTTACAAAGAATTACCACCTACCTCTTTATTCTAAGTCTAGGGCAGGGTTTGCCTCTGCAGTTCTGCAGGGCTTGCTGACCCATGCCTAGGGCTCTAACCTATCCTTCCACCCCTCTCCTCTGCTTTCAGAATCCTCCCACAGGTGGTGACTGCAGCAGTGAAACAACAAAGAACATAGTACAGTTGTGTACACTTACCATAAATGTAGATGTTCGAGTGTATTCACTGTTGCAGTCCTGGTATCCCTCCCTCCATCTCCCTTATATCCTCTTCCTCTAGGGAGACATAAGCTTCCCATGGTGGCTTTTTGCCATCAGGACCACTTTACCTTATTTCCTTGTGCTTCTGATGGGTTACTTACTTACTTATGCTCGTCACCCTTGACAGGGTATGGGCCACCAACTACAGCTCTCCACCGAATCTTGTCCTGGGCCAACTGTTCTATTTGGTTAATGTGTAGCCTCTAAGCTTAGCATCTGCCTCAAAGTCTCGCCTCCAGGTGTTTCGTGGGCGGCCTCTTCCTCTCTTCCCCTGAGGATTCCAGTGCAACGCCTGTCTTGTAATATTGTTTACTGGTTTGCGAAGAGTATGCCCGATCCATCCACATCTCCTCCTCTTAACTTCTTCCCCAATCGAAAGTTGGTTGGTCCTTTCCAAAAGGGTGGCGTTGCTAATAGTGTCTGGCCATCGAATCCGTAAAATCTTCCTGAGACAGCTATTTGTAAATGTCTGAAGTTTTTTAGTGGTGGTCTTGTTTAACCCCCAGGTCTCTGCCCCATACAGCAGTACTGACTTCACGTTAGAGTTAAACAGCCTTATCTTGTTGATCAAGGATAGTTCTCTTGTTTTCCAGACCCTATTTAACTGTATGAAGGCTGCTCTTGCTTTTCCTATCCTTGCCCTGACATCAGCTTCTGATCCGCCCTGCTTGTCAATTATGCTGCCAAGGTAGGTAAAGGACTGCACTTCCTCCAGTGGCTTCCCTTGCAGAGTGATAGGGTTAGTATTTGTGGAGTTTAATTTAAGGATCTTTGTCTTCAGATTGTTAATGTTAAGACCCACCTCTAGTGCTGTAACTGCCACCAAATTTGTCTTGTTTTGCATTTGCTGCTGGCTGTGAGAGATGAGGGCAAGGTCATCAGCATAGTCCAGATCTTCCAGCTGATTCCATAGGGTCCATTGGATCCCATTTTTCTGTCCTGCAGTAGATTTCTTCATAATCCAATCGATAACTAACAGGAAGAGGAATGGTGACAGTAAGCATCCTTGCCTGACCCCAGTTTTTACTTGAAAGCTTTCAGAGCTGCCCTCCATGTATAACCCTGCATGATAGACCATTGTATGAGTTCTTTATCAAATTTACTATTTTCGTTGGTATACCATAGTGCTTCAGAAGGCTCCACAGTGTCTCTCTGTCCACGCTATCAAACGCCTTTTCAAAGTCAACAAAGTTGATATACAATGGTGAGTTCCATTCAACTGACTGTTCCACAATTATTCTGAGTGTTGCAATTTGATCAGTACACGATCTATTTTTGTGGAAGCCTGCCTGCTCTTCTCTCAGCTTTTTGTCAGTGATGTCCTTTCTCCTTTCCAAAAGGATACGGTTGAAAACTTTTCCTGGAACTGATAGAAGATTGATGCCTCTGTAGTTGTCGCATTTGCTAAGGTCCCCTTTCTTGGGAAGCTTAATGAGATGACTCTCTTTCCATTCTGAAGGAACAGTTTCCTCTGCCCAGATTCTTTCAAAGAGTGGATACAACATCTCCACTGATGTATTCAGGTCTGCTTTAAGGGCCTCTGCCAAGATGTTATCTGGTCCTGCCGCTTTCCCATTTTTCATTTGGATGATGGCTTTCCTGATCTCCTCCTTGCTCGGCTTTTCACAATTGATTAATAGATCTTCATTGGCTGGCTCAATAATTGGAGAGTTTAGAGGTGACGGTCTGTTTAGAAGTTCTTCAAAGTGTTCCACCCACCTTTTCAGTTGATGTTCTATACTATTGATGGTTTTCCCTTGCTTATCTTTAACAGGTCTCTCTGGCTTACTGTACTTTCCTGAAAGTCGCTTGGTGATATCATACAACATTTTTGTGTTACCACTGTAAGCTGCCAGTTCTGCCTCAGCTGCCAACTGTTCCACATAATTGTTCTTATCTATTTTAATGCATCTTTTGACCTCTCTGTGGGCATCTGCATATTCTTCTTGGGACTTGCTCTTTGAAGCTCTAGTTTTACTGTTATTTACTTTTGCCTTCTTCCTCTTTCTGTCTTCTATCTTTACCAGTGTTTCTACAGTGATCCACTCTTTCTTATGATACTTTTTAAGTCCCAGTGTCTCTTGACAAGCTAAGTCTACAGCCTTTTTCACATTCTGCCATGAGCTGTTTACTCCACCCTCCTCAACCAGTTCTTGTAGCACTTCAAATTTGTTCTTCAGTGCAATGTTGAACTGTTCTTTTGTCTGAGAATCTTTCAATAGATGAACATTGTATTTGATTCTCCTAGATGACTCTTGAACCTGGGTTCTTTTAAGCTTTAGCTTCAGTCTAGCCACCAACAAGTGATGGCCAGATGCTACATCTGCCCCTCTTTTCACTCTGACATTTTGTAATGTTCTTCTAAACTTTCTACAGATGCATATGTGATCTATCTGATTTTCTGTTGTATAGTCAGGGGAGACCCATGTATTTTTGTGTATCCGTTTGTGGGGAAAAATGCTGCCTCCAATGACCAAATTGTTGAGAGCACATAGATCAACAAACCTTTCACCATTTTCGTTGATTGTTCCCAGAGCATGTGTACCCATGATTTGCTCATATCCTATGTTACTGGATCCAACCTTGGCATTTATATCACCCATAAGGATAGTAAGGTCTTTGTCTGGGTAGGTCTCGAGGATCTGCTGCAGTCTTTCATAAAACTGATCTTTATCTTCCTCTTCACTGTCATTAGTTGGTGCGTAGCACTGGACCACATTCATTACAATTTTCTTCTTCTTTGTACAGAATGAAGCTGTGATGATCCTAGGGCCATGTGCTTCCCATCCAATCAGGGCTCTCTGGGCCTGTTTGGCCAACATAAGACCAACCCCTTGGGAGTGAAGTGCTTCACTGTCCTCATGGCCAGAATAAAGCAACAACTCTCCTGTAGATAATCGACACTGACCAGCCCCTGTCCACCTTGTCTCGCTGATTCCCAACAAACTCAAGTTGTTATTTCTCATTTCTGCTGCCACTTGGGCTGCCTTGCTTAGCTCATACATGGTCCTGACATTCCATGTGCCAATGTTTATTTTCCTGGTAGAGAGAAGGGTACTCTGCTTTGTGGCGTCCCTTCGGCTTTGGCCACAAGACTTCATAAATCTTCCATTTGAAGAACTCTCCTCTTCCAAGACAAGATTGTCTGTGTTTCCTGTAGTTGGTGTTTTTGTAGCAATTTGTTTTTTACGGGATGGGGTTGCTAACCCTAAGCTCAACCCTTCTCCTTTTTCAGACGGGCTTGGGACCGTCCTTGGCAGAGTTTTCTGATGGGTTAGGGCAAGAAAAATTGATGTAATGATGTTGTCTGCCTTGCTTTATAGCACTGACGATCTGACGTCAGACTACAGGCGACTGCAGCCGACACAGAAAAACATTGACTCTGGTATTCAGGCTGGCCAAGGGCTACCACATCAGGGATAACCCACAGGTGATGACTGCAACAGTGAATACACTCGAACATCTACATTTATGGTAAGTGTACACAAACGTACTTTATGCTGCCCAAAAGAAGACTCCTAAACTGGATGTGACTGTCTACTGCCACTCTAAGGAGAAACCCCTACTCCTCACTTATTTGTTCCAGTATTTCCATCCCTGACAAGGAGTCAAGGGCTTTCAGCTGGTTGGGGAAGTGGACTTTTGTTTCCTCAGTGTTGTGTCTCAGTGTACATGTTGATTTATTTTCAGAGGGACATTCAGATGAAATGTTTTTACATAATTCTGAGTTCCTGTAAAGGAAAAGCTACTCAGCCAGGCTGTTTTGTATTCTGGTGTACCACATGAGAAATAAATAAAAACAGTGAAAGACACACCACTATAGGCAAATAAGGCATAGTTTAATGAACAAGTATAATGTCTGTGTATTGCACAGCCATCAGCTTTGTGCTGTGCATAATACCTCAGAAAGAGCTGTGATGGTGACAGGGATTTGGCATAGCCATGTGCCAACACTTTCTGGCTATATCCTATCACATTCACCCTTTAAGCCCTTTAGATCTGAAATTGACCAACATCTCTAGAGCATAAAGGAGAAAGGGCAGTCACTTTCAGCTGTTGGAGTAACATTTTGTTTCTCTCCAGATTTCCCTTTTCAAGGACTCTAAGAAGTCAGAGAAGGACTTTTTTCAGCACACTCAGTGGATCTGTGTCTGATCAGCCTTCATCATTCAAGTGCCTACAGCACTGCTGTCCCAGTGGTTATGAAAGCAATATTTTTACTGTGGTCACAGTCTCTCTAAGAGCGGGTTCATGCTGTTCCCAAGTCCTTCTGCTGCTCCCTATGGTCATGGGACAGTTTGGTTTCACCTCCCCTGAAAAACATTGGATAACACAAGAGAAGTTGGTGAGGGATATTATCAAGAACTGACATTTCTTTGCATCATTTCCAAATTTAAGTGCCAGACTTTTTCCCCTGCCAGGTGTGCAGCCACATCATAAAGCACAGGTGAGGAAGGAGGTGTTGCAGCTCTTCAAAAGAAGAGCCAGTCATAAGGTCCAAGTAAACCAGGAAGGACAAGAGTGTAATTCCAGGTAACTTTTGGTGCCCAGAAAAACACAAGGCCTTAGACTTTTATTGTCTGTCAATCTGAGCATCTTTTTTTCAAAAGCTAATTTTTACATAGTTACATGTCTGTTAAGATGAGACTGAATGTTCTCTTTCAATTTTCAGGATGCTTATCTCCTCATAAAGAATATCAAAGCATCCAGGAATTTCCTCTGCTTCAGAATAGGGGCCAGTCACAACCAGTTTGGGTCCCTGTCATTTTGTCTGACTTCTTCTCTCATAGGAGGTTAGTAAGCTATTGGCCTTGAGGCCCTTAAAGCTATTGGCCTTGAGGCCCTTATAAGCCTAGCCAAGAGTTTAGCCCATGTTTAGACATAGGTGGAATCTCAGGGGTATATTTTCTGTTTCCCATCCAGTTATCCAGGATGTGCTTAAAAATGCATAAAGAGGTACTTTGCTTGATGTGGAGAGAGAGTCTATTCCATAGAAGGGGGAGTATCTGGGACACAAATCTGTCCCACCAACAAGTCTTGTTGATGTCACAGAACAGGTTGAGGCCGAGCATGCAGGTTACTCGAGTGGAGCTTCACTTGTGGATATGCAGAAGTCTCATCAAGGTGGGGTCTGTCGCTTTGTATGCCAGACAGAGGTCACCACTGAGGAGTCTGTATAAAATTGGGTAGAGGGATAAGGCTTTTAGCCTGTCTGTGTATGGTAGATGTTTGAGGCCCTGGATTCTCCTGGTGAGGAACCTCTGTGGTCTTTCCAGCTGCTGCATGTGCTTTGTGAGGTACATGCCAAAAGGGGCGTTATACTCAATAATGGGCCTTATAAGGGAAGAATACAGGGATGTTATGACCTCTCTGTCCCTGGATGAGATACCCTTACTAATGAGGTGGGCCATGTAGAAGGCTTTTCCGTACAATGAAAGCAACATGGTGGTCAAAAGTCAGGTTGCTTTCAACCTGGGTGCCCAAATCCCTCACGACTGATTGCGTGCTTAGGATGTTATTAATGTGATCATTTGTGGGGCTGTTACTCTCCCCAAAGGGGATGATGATGCATTTTTTGGTATTCATCTTGAGGCCATGTTTCTGGCACCAGTTATTTGTCTGAGTGAGACCCTCTTGGAGGACGTCGACATCACTAGGGGAACTGATGACAGTATTTAGCTTGCAGTCATCTGCAAACTTGGTCAGCTGTAGCTCACTGGTTTTGGCCTGCACCTCAGAAAAGTATATCCCAAATAACAGAGGCCTCAAGACCGAACCCTGGGGTACACTGCTCGTTATGGGGTCTACTGCTTGAGGTGGATTCCCCTATTTTGACTACACAGGTTCTATCAGTGAGCCAGTTTGCTAACCATCTGGTAACATATGGATTGATGCCTAGTTGAGAGAGTTTATCTATTATGCCCACGTGGGAATAGTGTCAAAGGTTTTGGCTAGGTCAGTGATATGTGGTGTGCACCATCTTACCCTCGTCCATGGCTTTGGTGACTGTCTCAAAGAAGTCAACCAAATTTAGCAGACATGACCTCCCCTTGATGAAGCCAAACTGTGTGGGATCAAGTGTCTGGAGGTTGCCAATGTCTTTGTTAATGAGATCCATGATGATCCGTTCCATTGCCTTCCAGATCAGGCTAGTTAGGCTGATGGGTCTATAATTTCCTGAACCTTTGTGAAAAGGGATGACAGTGGCTGCCCTCCACTCAGCTGGGATGAAGCCAGTACTGAAGCTTTGGTTGAATAGGGTGCCTAATGGTGCTGCAGGTTCCTGCCTGAGTTCATGTAGGATGCAGCCTGGGATGTTATCGGGTCCCATGGAGACTGTATTTTTTGCCTTTGCGAGAGCAGTGATGACCCGCTCTCTAGATATAAGAAGGGGGCAGGTACTGGGGATGTCCTGATTTACTGATGAGGGGGCAGAGTGGTAAAGTTTTCGCTGAATCTGTCAGCCAGCAAGTTTGGTACATCTACAGCATTTGTATATGTGGTATCCTTGACCACCAGTTCTGAACAGATCTGGATGCTTCCTTTGAGGTTGCGGACATATGTGAAGAAGGCCTAATGATTGTGTCTAGTAGAGGTGGCCAATTTGGACTCGAAGTTTGCTTTGTAGGGTTTCACTAGTGCTCTTATTTGATTGTTCAGGCTAAGGAGACACTGCTTCTAGTTGGGCACGCGCTCCTTCTTGGTCTTGGGCAGCAATTTTTTTCCTTTTGTTATAGAGTTTATTTATTGCAATTATTTGACTGATGCATAACAGTATTGACTGCTTATCTTCATCAGCAAGTTATCAGAGTCTTCATTTGTTTGAATGATGGGGTTCTAGTGTAACACATCAGGAACAGTCTCATGTGATACAATAATGATCTGCTTCAATTGTTCTCTTGACTGGAGGTTGTACTCCCGTCTGGCAAAGTCAACCCAGTCCTGTACAGAAAATGTTATACGTAGTGACCAGAATTGTTATCAGAACCAGCAGTGTGTATTAGCTTCAAGATGTAATTCTGATATCTGTAACTGTGAAGCTTGAAATTAAAACAAAACAAAAAAAAGAAAAGTAAATATGGGCAATCACTGCTGACTGGTAGTATTATTAGCATTTTTTTTATTTCGAAAAAACAGGGCACTCAGAATTCCTGTGACTTTTTTGCTCCAGCTGATAAAATGGAATACATAGACTGCAGACGTTTTATGAAAGTGCAAATAATCAACTGGAACTGTGTTCCACAGCAGGAATATTTAATTGAGGGGGCACTTTGTGAGTATGCTCCAGGTTTGGTCATGAGAAAGCAATGAAGGTTCTGTATTAGTTTAGATGCAATCATGCTGATAGAAAGAACTTAAGGAGAAAGTAATAAAAATGGGAACTCCAGAGTGTGTGTGAAAAATGAGAAGAGAAACAAATTTATCTTGGCAATTAGGGGGTGTTGAGAGGCAGGCGAGATATTCTGTGTCCTGCTGTCTTCAGGATATCTTTTCCTGGATGATCAAAACCATTTCTGGATGCAGAACAGGCTCAGGATGAAGGAAAAAAATAGTCAGCAAAGAGTGAGCCAGCAGGCTAGTGTGACTTTGCTTCTTAGTTTTCTAATGGTAACAAAGTACCAGTGAAGCCTTTTCTGTTGTTCCAGTGGAAGAAGTTTTGAGTGACAGAAAAAAAGCCCAGGAGCTGAACAGAAGACCCAGGAATACTTTGAATTTGAAGCATAAACCAGTGTTTGGCAGTTAAGATGATTAGGATGAAGACCAGCAACAGTCTGAAGTTAGTGGATGAATGGGAGGACTGAAAGCACGAGTCCTATTAAATGTAGTTTAGACACACAAACTGTGCTTCTGCAAGAATAAAGTTGCTGAAAATTACTAGAAGTTTAACTGTGTTAAACTGGTGAGAGAATTCTAAGGCATAAACCCCATTTTATGTCATTAATGTTGAGAAGAAGTCGTAAATGACTGAAGAAGTAACTACAAGTAAAATTTTCAGTGATTATATTAGTATTTGCGTAAAAATGTTGTGATGTAAACTGCATGTTATATTGTAAAGCATGCAGTCAGAGATAGTTTAAACATGAGGCAGGGAGTTTTGTCAGTGACTGCTGTATATGTTTTTGTTAGTAAAGTAAGAAAGTATGTTTTCTTAACTGTAGTTTATCCAGGTGTTATACTGTAACAAAACAAAAGCTGGAAAGAAACAAGTTCAAATTAATTTTCTGATATTGGACTGTGAGGTGTGTGCAAAAGTGAATTTATCATATATGTAGACTTATGTGATGATAATTTTCTTTGTTTTATAGAAGTGGAAATCAAGTTTAATATTGGTAGTCTATGCACATTTTTTTAAATATAGGCTTGGAAAAACGAGATAAAAAAGTGAAAACTGACAATGGTAGATCTTATCGTGCATGTCCAAAGTTATAAATGGTTTATTTTTCTGTTTGCACTTGTGTTTAGCTGAAGACGAGAAGCAGATGTGTTCTGAGTGAATTCTATAAGGGTTTTTTTGTATTTGCATAGATACTAGATGTAAGCAAATCTTTTTAGTCAAAGGCAGTAGTTTGTGGGTGCAAGAAATGATCATAAAAGGGTTTGAACAGTGTGTTCTGAGTGAACTTTAAAATAACAATTGAAAACAACTTGTGCAGGTAAATTAGTAGGCAGTTCAGTTTGAAACTGTGAGAAATGAACATTTATATAAGTAATTGCCTCCTCAACAGCCTTAGTACTGTAATGCATTAATTGTTACAGTGTACAGTTCAGTTTATTTATTGGTATCCAGTGTGCTTTTATTTAAGGCTAAACGTTAAAGTTTATTGAAAGAATGCAAGTTGTTTTTCACATATGAGAGGGAAGAACTGGAGATGAAAATAAGAGCAGACAGCAATCTGTTTAAGTGGGAACACAAGCTGTAACATGCACTTTGTGTGGTTAATCCAAACTTTAGTATAGATTGACTGTGGGAGCAGCCATCGATTTACGACAGCTACTCTTACTTGGAAGAGTAAATTTCCTTTTTTGGAAGTTGCATCTAGTTTTGTGTCTCTGATGTGAGTTTAAAGGGGTAGAGAATTGAAAATGTATTTTTGTTTTTTTTTGGGGGGGGGGTGTTTTTATTGAAGTAAAAAGTATAGGAAAAATTGACTTGGGTTCAAATGCAGATGAGAAGAAACAATTCAATACAAGAGCTACCTGCCAAGTAAGTTTGTGCATATAAGCTACAAGTTGGAAATTTGTTCAAAAGAGCTGTCGTGTAATATGTGAGAGTAGTTTTTTATCAGTAACTCTGCTGCTTTTTCAAATTTACTATGGAATGTAAATGAGCTTTTACAGGCACAGGCAAAAATAAAAAGATATGTAGGGTGCAGATAGCAATGTTACATGATATGCATTGGGTAAAAATGAGTATATGAATTTCACAATTTATTTATTTATTTGTTTATTGACATTTGTTAACCGGGTTAGTCCAACTGGGATTTTGTCCCATTTTCAGTGGAGACCCGAGGAGAAAAGCTCCAGATAGTACAATAATAAAAAACATTACAGTAGTATACAAGCACAGGAAACAACAGAAATAAAACTAGTCTTACAGTAGTAACAAAATAGAAAACAACAATAGTTAGATGCCAGCACAAGTTTTTTTTTTTCCAGATACTATGTAACTGTAGTAGTGGAGATAGAGTTCAAGGTATGTCCCGGATAGACTGAGTGATTCCAATGTGGGGGGAGGAGAGAACTATGTAGGGTCATAGCAGGGGCAAATTTTGGTATTAAGTAGATGTGTCTTAAGTTTCTTTTTAAATAGTGGGGTGTGAGGGATTGAGCGAATGTCAAGGGGTAGTTTGTTCCAAGCAATGGCCACCGAGTGTTTGTAGAGTAACTTACCTACTGACTTATTTGGGTGGTAAATATCAAGCAATTGTTGATTAGAGGTTCGGAGAGGTCGAGATGGAGTGTAGACAGAGACAAGATGAAATAAAGATGGACAGTTGGATGGTTTAAAGAGCATAGAGTGTAGCATGTGAAACTGATAGACTGATAGAGATGTAGTAGTTGAGGGAGTTTTAGCCATTGTAGAGACTTTAAAGCAATACATTGGTATGTGTTATTTGGGGAGTTGGTGATGAATCTGGCTATTTTGTGGTAGGATTGTTGGAGTTTATTCAGGGTAGTTTTTTGGATATTTGTTATAACAGGAGCAGCATAGAGGAGTGAGGGGAGGAGAAGTGCTTGTCCTAGGGTGAGTCTAGCCTCGGGACTGAGATATTTTTTGTTTCGGTATAATAGACCTAATTTCTGATGTGTTTTCTTTATACATTGTTGTATGTGTTGATTGAATTTTAATTCATCATCGATAATGACTCCTAAGAGTTTTGTGTGGATGACAGGTAGGATAGTTGTGTTCTTGCCAGACTTAATGACAAAGGAGGATTTGTGATGATTAAGAGAGTGGGGCAGGAAGAGTAGGAGTTTGGTTTTAGTAGGATTGAGAATCAGTAAATTTTCTGAAAGCCATTGTTCAGTGGAAAGTAGAGCTGTTTGGGTTAGGGAGTTTAGGTCAGAGATGTTGTTGACTGTAGAAATGATTGTGGAGTCATCTGCATATTGTATGTGAGTGATGACTGATGGCATGAGGTGAAGAGATCATTGGTGAAGATGTTGAATAAGAGGGGACCCAAGGTAGAACCTTGTAGAACACCAGTGGAGATAGGTAAGAAAGGAGAAGTGGAAGAGAGCCATTTAACTGATTGTTTGTGTTCAGAGAGAGAGCTAGCAAACCAGTTGAGGGTGGAGGTGGAGAGGTGAAAGTTTGTAAGTTTAGATAGTTGGTGCGACACTGTATCAAAAGCTTTGGAGAGGTCTAGAAAGAGACAGGAAGTAAGTTTATTGTTGTCCAGAGATTGCGCAATGGTGTGAGTGAAGGAGAGTAGAGCAGTAGTGCTGTGAGAGGGGCGAAAGCCATGTTGAGTAGGGGTGAGTAAGTTTTGATTGAGAAGGTGCTCCATAAGCTGGGTGTGGATACATTTTTCTAGTATCTTAGATAATGGGGACAGTATGGCAATGGGTCGGTAGTTTGAAGGGTCAGTGGAGTTACCTCCTTTGTGGAGAGGGATTGTGTAGAAAGATTTCCAAAGGGTAGGAACAGTAGATTCTAGCATAGATCTATTTATTAATATTGTAACTGGGTAGGTGATGGAGTCAGCAGCAAGTTTGAGGTAGGTAGGAAGTAGTTTGTCAGTGGAGGGGGAGCAGGGTTTGAGTTTGAGCAGTATAGATTTGATGTAGTAGATGGGAACAGGCTTGAAGTAAAAGGGTATAGTGTTGGGGTGGGTGAGGGGTCAGGTAAAGAGGAAGAGGTAGGTTGAGAGGGTAGGAGATTTTGGATGGAGGAGATGAAATGTGAATTACGTAGGGTAGCTGTTTCCTCAGGAGTTGTGTTTGGGTAGGGTGAGGGGTTAGAGGGACTACCAGGGTAGAGGATGCTGTTGAGTGTTGTCCAAAATTTACGAGGGTTTAGATTATGATTGTTTTGGCCAGAGCTATAGAATGACTTCTTGTCAATTATTGCCTGTTTTTTTAGCAAGATTACGTAGTTGTTTGTATTTGAGTAGCAGAGTTGTTTGTTTAGATTTGCTCCAGGCTTTCCAGACACTGTCTCTTTGTTTCATGATAGACTTAGTTCCTTTTGAAAGCCAGGGAGCATGATTGGATTTCACTCGAATCTTCCTAGAGGGAGCTAGGGAGTCTAGAGTATTTCGGAAAATGCTGTTAAAAGTGTTAACAGACTCATTTAGAGGGAGTTTTTTAAGGATGGACCAGTCTGTTTTGTAGAAAAAGAGTTAAACTGTGAAGGATTAAATGTAGATAGTTTTCTACAATCTTTGAAAAGGTGAGGTTTAAGTGTGTGAGGGTTGTATCTTAGAATGGAGGTAGGGAGATGGTCACTAAGGAAGTCTGATAAGGTTGAGGGCTGGTGGTAGTGATGGGGGGTGTTGGTGAGAATCCAGTCTATTATGGAGCTGGAGGCTGAGGTTTTGTGGAAGCGAGTCGGTGTATAAATGAGTTGGTGGAAACATGAAGATGAATACTATGTAAGGGAGAGTCAGTAGATAGTTTTGCCCAGTCTATATTGACATCACCAAGAATGAGTGTTTCATAAGGTATGTTGAGGGTGAACCAGGATAAGATGTTTTCCAGTATGGGTATATTGTTGCCTGGAGGAATATAGATGGAAGCTACAGCCAGTTTTTTGTGGGCATTCAGATGAATATTTAGAATGAGAAGTTCAGCAGGGTGGAAGTTGGGAATAGATGTGGTGTAAGGTGATAGGTTGAGGGTGTTAGAGTAGAGGAAGGCTACACCACCACCTTTCTTTGAAGGTCTGTCAGAGCGGTAGATGTTATAGCCAGGAGGGAGAATTTCACTATTACAGATATGTGGCTTGAGCCAAGTTTCAGATAGGGATAGGATGTTAGGGGTTTTGTAAGCAATCCATGAGTGTAGCTCAGTGGTTTTATTAACTAAGCTCTGAATATTCAATGAGTAGAATGTTAGGTGTTTACATGGAGGTGAGTTATGAGATAGGGGTAGTGTGTTTGGTAAGTTGTTAGCAGAGACTTCTGAGAAGGAGGTAGATAAGGTAGATGTGGGGGATGGAGCAAGGAGAGGTGTAGAGGGGCCTGGGTTGGGGTGGATGTCCCCAGAGGAGAGTAGGTCTTTTGAGAGAAGAGCGATTAATGTGAAAGGTTGATAGTATTTGGGTGGTTTAGGTTTAGTTTTATTCGATAGTTTGAGAATGTGAAGTATGTGTCTTTTATGTAGAGTTGAGGTAGAAGTGTTAAACAGGTTTGGAGAAATGGTGAAGGAAGAAGCAGTAGGAAAGCTGTAGACTGAGTGAGAAGTTGGAGAACAGAGGAATGCATATGTGAGGTGGTAGTGATATGAGGTGGATATACAGAGTAGTGTGAGTAGTGTTGCAGATATAAATAGATGCAACATGTTTAGTAGTTTGGATTGGGTATGAGGAGAGGAAGTAAGGAAAGGAAGTTAGTTTGGATTGGGTGTGGGGAAAGGAAGTTAGGAATGGAATGTGGAAGTGGAGATATGCAGGAAGTGGAATTGTAGTGGGCGGATTGGCAGGAAGGGGAGGGATGGTTAAGTATAAAAAAAACTGTACTGGGGTGGGTGGGAATGGGGGTAGGGTAGAGGAGCGAACGGAGCGGGGCTGCACCAGCAAGGAAGAACCCAGTAAAAAAACAATCAGTCAGTGAGAGGGGGAGAAAGGGTGAGAAAACAGTGTGGGGATTTACCTATAAGCAGAGGTAGTGGGCCAGAGAGATAAGGTACCAGGGGGTTAGAAGCAAGGCACAACTATAGAAGCTAAAAGGAGAGCAAGGTAGGGCAAGGAGTAAGGGAGAGTCTAGGATCACTTGCTGTGTTAGAGAGGACACAGATAGAAGGAGGAATGGTTGTAGGGAAGAGTGATCTGGATTATGGTGGGGTGCTTAACAGTAGAGAGGAGTAGGGCTGAGTTGGGGGTAGGAGGACTGAGGGATTTCAGAATGAACAACTGGCATATTAGAAAAAAACTTAAAAAAAAAAAAACGGTGTAATCGTTATGGGTTTGGCATGATGGTTAAGGTTTTTACTTTTCTGGGTTATTGGCTGAGCTTGAAAATGTCCTTTCAGGGCAGTTAGCCTAGTATTCACCTATGAACTGATGACATTCAGCAGAGTATCAGGACAAAGGAAGAGAGGAGTATAGTAATACACATTGCTAGAGGTGCTTCAGAAAGAAAAGAAACTAAGACAGTAATGGTAGATTTTTGGTAGTAATGGATTATTGGAAGGAAAAGATTGCACTGGCGTGTATTTATATTCCACCTAAAACTGTTATATAGAACATAGAATAGTTTTAGAAGAAATAGTATACTTTCAGTAGGGAATATTATTTATGGGTAGGAACTGGAACCTGATTAGCTATACCAAGGATGTATCAAAGGGACCTAGAAAAGAAATTGTAACAGAGGGTAGATTTCTGAAGTGTATGAAAATACTTGGTATGGAAGAAATTAAATCAGCAGCAAGAGGTCGGACAGAATTTACATATTATTCCCTAAGATAAAATAACTGGGTTGATGAGTTATACATTGTATATCACAGTAGCTTGTGTATTTAATTGAAAACTTTGAGACCCTCTACAATAATTGTATCAGGTCCTTCACTAGTAAAGATGCAGGGTAATGATGTAAAAGTGAGACTCTGGTACTTTCCTACTTAGCTGTGAAAATATACATTTTAAGGACTGGGTAGTGGATGGGATTCAGAAGAGATTGCTAGTAAATGATATAAAATGAAAACATGGTAGGAGTAATGAAAAAGAAGACATAGAAATTATTTAGAGGGGATGACAAAGATTAAAATATTGCAGAAAAAGTAGAATTTCGCAGAACAAGAAGGAGAGCAACCACTGTGTTAAAGGGAATATTTGGATAATATGCATGCATTTAGAAAGGTTGCTATTAAGCGACTATTTTTGATAAAACTATAGCACAATAACATGGGTAACAGGAAGTAGAAAGAGTCATAGCCAAAACATAAGATGCCTATGACAAGGAAAATAACCAGAGGACCTGTAGAGGTATTATAAATATATTTTGGGAATTTTATGGAAATTATTATAAAGCAAAGGATGGGAAAACCAAGAAAAGGAACAAATGGAACTACTTATGAAAGATCTAATTATGCCTAGGTTAGAAGAAGGCTTAGCAATTAATAGTTAAGATAGGAAGTGATTAGATAAAATGTTGCTGTATAATCAGTCAATAGATAATTCTTCAGGAACAGGTAGTTTTCCTATTGAAATTATAAGTTAGGAAAGGAAGAAATAAAAATCTAGACAGTTTTGTTTAATGGTGGTTTAAAGGGGGAGGGGTACTGGCATCATGGAAGAAAGCTGTTGTTGCTGTTTATTATCAAAGAAGGGGAAGGACCCTTCAATTCTAGTTTCATATTGATCCATTTCAATTTTAATCCATAGTTGTAAACTTTTTGTTTGTACTAAGAAAGAGGATGGCAAAGGTGTTAGCAAAGCTGATAATGTATCAGTGAGGTTTTGTGGAAAGAAGGCAAACTTTTGACAACATCAATAGAGCAATGACGATTCAAAGTAAAGCATAGTGTCAGCAAACACCACTATTATTGGTGGGTCTTAATGCAGAAAAGCATTTGATAGAGTCTGCTGGGAATTTGAGTAGGGCAATTGTAGCATTTGCATTCCCTGATAGAATAATAATTTTAATAGGGAGGAAGCATGAGGTGTGGGGTAGGAATTAAGTTGAGAGGTGTGACGGGTCCCTCTTCTGGGCCAGCAATCAAGGATATTCAATTGTCACCACTGATTCTGATGAGGGATGGTCACTAAGAGCAAAGATGGATTCACACAGTGTTTTCAGATGCAGATCCCTGCACCAAGCACAGTTTCTTTTAAAGAGCATGCAGGGAGCACGCTCCAGACCTGGGGCTGGACTCTCCTCCTCTCTCCAGACCCACACAAAACTCCACACTGACCACTTTGGAGCTGTGTGTCCCTGTTCCCAAAAGCTGACACACACACTTAGATATTTGAGTTTCACTTGCTCACACACACACACACACACACACACACACACACACACACACACACACACACACACACACCTGGGAAAAGCTGTCACAGATTTACTAGCTGTGCCGCTTTCTGCCCAGACTCTGAGGTAATCACGCTGCCACCAGTCAGCTACCCTAAGACTTTTAAAGGGTACCCAGTTATACTGTGTAAAATTTATACTGATACAAATGGTAGATTGTAAACAAAGCAGTAGGGCTTTCAGGAGTGGCCACAATGTCACTAAAACAAGCATAAGTACTCTCAAGATGTTAAAAAGTATTCACTAAAGGACCAGCCACAATGAAAGGTATTAAAATATGTATATGCTTCCTCCCTATTAAGTAGTAAAACAGACAACAGGAGATTACTGAATACAACAAACAGTTTCAGCCACAGAGGTATAAAAATAATACAGGTGGATAGATTCTCACAGATGAGGAAAACAATACTAAACTATTTGCAGTAAATGTCCCAGACTAGCTAAAGAATTACTGTTACCTGACTGCTTACCTAAAGCAAGGCAGGCTGATGTGTGCCGAGTGTTTTACCACAGCAAAAGCCAGATGACGTAGGTCTTTGTGTGGATGTGTGAAATACATATCCTGTTGGAAATCTTTCCTGTCAGGTTCCAAAGTGCTGCTGCGAACATTCCAAAGAAACTCTATGCTGCTTTGAGAATAACATCAACTCTGGTCACCTGACTCTGGTACAATACATGCACAGACCTTTGCTAAGATCTGTGCAGCATCTGAAAGTTATAACACAATTTCAGACTTTCCACCCTTCCAGGATTCTGTGATAGACATACACATTTGATCAGTTACAACAGTACAACCTTATATACATGCATACATTCTTTCTGCCCAGCAGGACCTACTGCTGATGCATTTTTAACACAAGTAACTTTACAAATATATTTTTAACTCAAACATCAGTGTGATAGTTAAATAACATAAAATTATTTGCAAAACTCCAGCTAGCTGTGCTGGCATATGTGCACATGTACTGTCCTACTCTCCCTGGTGTTGATGGCACTACCTCATAACACCACAAGAGGGTTCTTCTGTGGCAAGTTATATTTAAACATGGAAACAAGGCAGGGATGTCCTTCTTTTCACACAGTTATGTGCTTTACATTTAGAGCTGTTGACAAAGAAAATAAGATAGCCACTAATTCAAGGATATAACTGATATGACACTCAAGAAAGGGTAGCTTTATATGCAGTTGGTATACTCGATAAACCCAGAAAAGGACATTTTGGAGTTATGGAATATTTATAACACAGTTTCAAAACTTTTTGGGATGTAAAATAAACAAGTATAAAACAAAGGTTGTAGTGTTGAACTGTGTACCCATTATGTTATGGCAGCTAGGAATATATGAGATGAAAATAAATAAAAAATAATATAAAAACTGAGAAAGTGGAAGATTGTAATTAAGGACACTAAGATACAAGCAGTGAAAATGATTTTATTCCCTTTAGTTTTATATACAGGTCAGACATATTTTTATCAACCAGGGAAGAAGTTGTGGATGATGATTAATAAAAAGCTGAAGGAAGTTATTGGGATGGCAATCAAGCAAGTTAAACAGGGTAAGTTTTTCTCAACATCCAAGAAGGTGGTTTAGGATAACCTGATTTGAAGGAGGTACTGTAAAGTTGCACAATTAAGGCTCATACACATAACTCAAGCAGAAGATTATAAATCAAAGTGGAAAAAGATGATGATGAAATGAGTGGTAGAGTTAGAGCGAGATTAGGAATTTGGATGCAATTCCTTAAGGAAAATCACAACCGTACAGAATATATATATATATATAGAAATATATATATATATATATAGATATAGATATAGATATAGATATATAGATATAGATATATATACAGTGGAAGAAAGTATTCTGAGAAGTAAGCCCATGCAGGAGTGACTAAATATGTATGCCTACAACTAGGTAAATGAAAATAGGCAAGAGGAGGCTAGAATTTAGTGGACCTAGGTACTAGGAACAAGTAACTTGGGAGGGAAGGGTAATAAATTGGGATGAGGCTAAGTAGAAATGCAAGCAACCTCCACCCCCCAACACAACCCAAATGACACATAGCCCGCAGACTCAGTGTGCCACTCAACCACAGCCAATAAGGCAAAACAACGTACCCAACACACTAGTCATAGATGACTCTATAGTCGGGCACACTGATGTCCCACTCACCAGGCTAAACAAGGAGAAGGTACTGTCAGCTGCCTGTCTGGTGCCAGGATCCGCCACATAACCCACGCACTCGGGTCACTCCACAACAAGTACAAATAGGACTCTGTCATTGTCCATGTTGGTGTGAATGACCTGAGATGTACCTCCCTGGACTACATGAAAAGAGACATGGAAGAGCTCTCCGATCTTGTAGCCCAGGCAGGTATGACCCTAGCCCTGAGTAGCATTCTGCCATCACCCAGAATGATGCCACAGTACAAGGACAAAATTATTGACTTTAACAATTGGCTAAGCTTCTGGTGCCATTCTAAAGGGATCCAGTATCTGTCTGCCTGGGATGACATGGTCGGCAGACCATGATGCTTTGCCAGAGATGGCCTGCACCTGTCACCCCTGGGATTCTGGATACTGGCTAAGGTTCTTGCCACCCCTATAGTGCCTTTTTTAGGCAAGGTTCAAATGACAAATTCACCACCGTAACAGGAACAGGCAAGCAAGAACTGAGGGTGATGCTACTCAATGCTAGAAGTCTAAATCTCAAAATGCAGTCACTTGAGGCACTCTTTAAAATGGAGAACATTGATATCTGTGCAGTGACTGAGACCTGGTTCAAGGCTCCAAAGAGACCTTTGCACTACCAGGCTATAACTCATACCACACTTTTCGGCCATGTAACCTGGACTGGAACACCAAAGGAGGAGGTGTGTCCATATTCATTAAGGATATCCAGACCTCCAGGCTAGTTTCTCAGCATAATGCAGCCGAGGTTATCCAAGTGCAACTAACTCTGGGCAAAACTGCAATCCAAATTGTAGCTTGCTACAAATCACCCACCATGCCCCAGGATTCCCACTCCTCTTTTCTTGATGTACTGGAAAATGTTAGGGTTCATCCAAACACCCTAATAATGGGCGATTTCAACTAACCCACCATTAACTGGGAAAACTACTCATGTACCAACTCCTTTGCTCAACGCTTTCTGGAATTCATAAACTCCAATGCTGTGGATCAGCTTATCCACACCCCCAGCAGGGGCAACAATATCATAGATCTAGTCATTACCAACATGAGTGACCGGTGTTCCACATCTGCAGTCAACGCCTCATTGGTCAGATCCAACCATAAGCTAATTACCCTAGATATCCACATCCTGCCCCCACCCTCCATTAAGGAAACCATGGTAAAAAATTTCTCCAAAGCCAACGTCATGCTTAAGACAGAAATGGTGAACTTTCATGACACCCATGCAGATGGACAATACAGTTACGACTACTGAATCCTACACAATTGCACTTTATAAGCACTTACATGAGTGCATGGATCATGCTATCCCAAACAGAACCAAGACGCTATCCTCCAAAAAAAGGAAGCCAATCTGGTGGTCCCCTACCATAAACAAACTGTACAACAGAAGGAAGAAACTGTTGCAAAAGAGAGTAAAATCCCATGAGTGGAGGAGCTCCCTGGTCAGCCTCAGTAAGAAGCTGCGGTCCCTGATAAAATCCTCCAAAGCTAGTTATGAAAACAAAATAGCCACTGATTCTAAAGACAACCACAAAGCATTCTATAGCTATGTCAAGAATCTCAATGGCAACACTCAGATCTGCTCTGAGTTACAGCACAATGGCACTAAATATACAGACCCAACTGATATTGCCAACATCCTGGCAGATAGGTTCAGTGCTAACTTTACCCCCTCTCACCCCCTAAAGAGCCCATCTCTATACCGGAAGAATGCAAAGTTCCTGTAATCACGGCTGCACAGGTAAAAACCACACTCTCCAAAGCCAAGAACACAGCATCCATGGGACCAGACAACATCCCAGGCTGCGTTTTATACGAACTACAAAACTAACTGGGACCCCACCTAAGTACCATGTTCAGTCATAGCCTCACCTCAGGCTTTGTGCCTGCTGAATGGCGCACAGCGACGGTTATCCCACTCCACAAGGGGGGAGCCACCACGGACCCCAGGAACTACTGCCCCATTAGCCTGACGAGCCTGGTCTGCAAGGCCATGGAGCGTATCATCATGGAACTTATAAACAAAGACATTGGTAATCTCCAAACTCTGGACTCCACCCAGTTCGGGTTTGTAAAAGGCAGATCATGTCTCCTAAACCTGATAGACTTCTTTGAAGCAGTCACCAAAGCCATAGACAAGGGTAAGGTGGTGCACACAGCCTGTCTAGATCTTGCCAATGCTTTCGACACCATCCCCCACTCTGGAATTATAGATAAACTCACTAAACTAGGTATAAATCCCTATGTCACAAGATGGGTTGCCAATTGGCTCACTGACAGAACCCACACTGTGAAAGTAGCAGACTCCAAATCAGACTTCAGACCAGTGACAAGTGGAGTACCACAGGGTTCAGTCCTGGGTCTTCTCCTGTTTGGTATCTACTTCTCTGAAGTACAGGCTAGCAGAGAAGGTCTTTGGCTAATGAAGTTCACAGATGACTGCAAACTAGGAGCCATAATTGAAACTCCTAGCGATGTGGACATCCTACAAAAGGGCCTCACTGAGACAGATGCCTGGTGTCAAAGCCATGGCCTCAAGCTCAATGCCAAAAAGTGCATTGTCATCCCCTTTGGTAAAAACTCTGTACCTATGAACTACAACATTGGCGGTAGTATACTTAACACCGAAAGTGTGATAAGAGACCTTAGGACACAGGTGGACAGTAGTCTCTCCTTTGATAATCACATTGCCACAGTAGTCAGGAAATCCTTCTACGTGGCACACCTCATCACAAAAGGTTTCTCATCCGGAAAAAAAGAGGTCATTGTTCCCCTCTACTTATCACTCATTAGACCCATTATAGAGTACAATGTCCCTTTTGGTATGTACCTCAAAGACATCTACAACAACTGGAAAGGCCGCAGAAATACTTCACAAAGAGGATTACCGGCCTCAAACAGATGCCCTATGCAGACCATCTCAAAAAAACTCCAGCTTTACTCCGTCGCTTATCGCCTACTCAGAGGTGATCTCTGCCTAACATACAAAGCTATGTCAAACCCAGAGCTTTTGGACATGCTCCACTTAAAGAAATCCCAATCCCTACAAGCTACACGCTCTAGGGACCTAAACCTTGTCACCACAATAAACAGAACATGCCGGAGGGATAGATTCCTGTCCCAGAGACTTCCCATACTCTGGAATAAACTACCTATCTGTATCAAACAAAGCTCCTCATTAGCACTCTTCAAGAAAAATCTTGATGATTGGATGGGAAATAGGAAATTCATCCCGGGGATCACCTCTGTGGCTCTGCTCGACAGTGGCACAGGAAAATAATTTTCTTGGGTGGCAAAAGCCAGGGTACCTTTTTGGCTGGGCTTGTATAGGCCCCAGGGCTGATAGCCTAGTACCTACCTATGAACCAGAAGATTGGACTGCTAATTATAGACTGCATTCCCTCTTCGGGATTAATAACAGAGAGTAAGTGTAGGGGAGTGTTATATGAAATATGAGGTCTGGTAGAGGTTTTAGTTGAGTCTAGATTAGATGCTGCAGTTAAAAGGATAGGGTGCATCAAATATTGCATGATAACTATAAGCATCAGTGAGAGGAGGTTAGAAAAGATAATAGAAAGATGATTTAGAAATGAAGAATGAAAAGGCACAGTGGAAAGTTCTCAAGTTTGCGCAACAAAGTCCAGAACATTTAGGAATTTTCATGGAAGTATTTGTATAGATATTTTTATAGCCCACATAGACTTCAGAGGATTTTTTCTTGGGTAAATAGCAAACGCTGTGGTGGTATGATAGTAAAGAGAGAGAGGGGGTAATTTGCAACATGTTTTTTTGTGGGTAATGCGTTGAATTGGCAGATTTTATTGATTGTTTATTTTATTTATTTTATTTCACATTTGTTGACCGGGATAGTCTAACTGGATTTATGTTCATTTTCAGTAGAGGCCCGGGGAGATAAGCTCCATGAGATTACTAGACTACTAACATACAGGTACTAGTTGTTATACAGTTAAATACTACAAATTTTAAATAGTTCAGGAATCTTCACAGTTTATACAAAAAACATGTTACAAGCATTAGATAAGATATTTAGACTTTATGTACAAGATTTCATTAGTAACTAGAAAGTAATTGTTAAACAAGTACATACTTCAAGTTTCAACAGTTCAGCAATGCTCACAGTTTAAACAATAATTTTGCCTGTCATTAGGTAGGTTGCTTTAGAATTATATGCAGAAGAATTTAACTAGGTATTTTAAATTATCTCTGTTAGGATAAGGTATGTTTTTGCCAAGGATAGGCCTTGATCTAAAAAGACACAGATAGAGCAGGAATTAGGTCTTAAGAGAGGGTATTTGGGATATACTATGAGATTAGTCTGGATTTGTACAGGGACATAACCATTGGGTTTTAAGATAGAGTTTCAGATTGTGTTTAAAAGTGTAAATGAAGACAGTGATGTAAGTTCATGGGGGAGTTGGTTCCAATACTTTCCAACTGCATTTGAGAACAGAGCATCTCCTGCCATGTTATTAGATTTACATGTTGATACTAGTAGTTTTTTCGATGAGTGTAAAGTTGAAAGGTTCTTATAACTGGGTAATGAGACTAGCAAGTATTGGGGTATTGGTAGGTTGGAAAAGGGTTTTGTGCGCAATGGTGAGTTGTTTAAAGTGAATCTGATTCAGAAGCTCTAACCAGCCGAATTGTTTCAGTTTATGGCAGTGATGGGTCCTAAAGGAGGAAGCAGTAGCAAATCTGGCAATGCTATTGTAAGCGTTGGCTAGCTTGTGAAGGTTATTTTTTGACAAGTCAGTATATATGGAAGAAGCATAGAGAAGTGTGGAGGTAAGGTGGGAATAGGCAATAGTGGTTCTGGCTAGTGGGGAGAGAAAGGGTTTTATCCTATAGAGGGAGCCTAGTTTCCTGTTGACAGTTTTTATGGTATTGTTGATATGGGTTTCAAAGTTCAGGTCGTTATCAATGGTTACCCCTAGAAGTTTAGTTGTTGGACCAGGAGATATGAGTATACCATTATTGGATAAGACTGAAAAGTTCATTGGGAGTGATTTACGGGTAGGAGTGAAGAGGAGGAGTTTGGGTTTTTTGGGGTTCAAGAGGAGGCAGCGTTGTAGAAACCAAATTTCTGTTTTATTGAACATTGACTGAGTTAGAGTCTGTAGTTGGGATTGAGATTTAGCTGAGCAGATTATTGTCGAATCATCTGCGTATTGTACACAGTTAGTTAAAGGAATAGATAGGTTGAGGTCATTGATAAATATTGAGAAAAGAAGGGGGCCCAATATAGAGCCCTGATGAACACCTAGGGTAACTGGGAGATGGGATGAGAGGTTGTTGTCCCATAGCACTGCCTGCTGTCTATTAGCAAGGTAGGACTGGAACTATTTTATAGTGTTTGTGTCCAGAGAGAAGGATTTTAGAATATTGAGAAGTAAGTGGTGGTTGATCATGTTGAATGCTTTTGAAAGATCGATGAAAAGTGCAGAAGAGAGAAGATTGTTATTACGGTTTTTATTGATGCTGTCAGTGAAGGATAGGAGTGCAGTTGTACTGTGGAAAGGCCTGAAGCCATGTTGAGATTTGGTCAGTAAATTGTTCTGGAGTAGGTGGTCTAGTAACTGTCTGTGGATGCACTTTTCCATTATTTTAGCTAATGGGGAAAGTAGTGCTATGGGACGATAGTTAGAATATTCTCTGGAGTTTCCACCCTTGTGTAGGGGGATAATGTAGGAGATTTTCCAGATGGCGGAAATAGTGCTTTCTTGTATGGTTCTATTTATCAGCAGTGGTACAGGATAAGCTATGACTTTGGCTGCCTTTTGCAGGTATTCAGCAGGTAGCTGGTCAGCTGAGGGGGTAGTAAGTTTTAGTTTACTTAAGAGGTTGCAGATGAGGGAAGTTGGGACAGGTTGCAGGTTTAGAGTTGGGAGAGAGTTAGTAGTATTGGCTGGAAGGGCAGAGCTATTGGCTGTTAGTTGATTAGCAAGTGTTTGGATGGTCTCAGTGAAGAAGGTATTAAAAGCGTTAACAGTTTGCTTTGGATTGTTGGAATTTGATCCTATAGGGGGTGGTGTTGCGGATTGGCCTGGTTGAAGTAGTGTGTTTATGCTAGCCCATAACTTTTGTGGATTATTTTGGTTGGTCTGTTGGAGGTGGAAGTAAAAGTTTTTTTATCTTCGAGTATAGCTTTCTTAGTCTCATTTCTTTTTTGCCTGAATTGTTCATAGGTTCATAGGTTAGTACTAAGCTAACTGCCCTTGTGAGCCATTTTAAACCTAGACAATTATCCCTTGTGAGACTCAAACCCTGCACCTTGTGTTTGCAAGGCAAACACTTTAACCATTAGGCCACCCTCCCATCCCGATCATGTTGGTCTACGGGATTTTTAGTTGTTTTCCATAGTGCCCAAACTTTATTTCTCTTTTGAATTTTCTGCCTGGTTTTCTTTGTAAGCCATAGGGCGGGTTTAGATTTAATTTTGATGGAACGCTTTGGTGCATGGTGGTTAAGGATTGTTAAGAATTTTAATTTAAAGTAGTTTGTTGCTTCGTCAATTGGGAGGTATTTTATAGGTGACCAATCACATTCTTTTAGTTCAGCTTGGAAGTTATTGGGGTTAAAGTTTCTGTTGCTTCTTATTGTTTTATATATGGTTGAGTTGTGTGAGCTCGACCTTTGCCTGATTATGTAAGTGAGAGAATGGTCACTTACATCATCAGGGAGGGTCCCTACATTATACAGTTGTTGGTGATTATTTATTAGAATCCAGTCTAGGATGGATTCTTTGTTATTGGGTTTATTAATTCTGGTTGGGGAGTTAATTGTTTGTGAGAAGCCGTTAAGGTTAATATGGGAGGTTGGTGATTCAGTAGAGCAGTCCTTCCAGTCTATATTAAAGTCTCAAAGAATTATTGTTTCTTGGGGAATTTTTGTGGAGAGTTCAGCAAGGATACCTTCCAGAGTGGTGATGTTGTTTACCAGGGGGCAAGTAGATACATATTATATTTAGGGATTTGCTGGGATTAAGTTGAAGTTTGGTGCTAATTATTTCTGCATTGTTTTCAGAAGAAGAATCAAGATCTAGTGTAGATATTTGTAGCCCTTCTTTATAGAGGATAGCAACACCCCCTCCTTTTTTACTTTGTGGTCTTGTCTCAAGATGTTGTACCCAGATGGAATAATTTCAACATATTGTGTAGTGGGTTTTAGCCATGTTTCTGTTAAACAAAGTATATCAAAGAAATGAACACCCAAGAGAGCATGGAGGTGGGCAATTTTATTATTTATGCTGTGAATATTGAGGTGAGCTATATAGAGTGAGTTAGGAGATTTAGATGGGGTATTTGGGGTAGAGGAAACATGAATTTGTGGTTCTGTGCTTGTTTTATGCCCTGGTCCTGGGTTAGGATGAATGCCCCCATCTAGTAAGGAGAGGTGTAATAGTTTGATTAAGGGATTATGGAGGTTAAAGTAATGGTGAAGAGTTTTTTTTAGGTTTTAGATAGTTGTGTTTGATATGGGTCAATCTGTAATATTTAGCAGCTAATTAGCTAGGTAAATATGTTATATTTATGTGTTCTGGGGAGTTAATTAGAGGTATAGTACTTGTTTGTGCATTAGGGGAGTTCAGCTGTAAATATTTTGACTGTTCATATGAGGTTAGCAGGTAGGTTGCTGTTACAGAAAGTAGGAGAAAGACAATGATTAGGAGCTTTAGTTGGATTTGGAAAGGTTGTGTTTGCATAGTGACTAATAAGCTTACTGGTGTTCTTTAAAGGGGACGAGTTATACTAGGCGTGATTAGAGAGAGGTGTATGTAGAATGTTAAGATGACTATTGCGATTGGATTGGAGAGGAAGAGGGTGTGGTGAGAATGTATAAGCTTAGGAGCAGTAGGGGTGGGTGGGAATTGGGGGCAGGGTAGGGGAGCGGAGTGAGCCCGCAGGGCGAATGGAGTGGGTAGAGACAAGAGAGGTAAGGAGCTGAAAAGGACAATCAGTTGAAGCAGGGATTACAGTAGGTAGGTAACCCTAAATCCTGGAATAAAGTTAAAATAGTAGCTAATAGAGCTATTTGGAGGGTGTGTGAGAGCTAACCGTAAAAAATAAATAGATGTTATGGGCTACAGTTTAATAGCAAGCCTGTGGATAAACAGTATATAGCAAAGGTGTAGTACAGGTCAGGAGAAGGCCTCAAGGCCTGGAAGGGACAAGTCTGCCACCTGGTGGCCCAAATTAATTGATTGTATGCAGGGTAAAAAGGAGGGAGTTTAGGTTCCTAATGCAAGAAAAGAGTAGTGGTTCCGAGTGTCTTTAAATGGTGGAAAAAGTAGATTAGACTGGTTACAGAGTGGGGAGGGAGTAAAGCTGCTCGTTTTCCTGGCTAGTGCTTTAAAGCCACCTAGATCTAATAATAAAGTTATAGTCTATACTGGCCATGATAGTTTAGACACATACTTTCATGCTCCCTTTACTGAGAAAGTACAGGGATAGGTTGCTCAAATGTGGAGACTGAAGGGAGATTGGACAGGGTCCTTGTTCTTCAGGTTGTTAGTTTCTGTGTCCTAGAGCAGTGTACTCAGATTGGAGAGCTGGGATTGTTTTAGGAGGAAAAGAAGGAGAGGGAAAAATAGTAGAAACAATATATTTAGTTTAGTATCAAAGGCATTGTAATTAAACAGAATATTACAAGCATGTAATCATGTAGAACTGTACAAAAATGTAGTTCAGGCTATCAGGTTCTGAAGTTGTCTAGAAAAATGCATCACTCCTTACAAGTCTTCTAATCAGTATTATAGCAAGTTCTTATCAAAAGTAAGTCAGCAAAATTCTGGTCAAATCTTATTATTCTAACTAGGCTAGGAACAAGACTATAGAAAGCTACAAGGTATATATCCAGTTAGGTAACAATGATGGCTGTAAAGTTATCATTAGCGCTAACACTATAGAGCAATAACTATAGCTTACATTAATAATGTAGTTCACGCTTTTTATTAACAGCTCATATATATAAATAAATAATGCGGATAGTAACTATATATGTAAGTCTATATGTGCTTAATGAACATAAGTATTGTAAAAGCATAGCATGGTTAAATAAGCATATACAATTATTCCTGTATGAATGCTATCTGCCAAAACATTTACAATTGTTACAGCACTCCCAATGTTTTTAATCATAGACCTGAAACAACCTTAGGTGGACATTGCAAGGAAGTAGATTTTTCTAACTTAATGCAGGGCCCTTGGACGTAGTAAATATGTGGGAGCGTTAAGAAAAGTAAAGACTCAAGCATTAAAAATACTACATTAAATGGCCACTCATATGGGGCACCTGATTTAATGTGGTGCAGCTTTTACATCGATGTTTAAGACTTAAGAACAGAAAAGTTCCCTACAGAGTGTTTCACTGAAAATGTTGGGGGACAAATGGCTGAAACTGGGGAGATTATTCTTTTTGTTCGAACATAGGATCTGAATTGCCAGGACATAGTAATACCTTAGTAAATTGACTTGTATTAGCTGCAAAAAAGGCAATTACTAGAAGATGGCAGTCCGGTGTTGTTCCTAACATAGAAGCCTTGACAAAAAAGTTGCACTCTTTGCAGGGATTCCTAACCTTTGAAAGTAAAAATGTATGTGTAATTACTGAAAAAGGATTTCAGAACAGTGAAAGTACTCCTGCAGTGCAGGGTTTTACTGCCTACCATTCTGTCAGACCAGGAACTAAATTTGAATGTGCAGTTGAAGGGGGTTTGTCTGTGTTTCTTTAAAAAAAAAAAAAAAACATATTCACATCTAGGCTGTTACTGTAGGACAATGATCTTGAAATCCTCCCTGTCCTTCTCACAATAAACTAAACACATTACCACATTATAACCAACTAACGGATCCTCTCCATGACACCAATGGTCCATGAGGCATATGTAAACAAATTGACGTCCCTCGCTATCAAACACAACACTATCCTCCTGGGAGACTTCAACTATTCTTGTATTAACTGGGAAACTTACACTATCTCAAATAAGTGCAGAAGGATTCTGGGACTTCATTAATGCCATCTCTTTAGATCAGCTATTCCAAGTCCAAATAAGGAACTCAAAAACAATGGACCTGACTCTCACCAATATAGCCTACCTTTGCTCAACACCTGTGTTTACCGAATCACTGGCCAAATTTGTCCACCATGCAGTAACACTTGGAAGTGTCAGACTTAAGTTACCTCAAAACCCCTCTGTCTTTCGAGACTACTCCAAGGCAAATCTACTCTAGTTAACTGATGGCCTGATGAAATTCAAACATCCTCCTTATCTCATTGACCCCACCTCACATACACTCATATTCACAGATACGTTCTAAGCAATCATCCAAGCTTTCACTGAGGGTCACTCTCCATAAAGCACAAATATAGTGCCAAATTCAAGAACAAACTCATTTGGTGGAAGCAAAGTAAAAATAAACTATATATTAAGAGGAAGAAAATAATAGCTTTTAAGAGTAAACTTAACACCTCATTAGCTAGAAGGGAACTCAAAAGGTTAAATAACTTTGAAACAAAATCAAATCCTCCAAAAGCAAGCACAAACTGAGAATTGCCATTCATACAAAGGATAACCACAAAGCCTTCTTCAGCTATGTCGGAAACCTTAGGTATAATGCTTGGCAGTGTTCTGAGTTAACACAAAATAACACTATGTAATCATCCCCTGAAGCATAGCCAACATACTACTGAATAAAATCAAATCAGATTTTAATCCCCCTGTTCATGTTATGCTCCCCACAGCACATTATAAGATCATAAGAAGTTACTAGGCTATTGGCCATGAGGCCCTTATAAGCCTAGCAAAGTGTTTAGCCCATGTTTAGACAAGTCAGCATCCAATGCCCCTGTCCAGCAGGGACACGGGTGGAATCCCAGGGATGTATTTTCTGTTTCCCAATTAGTTATCCAGGTTGTGCTTAAAGGGGTAAAGAGGTACTCTGCTTGATGTAGAGAGGATGGGGGAGTCTCTGGGGCACATATCTGTCCCGCCAACAAGTTCTCTTGATGTCACAGACCAGGTTGAGGCTATGCGTGTGGGTTACTCGAATGGAGCTTGACTTGCGGATATGCAGCAGTCCCATCAAGGCAGGATCTGAGATCGCTTTATATGACAGACAGAGGTCAATTGAGGAGTCTGTATGAAACTGAGTAGAGGGATAGGGCTTCTAGCCTATCTGTGTATGGTAGATTTTTGAGGCCCTGGATTCTTCTGGTGAGGGACCTCTCTGGTCTCTCCAGCTACTGCATGTGCTTTGTGAGGAACATGCCAAATGGGGCATTGTACTCAGTAATGGGCCTTATAAGGGAAGAATACAGGGATGTTATGACCTCCTTGTCCCTGGGTGACATACCCGTACTTATGAGGTGGGCCATGTAGAAAGCTTTCCTTACAACGGAAGTAACATGGTGGGCAAAAATCAGGTTGCTCTCAACCAGGGTTCCCAAATCCCTCATGACTGATTGTGTGCTTAGGACGTTATTAACGTGATATTTTGTGGGGTCGTCACTCTCCCCAAAAGGGATGATGATGCATTTTTTGGTATTCAGCTTGAGACCATGTTTCTGGCACCAGTCATTTGTTTGGGTGCGACCCTTTTGGAGGATGTACACATCACTAGAGGAATTGATGTCAGCTCCCAGCTTGCAGTCATCTGCAAACTTGATCAGCTATAGCCCACTGGTTTTGGCCTGCACCTCAGAGAAGTATATCCCAAATAACATTGGCCCCAAGACTGAACCCTGGGGTATGCCGCTCATTATGGGTCTACTGCTGGAGGTGGCTTCCCCTATTTTGACTAGGTGGGTCCTATCAGTGAGCCAGTTAGCTACTCATCTCGTAATATGTACAGATTGATGCCTAGTTGAGAGAGTTTATCTGTTAAGCCAGAGTGGGGAATAGTGTCAAAAGCTTTGGCCAGGTCAGGGTAGGTGGTGTGCGCAGTTTTCCCCTCATCCATGGCTTTGATGACGGTCTCAAAGAAGTAGACCAAATTTAACAGACATGACCTTCCCTTGATGAAGCCAAACTGTGTGGGATCGAGTGTTTAGAGGTTGCCCAGGTTCTTGTTAATGAGGTCCCATGATAATCCATTCCATGGCCTTGCAGATCAGGCTAGTTAGGCTGATGGGTCTATAATTTCCCGGATGTTCCCGAATTTAGCATGTCTACTTCCCAGCTCAGTCTCCTCCAAGTAAGTCTTGAGTGCTCTCTCCAAGACTAGGAGTCCTAGCTGCATTGGGACAGTTAATGTGCCCACCTGTCTTCCTATCAGCACCAAACATGGTCTGGCAAACAAACCAGTTACTAAGTCTATTCAGTCTCAGCCTCTCCACTGGATCTGTGCCAGAACTATTGAGAACCGTTGTAAATAACCCACTCTATAAATGGGGGACCGCTACTGACCCAGGTAATTAAAGACCCATAAGTCTCATCAGCCTTATCTATAAGACAATGGAGCACATCATTATGGATCTTATTGACAAGGACATAGACACTCTTCACTCAGACTAGTTGGGGTTTATCAACATCAGATCCTGCCAGCTAAACCTGGTGAAGTTTTTTTGAATAAGTCACTGAGATATTTGGCTAAGGTAAATGAGTCCATACTGCAAACCTGGACTGGGTCAAGGCCTTTGATACCATTCTACATTTTGGCAGTGTTGATAAACTAATCCAGTTAAAAGTAAACTCACTGAAAGAACCCAATCTGATAGTGTTAGAGGTACGGTCTGATCAAAAAGAGTAGTTACCAGTGGTGTCCCCAGGGATCAGTCCTGGGACCACTCCTCTTTGATATCTACTTCTCTAATGTCAAAGCTGACGCCAAAGGCCTATGGCTGATGAAGTTTGCTGGTTATTGCAAACTCAGAGATGCTGTAAATTTCCCAGTTGACCTCCGGATTTTTCAGAAGGGTACAGACTCAAGTTAAATGCCAAGAAATGCAGTGTTCTGTCCTTTGGCAACCCTGGGCACCCACACTCCTGTCACATAGGTGACATCCCATTAAAACTGACTCTGTCATTAGGGGTTTGTGCACTTTCATAGACAATGAACTGTCCTTTGACCACCATGTGCCTACAGTTGTTATGAAATCCATTTGTAAAACCAGACTAATCACCAGGTTTGTATATTCTAGATCCAAGGAAGTCATCATCCTCCCCTCTTCATCACACCACTAATGGAGTATAATTCCCCCTTTGGTATCTACCTGTCTAGGCATATTACCAAACTCGGAAGGGGCACAGTTGTGTTTCCTTGCTGTATTAATTCAGGGCAGGTAATCTGTGAGCTATCACAACTGCCTTAAAGCATTCTCTCTCTCTCTCTCTCTCTCTCTCTCTTTTCAATTTCCTATTGATGTTTGAGAGGGGACCTTTGTCTAGCATACAGAGGCTCAGTCCTACTCACCCTGCTATTCATCCACAAACCTCATAACACCCTAAAAACCTATTCAAGAGATCTAAATTTCCACCAAAATATAAACAGGACCTGCTGGGTAAATAACTATCAAAGAGAATCCTTCTTTTATGGATGTAAAACATAGTAGCTGTCTTACTTCTTAAGCACATCCTGTACAGTTCGATGCACAATTTTAAGTTCACTGTGGCCCTTCAAGGCCTTATGGAAGGGGTCGAAACTAGGTATAATGTGCTTCATTCTGTTGGGGTCTGATATTAATTCGTGTCTTGTTAAATTCGTATTGGGATCTTGTGGCTAGCTATAAATGGTGTACTGTATCGACAGTGTAGTATTAATCTATGAACCTGTATTGCAAAAAAAAAAAATACAAGAATGGGTGGTAGGAACTTTAGAAAAGGGATGGAGAAAAAAGAAATAAAATTGAATTTTGGGGAATAATACTGAATAATGTTAAGGAGGAGGAGTGAAGTTTAAGGGAAGGAACGGAGTACTTAAGTTGGAGTGAATGTACATTGCTAAAAGGAAAACATACATATATGTATACTATATAACAATAGAAGTGGAAACTTTTATTGTGGTGTGTTTTATTTTACTGCATGAAAACTCATGTTACAGATTAAAATGTAAAGATGTAATAAAGGTGTTTAAAAACAGAAATGATACTGACAGTCATTTAACTAGTACCCTGCATGGGAAAGAAAATAGTCATCTAGCTGCATCTTAAGTGGTGCTCATTCTATTGTTCTGCTTATTATGATACAGACTTTAAGTATAGGAATACACTTATGACACTTTGGAACACTGGTGCCACCCATTCCACCATTCAGCCTTTATAAAAAAAAAGGTAGGCTTGGCTTGAGTTTACAACAAATCCAGTCCATCAACTGTACTTTCCTACTCAAAGTCTAAATACCATAGAGTTCCAATGTTATCCCATTTTTGGACAGTGGTGCCAAATCAAGCAGTGTTCTTTCATGAAATAAAGAAAACTTATATTTGTTATTGTTGTACCTTACCTTCTATGTCTCGTGTGCATGCTCCTTCCAGTTCTCTGATTTGCCTGTCTTTGGGAAATAACCCATTTTAAGATAGATTTGACTTGATGCTTTCAAGCTTAGAATCTGCCTAGATAAACTGACAGCCTGGGATTTGGTTGACTGAGAGGTGCATCTATTATACTGCAGCATTAGTAGGATTTTTCTATGCATGCAGAATTCCAATATGCACTGGACATGCAGTGACACTTGAGTACTCTTACCACACCTTATTCATGTGCACACTGAAGAATTTGTACTAAATAAATTGTGTATTAAATCTGGAAGCTGTCATGTGTTATAGCTTATGCTTCATCTGAGGTGGAGGGCAAGCGTAAGAGTACATAATCTATCATTACCCCAGCCTAAAGAAATTCTGATCCCAATTGTAGACACTAACTCCTGTCAAAATTTTTGATGAGAGTAAATCTTTGATCTCATGGCTTCCTGTTCATGGGGAATTCTGTGAGACCAGACAGAAGTGGAAGGTCATTCCACACAAATGGTAGGGCTCTGGTAATTTTTCTCCACCAGGTTGACCTTTAGGCCTCCAGATTGCTAAACTAATTCAAGTTACTGGAGGGCAGAGGTAGATGCCTTTTCTAGTGGGCTGGTAACATCTGGTATTCATTTCTTTGGTTAGTGATATCAGATGTGCCCATTATTAACTGCCCTTTGATCCCCTTTGTAAAAGTGGCAGGTGCCTAATACATTAGGTCTTTTATGAAGAGGCCCATTTGTAGTAACTAGTAGGACTTATGCTACAAGTGGTAGGGCCACTTGTCCAATAAAAATTTCCCAGGCTGCCAAGCAACCCCCTTTTTCATCATGCACCACGTGTGCCAAAGCTTCAGACACCTTCCACGCCCAGACCATCAGTGAGTTCGAGCTGAGCTGACTACAAAGACAGGTTTGGGCGCCAAGCCCTTCAGAGCTTTCCTGATGGCGAAGAGCATACTCCTCTGAGGCTTTTGCTGATCAGTGGTAAAATTGTGCTGCTCCTTTTCTAAGCAGATAAGTTCCCTTTGGGGAGAAAAAACTTGTATTTAAAAAAAAATGCTTGATGAGTAACACTTTCCTGTTAAACCAAGTTATTTTTAAAGCTACGAGTTTATTTTTAATGGACCATCACTAGACTGTATTGTACTTTTAAATTAGTGTTTTTTTCCTGTCAGTTTATAAGTTGTCTAAAGTAATTGAAAACATTTTTTCTGTGGAGAAATTGTGATTATTTTACTTTTTGGGTCTGACAAAGTGTTTTTAAGTGTCTTTTACTGTGT
Organism: Protopterus annectens; assembly: GCF_019279795.1. NCBI lineage: Eukaryota > Metazoa > Chordata > Ceratodontiformes > Protopteridae > Protopterus > Protopterus annectens. The sequence continues at coordinate 724,403,403 of NC_056735.1, forward strand.
TTCTATGCGAAAAAAGTGACTTTTAAAGACTTAAGTTTTACCGCCTTTTGCTGCTTATTTTCTCCAGGAAAGTGGCAGCATTTTTGGCTCGACCATGGAATTGTTTTTTCTTCTAGCCACAAAAAGAAAAAGTGAAGTAAACAACTTTTGCCAAAAAGCAATTAGCCTCAACCACAGATGGGTGACTCTTCTGTGGCCATTGGTTTTACCTCAGCTTGCTCATCTTTTACCCAAATCTCTCTGGGTGTAGCACCTGCAAACCACTATGTACTGGGGTTATCCACATTCTCTGTAGCTGTTGGAGTCCTCTCAGTGGAAGGGAGAGTCAGTCCTGGGAGAAGGAACAGGGAAGGTTTCCCTGTTTTGTCAGAATGTAGCACCATCCCTGAGGAAGCTGCTTCTGCCATTAGTAAAACTGTTGGCCCCATCTTTCCTGTCAAAAAGAACAGAAAACTAAACACATATCTGCTTCTCCTTCTGAAATTTTCTTAGAAAGGAGAAGTTTGTTGGATCTGGCTAAGGGTTTAATTCAGAATTTTGATCCTTCATATAAAGTAGTTTTTGGTAAAAGAAAGAGAGATGCCTCTCTTCCTGAAGAGATTCAAGACTCTAAATCTGGATAGGAAGACGAAAGGACATACAGAATTTTCTCCTCAGATTTTGATGTAGACTCAGAGGAAAGCTCAATTTCTGATTCCGTCTGGAAGGGTTCTCTTTTTCTGAGACTATTTCCAGAATGTGTCAGTGTTTTCAGTGGGATAACACTGAAGCTTCTTGGTCCCACTAAGAACTGCTGCAGAGGGAATCTCTAGAACTTTTACTGATTCCACCAGTTCTGTCAGCTTTGGAGGATATATGTGTTAGTGCTTGCAGTTTTTTAAATAGTCAGCCACATGCCCCCAAATAGGCGACTTGGATTTATAATTTTCCTGTCTTTTTTATGTATTCTTCCTGTAGATCAATGTATATGTGTATATCTTTAAGAAGCTATCCAGGGGCTTACACTAGAGCATAAATACTGAGCATGTGTGAGCCTGACTTTCATGTTGTAGTTGGGTGCTGAGATGTAAGCATCTATGTATGTAAGCTCTGTTTGTTAACTAGTTTGTTCATATTTAATGATGCGGCTCTCCAGCCTGAAGTGTTTGTATGTACTAAAGCATCTGAAAGAAACCCCAAGCCCTCTTGTTATATGTATTAGAGATGGACAAGCGACATGGTGTCAGAAGCAGCTTGTTTAAAGGACACAGTACCAGAAGCAGCATATCTAAAAGGGCCTGAAGTCGGAACCAGCATTCCAAAAGGGCATGAAGTTTAAAACAGCTTGGCAAAAACGATTTAAGGCACTTATCCAGATGCTGGTGGAATATACAGCAGTGGACCATCCCAAAAATGTGCGTACTTCATAAAACAGGTCAGAAATGAATTTCAGATATTAAAACTTACTCGGCACTAGCTATTATAATGTGAAACGAGGCATACAGATCACTCTAAATAACATTCGCATAAACCAATATGTACAATATTGATAGAGATTCAAATTACTGCGAAAGATATTTGAAATAAAGTTCAAATAGCATAAAACAAATAAAATAAGGGGAAACAACCACATTTTTGCAAAGTATGTATTTTTCATATTAAGCAAAGATATCAGAGAAAGAAGTGTATAAAGTGCTCTCATGTTTGTGCAGTGTTACAGTAGGGTTGTTTTTGCAAAGTACAGCCATTACAAGGCACATTTCATAGAATACAGCCATTACAAAACATATTTCGCAAAGTAAAGTATTTCAGAGTGTTTATTGTGCATTTGAGTGTTGTTACAAGCTCACAGAACAGTTTGTTCATACATAATTGCAAGGGCCATATTTTCAGTGTGCTTGTGCATACTTTGTGGGGATGTTAGACGGATTTCGAAAACCCACTGCACTTATGTTTGACAGTAATATTGCTGAGAACTGGAGAGTGTTTGAGCAAAATTATGACATTTTCATACAGGCTGCATTTTCTAATAAAAATGACTGTACAAAGGCATTTATTGTACTTAATTTAGCTGGGTCAGAAGCCATTGAAAGGGAACGTTAATATGTGTATGCACCTGCTGTCTATACCGGAGAGGGGGAAGCTGTCATATTGTTGTACCAGCTGAGACAAGGGAGGACCCAGAGTGCTTAAAATGTAAATTTAGAGAAATGTGTAACCCCCAAACAAATGTTACAGTGGAAAGGCACTTATTTTACACGAGATCAAAAGCTTGGTGAAACTTTTGCAGCATATATAACTGACCTGAGAAATAAGGCTAAAATGTGCAGATTTGGTGACTTAAGGGATGAGTTAATAAAGGACAGACTTGTGTGTGTGGAAGATGATGCTGTGAGAAAGATTTTGCTTCATGACAGTGATTCAACTTTGAATAAGACCATTGAGATTTGTCAGATGTACGAGCTCACAGAAAAGCACACAAATATGCTTACAAATGAGAGTAGCTCTAGAAGGCACAGTGATAAAGCTCAAGTTGATAGTATGCAGCATGTGGTTAAAAAAAACAGGCCCAAGCACATGGCAGCTGTAGCCCCTGCAGAACCTACTGGTAAACCCCAGAGCTTTCTAGCAAGTGAGTGAGTAAGTCAGCAAACTTAAAGCATGGGGCCCCAACCCAGTTTCATTGCCAACTGTCATAATTGTGATGGTAATCATGAATCTAAAAGGAAAAAAATTTTAGCTTTTGGTCAACAATGCCACAAATGCAATAAATGGAATCATTTCAAAAGACCCACATTCTTTTATTAAAAGGGAACATTTTAAGAAACGAGTTGATTGGTAAGATTGTGACAAGCCTACTCTGTATGTTGATGGTGTGTCAGTGCTTCATGAAGTGGTCCGTGCAGTACATTTAAGGGCAAAGAGTGAAGTATTTTGTACTGTTCAGATAAATGGCAAACCCACAGAGCTCAAAGTTGACACAGGTTCTAAGTGCAATGTTATGTGTGCAGAAACATTTGCTAGAGTATGTAAAGGTGAAAGGCTTGATTTGGCTAGGTGTGTGAAACTTGTTGCGTATGGAGGTGAAGAAATCCAAACTGAAGGCTCAGTAATGCTTTAATGTTACTTCCAGCAGAGTGGAAGAGGCTACAACTTATTATTTATGTGGTAAAGAGGCATGTTTAGTCATTATTAGGGCTCAGAGACTGTTTGAAAATGGGACTGCTTTCATTTAATAAGGAAGTCCATCATATTAGCTTAAAAGACCACTACTCTAATTTTGCCCAGCACATTTTTTCTACCTATGCTGATCTTTTCGAAGACAAACTAGGCAAACTTCCAGTTGTGTACTCCATGAAGTTAGACCCAGAGGTCAGTTCAGTTATCAGGCTAGCACGTAAAGTTCCAATAGCCATGCTGGACAGAGTCAAAGCCGAGTTAGATATTATGATGTGACAAGGTGTAATTTGTACAGTGGAAACCCCAAATGAATGGGTATCTTCCATGGTGGTAGCTCATAAGAAAAGCTCAGATGACATCAGAATATGTATTGACCCAAGAGATTTGAACAAAGCAGTAAAAAGATCTCATCAAATGCCCGCAGTCGATGAAGTTGCATCCTTGATGCCAAATGCCACTGCTTTTTCTGTCTTAGATGCAAAGAGTTCATTTTGGGAAATTCAGCTTGACAAAAAATCCTTATTGCTCACCACATTAAGTACTCCATTTGGCAGGTACAGATTTTTGAGAATGCCATTTAGGATAAATTCTGCAAGTGAAGTCTTTCAATGTGCAATGGAGCAAATATTTTCTGGGTATCCTTGTGCCATTATAGTAGACATACTGATAGGAGGTCGTGACGAAGCAGAGCATGACAGAAACCTCAGTAAAGTTCTAGAAAAGGCACGTGAAATGAATCTTAAGCTCAGTGCACAGAAATGCAAATTCAGGCTACAAGAAGTTCCTTATGTTGGTCATTTATTCACGAATACAGTCCTATGACCAGACCCTTCAAAACAAACAGTCATTCTCACGGTGCCAGCTCCAGACAATGTTCAAGCCCTGCAATCTTTTCTTGGCATGGTTAACTACCTAGGCAAGCTCATTCCAGACTTAAGCCAACTATCAGCACCACTCAGAGAGCTGACACCTAAAGATGTATCCTGGTCATGGTTAGAGCAACACCAATGTGCATTTGATGTCCTGAAACAGAGAATTGCAAGTCCACCAAATCTCAGCTACTGTGATGCTTCAAAATTTGGTCTTGGTGCAGTCATTCTACAAGAGGATCAATCTGTTGCTTACACATCGAGAACTCTTACCCAAACTGAACAGCAGTATGCCCAGATCGAGAAAGGGCTTTTGGCAATTGTGTTTGCATGTTCAAAGTTCCATGATTATGTTTATGGTAGACCTATCCAGATCGAAGCAGCCCACCAACCGTTAGTCACAATCCTGAGAAAGGCAATGCATTCAGCTCCAGCCAGACTGCAACGTATGATACTGAGATTGCAAAAGTACAATTTCGATCTTATCTACAAGAAAGGCAAACCTCTTTATCTTGCTGATACATTAGCCAGATCCCCCAGAAATACCACTGAACAGAATGACAATCAAGGTTCTCAATTGATTGATGATTTTGAAGTTATGGAATTGAGAAATTTTTCTTGCACATGTCTTGATGAGCTGAGAACACACAGCCACAGATCCAGTTTTACAAAAGCTCATCCACTTTATCAATCAAGGATGACCGTCAAAACAGTCTAGTTTACCTCAAGAAGTACAAGCTTATCTTCCACACACAGATGAGATTTTCACTGACAAAGTTATCACGATGAAAGGTCCAAAAGTAATTGTTCCAAAGTCCTTACAACCTGAGTACATTACTATCTTGCATCGTGGTCACCCAGGAACCAAATCTACCAAAAGAAGGGCAAGAGAACTAGTATTTTGGCCTTCTATGTCACAAGACATTGAAAAAGCACTTTCATCTTGTTCAGTATATAATACTGTTAAGCCTCATCAACAGAAAGAACCACTTCAGCTTAACCAGATTCTGGAACTACCCTGGTCGACAGTAGCCACTGATGTCTTTGAGTGGAATAGTCAACATCATTTGGTGTTAGTAGACTCTTACTCTAATTGGTTCAAGATTGACTTGCTTCCCAACCTGGCATCTAGTATTGTCATTACTAAGATGAAGCATCATTTTGCTGTTCATGGAAGTCCGCACAAAGTTATTTCTGATAATGGCACGCAGTTTACAAGCTAACAGTTCAAAAGACTTGCACAGGAATGGGACTTTACTCATGTCACAAGTAGTCCTGAGTACCTGCAGTCAAATGGTTTGGAAGAATGCGCAGTGCAAAGCAGTTACTTGAGAAGTCTAAACAACACAATGGTGATGTTTTCTTAAATCTCTTGAATCTGAGAAATGTTCCTCATGATAAACATTTTGGTTCACCTGCTCAGAGACTTCTGTCGAGACAAACCAGAACCACATTAGCAGTCAGTAGTCAATTGTCGGTTCCATGTGTCAAAAACAACAGATCAATGAAAGCCAATCTGTTGAAGAAATGCCTATCCCAGAAGTCTTACTACAATAAGACCAGCAAACTGCTCAGTTCATTGCTAGAGGGAGAAGTGGTAAAGATGCAAACGCCCAGAGGTTATGATCAGATTGGTGTCATGAAGAATATTGGTCCAGAGCCGAGATTGTACATTATAGAATCAGAAGGAGCAACTTTTAGGCGGAATCAGAAACATTTGACACTGGTGTCCGAGCCTATACCACAGCACATAGCCTGTGATAAAGACAGTTTATCTCAGAGTGAGTTGTCCGGTGTTCCAGAAGAAGTTCCAGAGGGCATTCCTGTTCCTATGATGAATCCAGAAGTTCCTGATAAGAGTTGTGCACCGCAGCCTGTCCCTGTTGGTAAATCTAGTCCCAACTGTTATGTTAGGAAATATAGTCAAGTCTCTAAACCCTGTAGCAGATAAGAAGCAACTTGGAAATGAACATTGTGTTTTGTTTCTAATGTGTATAGTAATGCATGCCTGACTCTAATATTGTTTTTTTCAAAGGGCAATCTTTTTAAGAGGAAGGATATAGATCAATATATGTGTATATACCTTTAAGAACCTATCCAAGGGCTTGCACGTGCTAGCCTGACTACCATTTTGCAGTTAGCTGTTGAGATGTAAGCTTGTATGTATGTAAGTTCTGTTTGTTAACTAGTTCATTCATATTTAATGATGCTGCTATCCATCCTGATGTATTAAAGCGTCTGAATGAAACCCCAAGCCTTCTAGCTATATGTATTAGAGACGAATGAGCGACACTTCCCAAACCTGACCCAGCAGCTATACATTTAGTTAATTCTGCTGATTATAAACATTTAGATCACATCATCAGTTCTCTGTCTTACCTTTTGGACTGTCCACTGTACCAAGAGTGTTCACAAAGTGGCTTGCTTCAGTTTTGAGCTCACTGCAGTCCACAGGGTATCCACATTTTTCCATAGGAATCTTTAACTTGGCGGGAAATCTCTTACACAAACTGAGATTCCAAGAGAACATTCAAAAGTCTTTTTTGAATGCTTCACACCGGATTGTGTTCCTGGTGTGTCCACTATACACCTCAGTTCAAAGAGGGTTTCTTCCACAGGGACAGAAATTCAATCTATTTCTAGATCTATTTCTAAGGTTTACCACACAGACTTCAGTCATTGTAAGGCAATGCCTCAGGGTCTCACGGCATCTATGATTTTCATGTTACTCCTTTCAAGAGTCCACATGAGAAAGATGGAATGGTATCTTTCTCTTTGGTCTGAGGACCAACATCCTTTATATTTTCAAATCTCAGTGCTGGAGTTTGTAAGAAGAGAAAACACATGGCGGAGACAGCTAATAGTCTTTAATCCAGGTTTCCTCTTCTACTTCCATGTTCCAGTGGTCATTTACCACAGATGCCTTGGACTTTGCTTGGGGAGCAGTTTTAGGAGGGACATCAAGGCCAGGTGCATGCAGATAAATATCAAAGAGTTGCTTGCCCTGATCAAGGCATTCAGTTCTCTGAATCATCTTTGTTTCCCCGAGACCTCTTGAAGTTGTTACAGACAATACCGCAGTCATGTGGTACATCAGCAAGAAAGGGTGAACCAGGTCGTATCCACTTTGCAGACTAGCTATGTTAGCTTGGAATACTTGGGATATAGCTTCACAGATGGTCTCACTCTGCAGGTAACCTACATCCCAGCAGAGCAAAATTATGTGGCAGACAGTCTGAGCAAGACAAAGGCAGACCCTCTTGAATGGAAAGTAGATTGGGTATCTTTCAAGATTTGATCCATTTGTAAGGAGTTCTTCAAGTAGGCTTATTTGCCTTCTCTCAGAGCACTATAAGCTGGATTCCTTCTCTAGGTCTAGATCAGGCTCTGCTGTAGTGGATGAACCCTGCATTACCTTGGGTGGAAGATCAAGAAGGGCACAGCCACAAAATCTGATATTCATGAGAGTTAAACACCAAGTTAAAAAATTGTTGGTCACCTTTTGTTCCTCACCTTAAGAATTAGTGTAATTTTGCAGTGCCATGTTGAAAGGTGATTTCTAATGTTGTGAAGTTACTGGTATTGCACAGTTACTCTATCACTGTTCTAGAGCGGTTACCTTATTTTATGTATTTATTGTATTTGTGACACCTTGGGTAGATTCTACTGATCCTAAGGCCTTTCTTCTGAAGAAACCCAAAGGGGTAAATGTAGTATGTTAGGTGATATCTCCTACATGTGCCTTTCAGTCTCAACCATGTTTGTACTGTGAGAGCAGTCAAGCTCATATGATTGTGTTTCCTTTGTCATTATGAAGAATGGTGCCTTCATCATAAACAACGTGTATCTAATTGCCTGGTATGGGATATAGGACCTCTGGCATCAAAAGAGATTGCTCAGAGCTACTGACTGGCAGAATGAGTTACATGTCCTGAAAAGTAAGCCCTGAATTATTATTAACTGCCAAAAGTATGAGCATATATGTAATATGGAAAATATTTACTCAAAAGTTTTACAATTTTTAAAATTTGGGACCTCACTTTTGTACATGTAAATAATCTGGGCCTCTGCATTATAATCAGCAGTAGCATTGCCGCATAGTTCATCCTGAAATTCCAAAGGTGATTTTACATCACATACATGAAGTCATTTTTTTTTTTTTTTTTTTTTTACAGAGAAGTCCCCGAAATTGAAATGAGTCATGAATTAATGGCCCACGGCAAACGTTTTGAAAAATCTGATTCAGAGTTGTTAATAATTGACTAAATATTGACCTGTATATACTTTGGAATGCACTTGCTGAGAATGTCTCCAGTGTTTATTATTTGATGTTTAAGTTACAACCTACCATTAATTAACAGCTGATACTTTTCAGGTGTTGCTGTTGTTTGTCTTTCGGCTTTTCCCGGTAAGGGGTCACCACAGCAGAACTCCGGTCCGCTAATGATTGGCAGTAGATTTTTTACGAAATGCCAAGGTGCCAGCTCGACGCTCAACCTTCAATGAAGGCACGCCCATTTACGCACACATGTCTTTGGAATGCTACCCAACCGCGAGGAGGACATGCAGACTCCACACAGTAGGCACTCCCAGCCGAGAATCGAACGGGAGAACCTCTTGCTGTGAGGTAACGCTACCACTGTACCACCGCGGCATCATTGATACTTTTCAGGTGTAAACAGTAATAATTTTTTCCAGCCTTCCAAAGCTGATTATCCACAGCTAATACTTATTTCACAGCCACAGTGAAAAGTTTAGCACAGAGAGTTGCAACTATGAGCTATCATTACACTTCTTCCCGTTTTCCTGGGTTGTCTGTTGATATCTTGTTGTGTACTGTGTAATTAAGCAAGTCAAGAGGCACTTGTGCCCTGGGACTAGACAAATTAAAAAGTCATTGTGAGTTGGGATATAAAGATGTGTACTCTGAAAACTTGAACCTAGAAAACTGATGATTGCTAAAAGGCATGAGTCTGCTGCAATTAAACAAATATACTCTCTTACATTTAACAATTTCAGTATTTTTCCAGCGCATTACAATACCAACCATATTTCATAGAGCTTTATGGTTATATATGTCACTGTGTTGCATTGTTTTTGGCAATCTGTAATGATTTTTGACCATTCCAAAAAATGATTAGCATTTGTGGTGTAAAATTTATCAAGCCAATAACACATGCAGATGTTCATCGTGTTACACACTGCTGTAGTCATTATACTTGGGTTATCTGCCATCAGGTGATCCCGCAGTCAGCCAGAGTTCCAAAGTCTTGGTCCGACATCGGTTACTGTCGCCTCTTCCCTGATGTCAGAGCGCCAGGGGTATAAAAGATGCAGCCGACGCCATTTTCTTCAGTCTTTCTTGCCGCGGGGTGTCCGAAGCAGAAGCAGTTCGCAAGTGCCTGTCGGCCGACTCCTGAGATTTTCAATTTGAATTTCAGAACCGAAGTCTTCTATAAAGCTAAGTACCCCGTTGGGATAACTTTTTCTTGCCTCAGACCGATGTCAGTAAAAGTTAATAATTGTATTTCTTGTGGGAAGCAAATACCTCATAAGAATTTTCATTCTTACTGTATTCCATGCCTAGGCCCAGACCATGATGTCACTGGTTGTCAGTTTTGTGCTAGGTTTAACAAGCGCACTATAAAACGTTGGTTTGATTTTGCCCAACATTATTTTGGCAGAAAATTCAATTACACCATGCCATCAGAGCAACCAACGACTGGAATGCACAAAAAGCGCAAAGACAAGGACAGGCATCCGAGACCCAGACCTGATGACGAGGCCTCTGCTAGGCCAGTCACTGGTTCTCCAGTTTTCAGCGAGGCGCCTTCGCAGCCCCTGACGACTGTTGCCTTAGAATCACAGGCTGCCTCCGACTACCACGTGGAGACGGCTGGGCCTCCGGATACTATACCTTTAGGCCTTACCGAGACTATTCCTTCAGAGGAATCCGGAGCAGTTGAACAGCCCTCAGCTGCAGAAGGTGTATTCAGACCGACTACACTAACTATCAAATCTTATTCTAAGTCCAAAACTCCTTTAAAAATAAAAAAAAGCCTGTACAGCATTCACCAGGACAGGTTCCAATGCCTAAGAAACAGATGCTCAAAATGGCCGAAGACTTAATTACTCTGATCAGGGGTTCCCATCCCCCTCCTGATAAAAGGCCTAGACAGGATGAAGACTATTACTCATCTGACCAGGTTTCCATTTCCTCGGATTCCTCAGCAGATCAGGAATACCCTTTACCCCCATAAGAGGATTCTGATGCTGAAGAATCAATCCCTTCAGCCTCTCCTCCAGAGGACTACTCTTTTGGGGAAACCTTACATACTATGAGGGAACATTTTCAGTGGGAGGGCCAGGATTACTCAGAATCCAAGAAAAGGCTCTGAGAGTTCCTTTTATTGCCTCAGCACAGAACCCTCGCTCTCCCGCCAGTATTAGACATTGTGGATGATGTGTACTCTGAATCTAATTTAAATCCTGATTCTTTACCTCCAACCCCAGTCAAACCAGACAGATACTACAGAGTCCCTGAGTCTCACAAATTTCTTTACAAAAGCCCTGTTGCTGACCCAGAAGCCATTTCCCAGGGTCCCAAAGGGGTTAAGGCCTCTACAGCTAAAAATCCAGTTCCCTCTGAAAAGGATTCTAGAGCATTAGACAGATGGGGGAAAGAAAGTATACACTTCTGCAACTCTAGCAATGAGGGCCTTAAATTGCCAGTTTCACATGCTGAAATACCAGCAATATTTGATGTCTCAGTTAAAACAAAAATGCTTCCAAATTCTGAGCCTCCTGACTATAAGGAAATGCAGGATTTATTGCAAGCAGCAGAACAAGTGGGCAAACATACTTTGCAATGTGGATTTGATTCATTAGAAGCCTCTTGTAGAGCAGCAGTTACAGGGTCTGTCATCCGTAGGCATGCTTGGTTAAAAGAACAAAGTTTACCTGACCTTGTTAAAGCAAAGTTATTGGATGCACCTTTACAGTAGGATGTTTTATTTGGAGTGAAAGCAGAAGAAGTATTACAGAAAATGGAGGATAAGGCAAAATCTATGCAAATAGTGAAGGATTTCTTACAGGTTCAGCCCCCTCGTTTTAGCAGAAATTGGCCAACTAAAAATTGGTCCTTTCCAAGTACAGACAGACCTCAGAGGGACAAATACAGACACCCAAGAGGCAGGGGTCAGCCACAAGGCTCTTACAAGCCTCACCAATGGGGTACTTCAACCCAGAAGGAGGGGAAGACAGGCCACAACCTTATAGGAAACAGTCCCAATGACTTCTCCCTCCATCTGCCAAGCACCTCTCTCTTGGCAGCTCCCTTAGGAGGAAAACTAGCACTTTTTACACACAATTGGCATTTGATCACCAAAGACAAATGGGTTCTAAATATTGTATCTCAAGGTTACAGGTTCCAATTTCACACTTTGCCAAGGCTAAAAGGAATGCCAAACCTGCCACCAGATCAATGGGCAGAGGCTCGAAAACAAATTACAGCGCTCATGGACATGAGAGCTATTCAAGAGGTACCAACACAGGAACAAGGACAAGGATTTTACGCAAGACTCTTTCTGGTCCCTCGAAAGGACAAAGCCTGGAGGCTCATTCTGGATCTTTCTGTTCTAAATACTTACCTGGAAGTTCCCAAATTCAAAATGTTGACACTACAGCAGCTTCTTCCCATGCTGGGCAAGAAGGCTTGGCTAGTAACGTTGGACCTCAAGGAGGCATACCTGCATGTCCCTATCAGACACAATTGCAGAAGATACCTCAGGTTCAACGCATTACCAATTCTCTGCACTGCCCTCTGGCTTATCTACTGTGCCCAGGGTCTTCACAAAATGCCTGGCACCAGTAATTGCATTTTGCAGACAAAGGGGAATACAAATATACCCATACTTGGACGACTGCCTTATTCAAGCAAAAAGCAAGGAGATTCTTCTAAAGCATCTGGCGTTTGTAAAAAGATTACTAAGTTGCCTAGGGTACACAGTAAACAAAAAGAAGTCAAAACTAGTGCCCTCACAAGAGATAATATTCCTGGGTGCCAGCTTAAATACAATGGCCCAGATGGCTTATCTCATGCCAGACAAGCAAGGACAACTGACTCAATATTTCCAATTGATGGCAACAAAAACCCAACTCCCTGCAAGAAAATTTCTGCAGGCCTTGGGGTTCATGGCATCTTGTATACTACTAATTCCATATGCCAGACTGCATATGAGGAAGTTACAATGGTATCTGAAAAGCGTATGGACTCAGCACAGCCACAGTTTGGAAGCAATAATACCGCTCATCCCCTGCCTTCAACAGGAGTTTCAATGGTGGGCACAGGCATGTCACCTCAACAAGGGACAGCCTTTTACTTTACCCACAGCCAGGCAGACAATAACAACGGATGCATCGGATTACGCCTGGGGAGTACACATGGCTGGACAATGTATCCAGGGCAAGTGGACCTCAGACCAAATGCATCTCCACATCAATCAAAAAGAGATGCTAGCTGTACAAAATGCCCTGACAGCTTTCAAGGACCTTCTGCATCCAGGACAATTGCTACTAAAGACGGACAACACCACAGTGATGTGGTACATAAACAAGCAAAGGGGCACACATTCCTACCCCCTATGCAGACAAACAGTGACTTTGTGGAATACAGCGCCGACCTATCAAGTTCAACTGCAAGCACAATTCCTGCCAGGAAAGAAAAATACACTGGCAGACGACTTAAGCAGAAATATCATGGATCCTCATGAGTGGAAATTAAATCCACAAGTATTCACAATGATAAGCCCAGACATAGATCTTTTTGCCTGCCCACTGAACTGCCAACTACAGAAATTTTGCACAAGGACATACCACACACAAGCGTGGAAAGTGGACGCCCTGTCATTCAGTTGGAAAACGCTAAAGATTTATGCTTTCCCACCACTGCCTCTACTAGCAAAGGTACTTCTGAAAGCCAGACTAGAAAAGCCACAAATGATCCTCATTGCTCTGGACTGGCCACGACAGCACTGGTATCCAATATTAAGGAACATGGCTCAAGGCCCAGCATGGATTTTACCTCAAATACCTCATCTTCTGACTCAGCAAAACAATCAGATCCTACACAGCCAGCTCAAAACCTTAAATCTGGCTGCATGGCAGATTACTTAACCAAACAGTCAACACTCCTCTCTAAAGCTGTTATGGATGTCATTTTGGAGGCCAGAAGGCCCAAAACCAGGAAATCGTATTCAGAAAAATGGAAAAGATTCTGCGCCTGGAACCAGGCTCAAGGCCTAAACCCTCTTGTCCCAAATATTCCTCAGATATTACAATACTTAACTGAGATGCTGGACAAAGGCCTTTCCTTTTCATCTATTAAGATCCACGCCTCTGCTATTTCAGCTCATTACAACACGGATCCTCCTATTTTTTCACATCCATTACTAAGACAATACCTCAGAGGGGCTAAAAACATAAGACCGCCCCGGAGAGCACCAACACCAACTTGGGACCTCAACTTTGTTTTGGAAAAACTTACTCTACCACCTTTTGAGCCAGCCATTCCAGCAGGATTAAAATTTTTGTCATGGAAAACTGCTTTGTTGCTGGTAATAACTTCAGCACGGAGAGTCTCAGAGTTACAGGCACTAATGGCAGTGGAACCTTTCCTCATTTTTCATCAAGACAGGGTTTCCTTAAGAACAAACCCTACTTTTATGCCAAAGGTGGTATCCAGTGTGGCTCTTAACCAAACTATTCATTTGCCCACTTTTTATCCAAATCCCCAGAATAAAGGGGAGAGACTTCTTTATACATTGGACATACACAGGCAGTTACTTTTCTACTTGGACAAAACAAAAGCTTTCAGAAAATCTGAGCAACTGTTTGTATCCTATGCTGCAGGATCAAACCTTGTACCTTATGCATGGGAGACACGGGAAGGCTGTTTCAAAACAGACCATTTCAAAATGGATAGGACACTGTATCCGTTTCTGTTACACACACCATGGAAAAACTGTGCCTGGTAACATTAGGCCACATTCTACCAGGGCTACAGCCACCTCAGCAGACTTTCTTAGAGGAATACCAGCCAAGGATATTTTGGAAGCTGCAGCTTGGAGTTCAGTGCACACCTTTACCAAACATTACCACTTACCTCTATACTCCAAATCCAGAGCTGGCTTTGCCACTGCGGTTCTGCAGGGCCTCATAGCCACTCCTAACCCTATATAGACCCAGCCACCCTACCTCAGCTTTGGGATTCAACCCAAGTGTAATGACTGCAGCAGTGTAACACGATGAACATAGTACAGTTTTGTACCTACCGTAAATGTAGATGTTCGAGTGTATGCACTGCTGCAGTCCAGGTTACCCTCCCTCCAACCCCACTTTTCTTAGCTGGGACTTATCTATACCTCTCTATCCTTTACAACCTATGTGGTGTATTTGCTTGTAGCTGTTGGTATTGTTTCTTATTTTACCTGTATGTGTTATTAGCAATATGTATTGCCTACCTGTTTGGGGGCACCTGACATCTGGGGCAAGAAAAACTGAAGAAAATGGTGTCTGCTGCATCTTTTATACCCCTGGCGCTCTGACGTCAATGAAGAGGCGACAGCAACCGACGCCGGACCAAGACTTTGGAACTCTGGCCGACTGCGGGGACCGCCTGACGGCAGATAACCCAAGTGTAATGACTGCAGCAGTGTATACACTCGAACATCTACATTTATGGTAGGTACAAAACTGTACTTTTCACTGCTTCAAAATCAGTAATGGCTAACGAGCATACACTGTAATTTTTGCCATTGTGTGTTGAAAATTGTGATCCATCCTTTATTTTGGCAGTTATAACTTTAACAGCCAGTGTTTTTGTCATTTCAGTTGTAACATAACCATTTAAGTTTTGTCATTAACATTTAGTTAACTTGAGCACTTTGTTGGAATTGATGTATGCCACTATGGTATAATGATTAAAAAAAACAAAACAAAAAAAACATGAGTT
This sequence comes from Protopterus annectens, assembly GCF_019279795.1. NCBI lineage: Eukaryota > Metazoa > Chordata > Ceratodontiformes > Protopteridae > Protopterus > Protopterus annectens. Next base: position 724,418,442 of record NC_056735.1, read on the forward strand.
TGACAGACTTCACAAATCTTCTTCTTCTTCTTTCGGCTTTTCCCGGTTAGGGGTCGCCACAGCGGAACTCCGGTCCGCTAATGATTGGCAGTAGATTTTTACGGTGTCGAGTTGCCAGCTCAACGCCCAACCTTCAGCAATGGCACGCCCATTTCACGCATGTCTTTCGAACGTCACTCGACCGCGGGGAGGACATACAGACTCCACACAGAAGGAGCTCCAGCAGAGAATTGAACGGGAGAATCTCTTGCTGTGAGGCGACAACGCTACCGCTGCACCACCACGGCTTTAAGTCAGCCATATACAAAACTCACAAATAATTGTATTAAAACAGTTTGCCAACTACAAAGTATAGCACTGCTACTTTATTCAGCCATTGTAACATCTTTTGTCTTTCCAGTATTATCATTTAATAGTATTATCAATCTGTACACCCATGAGGAGCTAATGACTGCTATGCACAGTACATGAAGCACCAGCAACAGTGCATAGTGTGATACAAGTTTAGCTGGCACTTGCACTTTTGTGTACTGCTGAGTAATTTCTGTAGACAACTGCAGTATGTTACATTGACAATTTTGTGCAAAACCCAAAGAAATCTCTGCCCTCTGGTGGCACAGGTTTATAACAGCATCTTTAGCCGAGCAGACATGCCTTTTACTTTTTCTACTGTATGCTGGACAGATGATAAGGAAAATTTGCAGTGGCAGCTGAGAGTCAAAACTTAGAATCCTGTGCATGACATTTCACATCTAAGCAAGGCTCTTCTGTGCCTAAGGGTAGTGGATATATTTATTTGCTTTGGACATTGATTAGATAATTCCAGAATTGTTTCCAGTACCACATCAAAGCACTGTTAATTTTTGAAAGCAATCTGTAACATCCTGCTGAGAGTGTCTAAACAATACTAATGCTGATATCTTTGTTGGGCAGACAGTTCTGTTTGTCGACTGTATTTTAGCAGAAGTGTAGGTTCCACAGATCTTCCTGTAGTGTGCCTGTGCCAAGGTTGAAATCCCATTACATGACATTCGATGGCTTCTATAAATTTGTTGTAGTCTGAAACGTGTAACATTTTGTCACTGGAACTCTTTCTAAATGAGGGAAAGCAGTTTAGAAAACAGATACATGGATGTAATTTTCTAAGGAACAATAACAGCAGAGGCTGACAAAGAATACTGTAGCCAAGAGGCAATTTGGTAGCAGTGGATGCACCAGAAAGAACAAATTCCCAAAAAGCACATCTTTGATTCTATTTAAAAAGCATAAAGTTGTGTGAAAACATCGAAATTAAGTCATAGAGATGAATAAACCCCACCCACAAATTTAGGTCCTGCTGCATACTCAGACTTCGATCTCACATGAGGCTTTCTTATTTTATTTTATTACCACCCCTTCACCAAGAATGCTCTTTCACCTCATCTCACTGTAACTGTATCGGGATTGTGTGTGTGTGTGTGTGTGTGTGTGTGTGTGTGTGTGTGTGTGTGTGTGTGTGTGTGTGTGTGTGTGTGTATGCGCGCGTGTGCCCCCTGATATTGCAAAGTTTTAGCTTCATGGCTTTCTCTTCTGAATGATACTTAATAGTTAGATTTTTTATGTTCTGTGGCAAGTTCATTGTGGCATGTTTATATTTCCTTCTCCCTCCATCCTTACAAGTCCACACCTGACACCTTTTCAGTGCTGTTCTCTGACCTATATTTGGCTGCATCTAAAACACATTATTCAGTGCACCCTTCAATTGTGTCTGATTTTTAAATAATAAGAGTTTGTTAGTACATAATTCAGATTTTATCTATTTATCCTTTGTTGACCAGATTATTACCCGTAGGCCAATGGCCTCTTTTCAGTGGAGACCTAAGGTGGTAATTATACTACTAGAGAAAATTTGGCCAGGGCATCAGGGAACTTCCTGTAGTCTAAGCAGACAGTGCCTCAATTTAACGTCCCATCCTAAGGATAGCACGCATAGGAGTTACAGCACCCCCACTGCAGTATTAGCAGTTTGAAAAGTAATAGTCACCTGGCGTGGAATTTTAGCATTTTTGTCTCTCAACACTTAGTTCCCTAATTCATTTTCCTGTAAGGGTGACTCCTGTGCTGAGTTTGCGTGTTTTTCATATGTCCATGTTGATTTTCACCAGGGTTTTCCATTTCATCCTTCATCCCAGAAACATGCTTATTGATGAACTTGGAGATAGTTTAAGGTGTTCTTCGTGTTTCACTGTTGCAGTCATTACATTTGGGTAATCTGCTGGCAGGTTGCCCTCATTCGGCCTGAATAACAAAGTCTTGGATCCTGCATCGGTTGCTGTCTCCTTTTCCATGATGTCAGGTCATCAGGGGTATAAAACATGCAGCCGACACCATTTTAATCAGTCTTTCTTGCCACTCGGTGCCCGAAGCAGAAGCAGTTCGCAAGTGCCGGTTGTCCGACTCCTGAAATTTTCATTTTCGAGTTTCATAACCGAAGTCTTCAAACTAAAGCTAAGTACCCCATTGGGGGAACTTTTTCTTGCTCCTTACCGATGTCAGTAAAAGTTAATAATTGCATTACTTGTGGGAAGCAAATACCTCATAAGGATTTTCATTTGTACTGTATTCCTTGCCTAGGCCCTGATCACAACGTGCCTTGCTGTCGGTTTTGTGCTAAATTTAACCAATGCACTATTAAGCTTCGGTATATTTTTGCTTCTAAGTATTTTGGTTCAAGATTTAACTACCCTGAAATGTCGTCGGTTAGCAGTCCGACTACTGGAGTTCACAAAAAACGCAAGGAAAAAGTGACAGACCATCGAGGTCCAAAACCAACGATGAAGCTTCTCCTAAGCCAGTCGCCGGTTCACCGGTACTCAGTGAGGCGCTTTCGCAGCCCCTGATACCTGCTAATTTTGAGTCGCAGGCCTCTACCGAGACCCATTCGGAGTCCGGTATGCCGCGAGATTCTGCAAGTATTGAACCTGCAGATGTTTCTCCCTTGGATGGATCCAGAGCCGCTGAGCAGGTACCGGCTTCTGTGGGAGTTTTCAGGCCTCAACATTTTTATATTAAACCGACGCCATCATCAAAAGCAAGGTCAAAACCAACTTCTATGTCTAAAAAACTGACGCATGAGCCATGTGCTCAGGCCCCTTTGCCTAAAAACAAATGATCAAAATGGCTGAGGATTTAATTACCTTGATCAGGGGTTCCCAACCCCCCCCCCCCACACTAAGAGGCCTAGGCAAGGCACTGATTATGAATCTTCAGATCAGGTTTCCATTTCTTCTGATTCCTCTTCTGATCAGGAATTTTCTGTTCCACCTTATGGAGGACTCTGATGCAGAGGAATCCATCCCATCTGCTTCTCCTCCTGAGGATTACTCTTTTGGAGAGACTTTGCATACTTTAAGGGAACATATTCACTGGGAGAGTCAGGACTTCTCAGAGTCTAAAAAGAGGCTTAGGGATTTTCTTCTTCTTCCTCAGCATAGGCCTTTGGCAATACCTCCTGTATTAGACATTGTTGATGTGTTCTCGGAATCGAGCATGGCTCCTGATTCCCTGCCTCCGTCTCCTAGTAAGCCAGACAGATATTACAGGGTTCCTGACTCCCACAAATTTCTTTTCAAAAATCCTGCTGCTAATCCTGAGACTATTTTTCAGGGTCCCAAGGGTGGTAAGGCTTCTACAGCCAAAAATCCTACCCCCTCTGATAGAGATTCCAGGGCACTGGATAGATGGGTAAGAAGGTTTATACGTCTGCAACCTTGGCAATCAGGGCTTTAAACTGCCAGCTTCATATGCTTAAATATCAACAGCATGTTGTGGGCTTACTCAAACAGAAAATTATGTTGATTTCTGATTGTGTGGAAAATAGAGTTGTAGGATTTATTGCATTCAGCAGAACAGGTTGGAAAGCATACTTTGCAATGTGGTTGTGATTCCTTGGAGGTCTCTTGTAGGGCCACCATAACTGGATCTGTGATAAGAAGGCATGCCTGGCACAAGGATCAAAATCTGCTTGATCATGTTAAAGCTAAATTGTTGGATGCCCCTTTACAGCATGACAGTCTGTTTGTTAATAAGGCAGAAGTGGTTTTAAAGAAAATGGAAGACAAAGCTAAATCTATGCAAACTGTAAAATATTTCTTGCAAGTGCAGTCACCCAGGTTCAGTAGGCACTGGCCTACTCAGAACGGGTCCTTTCCTGTGTCCAACAGAGCCACTCAGGGCAAACCCAGGCGCTCCAAAGGCTCCAGATATCAATCACAGGGATCTTACAGATCAAAGCAATGGGGTGCCTCCACCTCCAAATCTGGAGGTAACAAAGCACAACCCTACAGTAAGCAGTCTCAATGACTTTCCAGTGCCATCTCCAAGCACTTATCTTTTGGCAGCCCCCTTGGGAGGAAAACTAGCACTTCATGCTCAAAATTGGCATTTAATTACCCAGGACAAATGAGTATTAAACATAGTATCCCAGGGGTGCAGATTTAATTTCCACACGTTGCCAATTCCAAATGGATGGCCAGATCTGCCACCAAACCAGTGGGCAGAGGCCCATAAACAAGTCATGTCCCTCATGGATATGGGGGCTATTCAGTCAGTACCAGAAAAGGAAAAAGGACAAGGATTTTATTCAAGACTTTTCCTGGTACCCAGAAAAGACAAATCATGGCATCCAATTCTGGACTTATTAATTCTGAACATGTTCCTGGACATTCCAAAATTCAAAATGCTGACTTTACAACAGCTACTGCCTATGCTAGGCAAGAATGCCTGGTTGGTAAGTCTAGACTTGAAAGAGGCATGACTGCATATCCCAATAAGGGAATCTTGCAGAAGATATCTCCGCTTCAAAGCACCCTTTTTGCTATTCCAATTCTCTGCAATGCCCTTTGGCTTCTCTAATGCGCCCAGGGTCTTTACAAAGTGCCTGGCACCAGTAATTGCATTTTGCAGACAAAGAAACATTAAACTTTATCCTTATCTGGACGATTGTCTCATTCAGGCAGAGGACAAGGACACTCTTCTTCAACATCTGGCATTTGTAAAAAGGCTTTTAGCATGCCTAGGGTACACCATAAATGAAAAGAAATCACAAACTGGTACCCTCTCAAATAATTACATTCCTGGGTGCAAGCTTGAATACAACTGCCCAGATGGCTTACCTCACGCCAGACAAACAAATTCAATTGACAACATACTTCAAATGGCAACAAAAACCCAGCTATCTGCAACACAAATTCTGCAGGCTTTGGGGTTCATGACATCCTGCATTCTACTAATTCCATATGGGAGATTGCATATGAGGAAACTTCAATGGTACCTAAAACGCTTATGGAGTCAACATTGTCACAAAATGAAACAATGATTCATCTCATTCCCTGCCTGCAACAGGAGTTTCTTTGGTGGGCAGAGACATGCCACCAAAACAAGGGACTGTCATTTATTCTACCCCCTGCCACCCATACCCTAACTACAGACACATCAGATTATGCTTGGGGGGGCCCACCTGGCAGGGAGATGCATTCTGGGCAAATGGAGCCCAAACCAAATGCATCTACATATCAACCAGAAAGAAATGCTAACTGTTTAGAATGCTCTGACAGCCTTCAAGGACTTCCTTCATCCAGGACAACTACTGATAAAGACGGACAACACCACAGTTATGTGGTACATAAGCAGGGGAGTACCCACTCCTACCCCCTTTGCAGACTAGCCATGGATTGTGGAACACAGCCTTGACTTAGCAAATACTTCTTCAAGCTCAATTCCTGCCAGGAAAGCAAAATACTCTGGCAGACGACCTAAGCAGAAATCTTATGGACCCGCACGAATGGAAACTGGATCCACAAATCTTCAGCATGTTAACACAAAAATGGGGAAGCCCAGACAGAGATCTATTTGCCTCTCCCCAAAACTATCAGTTGGACAAATTCTGCACAAGAACTCATCACAAAAAAGCATGGAAAGTGGATGCTCTGTCCTTCAGCTGGAAAAACCTGTCAGTCTATGCCTTTCCCCCTTTGACCCTACTCTCCAAGGTCTTACTAAAAGTCAGACAGGAAAAAACAAAAATGATTCTAATGGCTCTGGACTGGCTTTGCCAACACTGGTACCTGCTTCTAAGGAATATGTCACACCTTCCTCCGTGGTACTTGCCTCAAACACCTCACGTATTGTCTCAGCACAACTATCAAATTCTGCACACTCAGCTCCAAACTCTGAATCTTGCAGCATGGCTAATCAACTAATTTTACCAACCACATCTCTCAGTAAACCTGTGATGGATGTCATTTTGGAAGCCAGAAGGCCTAGTACTAGAAAAGCTTATGCTGATAAATGGAAGAGATTCTGTGCTTGGAACCAAGCACAAGGAATAGACACAGCAAAGCCCAGTATTCCTCAGATTTTACAATACTTAACTGAGATGCTTGACAAGGGCCTATCTTTTTCTTCAATAAAAATCCATGCCTCTGCCATCTCGGCTCATTACAACACAGAGCCTCCCCTCTTTTCTCATCCCCTGCTAAAACAGTACCTCAGAGGGGCCAGAAATTTAACACCTCCCAGGAGAGCGCCAACTCCTGAATGGGACCTCATCTTTGTGCTGGGAAAACTCACCCTACCTCCTTTTGCACCAGTAGCTACTGCGGATATAAAATTTCTTTCTTGGAAGACAGCCTTTCTTTTGGCAGTCACTTCAGCTAGAAGGGTTTCAGAACTACAGGCTCTCATGGCAGTGGAGCCTTTCATTATCTTTTACCCCGGACAGGGTGGCCCTCAGGACCTATCCTTTTATGCCTGAGGTGGTATCCAGTGTGGCTCTTAACCAGACCATTCACCTGCCAACTTTCTTCCTAAATCCACAGAACAAGGGGGAGCGGATTCTGCATTCATCGGATGCACACAGATGACTAAGATTCTACTTAAACAGGACAAAATCTCTAAGAAAGTCTGAGCAACTACTGGTGACATTTGCTGCAGGATCAGAGGGGAAGGCTACATCAAAGCAGACTATTTCTAAATGGATAAGCCATTGCATTTGTTTCTGCCACTTGCACCATGGTAAACCTGTGCCCAAGGGGATCAGATCCCATTCACCATTCTACCTCAGCAGCTTTTCTCAGAGGGGTCCTTACCAGAGACATTCTAGAAGCTGCTACTTGGAGCTCAGTTCATACATTCACAAAGCATTATCATTTACCTCTCTTTTCCAAATCCAGGGCAGGCTTTGTCACTGCAGTCCTGCAGGGCCTTATAGCTGCTCCTAATGCTGCTTAGTTCCATCCTCCCATCCATAGCTTTGGGATTCTACCCAAATGTAATGACTGCAACAGTGAAACACGAAGAACATAGTACAGTTGTGTACACTTACCATAAATGTAGATGTTCGAGTGTATTCACTGTTGCAGTCCGGATTACCCACCCGCCAGCCCCCTTTCTATACCTTTTCTTTCCTTCACTATACTCAAAAGCCTTTGTGGTGTATTTGCTTTTAGTTGAAGGTAAATTTTATGTTTCTAAAGTGCATTTATATATTTACAGTTTTATATATATATTTTTGCTCCCCATTTGGGGGGCACCTGACATCTGGGGCAAGAAAAACTGATTAAAATGGCGTCAGCTGCATGTTTTATACCCCTGACGACCTGACGTCAAGGAAGAGGAGACCGCAACCGATGCAGGACCCAAGACTTTGTTATTCAGGCCAACTGAGGGCAACCTGCCAGCAGATTACCCAAATGTAATGACTGCAGCAGTGAATACACTTGAACATCTACATTTATGGTAAGTGTACACAACTGTACTTTGCCTGTACGTGTGTGCACAGATCCAGCACTGGACTAGAATTTCACCCAGAAATGATTACCTCTCTCTGTGTTATACACTTCACTTGGTGAGATGCGATCCAGCTTTGTTTGTGGTTAGCAATACTCTTTTTATTTGTCATGTTCCATATATTGTATAGATATAAAAGTGACTCCCTCCCTCCATTCCTTGAAGATGTAGCTTTGGTGAGCATCTGTCTTTAAGTTTTGTTGTCTTGTACTTTAAAAGTTGTATTTAGAATTTCATACAAAATGTGGACAGTGCAGTTTCTGAAGTCATCGCTTCATGGGAGTAAAAAAAACATAAAACTCACACAAGTGGTATTGATAGTTGACTTGCACTGGCAATTCACTGCATGCTCAACAAAATGAGGACCTAAGAGGCACCAGAGGTGGAGAAATTAAAACAGCAGGTCTTCATTCCAACAAGATTTATTACACATTGATTGAGGAGTTAAAGGTTTAACTACACTTTTCTACCCTGTGAATACTCTTGCTTTAAAAGAAATCTGGCTTAAGCAAAATCTTCCTTGTTCCACTTTTGTGTCGTTATGTACCAGTGTTTTGGAAGGGGCAGACAAGGCAAGAAGCTTTGTAGGTTCACAGGTGTTTACTAGACTAACAGCCACAAGGGCCTTTTTAAGCCTAGCCATGCATCCCAAATCTCTTGACAAGTTCTGATACCCTTGATAAGTGTAAGTGTGGACCTGGGAGATGAACCATTTACATGTTACTTGTGTCCATTAGAGGTATAGGTGCCAAGCCAGGGATGAATTTCCAGTTTCCCATCCAGTTGTCCAAGTTGCACTTGAATTGGGTTAGGGAGGAACTCTGCTTCACATGGATGGGGAGCCTGTCCCATAGACTGGGTAGTCTCTGGGATACATACCCATCTCTCCAGCAGGTCCTGTTTATATCACAGGCAAGGTTTAAGTCTTTAGAACTGGTAATTCTGGTGCGGTTTGTTTTGTGGATATGCAGGAGGTCCATCAGAATAGGGTCTGACAATGCACTGTATGCCAGACATAGATCACCCCCCAAAAGCCTGTAGGAGACAGAGTACAGGAATGGGGCCTTGAGGCGGTCTACGTAGGACATTTTACTTACGCTCTATATTCTTTTAGCGAAGAACCTCTGTGGATGTTCCAGTTGTTGGATATGCTTGGTTAGGTGTGTTGTTGGTGTGCATATAAAATGGATTCACATTAGTGTCATAAAACACAGCAACAGCTAGCCCAACAAAGGCTCTTAACATTATCATGGATAAATGTGCAAACTTTGATATTTCTTGCTTTTACATTCCATGTCCAACTCAGCACCTTTAAGTGTAAGAAATGTGTAATTTTGAAAGACCAGCTTTGACTGCCTTTGAAACAAAAGAAACAAGAAAATGGCAATGTTCTACCTGAGCTCTTGCACCACTACTCATGACTCAGCTGAAGGTTTGGCAAACATGTCCTGCTGACATACTTCTTGCTAATGTGTAGACGCAGTCAAGCCCCTTAAGTTCCTAAGCAGTAACATCAGTCTTTGCAATTTGGAGAGTTATGGGCTTCAGTGCTTTCTTCCCACCATCCCATTTTAGGAATTCTTGTAACAAGGCCAGCCATTGGCAAGTTTTATCAGCTGCTGTACACATAGTAAAAACAAATAATTTCAGTAAATTATAACAGACATCACTGGGAAAGATTTGTTTGCCCTTCATAACCGCAAGATTTGGTAAGAGGAAGTCCAGCCTTAGTAACAGCAGGATCAAGGTTGTCAGACATTAGGATAAAACACTACATAACTCTGTCAGGCTTTCCTAGTCTGCTGTAGTCCCTCCCCTTTCCCATAACGTATTGTGTGCCTATCCTTTCCAGTTCATCGCTTGTCTCTTCTCAGATGCTAAAAATGGATCCAAGCAACCTTTGTTAGTATTGTCGGGAACTTCACAAAGTTTCTGTGAAAACCTTTTTTTTTTTTTAATATGTATTCTTCTATTATCATTTTAGTTCTCATTAATTCCAACACCACTTTAACCATAATTGGTGAACTTTATTTAAAAATCTGTTTTCCCTTTCTCTCTTCTTAGGTTATGCTTTCTTCTTTGTACTTTTCTCTTTGTAGACTGTGATACCCTGGCATCTCCATCTTATTTCTTACTTGTTGGAATCTTCTGCTAATTACTCAGCATGCAGCATTCCTTCTGTAAGAGTGCCTGTGGAAGTAGATTCCAGATCTGGAAATACACAGGAGTTACAAATTCTATTATTTATGTAAGTGGTGTAATACTTTCAGATGCCCTAGTTATCAACATTTTACATCAATGACTCTTAAATAATCTTCTCTGGTTCTTACGGTTCCTGTGTTTCAGAAGTCAATTTTGGTACATGAAGAAGTGGAAAAGGGAGGCCTTCCACATCTTCAGAGTCAAAGCTGTTGATATCTGTGGGCACCACATACCCAAAGAAGCTAAAGTTTCATATGGTTCCTTAACACCAGCTAGATCCTTCCTTCCTCTCCAGTTTCTCAAACTATTACTGATAATATGGATAATGTTGTACAGAAAGTTATTTTACATTGCTGTTGAGTTAAACTCTGTGATTCTGATAACTGTACAAATGGTGATTTTAACACTTCTGTGTGCTAGAAAGGCCAGATTTTAAGCTCCAAACCTGTTTTGACGAGATTCATCCCTTCCTGTTATTTTAGAGTGTAATTATTGTATGCTAGTGGTAGCTCTCTTAACAGTTTAATGGAAATACTTCATAACCCCTTTCTCTACCTGTTTTGTTGGGGATAGGGTACCATTGCTGTGTTTTTACCCAATCCTTTTACACCAAAGATTTTCTCTTTGATCCCATTGTCTTTGGCACTGGTTAGAGGGTACCAGTACCAACTCGTTTAGCATCAGTGCTGATATCTACTACTTTTTGCTTTGAGATAGCCCACCTGTAAGTGTTGATGTTTGCTTCCTGCCACTCAGAATTGCTGTATATATTTAGCTGTTTATTTAGTTGACTTGATCTGGCTTTCATCTCCTTTAAGCATGTGTTTTCTGAGGACATGCTTTCTATATTAAAGGAGGCAAGGAAACCAAGTAACAAGGAAATCATACCACTGATAGGATAGTTTGATGCAAAGCCATGGCTCTTAACCAGACTTTGGTGTTCCAGGTCCTAAGATACATGTCAGACCAATTCAAATCAAGATGGTCCTATACCTCAGTGAATGTATTTCTGTCAATAGTCTGTCTGCCTTAGGATCTCCTCCTTTATTCCATGTCATTAGTACAGCAGTTTATTAAGGCAGTCTTACATCTGAGTCCTCTCTACTATAAAACCTCAGCTGTGTCTTAGAGAAGTTAACTTCACTAACTTTTGATTCAGCAACTGAGGCCACCCCTCTGATATTTGACCTGTAAAACTGCCTTCTTAGAGGCCATTTTGTCTGCCACTAGGATATCAGAACTGCAGGCTGTCATGTGTATACAACTGTCACTCTTCTTCCACAAGAACCACTTTCATGCCCACAATGGTGACAAAACTCATTCTACTCCACAGAAAAAGGGAATAAAGGATATTGAAAGGACTAAATCCCTCACTCATGAGGAAACAAAATGTTTCAAGTCCTCTCTCTTGATAATACAACGTTGAAGTCAACTCTCATAGCAAATTGTTAGGGGTGGTAGTGGATGATAAGCTTACATTTGACCTACATATACAAAATTGCATAAGAAAAACTCATCAGAAACTATGGATGCTTTACAGAGCCATACACCTGCTCACCAATGCAACTAAAATTACACTTGCCACTACTTATTCCCCCCATCATCATTTCTTCATGTTGCTGCCATCCTTACTACCCTCCAGGCTTCACGAAAATTAAAACTTGAACAATGCTGTAATAAAGTTGCTAAATTTGCGGCAGGTATCAGAACCCACTACAGTATAGCACTAAAAAGCCTCAACTGATTAGAACTGCCTCATCAACTAACATATACACAGCTTCTTGCCACCTATGAAATTATCCTGCATCCATCGGCCTGTCCAGCACTAAAAAACATTCTACACAATTTTCCCAGTTGATCATTGCGATCCAGTGACCAAAAACTCATGTCTGCAAACCTCTCAAATGTGCAGGGTATTGTCTATATTCACACAGGATTGCTAAGGCCTGATACTCCCTACCTGTATCCATCAGGTCAGTACCCACCCTCCCGTATTTCAAAACTGCGAAAGACTTCTTAGATTATATTTGATTTAGTTCTAGCTCAAAACCAGGATAAACGCTCTGCCTAAATGTGAACAAGTACCTTTTCATTCCTTATACCTTTTTACTCTTCCTTCTTAACTTACTTCCTTACTTCTAACAAATTCTCTTCACTGACTTTCTTTCTAAATATACCATACGCCTGTTTTTCCTTCAGATCATATTGCAATTCCTGTTTGTGTTAGACTAACTTACCTTTAATTTCTCTACAAGCTGTCTAAAATGTCTATAAATATTAAATGATTGTCATATAACTTGTATCAAATAATTTGATATAATTAGACTGTAAAATTATTGTTCTTAAAATGTTTTATAATAATTTGGAGCTTTTACTGCGGTGGTGCTGCGGTAGCATTGTCGCCTCACAGTAAGACGTTGTCCTGTTCGATTCTCAGCTAGAGCGTCTTCTGTGTGGAGACATGCGTGAATGGGCGTACCTTCGTTGAAGGTTGTGCATCAGAGCTGGCAACTCGGCACGTAAAAATCTACTGCCAATCATTAGCGGACCGGAGTTCCGCTGTGGCGACCCCTAACCGGGAAAAGCCAAAAGACACAACAACATAATAATTTGGAGCTTTTCTCCAAGGGGCTGTACTGAAAATGGGTTTCTACCCAATTGGACTTTCCCGGTAATCAATTGTGAATACATAATAAATAAACAAATAAAGTAGAAAGAAAATCTGACCAGTAATTCATAGCCTTGACAAAGGTAGGGAGTGTGGATCTGTCTCTAAACAGAGCATCTGTAAATATCTGACTCATTGCATTTCCTTATGTTACTATTTCCATGGCAGGATGTGCCAGGGAATACGAGACCCCCTCTCCAAAAGTGCCTTTGCAACTGTGACATCCGGCGCTATCCCACTGGACTGCTAACAAATAAATGACATCCCTTACTATCCTCGGTTAGTAACTAAGGAGCTTCAGTCCTCACTACTGGCTCCAATACGAGACAGTCACTTAAACAGAAGTAGTAGTTCACAATTTCTCCTAAGAGCTATTACAGCCGAGTGACATCTCCAGGCGTTTCTGCAGTTACCGCCTACTGCGCCTCTAGGCGTCAAATATCACCTGTTCATATTTGCTTTAATAATTCCAAAGCCATGTTACATACAAGGTATCAGAAAATTTTATCTTGAAGCATACACGAAAACAAACTGAAAAACGGTAAACCACAAACTAATAATTCCAAAGAGCAGCAAGAAGAGGCGCACACAGAATAGTAGTTAAGCGCTTTTCGTTTATGGTACAGACATAAACTTCTTCAGACAATTTTAAAACTCATTTGAAAACATTTAAATACACATATCCACCCAATCAAAAATCACCCAATTACAACTAGTTTAAAGAAACAGTATCAAGTCAAAATAAAAACAAAAAAAAGAACATTGAAACATACCAAATATGTATGTATTAAAATAAATGTATTAAAATAAACAACACCTCCTTTTACACTAAATAAATCGTAATACCAATAGTGTAAATTTTTAAACTGCTCCTAACTTATTTAAAAAACTCCAAGAAGGAAGAACAATAAATATATATGAAGTATACTAAAAATCTGTGAACAATAGCATATAGATGTTTATACAAACAAACTTCAACGTTTTAAACTTCTCAACTTTAAAATGCTACTGATCACACAACCTTCATTTAAACCTGGTAAGCTATACGCGTTAAGTCTGATTTGCCAACTCAGTTCCAACTCTTCAAGTTTCAGGGCAACAGGGCCACCCCTAATGTCCCTTTGGACCTGATCTATAACTAAAAACTTAAATCTGTGGTTAGGACATTGAGCCACATGTTTAGCCAATGCGTTGACCATATTGCCCTTCCTGATTGCGTATAAGTGCTCATATATGCGGCTACGAAGTTTCCTCTCAGTTTTGCCTACATAAAATGCAGGACAAAACTGACATAATGCGAGGTAGACTACAAAACTAGAGTTACAATTATTTCTCCATTTTAGTGTGAAGTGTAACTCATTCACACTAAACCTATTAGACTCTAGCATAAATGAACAATAGTTACAGGATTGGCATTTGTACATACCAGGAGTTTTAACTGTTAAGTTCTTAGATTCACAATAATCTTTAAGGTTTCTACCCCTCCTATATGTAACTATCGGTGCACAACCTACACTGCTTAGAACGTGTTGGTCACTTCTAAAGAGTACCCAGTTTTTCAACAAAATCTTGAAACACCTGGCACTATCTAAACTGAACGTAGTTATGAAAGACTAAGGTAGAACACAACCAAGTTGTTCTTGTGTGGCTATAGGAGTTGAATTAAGTAGTGAACCAGACGATTGACTAGAAATATTAAGTCTGGTCACATCATTTGTTAAAAGAGGGGTGTAAAATGAGGACTGACGTTTCAACGACACTTCATCAATGATTTCGTTGACCATAACTACAGGGTACCCACGTGCCACAAACATGTTTTTCATAAATTCACATTCATTTGTGAATTCACTATCAACTGTAATCATCCGAGCCGCACGAACCAACTGCCCTTTAATAATGGCTCGTTTTTGGTGGCGTGGATGACAGCTAGAATAGTGAAGCATGGAATTACAATAGGTACTTTTCCTATGGATTTTAGATGTATACATACCAACAGAATCATCTTTAGATAATAAAATATCCAAGTACGCTATAGATCTACAATCAAATGTGTGTGTAAATTTTAGAAAGTGGGTAGATGAGTTCAAATAGTCAAGTCTACCAATCTGTTACAGGTTGAAGCATCACCTTTTAGTAGAATAAATATGTCGTCGAGGAAACGTGTATAAAATATTATGTTCTCTTTAAAAGCACAATTTTGCAAAACATAAAGATGTTCCCAATAGGCCATAACCATGTTAGCCACGCTGGTCCCACACGGGGACCCCATGGCTATCCCTATTTTTTGCAAAAAAAGTTCCCCTTCAAACATAAAAAAGTTGTTTGCAAGGATGGTGCTTAAAAGTTCCTCAACCAATAAACATTCGTCATGAGGGCAACCCTGCAGTTTAAGGACCTCATTGCACCACTCAATAGCTATATTGTGGGGTATGCATGTATACAGATCCTTGACATCTATTGTCAAGAAGTTGTGACCCGGGTTGTACTCTATCTCATTTATATTACTCAAAAAAGTCCAGGAGTCCTTGCAAATTTGTTTAATACTAACCAGATATTTTTGTAGTATAAAATCCACAACTTTGGCACACGCATAAGATAAAGAACCTCTGCTGTCCACTAAAGGACGCATTGGTGGGTTAGCCACATTTTTGTGGATTTTAGGAATCCCAAATAAGCAAGGAACTCTTGGATGAGAAATAGATATGAAATTATACACAGCTTGAGTAATTCTACCTTCTAAGTATAAATCTTCTATAACATTCCTGAATAACCTATATGCACCATTAAGTTCTGAAATAGAACTCGTAGTGTAAGAAGGGGAATTTAACAAGTTGTTCATTCTAGATAAATAATCAGCATTGTCAAATATAACAACCCCCCCCCCCCTTATCAGGTTTGCATATTCTAATTTCATTCATTTTAATAAAATCCAAACAGTCCTTTTCCACCAATGAGTCTTTGTTAGTGTTATAAAACCCATGGTTTTTATACATAGCTAAATTACGAATATCTAGCTCACAGAACTGTTCAAAAGTTTTGATGGGAGAATTTAAGGGTGGGTTGAATGTACTAGGAATTCTGAAATCATCCACTGTGTTACCACAACCTTCTCCCATTAACAGGTTTAAGTTAAGTTTCCTGGTGTACAATTTTAAATCAATAATGGTGTTAACTAAATTCATTCTACATGGTGGAACATAAGTCTGACCCTTAGACAATAAGTTTACCAAGTCGGAAGAAATTTCCACTTGGGAGAAGTTGTAAACTGTGAAATCACCACTACTGTTGTAAACAATAGAAGGTAGACCCTCCCTTGAAAACCCAGTACAATAGTTGTCAGACATAATCACATCGGTGACCAAATGGTCATTAGGTACTACAGTGTTAGAACATTCTAATAGTCCATCTATAATGCTAGTGTCCAAAGAACTGTTGGAACCAAAAAGGTTGCCAGGTACATCCCCGATTGTTACTTGTGTCTCTTCCTCTGGTTCGTAAATACTACTGGTTGTTTTTGGCGTGCCCCTAAAAAATTGGGGTTGTTTGATCTCAAATTATAATGACCCTGTTGTTGAGTTTGTTTAACTGGGTCTTTGTTATGAGGAGCTTGCTGTATTACAGACTCTTGTGTAGGTCTGTTATTGGCCAAACCAGCATCACACTGATCCCAATCAGGGAGGCCATTATTATTGTTCCCTTGCCCTGAGTTTACTTCATGTACCGCATTTTGCCATGTTTGAGCAGGAGATGGCTTAGGGTAGGCTAAGCCTTCTTTGTAAGCCTTAAGGTCCCTGTTGAGTTTCTTCAATTTATTAGATTTCAATTTGTCTAAATAAGTGTCAATGCTGGTAAAGGTACGATTATATTCAAATCGATACCTTGCAAAATCATTGTCCAGGTTAATTTCTTTATCAAGTTCACAAACCTGTGCTGACAACTCATCAATAAACAAAAGATAATGTTTGCGCATTAGGTTAAGTAATTCAAGTCCCTGACGGTCGAATAAAGAAACAATATCCAGATGGAATTCGGAATTAGCTACCAGGCCAGTAGGGTACTGCCAGCGTCTTAGGCCTTTAGGGACTATTTTACTATTAATGCACTCAGTGAAATACGCGACTTCCAGTTGGTACTTTTATTTTGTTTCTGTAAACTAGTTGTAATTGGGTGATTTTTGATTGGGTGGATATGTGTATTTAAATGTTTTCAAATGAGTTTTAAAATTGTCTGAAGAAGTTTATGTCTGTACCATAAACGAAAAGCGCTTAACTACTATTCTGTGTGTGCCTCTTCTTGCTGCTCTTTGGAATTATTAGTTTGTGGTTTATCTTGAAGCATGCATGATGGCAAACAAAATTTTATTGATATATGACCTCTGTCAATGGGTATTTGTTAAAAATGTAAGGTGATAACTTCATTTTTTAAATGCTGAAGCCACGCCCACTGGGAGTTAAAGGTGCACACTCAAAAGAGCTCTCCTGGAGGGAATGAGTTGGAACACACACTGTTTTCCTGGAACTGGACTATATACCTCTGACAACCCCAAATTATTATATATTTCAGAGGAATGTGTCCCAGTTTAAGACCTCTGATACACTCACACTCAAAGTAAATTTGAATCTCACACATCCAAATACTTCTGCGAAAGCCTGACACAGATTTCCAGCTGTGTCCCTTCACCAAAATAATATGGTAGTGCTGCCACCAATCAGAGTGTCTTTGTGCCCTTCTAAAGGGGTGCCTAGTTATGAAAATTAAATATCAAAATAAATGATAGCTGTGACCATAAGCGACCAGGCCTTCAAGGTGACCTGAGTAGTACTAACTGGTATAAACACACTCTAATCTCTAAAGAAAAGCACCGATTTCCAGCCACAATGTAAAGTAATGAAAAACATTTAATAATAATTAAAATAATTGCAAGAATGTAAATCAATAGCTTTCAATAAACACCAGAACTCAATCACCAGAAATGTAAAATTAAACTGCAGGCTAGGAGTCCATTATACTAGAAAAAACTCTATCTTAATAATTAAGCTTTCCTATTCTAACTAAAGAATACTGTCCCTGACCTAACACATGCAAGCAAGGCAAAAGGCAGGCTTACAATTTTTGGTGAGTTCTTTTTCATGGGTGTCCACTAACTGCACAGCACTGTAACTGACTGTACTTCACAAAACCGCTCAGCACTTGACAAACTGCAGTCTCAACTATGTTATTTAAAAAAAAAAAATAGCTGTTTGAAAAGGGTCTTTTTCTGTCAATCAGCTGTTTAAATAATCAGAAACCAGGAGCATTCAGATGACATCACTCACTGTTTAGCTGATTCTCCACAGTACTATAGAATGTCCCTATCAAACATGCACAGTTAGAAATGCATCAAAACACTGACAGATTATTTCAACATTCTGTATAAACAGGAAAATACTCAACATTTAAAAAACATATTTACTTTTTCACACTTAGACATTCTGGCATACAATAAAAGTTGATCTAAGACTATATACAAATCTGCTGCCAGACATGCCAACACAGATAATTGTTTTCATTTTCTTCACAGCAACCACTGCTGCCTTCCTTGGGGGGTGAGGGTAACACACATGCCATCTTGGATGCAGCAGCTTGTTTGTATGCCCATGCCTTTTCCAAGCATTATAAGATGGTCATTGCCTCTAGAGCTAGGACAGGATTTATTACCTACTGGTCATTCATCCACCACTCTGCTTCCTTCCTGTAACTGCTGGGACTGAAATGGATACAGAGTCATCTAGCTCCCTGCCTTCCCTCTTTTTTTTTTTGTTTCCTTCTTTTGCCTCTACAGTTTACCTTCATTTCAAGCTGACTTAGTATCCCAAGAGGGAAATTTAGAGGCTGTCCTGTTTGGGCTGCCATTCTTGGGGGGGATATGTCACCTAGGCAGTGTGTACTCTGATCTCAGGACATGGACAAGAAAGGTCTAAAGATGCCACAGATATATATCTTTACATAGACATGCAGAATGGTTGACTGCTCATTTCCATTTATAAAGCTCACAGTTTAAGTGTTATTGTTGACATTAATTACCGTTTCATCTCCTAGCCACTTGGCCTTTCTGCTGCACCTTGGGATTTGTTTGCTAAATAGTATTTGTTAACTGAAAATTTATGAGAGTTCACATATGAACTTATCTAGATGACTATTTCAGTCAAAGCAGACTCTTCATTTCTTCCGGAGTCTGGGTATGTCTGTCATTACTGAAATTTAAAATTATTTCTTTCCCAGACAAAAAGGTTCCTGGCTGCATTCTCTGTGATTATCCTATCTCAGGACAACGTACAGTTGATGAAGGGCTTTTCCCCTGCATTTCAGCATACAAATAGAACATCATCATGAAGGATATTCCTCAGATCTCTGGGCTATTTATCCATCTACTCTAATAGTCCCAAATGTAAGCCTGTCAATAACAAAGATTCAGTAGTATTTCAGAAATCTGTAGAATCCGAATTCTCAGTTTCTGGGGCAGATTTTCCTGTAATTCCATCTTTAAAGGATTTGCAGCACTCTCACAACTGCATTTCCCCCTGAATCAAAGTTTACATCTTATTCTTTGATTGCATGCACAGACTAGCTGTAGATTTCTTGAATTTTGCACAGGGACACATTTTCTTGACCTAAAGACTCATGGCCGTAGACACCATCTAGGGAGGAACAGCATAGCAGCTGCAAAGAGGTGTTGACTACCCACCTAACTCTGACAGATGTTAAATCAGCTCAATTTTAAGAGATACTTAATTGTTAAAGATAATTCAACAGTGATATTTATCAACAAACAGGGGCTTTATCTTCTCTGTATGGTGGCGGTAGTTTGAGAACACACAGTTCAGATCGATTTGTCACTTTGGGTCCCATGCATCCCAAATCAGAAAAACATCCAGATGTTCACTCTGGGCAGAGACGTTTCACTTTCTGATGAGTGAAAGCAATGGCAGGTCTTTCTGTGAAAGTGGGCAGGCATATCATTCACATTTTAATAGAAAACTGAGGCCATTCAAAAGTTGATTTCTGTCTCCCATCTGACTCTCAAACTTCCCCTAATGTGCTTCAGGTATCCATGAAGTCAGCCTGGGGTAATTGTTGCTTTTTTCAGAAGTTACAGTTGTGTTGTGCACTCTCTCTCTCTAACGTCTGTGATTCTAAAGTTACTGTTAAAAGTAAATAAATATCATTTTCATAGCTTCCTGCTGGCCTGTGTAGTTTTGGCTTACTTATGTAACACAGATATTGGTGGCTCTGCTAATGGTCCTGCCTCCCCAAAGCAAGTATTTATTTTTATTTATTTAGTTAAGCATGTATGTACTGATAGGTGCAGTGGTCCAAAGACCCTTTTCAGGCATTAGTCAGGCCAAAAGATAAGAATATCACGTTACAGTACGTTGACATACAAGAATTAGTATAATGACACAACAGTGACAGTATTGGTATGGTATGCAGCGATATAAAGAGGAAAAGTAACAGACCATAATTAAGAAGTGATGTTTGGCAGAAACTGAACTACCGTATTGTACTACAGTGTATGACACAATCAGCTATGTAACAAATTTAGTATACAGTGCTTACATTGCAGTGAGCTACCAAATTGTCTTTGTAGCTGATACTTTGTAAGGATTTTCAGTAATTTCATTAACTGTAACACTAATACTATAAGAATATAGTTAGCAAGAGTTATACCTGTTGTAGTTGGAAAATGCAAAATGATCTGTGAGGAACTGACTTATCTGTGACTTTGACTTAAAATCTCTTGTCTGAAAACACAGGATGTTTCATGTTGGGTCTACTCTGTCTGCAAGCATGGAGTGTTTCATGTTGGGTCTGCAAGCATGGAATATTTCACATAGGGTCACATAGGGCCTAGTCTGTCTGCTTTGACTTTTGTTATCTGAACTATGTTCTGTGCACTTTCCACCCCAAATGGTCCTAGTCTACTACTTAGATACACCATTTACAGTACATTCCAAAACCAGATATTTTAGGAAGGAAGGTTTGCTTCCCCCTGAACCATCTGATATGGGGGCTCAACCACCACTCCCAGAAGTGATATTTAAGTGTTCTGTCTTTGAGGTTGCAACTACGAGTGAAATGGAGTAAATGTATTTCACTTTCTTCCAAAGTTGTGCAATCTTGGAGGTAGTATATATGGAGATTGGGGTTGTACGGGATGAGTCCACAGATTAAGAGATGAAGTCCCTTTCAAAAATATTCTAGAATAGTGTTTGCTTATATATATATATATATATATATATATATATATATATATATATATATATGTGTGTGTGTGTGTGTGTGAGATACGGGTCAATTTATTTGAGTGACGTGGCGGGTATGTCAAGCTTCAGCATGTTTAGCTTCAGCAAGTAGATCACTCAGGTTGATACCTAATAGCTATTCTTTCCGCTCCAGAGTTTTTGCCATTTTCGAAAGAATGTAATGGTTCCACCATCAGAAAACCGACTCTTCTTCTTCTTTCGGCTTTTCCCGGTTAGGGGTCGCCACAGTGGATCACCTGTCCGCTCATGATTGGCAGTGGAGTTTTATATTGTCGAGTTGCCAGCCCAGCACCCAACCTTCCACAGAAGGAGCACACACACACGCATGCACACACACATGCACACATGCACACACACATGCACGCACACACACATGCACACACACGCACATGTACACGCACATGCACACACACGCATGCACAGACACACACACACACGCACACACACACACACACACGCACACACCTAGGGCCAATGTAGAATGTCCAATCCACCTACAGCATGTCTTTGGGATGTGGGAGGAAAAAAAACAACATTTCTTAGTGGACCAAATTTATTTATTTTGGTGACAGGGTTGCAGTGCAGATCTATTGTGAAATTCAATTTCTTTGTTTATCATTACCTTATTTAAGGCTAATTTAACCTAATTTTCAGTAAAAGTCTCTGCTAATTTACCTGTGTATCCTCCTATAACTTCCCATGCTGCTGTAAAACAGTTGCTGAATGCTGTTCTTCATCAGAAATCTTAAAGGAGAACCACACCCACAGACTCAAAAAATATGTTTATTTTATCATGGTTTGGTGTTTCCTGTATTTTAACACCAATCTGGGACTATTTACAGGTTTTTAAATATTTTTGTATGTAATTTCTGAGTCTGACCACATGGGGTCTGGCATCTTGAAGTAATTGCCTCTAGGTATCCCACAGTGCAGTACTTGTCTGTAAAAAATTACATCACCCAGGCCTCTTTCTTCATAAAGCTCATGTCACTGCATTGATTTTACATGCATACACTACTTTCAGTCAGTTAGTTTTAGGTAACATTTCATGCCATTCAGTGACTACTTAAAACACAAACAGTGCAAATGCCACAGAACAGACTTTCAAAGTGCTTTTTACTGCTGATTCTTTTTAGAATGGCTAAATTGCAATCTTTTGTAAAGCCTGACTTGTACTATGACTCATCTCGCATCCCCCTTAACCTCTAACTTCCCTCATCCCCCTTAACCTCTAACTTCCCTAGCTGTAAAAGTGCTAACGGTAATTTGAGCTGTTACCTGCTGTTATTGACAGCTCACAGCAGGAGACTTGTCTCATGTACTGTTTCCTTGTTCAAGCCTTTATTTTCTGTATGGGTAGGGGAAGGACCAGGGAGCTGTGACATCACAGCATGAGTGGGTTTTTAGGACGGTCGTGGTAATGTCAGTTTGGGGAGGGAAATAGCCAGCAAACTACTTGTATTCATTGGCCTTGATGACATCAGTGAATTGGAGACTGCAGCAAGCTTTTCCTGGGTGGGATAAAAGTTTTTTGAAAGTGAAACCGCCACAGTACAGTAAGGCAGTGTTCTCGTGGAGAGAAACAGTCAATTTAAAGTATTTTAAATGCTGTATTGTTGTTTATTCATAGCAGGAATAGTAAATAGGGAGAAAAAGGAGAGAGAAGTTGAGCATTTAATAATAGAATCCCATTGATGTTCTTTAAAAATACCCTGTATTTCTTGCTTTAGATTTGATTTTTTTTTTCAGTCTGGTATTTGAGTGTGCTGGTTCAACAGACTTTTAAACCATAACTTATGAAAAACTCCTTGGTAGTAGTCACCTCAAATAGAAGTATTTCTGATTCCATACCTGATCCATGAGTCTTTCTAACTCAGCCACTCAACCTCAACCCAACCAACCTCATTTTCTTTCTTAAACAGAAGAACAAAGGTAAGAGAATATAGCACACTGAACATGAACAAACATTTGTTTATTTTTTGTTGACTGGGGGGAGTACATTTATTGTTTATTTTTTGTTGACTGGATTACCCCCCTAGGCTAGCAGCCTCTTTTCACGGAGACCCAATGTGGTATTTATACTATTAGGGAAAATTTGGATAGGGCATCACAGTACACCCCCTACTTGTCATTGTTGTGAATGGAACACACTTTGCAGGAGCACTTCCTGTTTCCATTCCAGGCGCAGAGGTGGCCTGGAGAAACAGGGAAGCAGATGGAGAGAGAAGGAAATGATTTAGTGGGGAAAGAAATGAAAGAGAAAGCAATATCGAGACTAGAGAATGTGTGCAGGATTCTGAGGAAATGTTTCAAAGAAACCTGTTTGATAGAGATGAGTCAGCAAATGATGTATGTATAATTACAGCCCTCTAATTGGGAATGTTGCAGGATGATTTACTTAAAGAAATGGTGGTGTAGAATGAGCCAAAAATGGAGATGATGTTTCCTGGGGGACAGTATGGAAAAAATACAAAAGGAAGATGCAGAGACAATCCTGAAGAATAGTGGTGAGATGGAAAAGAAAACATATGTTGAGACAGTAAAAGAAGGCAAATGTGGAGTAGCAGAAAAGAAGGAAGCTGAAAATGAAAAACAGAAGTACATGGTAAAGATTCAAAGTAAAGAAGACAAAGAAATAAATGGACAAGTATGAAGTGTGAGACAATTTAATAGCTCCTTTGGATATAAAAGCATATGCGCAAGTGCATTTATTTGTTTTGTGACATGTCTGAGGATGATTTTCAATGGAAAATTTTCTTGGAGAATATGAAAAAAGGAAAGACTGTAACCTAAAGAATCTTTGTGATAAAAAGCATTTAACAGGGAAATAAAAAGAAGCTTCATAAACAATTTTGAACAGAGGGTGAAAGAGACTTTGAAAGTACATTTGAAAGCTTTATGTAAAGAAGTACTGGACATTGAAAAAGTTTTTGACAAAAGGGGTATGGCTGGGATTGTAATACTATGTTAAAACAGAAAGAGAAAGAAGTGTACATATACCAAGAATGATAAATGTGGAGAGGAATATGGGTGCTATAAAATACAGGGAACAACCCAAAACATGTTTTTTGGAAAATGATGTTTGATAAGTAACTGTGACAAAATAAAATGTTATATTTGTGGGGGAATGGGACATGATGCAAAAAATGTGAATTGAAATGTTATAGATATAACAAAATTGGACATTTATGGATGGAAATTTTAGAAGTAATAGAAATTACATGAAAAAATAATAGGATATAGAGGAATGTTCTGAAATAAGTGATGAAGACTACAAACTGGGAGGTAGTAAAGGGGGAAAAAGAATTCTGGTAAAAGGGTAATGGAAAAAGAAAATTTAAAGGGATAAGTACAAAAGCAAATAAGAAAGAAAATGGATGAATGTGAATGTATACAGCTAAAGATTTGTGCTTGGTATAATGGTTTAGGTGTTTGACTCACAGACCCAAGGTACAAGTGTTTGATTCTCACCTTTGGGAAGGAAGTCGGTTAGGGTCTAAATGGCCTACTAAGAAAGCTAGCCTAGTAATTAGCTATGAACTTATGACTCTAAGGAAAAGGGAAAATGAAAATGTAAGTTCTTTCTGTAAATGTGAATTGTATTATGAATATAGAAAGAAGAATAGAAAATTTGGAGTGATGTAATACATGCGATGTAGCTGTAATTGTATTACAAGTCACAGTATTTTTAACACATGAGAAAGATTATGAACAGAGAAACTAGGGGAATGAAAGAAAATGAGAGATGTTCTGGAATAGCCATATTTTGTAGAAATTCAGTAAAAATATCAGATGCAACTTTAGCAAACATGGGAAGATTAACCATTGTAGGTTTAAAATGGAAAGAACAAATATATAGTCATAACATTATATGCTTATGCTAATTGCAAAGAAAGGGAAAGCTTTTAGTGATAAATAAAAATATTATAATAATAGGAGACGTTAATTGTGATTTAAGAGGCCAGCATAAAAAAAGAAAGGAAATGTTATAAGAAAAATGTTAGAAGTTACAAGATGTGGTAGGTTAAAACTTTGGGACAAAAATTCATGGGCTTACAAAAGGGGTATGTGTAGAACTCAACTAGATTATTTTATAGTATGAGAAGGATTCATTATGGGAGAGAGGAAGGTATTTGTAACAGGATTTTCTAATCATATTGCAGTATGGCTAGAGATAAAGGAAAACAAGGAATATATAAAAATGGGCAAAAGAATAATAAAAATGATAAATGAGAAAGCATGGAGTGAAGAAGGAAAGAGATAAGTAATACAGTTATGGAAAGATACAAGAAATATTTTTTTCAGTGGCAATTTGATGTGAGAAAAGTAGGGAAAGAAAAATATAAAAGAACATACATTGATGCATAGGAAGGTTTAGAACATAATGATAGGAAGTACTTTGACAAAAAAATGATCTGAAAGAAATCGAGAAAAAAAGATTTTTTACAAGGAAAAAGAGAAGCAGTATTGAGTTACTTAAGCAGATTAGTAAAGGAAGATGGTAGTGTACTGAGAGAAATAAAAAATGTAAAAGGAAAAAATAGAAAGAACTCAGGAGCATGTTATGAATAAGGCAGTGCAATATGTACAAGAAATCTTTAAAGAAAAAAAGGAAGCAAAAAACATGAAAGTAAAAAAAATAACAGAAAAGAGAATAAGGAGTTGGAAAATAAGATTTTTTTTTAATGAGTAAGATTAGGATAAGTAAATATAGATGTAGCTGCAGGCCCAGATGGAATTGGGTATGAAATGTATAAAAAGTTAAGGGCTTGGCAAAAAGATTTTGAATGAGTGGTTAAATGAAGGTTTTATTTATAAAGAATTATGCAGCAAAATACTTAAATTCATGTGGAAGAAAGTAGTTAGAAGACAATTGAAAAACTAGGTACCAATAGTATTGATTAATAATGATTATAAGATCTTTATGAAAATAATGTAAAAGAGATGTGAAACTAAAATAGGAAATATGAAAGATAGCACATATAGTAAAAATGGGAAGGGTTGTCAAAATATTAATGGTAGAAAAGTTGTGGATGATATTATGACCAGAAAAGAAGTGAAAATAATGATAGGCGACCTTAATAAGGTATTAGACACAGTTGGACATGATATATTATGGGTAATAATGAAATAATATAGTAGAAGTGAGAAAGTTAGGAATTTATATATGTCCGCATATACTACTAATAAAGTCAAAATACCTGTAAATGGCTGGTTAAGTCAAGAGGTACATATAAAGAGTGGTGTAAGACAGGGATGTCCAGTGAGTTGTAAACTCTCTGCATTAGTTCTGAATGTGATAGTATGTGAAATAAATTTTAAAATGAAGGAGGTGGGCTATAAAACACCTGAAGGGTTAAGAATTCCAATTCTGTTAACATATGCAGATGACATAATAATTGCAAAAAAAACAAAATTGGATAAAAGAAGTAATAATTTACACAGGTGAGTGTCTAGAGTTGATAGAGATGGATTTAAGTAAAGAGAAAAGTAAAGGTTTAGGTGATGTAACAATCGGGGGTATATATTTTGCAGTGAATGAAATTTATGTGCTTGTATAAAATTTGGGAATAAAGATGCAAGTAGAATTCAGTGGGGGAAAAACAATAGAAGAAGTAAAACAAGCCTGTCTTTCTGGAGAACATATACATTATCATTCAGAAAAAAGGCTTATTTGATAAATTCAGTACTGATGGGAAAACAGCATACTTAGCAAGTGCATTTCTATTGCCAACAGTATTTAATAGACATTATTGCAGATATTTTTTTTTTTTTCATTTTTGTGTGGTTCTAGATTAAACCCAGTAAAAAGAGGAGTTTTGTATATAAATAAAGAAGAAGGTGGTTTAGGGTTAGTTAAGTGGTATGCACTGATTCATTAAATTTGTACAGAGTGTTAAAGTAGATAAATGAAAAAGATGAGTGGTTAGTAGTAAAACTGTATAAATATGATAAATTTGGGGGTATGGTGAAAAAGAGTAAAAGAGAAAAAGAATGAAGAAATAAAATGTTAGCAAGATTTTTTGTGGAAATTAAAAATTGATAATGTAGAAAATTTTAAAAGTATGGTATAAGAATGTAATGATAAAATATCACTATGTAAAACCATGGGAAAATCTAACAGATGAAAAATTAAAGCTATAAAAATAAGAAGCAAATTGTGTAATCAGAAAGTAGAATGTCAAGATTTTTGGTGGAGACTGGTAATAGACTGCAGGTAAAAGGAAATATGCCATATAAAATGAAAGTGGTAGAATATTTTTACATTGTCAAGCAGAAGAAACTATGAAAAGGGTTTTTGAAATGTAAAAGAGTAAAAAAGTTATGGGGAAAAGTATGTAAAGAAGATTTCTTGAAGATACAAAAGTGGATAAAATAAACATGGATATGATTAAATATGTCTTATAAGAACAGAAGTAAATACGTTAAAAGAATAGATAAGTTATTTTATGTTATATGGAATGAAAGAATAAATGAAATTATTTTTAGTGGTAAATGCATTTTATCAACAGTATTAAGTAAACTTAGATGGTAGTTATGAAAAAGGAGTGGGGTTCTACTAATAAGGATGAAAGTTTAGCATGATTGTAAAGGAAATTAAGAATGTGTGTGAACAGATTTGTATATTGGTTTATTTCGTAAATGAGTTAATTTGGTATATAAATAAGGATCACTACTCTTTTCGATAGGTGCAGTGGAATCTTTTGCATCCCACTGAGGTACCACCAACTCAAGCAGATGGGGCCTCAGTTTAACATTTTCATCCAAAGATGAGTAAGGCTAGCACTTTACTGATGTCAACATCAGTGAGAGAGTATCATTAGCTGTTTGCTTCTTTCATGAAGGGGAAATAAGATTTTTCTATTAAACTTACCATGTTGTCAGACAGCATATTACTTTGTCTTGTGTTCAGTAGGCTTCTGACTAGTGGTTTTAAGGTCCACTAGACTAGAGCAGCAGTTGTTTTTATTTATTTAACATTTGTTTACTGGGAAAGTCTGACTTGGAACAAAGCCAGTTTTCAGCGGAGGCCCGGGGAGAAACACTCTAGATGCATGTCTTTGTAACATAGGAGAAAACTGGAGCACCTGGAGGAAACCCACATGAATGCAGGGAGGACATGCAGACTCCGCACAGAAGCCACCCCAGCCGAGAATCGAACTGGAGAACCTCTTGCTGTGAGGTGACAGCTGTACCGCTGCACCACTGCGCCATCCATGTTACTGTAACCTTATTCAAGAGTATGTCTTCCTGATATATTTGTGAAGCTGCTGCTTGGTCAATCATGAATTTACACATTCTGTAAACATTATAAGACTGAATATCCAATGTAGTGGTAAAGCAATATTTGCATTAGTTGTCCTTTAGTGGATACTGTGGATCATTCACCTGTTTCTATTGTCTGAAAATATACTGTTTAGTGCTTTTTCACACATTTGTGCACTTCTATGCTAGTAAGCTATGTGATCAAATAATTTGGCTGTGTGTGTGTAGGCTCACTGTGACTGTAAATATTAGAACAATATCACTGCTGCAAGAGAGTAAACCACTCTTAAAACCTTAAAATCTGCTTGTTAATCTTACATATTTTGGGTCTGGTTGTATCAGTATATTGTTATTTTAATACCTGTTTCAGACTTTTGAGGTTACTGGTGAATTTAAGTTACAGGGATGCGTTGCCATGTTTATAACTCTGCTTAGCTATGTAATTGGGGTTACAAACGTTTTTTGAAATGGAGATATTCAAACCGGTTATTTTTATTAATGTCATACACACACATATAAGTAGGTATACATATACACACAAATATGCACAGGCATATTTACATACTCTTGTTATTGTGGTTGTTTGAAGCTCCCCATTTTCTTGCCTAAGCTTCTAGAATTATGCAGCATGACTCACCACCCTTTCCTATCGGTCTTGTCATTTTCTGCCCTTTTTTACTGTTTTATTCCTTTTGAACTTCTGAATATATTATACAGCACTGTTATTTTGAAGTCTGCCCCATCACTTTGCATCTGTTCCCTGTTGATCCCAGTACCTTCTTGTCTGTTTCTGTTTACCTTGGTTCTTCCATTGCATTTCTTTTGTTCTCCTGTGAGTTTGCTCCAGTTTAATGACACAATTTCCCTGATATACCTTTATATTCTGGATTTCATCAGAGCTGCTCCACATGGAAAGAGATGACATTTGCTCGTAATGTGAATATTTCTCTTTGCAGTGCCTCCCCCATCCCCTACATGTCTAAATCTGTGCTCCCTAGTCCACTTTCTGATGTAGTTGTTATTGTACTTAATTACCCTAATCATTTTCCTTGCCTTGGTAACTATGAGCACCATCATTACTGCTGAAAAAGCTCCCATCAACTCCTGACATCATTTTGGCGCCATCTCTTTGCAGTCCTATGCTACTGTTCTGTAGATGTTCATCGTGTTACACTGCTGCAGTCATTACACTTGGGTTATCCTGTCGTCAGGCAGTCCCGTAGTCGGCTAGAGTTCCAAAGTCTTGGTCTGGCGTCAGTTGCTGTCACTTCTTCCCTGACGTCAGTGCGCCAGGGGTATATAAGATGCATCCAACACCATTTTCTTCAGTCTTTCTTGCCGCGCGGTGCCCGAAGCAGAAGCAGTTCACAAGTGCCGGTCGGCCAACTCCTGAGATTTTCGAAGTTGAATTTCAGATCCGAAGTCTTCAATAAAGCTAAGTACCCCGTTGGGGAAACTTTTTTCTTGCCTCAGACCGATGTCAGAAAAAGTTAATAATTGCATTTCTTGTGGGAAGCAAATACCTCATAAGGACTTCCACTCTTACTGTATTCCATGCCTAGGCCCTGATCACGACGTCACTAGTTGTCGGTTTTGTGCTAGATTTAATAAACGCACTATAAAAAGACATTTTGATTTTGATTTGCAGTACTTTGGCCAATGGATAAAGACAGGCATCTGAGGTACAAAACCGACGACGAAACCTCTTCTAGGCCAGTCGCCGGTTCTCAGTGAGGCGCTTTTGCAGCCACTGACACCCGCTACCTCAGAGCCACAGGCCGCTTCCGACTCCCACGTGGAGACATCTAGGACTCTGGAAACTCAAGGTACTGGGCCTACGGAAACGAATCCCTCAGATGAGTCCAGAGCCGCTGAGCAGGCATCTGCTTCTGAGGGTGTTTTCAGACCTTCACAACTTACCATTAAAACAACAGCCAAGACAAAGGTTCCATTAAAGACAAAGAAACAAGTACAGCATTCTCCTGGACAGTCCCCCATGCCTAAGAAACAGATGCTTAAAATGGCCGAAGACCTCATTACTCTAATCAGGGGTTCCCATCCCCCTCCTGAGAAAAGGCCTAGGCAGGATACAGACTAGGATTCCTCTGATCAGGTTTCCATTTCCTCTGATTCCTCTTCAGACCAGGGATACTCTCTACCCCCCTATGAGGACTCTGATGCTGAAGAATCTATCCCTTCAGCCTCTCCTCCTGAGGATTATTCTTTTGGGGAAACTTTACATACCATGAGGGAGCATTTCCATTGGGAAAGTCAGGATTACTCAGAATCCAAGAAAAGGCTCAGGGATTTCCTTTTATTGCCTCAGCACAGGCCCCTGGCTATTCCGCCTGTGCTAGATATTGTAGATGATGTGTTCTCTGAATCCAGCCTATCTCCTGATTCTTTGCCCCCTGCTCCAGCCAAGCCAGATAGGGATTATAGAGTCCCTGACTCTCACAAGTTTCTTTACAAAAACCCTTCTGCTGATCCAGAAACTATTTCCCAGGGTCCAAACGGGGTTAAGGCTTCCATTGCAAAAAATCCAGTACCCTCTGACAGAGATTCCAGAGCTTTGGATAGATGGGGGAAGAAAGTATACACTTCTGCAACTTTAGCAGCAAAAGCTTTAAATTGCCAGTTTCATATGCTTAAGTACCAACAATATTTAATGGCTCAGTTAAAACAGAAAATGCTTGCAAGCTCATAAGCTCCTGATTGTAAAGAAATGCAGGATTTATTGCATGCAGTTGAACAGGTGGGAAAACATACTCTGCAATGTGGTTTTGATTCTTTAGAGGCCTCTTGTAGAGCCGCAGTTACAGGTTCTGTGATTCGAAGACATGCTTGGTTAAAAGAACAGA
Source organism: Protopterus annectens (assembly GCF_019279795.1). Taxonomy (NCBI): domain Eukaryota; kingdom Metazoa; phylum Chordata; order Ceratodontiformes; family Protopteridae; genus Protopterus; species Protopterus annectens. Next base: position 724,449,569 of record NC_056735.1, read on the forward strand.
GTATACCTGATCATGTTAAGGCAAAATTATTGGATGCTCCTTTACAGCATGATACCTTGTTTGGTGTTAAGACAGAAGAGGTGTTAAAGAAAACGGAGGATAAAGCTAAATCTATGCAAACAGTCAAGGATTTCTTACAGGTACAGCCACCTCGGTTTTGCAGAAATTGGCCAACAAAGAATTGGTCCTTTCCAGTGTCAGACAGGCCACAGAGAGGCAGATACAGATGCCCAAGAGGCAGATCTCAACCCCAAATCTCAAAAAGACGACAGTGGGGCACCTCAACTCCAAAAGGAAGTGAGGACAAGTCTCAACCTTACAGGAAACGGTCACAATGACTTTCCCCTTCGTACGCCAAGCACGTCCCTTTTGGAAGCCCCCTTAGGGGGAAAACTAGCACTTTTTTCTCAAAACTGGCAAACAATCACCCAAGACAAATGGATTCTGAATATTGTGTCTCAAGGTTACAGGTTCCACTTTCATACTTTACCAAGGCTAAAAGGAATGCCATACCTGGCACAAAATCAAATTTCAGACCTCATGGACATGAGAGCTATTCAAAAAGTACCAAAACAGGAACAAGGACAAGGATTTTACTCAAGACTCTTCCTGGTCCCCAGAAAGACAAGGCCTGGAGGCCCATAGTAGACCTTTCAATTCTGAATACTTAGCTGGATATTCCGAAATTCAAAATGTTGACATTACAGCAGCTTCTACCCATGCTGGACAAGAAGGCTTGGCTTGTTACTTTGGACCTCAAAGAGGCATACCTGCATGTCCCTATCAGACAAAATTGCAGAAGATACCCCAGATTCAAAGCTGGTACAAGGCACTACCAATTCTCTGCACTGCCCTTTGGCTTATCTACTGCGCCCAGGGTCTTCACAAAGTGCCTGGCTCCAGTAATTGCATTTTGCAGACAAAAAGAAATTCAAATATATCCATACCTGGACGACTGCCTCATTCAAGCAGAGACAACAAAGGACATTCTTCTACAGCATCTGGCGTTTGTAAAAAGGTTACTAATTTCTCTAGGGTACACAGTAAACGAAAAGAAGTCAAAGCTAGTGTGCTCGCAACAGATTATATTCCTGGGTGCCAGCTTAAATACAATGGCCTAGATGGCTTACCTCACGCCAGACAAACAAGTTCAACTAACTCAATATTTTCAATTACTGGCAAAAAAGTCCCATCTCTCTGCAAGAAAAATTCTGCAGGCCCTGGGATTCATGGCATCCTGCATACTACTAATACCATATACCAGACTGCATATGAGGAAATTACAATGGTACCTAAAAAGTGTTTGGATTCAACACTCTCACAGTTTAGAAGCAGTAATACCAATGATTCCCTGCCTACAACAGGAGTTTCGATGGTGGGCACAGGCATGTCACCTAAACAAGGGTCAGCCTTTTACCCAACCCACAGCCAGGCAAACCCTAACAACAGATGCTTCGGATTACGCCTGGGGAGCACACATGGCAGGAAAATGCATTCAGGGCAAGTGGACCACAGACCAGATGCATCTTCACATCAATCAAAAAGAGATGTTGGCTGTTCAAAATGCCCTAACAGCTTTCAAGGACCTTCTACATCCAGGACAATTATTACTAAAGACAGACAACACCACAGTAATGTGGTACATAAGCAAGGAGGCACTCATTCTTATCCCCTATGCAGGCAAGCCATGACCTTGTGGAACACAGCTCTAATGTATCAAGTTCACCTGCAAGCACAATTCCTGCCAGGAAAGAAAAATACCATGGCAGATGATCTAAGCAGAAATGTCATGGACCCTCACAAATGGAAATTGAATCCACAGATCTTCAGCATGGTAACGCAAAAATGGGGATGCCCAGACATAGATCTTTTTGCCTCCCCACTGAATTGCCAACTACAAAAATTCTGCACAAGGACTTATCACAAACAAGCATGGAAAATGGATGCTCTTTTGTTCAGCTGGAAAAACGTAAAAGTTTATGCCTTCCTGCCACTGCCTCTCCTTTCAAAGATACTCCTAAAAGCCAGACAAGAAAAACCACAGATGATCCTGATTGCTCCAGACTGGCCACGCCAGCACTGGTACCCTATCTTAAGGAACTTGGCTCAAGGCCCACCATGGATTTTGCCTCAAATTCCACACCTTCTGACTCAACAGAACAATCAGATCCTGTACGGTCAGCTCAAAACCCTAAACCTGGCTGCATGGCAGATACATTAGTCAAACAGGCAACACCTCTCTCTAAAGCTGTTATGGATGTCATTTTGGAGGCCAGGAGGCCTAGCACTAGGAAAGCTTACTCAGAAAAATGGAAGAGATTCTGCGCCTGGAACCAGGCTCAAAGCCTTGACCCTCTTGTTCCAAACATTCCTCAGATTTTACAATACTTAACTGAGATGCTGGACAGAGGCCTATCCTTCTCATCAATTAAGATCCACGCCTCTGCCATTTCAGCACATTACAACACGGATCCCCCTTCATTCCCTCATCCTTTGTTAAAGCAGTACCTCAGAGGGGCTAAAAATATAAGACCGCCCCGGAGAGCACCAACACCAACTTGGGACCTCAATTTCGTTTTGGAAAAACTGACCCTACCACCTTTTGAGCCAGCCAATGCAGCCGATCTAAAATTTTTATCATGGAAAACAGCTCTGCAACTGGCAGTAACTTCAGCATGAAGAGTCGCAGAGCTACCGGCATTAATGGCAGTGGAACCTTTTATAATTTTTCATCAGGACAGGGTATCTTTAAGGACAAACCCAACCTTTATGCCAAAGGTGGTATCTAGTGTGGCTCTTAACCAAACCATCCATTTGCCAACTTTTTATCCAAACCCCCAGAATAAAGGGGAGAAACATCTGCATTCTTTGGACATACACAGGCAGCTACGCTTCTACTTGGACAAAACAAAAGCTTTCAGGAAAACTGAGCAACTGTTTGTAGAATATGCTGCAGGATCACAGGGCAAGGCTATCTCAAAGCAGACTATATCCAAATGGATAGGACACTGTATTCGGTACTGCTACACACAGCATGGAAAATCAGTCCCAAATAACATTAGGCCACATTCCACCAGGGCAACAGCCACTTCAACAGCCTTTCTCAGAGGAGTACCTACCAAGGAAATTTTGGAGGCTGCAACTTGGAGTTCAGTGCACACCTTTACCAGGCATTACCACCTGCCTATTTACTCTAAATCCAGAGCAGGATTTTCCACTGCAGTTCTGCAGGGCCTCATAGCCAATCCTAACTCTTTATAGACCAGCCACCCAACCTTAGCTTTGGGATTCTACCCAAGTGTAATGACTGCAGCAGTGTAACACGATGAACATAGTACAGTTTTGTACCTACCATAAATGTAGATGTTCGAGTATTCACACTGCTGCAGTCCAGGTTACCCTGTACCTTTCTATCCTATACAACCTGTGTGGTGTATTTGCTTGTAACTGAAGCTGTTGTTTTTATTTTATATATATATTTTTGATTAGCAATATATATTGCCTACCTACTTGGGGGAACCTGACATCTGGGGCAAGAAAAACTGAAGAAAATGGTGTCGGATGCATCTTATATACCCCTGGCGCACTGACGTCAGGGAAGAAGCGACAGCAACCGACACCGGACCAAGACTTTGGAACTCTGGACGACTACTGGACCGCCTGACGGCAGGATAACCCAAGTATAATGACTGCAGCAGTGTGAACACTCGAACATCTACATTTATGGTAGGTACAAAACTGTACTTTTCAGTTATCAGGTCATGGTGCCTGCACGATCTACAAAAATATGTGGAGCTTCTGCTATCCATAAGAATTTTTTTCTCGCTTCCCAGCCTGTCCTACCTGACTTCAGCCCCAGGACAGAAGCTAATCAGGATTATCGTATTCCATAGGGCTCAGGCTTGGCTCCCATCTTATTTGGCATTTACGTAGAAGTTGAATTAGACTTTCAAGGTCTCTGGCTTACCAGGTTTGTGGATGACTGCAATAAGTTGCAGTTGTCTACTCCCCTTGATACTCATATTCTTTAGCAGGGACTGGGTCAGACTAACACCAGTATGTAGCCATGGGATCACCTTAAATGTCAAGTAGAGCTGAGTAGTTACCTTCAGTAAAGCCCCAGTCAACTCCTTTTTATCATATGCCTGGTACCACCTTCAAAAACAGATCTGTTACTGGAGACGTGGATGCCTGGTAGATAAAATGCCCCCTCATCCTCTGTGTTTGGTTGTGGTTAGGAAGTCTTTCTATCTCACATAACTTATCTCTGTTGTACCCAGCATTGAAGAACCTTGCACAATTAAAAAAGCCCCAAAGATTCCTAACTAAAAAGATCTCTGTTTTAATCCACTTGGGCTACCCAAGCAGATTAAAATCCCTTTCTCTTTACTCCATGTCATACAAGATTAGCATTTCATCCAGTGAAAGATCCAGTGCCTTTTGGCATTCTTTGCTTTTATAGAACAAACAGTCTGACAAGCACCTAATTCAAAGACCTAAGTCTGTGCTGTAAGATAACCTGGTGCTGTGGTAAGCTTCTTATCCACTCATTCGCCATTCTGAATGTATGCATTAAGCAAAGTATGTTTCAGACTACCTCCTGACTTAACCTCAACAGTTTGATGGGTAAACACAGATTCTTACTTGGTATTACTGCAAATAATCTGTCCAGAGGGAACTGGTTTACCATTATCAGCAAATGGGCAATGGGGCTAAGCTTCTTGATTGTTCACAGGCTGTAAGTTTGGCATAAATTAATAAATGAACCTATGACTTTTTCTTTCCTTCTCCACTTTAGTCATTCTGTCATGTCCGTCCAATTCTCTCCCTTACCATCTGCATTTGGCAGATTTCTTTCTTGGCTTTTTATGCCTATCTTCTGGAAACGTTCTCTTCTCATCTTGTTTTGGTCCCCTTCTACCTGATTCTAACCAACCTGGCCCCCATTACCCTAAGCCCACTCTGGGTCTTACTAACTGCTGTCTTCCCCATTCCCTGAAATTGCTTTGTTTTTGCTGGGGCCAGTTGTGGATCTTGAGGTTGTCCTAGAGGCTCGGCTGATTTGTGTTTCCATCAGGGGAGGGAGGTTTAATGACCTACCCACTACGCTCATTGTTTATGTCAGAGGGCAACTCCCCTCTTTGGCCACATCCCCTTAGGGAGAGTATCAACAGCCAACCTTACACTTCGGAAGGGGACACCCATCCCTTCCCTGCCACTCCTTCAATCGCCTGAGCCATTTATTGCCCCCTCTGTTAAGTTTTGACTCTCTTCTTGTCCTGCCACACCTCCTACCATCTCTTAGTCCATTTTAATGCTTATTCACTCATTCATTCATTCTTATTTATTTTACAAAGGTTGGTGGACTGATATAGTGGACTGATCCTTAAGGAACCATGTCAGACACAGTTCGTGTGAAAAACACAGAAAAAGTGGAATACATAGTATTGTGTGTGTGTGTGTACTACACACACACACACACACACACACACACACACAGTGACTAAAGAGGAGAAGGAAAGAAAAAGTCATACTTTCATTTATTAATTTATGCCTCCTCCATTCCCATCTCATATCCCTATGAGAATGTTCCTGCTTTCACCCCACATAACTCCCTTTAGCATTATATCCTGTTTCCCACTCTTCCTCCCTCTCTCTTCTCATACCTCTCATATACACTACTACTTCGTATTACTCTCTCTTCTTACTTCAACAGTTAACTCCTCCTCTCCTCCCTGTACGTCTTGATACAACCCTCATGTGTTACCTATCCAAACCTCCTTCACCTCTACTGCTATATTCTCTCTGCACAAACAAATGTATTCATAAATATGTACTAACAATCTTTTTTCAAATTGTTTTCAATTTTTCTTTTAAATTTTTCTGTAAAATGAATTTTAATACTGTCTTACTCATTTGTTATGGATTTTTATAAATTGTATAAGATCTTCTATATAATGTCTGTATCTTATTGTACTACTCATTTGTTATGGATTTTCCGGGTCTATATTAGATAAGCGAACACTTAAAAAAGCGAACGCTGATTGATCGACGTTATTTGTTCGAAAGTGGAAAATATCGAAGCAGCAGAAACTCAAATTTTTTCCTAGGGGAAGAATTCAGTTGTCCGTTTCTGTTGCTTCGGTATTTTCAGTGTTGTGGTGGAAAGTTACCAGTCGGATTCAGGTAAGTGTGCGATTGTGTGGATGAGAGTGTTAGGGTGATTTAGGTGAGTTAGGGTTAGGGCTCGGGTTAGGTGTGTGTGCGATTGAGTGGACATGAGGGTTAGGGCGGATTTAAGTGAGTTAGGGTTAGGGAGTGGGTGAGGTGAGTGTGCAATAGTGACGGACCTTAGGGTTAGGGTTTGGGTTAAGGTAAGTGGGTTGTTAGTGGTATGTGCATAATTTAGTGTAGGGTTAGGTATCAGACTTTAGGTGTATGTGTGTGGATTTCTGTTTGTTTGGTGTGCTTGTGTTGTGTTTATGTGTTTTGGATCAGCGATTTTTTTCCCAGGGAAAAAAATCGCTGATCTGACAGTTCGAGATTGTAAGCTTTCGCTTAAATTAGGTCAATAAATCAGCGTTTGCTTTTTTAAGCGTTTGCTGATATAATATAGACCTGGATTTTTCATAGTTCTATAATTTCTTACGGAGCTTTTCTCCCCGGGACGCCATTGAAAATGGGCTCTTCTCGGACAATGGACTATCCCAGTAAATACTTTGTAAAATAAATAAATAAATAAATAGAAGGACATATACCTTTTACTTACCTTATAGTACTGTAAACGTTGCCACTACTGCTGGAAGCTAACTAAATGTCCGCCGTGTTACTTTAGATACTTCCCATAAAGATGTAGAGAGACATACCCACATCTAGAAACACTACAACACTACTTTCTAAGCTACTATTGGTATTCTAACAGTCGGTACTTTAAGTTACAGTAATTTTTTTTTATCACAAGCAAGTCATAGGTGAGGGGAAACACACCACATATATGGCTTAAAATTCAGTATTTTGAAATTCAGCATTGTAAGCTTTCATTATAATGAGATTCAGTTAAATGAGTTTTCTGTACTTCGAAAATTAGGTGTTATGGTCTCAATCAAATGAAATTCAGTATTTCGAGTTTTCAGTCGTGAAGTAGATATATATATATATATATATATATACACACACACACACACACACACACACACATGGAGAGAAAGAGAGAGCAACAAGATAGGTGATTGGTGTATGCTGGAAACAGAAGCATATGGACTTTTCTTCAAGACTTGTCAGCCATTTGGTTGTAAACATGGGAAAATGAGGGGTTGATGCAGATTTTGGTTGCTGGTTATTCCACTCACTCCTATGGCCTGTTTAAACTTTCTCTTCTGTCACTCCTGTCTGTCTGTACTGTTCTCTCCCTCCCTTCCTGCTACTGGCAATCAGCTCTAGGCTGACCTACCTCATTTGGTAGCAACACGGTCATTCTTTAGGTTCTACATCCACCTCTACCCTAGAGGAACCAGAGCTACACAGTGACATCACAGCTGAATAATCAGTCTCACCACAGTCTCTTACATCTCCTCTGTCATAGCTTCTTCTTTTTGGAACCTATCTCCTTTTGTTATTGCTGCTTTCAATTGTTTAGATGTTTTGCATTGTTCCTTATTGTGCATGTTGATATGATTGACATTATTCGTTTGTGTTCATATATCTTTCTAACTTTTGTAGGACTATGCTAATCACTAATATCAACCAATGCCTAATTGGTTTAGATTTGATAGGGCTAAATTGTAATTTTCTTTGTGTACCTGTTTTTACCTTTTCACCTTCTCATTTTATCTGGTGGATTTTGGACTCCTTTAAAGCTTTTCTGCACACAGTCAGCAAAAAAAAAAAAAAGTGGTCATGGTAAGCCACACAAGTACACTAGAGTTGCGACCTGTCCATTTTTCTTCTGGATTATCTGGCATTTAAGCCTCTCATCTTGTTCTCCAATTTTGAGAAGCAGGCTCAGCAATGTATTTGGATGACAGTGTGTCTCTGTGCAGGGTACACTGCTGCCGTGCTTGCACCCATCCTTCCCTTTTGTTGATTGGAAGATGTTTTTCAGCTTGAATTAGCTGATGAAGCAACCGTGCAGACAAATAATGTAGAAAAGCAGAGCCTGTTAAAATTAAAAAATAAATGCAAGGGCTTAGCTAAGTGACTGGTTGAAATCAGCGGTGTAACACTCTTCTATCCAGTCGGTAATGGTGTGGTCAAGATTATGCACTTTTGGCTCTGGAGAGAGGATAGGAATGTGTAGGTTTTTTTTCCTTCTTTTTATCCTGACAAACAACCAGATTAAATGAGCAGCAGTTCTGAAGGGCTATTGTCTTGGTCTTACTCAGTTTTTCCTGATGTAGAATGTCCTTGATTTTGTTTGTCTGATATTTTTGGTATGTTCCTTGAAAAATGTGTGACTTTCTGGCAAATCATTGAGGACTACATACAGTAAAAATAATGACAGGTACTTGAGTTTTAGACTTTCATGTCATTTAGAAAACTCATGCTGATGGAAATCCTGTTAGTCCAGCAAGTTTATACAAGATTAACATTTACACTTTTTCCCTGATCTTATCCGATCTTTGGCCTTGGTTGTGTGTGTGTGTGTGTGTGTGTGTGTGTGTGTGTGTGTGTGTGTGTGTGTGTGTGTGTGTGTGTGTATATATATATATATATATATTTATTATTATTTTTTTTTTGCTTTGTCATTTGTTTAGTGCTATGAGGCTGAATAATTTTGTGTGTAAAATAGAGCTGACAGTCCATATTACTGGGCAACTATTTTTATTATAGACATCTGAGGGTACACTGTCAGCAAAAGTGGTTATAATTGCTGGGATGGGGGCTGCACGAAGATAAAAGTAACTGATTCTGATGTTTACTGATAGGTTTATAGATACTCAATAGTTTCTTTAGGAGCCTATCCATATGTTCCCATGATTTTTTTTAGCCCTTATATTTTAAGTGCAAATGAGCCCGAGATAAACAGAACATTTACATGTTACCATTATCCAGTAGGTAGGGTGTTTGCGGCTACCCATCTATTCATCTAGATCACATTTGAGTATTATAAGAGAAGTACTACTTGTTCTGCATTATTTTTGGAAGGCCATTCGAAAGAAGTGGTATTGTCTTCCTCCAGCATATTGTATTTATGTTGCAAAAGAGATTTAGATCTCTTTTTCGAGTGTTTATGTCCCCATTAGGGTCTTTTGAGGCTTGTATGTGAGGTAGAAATCACTTCTCAGTAGCTTATATGACCCTGAGAAGAGGGACAAGGCCATGAGATTGTTTACATATTCTGGTTTAGGCCCTTGATTTTCTTAGTATACATCAGATATTTGTACTGGTACATAGCAAAGGGGAATTACAGTCAATGATTGGCCTGATAAGTGCAGAATACAGTGGAATGATCACATTCCTGGACCTGGATGGCACACTGTTAATAATATGCTATAGAGTAAAAAAGGATGTTCTTATAATGGATACATGGTGATTGGTTCATTTTCTGCATAGGATCCCTGCTCCCCAACTTCTCTCTGTTTTTATGGTTGTGTTGTCAGGGTGACAGTTACAAGGCTCATCTTGCATCTAAGTTAGGGGATTACCCAGGCACTACATTTAGGAAAGGTAGGAATCTTAAATCATTGTTTGAGCAACAAAAATGTAAACAAGTTAGGACTGTTGTTATGTATAAATGTCAGAACTGCAATTATTGCAAATTTTTAACTGAATCCAACAGGTTCCAAGTGCATGGCTTCCAATACAAGTTAAGATGTAGGGTTAATTGTAACTCTAGGATGGTTGTATACCTGGCTCAGTGTCAAGGATGTTTGGCATTTTACATAGGCAAGATGGAGAGGAGGCTCCGTGACTGTATGTATGAACATCTTTATGCTATTAATAAGAAAAAACAAGACAATGCCTTAGCCAAACACATTTTAGAATTCCCTGAACATAGTTTTAGATTCTTAGTTATAGACCAAGTTATACAAGACAAAAGGGGTGGCCCTACACCACTACGATTGGAAGAATTAGAACTATTCTGGCAGATCAGACTTAATGCTTACAATCTACCAGGGTTGAATGAAAATTGTAACTTGCGTAGTGTTTTAAAATTAAAGAGCCTTAAAAGGTGATTTTAAATATAGGTTGTTTTTTATGAAGTAAAGATTTACTTGCTTACTTGTATACATACATTGATTATGTATACACATTATTAAAGTTGTTTGTCAACAAATATAATGTAATAGTAAATGATGAGAATTTTTGGCATGTGCTTTAATGTAATTACATTTTTTAGTTATCATTGATTGTACATGAGTATTTGAATTTAGTTAGTATGCATTACATACTTTACTTAATGTATGCTTTTAAGAATAAGTTTTTAAGCTTAGTATTAGTGCTGAGCTATTTTTTGTTTATATATACACGCTTTATGCATACATTTTTTAGATATCTTTATATCTTTAAGGGGATGGTACTAGAATGTTGTTAAGCCACTTGTTGGTCAATTGATTAATTGTGTTGTGAACTCAAAGTATATATATTACTATTGAGAAGTAAATGGTTGTCTGAAGAAGTTTGCTGATAGCGCAAACGAAAAGCGCTTTACACGATTAAATTACTTACCGGTGTGCTACTCGTTTTGCTTTTCCCGGATTTTAAGTGAATTTCAATGCATCTCATACCTACAACAATTGGAAAGGCCACAGAAATACCTCACTAAGAGGACTATCAGCCTCAAACAGATACCATACACAGACCGTCTCAAAAAACTCCAGCTGTACTCCATCGCATATCGCCTACTTAGAGCCGATCTCTGCCTTACATACAAAGCTATGTCAAACCCAGAGCTGTTGGACATGCTACACTTAGAAAAATCCCAGTCTCTACAAACCACATGCTCCAGGGACCTAAACCTTGTCTCCACAATAAACAGAACATGCTGGAGGGATAGATTCCTATTCCAGAGACTTCCCATACTCTGGAACAAACTACCCATTCATGTCAAGCAAAGCTCCTCATTGGCCCTCTTTAAGAAAAATCTTGACAACTGGATGGGAAATAGAAAATTCACCCTGAGGATCACTTCTGCGGCACTGCTTGACAGGGGCACAGGAAATAATTTTTTTGGGTGGCAGGAGCCTTTTTGGCTAGGCTTATATAAGTCCCAGGGCCAATAGCCTAGTACCTACCTGTGAACCTATATCTGGATTTGTTTGATTTGATAAGGGTCTCTCATTCCTGATTAAGTTTAGTTGTTGTTGTTGTTGTGTCTTTCGGCTTTTCCCGGTTAGGGGTCACCATAGCGGAACTCTGGTCCGCTAATGATTGGTAGTGGATTTTTATGTACCGGGTTACCAGCCCTGACAGAAGTTTTATTTATTTTTTTTTCATCTTTATGTTCCACCATGGGGGGGTTATTTTTTGAATTTGCTGTTGAATTTAATAAGCGGACAGATGCATTTATGCAGTTGTTCACATGTGTACAGAGTTTGGTGGTAAAAGATTCCACATAAGCAGTGGTGTCATTGAGTTGGAAGGGGTTGTTGAATTTAGCCAGGTCATCACTCAGTTTCTGTAGATAAGCCTTGGTGTAGTCTCCAAATACCGAGGTATGAAGATTGTTTCTGGCTTCAATCTTAAAGTGAAGGTTGACTAAGTTGTGGTTCAAGTTGACCAGTTAGGGAGTTATAATTGGTAGGTAGCAGAGCTGTCAGGTGTTGATGAAGACCAGGTCCAGGTTTTTATTGCCACTGGTTGTGTGGACTAACTGGTCGAGAGAGTTTGTATTGAAGAAATCCAGATATTTCTGGGCATACATGTTGGAGAATGTATACATCTCCCAGTTAATGGAGGGTTAGCTGAAGTTACGTAGGAGACTGGTGTTCACCTTAATGCTTAAGGACTCCATACTAGTTGGGTAGGAGTAATGGGCTGAAGGAGATATAGAGGAGGTCCTATAGTTAGCCATGATCAGATAAGAGGTATTGCTAATGGTAAGTTGGACATGGAGAGTTCCAGATAGTTATCTTGTCTAACTAGTCTGAAAGGTGAAGTGTCTATTTAATATAGATATGGAGACACTGCTACCTTAAGTGTTTTCAAGTGCAGTGGGCATGAACATGTGGTGGGCATTGAAACCCTACATAGATAGGATGCTGTCAGTGGCCATGAACCATGTCCCTGTGACGATACATTTGTCAATGTTTCATGGGTAAAAAGTGCTTGTAGAGAGTAGAGTTTTACTGTTAAGGCTCCTAGCATTTAGCAGCAATAGCTTTGTTATCCAGATTCTGCTTTGTTATGTTGGAAGCTTTTGAGAACTTGCATTGCCTGAAAAAAAAGCACTATGGGGCGGACAAGGTTTTAGCCAATATACCAAAGCCTTAGGTGGACAAGTGCAGGGTATCCCTGGCAAAGAAGGTAGGGCTGTCCTCTGAAGCTGATATATACTGGACAACCTTTGAATGGCACTAGTGTCAAGGCCCGTTGTTGAAGTCAATAATCTTGTGTTCATATTGCAACATTATTTTTGGTGATGGTAAAATGTTGCTCAAGGATAGGTGCATACCTGCCTTAGACACATATTCTGAGAGCATTTATTTATTTTGACATTTGTTGACATGAAAGCTGTTGTCATGTTTTATCCATATACTCCCAAGAAGGTGCAACTGAAGTCATTTATACCCATGAGTACTGTGACAGTGTCATATGTGTATTTGTGGTTCAAGGACTTGAGTGCCTGTGTTGTGGCAAATTCTGGCATCTGATAGGCAACTGACTGTAACCATCTATTTGTACAGACTGGTGAGTAGTGCTTTAGTGTGTCTCACGATGGAGTCAGCTTTGAGTAGGATGTTTGATTGTGTGGAGGTTTACCTTATGGGCTTTTGAATTGAGACATTGTGGCTCTTAGATGTATGTTTCAAGGTTGTTGCTGTCTGTGTTTTGTGTTTGTGAAGTTGCTGAGGGTATTTAACTCTTAGGTTACATTTAAGAGGCCTTTGCAGTTTAGGTAGGTTACTTTTTAAAAACTACAGCATATGTGGGTTTATCTGTGTGCGATAGGTTTAGTGTAGTGTTGTGTGATACTGACAACTTCCTTGTTGTTTGTAGTGTGTTCATATGAACGTTTTTTCTCCAATAGCATTAAATAACTGAATCTACCATACACTCTGTTATTTGGCTTTAGTAGTAGATAGTTATCAGTAAACATGAGATGATTGCTACATTGTCTGGAGTTGGGCCAGGATGCACATTTCATCCAAGCTGGCTACAGTTGTTGTTTTTCTTTCGGCTTTTCCCGGTTAGGGGTCGCCACAGCGGAACTCCGGTCCGCTAATGATTGGCAGTAGATTTTTACGGTGTCGAGGTGCCAGCTCGACGCCCAACCTTCAACGAAGGCACGCCCATTCACACATGTCTTTTGAACGCTACTCGACCACGGGGAGGACATGCAGACTCCACACAGAAGGAGCTCCAGCTGAGAATCGAACGGGAGAACCTCTTGCTGCGAGGCGACAACGCTACCGCTGCACCACCGCGGCTTACCCAAGCTGGCTACAGTGATAGCTGGAAAGTGCAGATCCATGTTTGCAGGTACTTACTAATGTGAGCTGTAGGGAGAGTATCACCTATGAGGTTTGGAGTGTATAACCAGAGGTGCTGTCTGGTAGTGGAGATGGTGGTGGTCTCAACACAGATGCATACAGCTAGGAATCAGTGGTCCTTAGCTCCTTGTCTCACAAGAAGCAAAAAAGTAGTCTTAATACCAAGTTGCCTCCTGAGAAGCAGTATTTTACCAACTGTTGCCAAGTTCGGTACATTTGCTGTAGTCTTCTTGTGGTAGATAACCAGGATGGAAATTACAACAGCTGGACGCAACAGACAGCCAAGCTACACAAAGACCTCAAAGAGGTTCTCTGCAAAACTGCAAAAATATCTGTCATTGAAACCCATTACACACTGCCCAGTCAGACACCAGCAGCAGTTAATAGCCCTTTGCCCCTTATTTCACCCAAAACAGAATAGTAGCATTAGTCCGAAGCTAGCTCCCCTGAAGAAATTTTCAGGCTTTCTAGTGATTGGTAACCTCTAGAAAGGCCAGGAATCAATTCTCTTCTGCTGCTTCCTTCACCAGTAGGGTTGCCACTTTTTTACAATTTGTGGAAATGTGAGATTTTGCATGACCAAAACATATCCACAGCCAGTGCAAAAGCAATAGCTTTTGTTTTGGTAAAAAAAAATAAAGATTACTCTTGTAGCATTTGAGTTGCTTATGCTATTTTATATAACACTTAGATGTTTCAGATAAAAAATAATTGTTTTATGCAGCTATTAAAGAAAACATAGGAAATGTTTGCCATTTTTTTTCCCTCAGGACACAACTGCCCAAATAGGGACTTGCCTGCGCATAGAGGGACAGGTGGTAGTTATACTCACCAGAAGCAAACAGTAGCACTAATCCCAAGATGATTCCCGAGAAGTAGTTAATAAGCTGTACAGTGATTGGAAACCTATTACAGATCTTAAAGTAAAATGGGAAAAAAAGGGATTTAATACTCTGAATATTTCAGTGTTCTCTAAGTGAGTGGGATGGTATAAAACAGAGGCTAAATCAAATAAGAGTCTAAGGGGAGGAATTCCCAGTTTGATCTTTCAGTGCCCAGTAAAATGAGCAGATGAGATGAGACTGAGAGGACCTCCCAAAGTCAGATTTACAGTAGGGTGGGCAGTGCAAAAGCCACCAAGTTAAAGAGCCCAGCAAGAACTGTGCAGGTTTGCTGGAAAAAAATAATTGCAGCCGCACACAAGCATTAGTCGTACAGCAGTTGTGGGGTAAGTAAGAATGCAGTTAAATGAGAAATCCTATTTCTCAGCTCCCTGCATTGATTTGCCAGATTTGATTACTTTTCAGGCAGTGAAATGGAAAAAAAATATATTTTCTAGCTGACCCTAGCCAAGAACTTTTAAAACTCCAAGCAAAAAAAAAAATCAGTAAAATGGAATTTAAAATGAAACAAGCTGCCCGTTAGCCTGACGAGCCTGGTCTGCAAAGCCATGGAACGTATCATCATGGAACTTATAAACAAAGACATTGGTAATCTCCAAACTCTGGATCCCACCCACTTCGGGTTTGTAAAAGGCAGATCATGTCTCCTAAACCTGATAGACTTCTTTGAAGCAGTCACCAAAGCTGTAGACAAGGGTAAGGTGGTTCACACAGCCTATCTAGATCTTGCCAAGGCTTTCGACACCATCCCCCACTCTGGAATTATAGATAAACTCACTAAACTAGGTATAAATCCCTATGTCACAAGATGGGTTGCCAACTGGCTCACTGACAGAACCCACACTGTGAAAGTAGCAGACTCCAAATCCGACTTCAGACCAGTGACAAGTGGGGTACCACAGGGTTCAGTCCTGGGTCCTCTCCTGTTTGGTATCTACTTCTCTGAAGTACAGGCTAACACAGAAGGTCTTTGGCAAACGAAGTTCACAGATGACTGCAAACTAGGAGCCATAATCAAAACTCCTAACGATGTGGACATCCTACAAAAGGGCCTCACTGAGACAGATGCCTGGTGTCAAAGCCATGGCCTCAAGCTCAATGCCAAAAAGTGCATTGTCATCCCCTTTGGTAAAAACTCTGTACCCATGAACTACAACATAGGCGGTAGTATACTTAACACTGAAAGTGTGATGAGACCTTGGGACACAGGTGGACAGTAATCTCTCCTTTGATAATCACATTGCCACCCATAGTAGTCAGGAAATCCTTCTACGTGGCACACCTCATCACAAAAGGTTTCTCATCCAGAAAAAAAGAGGTCATTGTACCCCTCTACTCATCACTCATTAGACCCATTATAGAGTACAATCCCCTTTTTGGTATGTACCTCACAAAACATCTACAACAACTGGAAAGGCCGCAGAAATACCTCACAAAGAAGATTACCGGCCTCAAACAGATGCCCTACACAGACCTTCTCAAAAAACTCCAGCTCCGTCGCATATCGCCTACTCAGAGGTGATCTCTGCCTAACATACAAAGCTATGTCAAACCCAGAGCTGTTGGACATGCTCCCCTTAAAGAAATCCCAATCCCTCCGAGCTACACACTCTAGGGACCTAAACCTTGTCACCACATTAAACAGAACATGCCGGAGGGATAGATTCCTGTCCCAGAGACTTCCCATACTCTGGAATAAACTACCTATCTATATCAAACAAAGCTCCTCATTAGCACTCTTCAAGAAAAATTTTGATGACTGGATGGGAAATAGGAAATTCACCCCGGGGATCACCTCTGTGGCTCTGCTCGACAGTGGCACAGGAAAATAATTTTCTTGGGTGACAAAAGCCAGGGTACCTTTTTGGCTGGGCTTGTATAGGCCCCAGGGCCGATAGCCTAGTACCTACCTATGAACATAATAAGAGCAAAAAAAAAAAAAAATCAGACCCAAAATCCAATGCAGTTTATTCTTCACTGTGGTTATCATCATCACATTTAGATGTCTGACTTGTATAGTTACAGTAAGTAACATTTACTTAGCTTAAGCAGTCATTAATCTGTCTGACTGCAGGACTAGTATGTATTTGTATAAAGCAAGTTGGACTACTTTATTTTATAATAGACTGACATTTGCGGTGTACACAAAGTGGCTGCAATTGCATGGTACAGAATCTGTCTGTAGATACCTCTGATGTTGCTTGATCACTAAAAAAAAAAAACAAAATCACACCACAAGAAACATCAAGTGCGCAGATTTATCAGTCTGTTCTTTATTGGTGAAAGTTCACTCAGTAAAGAGAAATGAAAGTACTAAATCTGAAGGTTTAGTGTTTTTGTTGTGTTATTTTTTATTGGTTTTCTAGTTGCACAACAGTGGAAAAGTGCTTTTTGCCCTTTTGTTTGATCACTCTTCATCACTGATCTGGCATGGCAGGAGCTGTGTCACAGAGTTTATTACTGGAATCTCTGTAAAATGATCATTGCTATGGCTTATGCTTGCATGTGTGTGTGTGTGTGGGTTTGCAGTGTAGTTAAGAGTAACAAGTTTGCTATAATTTATTTCACTCTGCCTGCTCCAGAAGTCAGCAGGGTATATGGTCTCTTGGAGGACGAGGCCGTGGACGTGTCATTGTTTCCTCAATTAAGGAGGAGGTTTTTAAGAAAACTTTCATTTTTCATTTATTGAATGAGTCTTGGAATAAAAAAAATGTTTTAAGAAATTCAGGGTGTGCTCTATGTCTGATCTCCAAGCCTCCTTGTCTACGGATCCTACCATATCACTAGTGACATCTTCCATCAAAAAGACTTTGTCTTTATCAAACCCTATCCCTTCAGATAAGCTAGGCAAGTGGCTAGAATCTCAGGGGGAAGAAAGCTGGTGCAGTCCAGCACAGTAACCTTTAAGAAGTTTAACAACTGGTGTTTAATGTGGAAGTTTGTGTTGAGGTATATACACATACCATATACATCATTACCTTTTAAGCAAAAAGTTAATGTCAAATATATTGCGTCCAGTGTTTCAGCTCTAATATCTAGAAAAAGGAGCAGTCTATTCAGAAATTCAGCCTAAACTTATCTCAACTTCAGATTTTCTGGTCTTGATTACTATCATCAGTAGTAGCTGTTTTGTTGTAGCTGTTTAAGCCCTCTGCTTTTAGTTCTGTTATTTGCTGTCCTCCTGTATCATTCTTTGCTTTTCTGCTGCCCTTATATCTCAGCTGCCTCCTTCCCCTTCTCTTTGCTGATATAGTACAGTGAAATTGTTCTAGATGAGCAGGTGTGAAAATGTATGTTTTTATTGTGTTATTGCTTATAATTGGAAGAGCGATGTAAGCTTTAAGCATCCTGAAGGGACAATGACATATTAAGCACTTCTCTGTCAATATCTGACGCTATTAATTAACAACAATTTTGACATAAAAGTAAAAGATGGCTTGAAAGACACTGTACTTTTAATATGAACTGTTTTACCAACATTCACATTCTCTCCATTGTCCTCTCCAGAAACATGAGACCCCATTTTAGCTGGTCTGCATATGTAAATTTGTTGCATGTTGAGTAGTTATGAGTTTTACTGAAAAAAATGAAGACTGGGCTGTTAATAAGCTGGCATTCATTTTAAATTACTTGGGAATTGTATGACTTGGTTTTCATTTAGAATTGCTGCTGTTAGAGTCCGAGTTATTCACGTTGGATAGCTGTAATGGCACCTCTGCAGAATTCAGATATTCACTTATCATTTTCCAATTTTTTTAGAATTGTAGTCAGATTCAGTAAGGAAAAGGAGAACTAGTTTAGTGCTGTAAATTAAAAAAAACGGAGATAATCTACTATTAAAAAAACTGACACTTACTGTTAAAGGAAATTTCATTAACAAGCATTTACTTTTGGAAAATATTTTTATAAAGATCCTAGTACTCTTATAGTTGGCTTGAGAAAAGTCTAGAAGTGTTGCTGTCTGTAGATGCTGGTGGTGTTGGGATATGATAATGTAGTACAGATCCTTTAAGTGGGATTATCGCCTAGATGCTCACCTACAAGACACAGCAAAACTGAGCACTAGTGGTGCTTGTAGTTTAGTAATGTAATACAAGGCAAATTTGGGTTGCGGTGCATTAGCCATATGGGGAAAGGTCTCATTATACCATAGTTTATCCTCTGCTCCAAGACAGCAAACGTTTTGACTAGATAGAGAACAAAGACATTTTCTTCAAAATATTTCTTCTAGCAAATCAAGTACATATTCTGCTGTGACGTATTTTCTTAAATAGCCATAAAGATTTAGGAAAGTGGATCACACGAGTAGAGAATTTATTTATTCTTGCATTTATTCATTATGTTTTTTTTTAGTAGAGGGGAAATGGTCTGATCATTTAGGAATTACATACTACAAAAAGAAATATTTATTTTTATTGTATTTATTTATTATTTTACATTTGTTGACCGGGATAGTCCATCTGGGTGTGAGCTCATTTTCATTGGAGGCCCTGGAAGAAAAGCTCCAATAAAACAAGAACAACATTGACGGGTACAGAGTCAGTTTTACATAGAATTTAACAGAAATATTTAGAGACAAAAAAGAAAGTACAATATACAGTAGGCAGTTTAGTGAAAAGGAGAAGGTTATTACAATATATTAGTCATGCTTGTATATGGATATATATATACACACACACATATATATATATATATATATATATATATATATATATATATATATATATATATATGGGAACACTACTAAATCTCGAACTTTTGAAATCTCGAATTTCAAAAGCTCGAGACCATGTAGCCGAAACTGCACATTACCGAAAGACCAGAAGCGCGAAATTCAAAATCCCGATGGTGTAGGGTGGTTTGTTTGGTTATGGGGTGAGGCTGTGTATATGTTTGTGTGTGTGCTGTTGTATGTATGTAGTACTTTCGCGATTTTGAATTTCACACTTTTAACATGTCTGTAATGTGGGGTTTAGGGATTATGGTCTCGGTATTGTGGGCTTCGGGATTGTGTAGTTTCGGTATTAAGTAGTGATTCTATATATATATATATATATATATATATATATATATATTGAGGGCAGGGGTCCATCTTTAGTTGATAATTTCAGTATACTTTAATACGTGTTTACCCTTACAAAAGAAAACAAATCATCAAATTATACTCTTATTTTAGGTAGCTGATAGGTGTTGTTAACAAGTGCGAGTGGGATCTACATGGAGTCTATAAAATTTAATGTGGGCTTATGTGGCATTAGCCTAGCTTGGTGCAGGAGCAGAGCCAGTTGTTAATGAGGTGGTCTTTGAGCAGAGTTTTGAATTGGTGTAGGTTGGTAGCATTTAGGATGTGTTGAGGGATTGAGTTCCAAAATTTAGAAATGTGGTGGGAGTAGAGAGCGTCCCCAGCTTTGTTGATGTTCATCGTGTTACCCTGCTGCAGTCATCACACTTCGGTTATCCTGTCGTCAGGCGGCCCCGCAGTCGGCCGGAATTCCAAATTCTTGGTCCGGCGTCGGTTGCCGTCACCTCTTCCCTGACGTCAGTGCGCCAGGGGTATATATAACGCAACCGACGCCATTTTCTTCAGTCTTTCTTGCCGCGTGGTGCCCAAAGCAGAAGCAGTTCGCAAGTGCCGGTCGTCCGACTCCTGAGATTTTCGAATTCGAATTTCAGACCGAAGTCTTCTATAAAGCTAAGTACCCCGTTGGGGAAACTTTTCTTGCCTCAGACCAATGTCAGAAAAAGTTAACAATTGTATTTCTTGTGGGAAGCAAATACCTCATAAGGATTTTCATTCTTATTGCATACCTTGCCTAGGCCCAGACCACGACATCACTACTTGTCGGTTTTGTGCTAGGTTTAATAAGCGTACTATTAAAAGATGCTTTGATTTCGCACGACACTACCTCGGTAGAAAATTTAACTACACCATGCCGTCGGAGCAACCGACTACCGGCGTGCACAAAAAACGCAGGGATAAGGACAGATAGCCCAGGTCTAAACCAGATTCTGAGGCCTCGGCAGATCCGGTCTCCAGTCCTCAGTGAGGCTCCGACGCAGCCCCTGACTACCGCAGATCTGGAACCCGAGACCGCTACGGAAATTTTGACGGATTGTACCAGGCCGACGCAGCCTTTTACTTCAGGCCCTTCCGACGACTTTGCTACAAAAGACGTCGGTGCTGCAGAAACGCCATCGGTTTCTGAAGGCGTTTTCAGACCGACGACTCTCACCATTAAACCGTTTTCTAAGTCGAAGACTCCTCCTAAATCTAAAAGGACTGCACTTCAGTCTCCTGTTCAAGGCCCCATGCCTAAGAAACAGATGCTGAAAATGGCTGAAGATTTGATTTCTTTAATCAGGGGTTCCCAGCCCCCTCCTGACAAAAGGCCTAGACAAGAGGAAGATTTTGCATCCTCTGAGCAAATGTCCATTTCTTCAGACTCCTCTGAGGACCAAGACTACTCCTTCTCTCCTTATGAAGATTATGATGCTGAGGACTCTATTCCCTCAGCTTTTCCTCCTGAAGACTACTCCTTTGGGGAAACTTTACACACTATGAGGGAACATTTTCACTGGGAAGGTCAGGACTACTCTGATTCAAAGAAAAGGCTCAGAGAGTTTCTTTTACTCCCTCAACACAGACCACTTGCCATCCCACCAGTTTTGGACATTGTGGATGTCTATTTAGAATCCAGTTTCAACCCAGACTCTCTACCTCCTGCTCCGGCTAAGCCTGACAAATACTACAGAGTGCCTGATTCCCACAAATGTCTTTACAAAAGCCCTGTAGCTGACCCAGAGACCATCTCCCAGGGTCCCAAGTGGGCTAAGGCTTCTATGGCTAAAAACCCAGTACCTTCTGAGAGGGATTCCAGAGCACTAGACAGATGGGGGAAAAAGGTTTACACCTCAGCCACACTAGCTATGAGGGCACTGAATTGTCAATTTCACATGCTTAAGTATCAGCAATTTCTAATCTCTCAGTTAAAGCAAAGAATAACCACTCTCCCTCAACAATCTGAATTGAAAGAAGTACAGGATCTGTTGCACGCCACTGAGCAGGTGGGCAAACATACCTTACAATGTGGGTTTGATTCTTTGGTGGCCTCCTGCAGAGCAGCTATCACTGGGTCTGTTATACGTAGGCATGCTTGGTTAAAGGAACAAACTCTGCCTGATCATGTTAAAGCAAAACTACTAGATGCTCCCTTACAGCAGGATGTTCTTTTTGGAGTTAAAGCAGAAGAAGTTTTAAAGAAAATGGAAGATAAGGCAAAATCTATGCAGACAGTCAAAGATTTCCTACAAGTACAACCCCCTCGCTTCAGTAGTAACTGGCCAACAAAAAATTGGTCCTTTCCAGCCACTGACAGACCACAGAGGGGTAAATACAGACACCCAAGGGGCAGAGGACAACCACAAGCCCAGTATAAACCTCGCCAATGGAGCACTACAACACAGAAGGGAGGAGAAGACCGGTCTCAATCCACCAGAAGGCAAACTCAATGACTTGCACCTCATCTGGCCAAGCAATACTCTCTTGGCAGCCCCCTTGAGGGGAAAACTCACACTTTTTGCAGACAACTGGCACATTGTCACAAAGGACAAATGGGTCCTAGACATAATTTGACGAGGATATAGATTCCACTTTCACACCTTACCAATGAAAAGAGGAATGCCAAACCTGCCACATAATCAATGGGCAGAGGCACAAAAACAAATTACAGCTCTCATGGACATGAAAGCCATTCAGCTGGTACCTACTCGAGAGCAAGGCCAAGGATTTTACTCAAGACTCTTTCTAGTCCCCAGAAAGGACAATGCCTGGAGACCAATTCTGGACCTTTCAATTCTAAACACTTACTTACAAGTACCCAAATTCAAGATGCTAACACTACAGCAGCTACTTCCCATGTTGGGCAAGGAAGCATGGCTAGTAACGTTGGACCTCAAGGAGGCATACCTGCATGTCCCTATCAGACAAAGTTGCAGAAGATACCTCCGTTTCATTGCAGGTTCAACCCATTACCAATTACCAATTCTCTGCACTGCCCTTTGGCTTATCTACTGCGCCCAGAGTTTTTACCAAATGCCTGGCACCAATAATTGCATACTGCAGACAAAGAGGAATTCAAATATATCCATACCTGGACGACTGCCTCATCCAAGCAGAAAACAAAGACATTCTCTTACATCATCTGGCCTTTGTAAAACATCTACTAAACTGCCTGGGGTACACAGTAAACGAAAAGAAGTCAAAACTAGTACCCTCACAAAAAATGACATTCCTGGGTGCCAGCTTGAATACAATGGCCCAGAAGGCTTATCTTACGCCAGACAAGCAACTACAACTGACTCAATATTTCAAGACAATGGCAACAAAGACCCAATTAACTGCAAGAAAAATTCTGCAGGCTTTGGGCTTCATGGCATCTTGCATACTAATAATACCATTTGCAAAGCTGCATATGAGGAAATTACAGTGGCACCTAAAAAGCGTATGGTCTCAACACAGCCACAGCTTGAACACAATGATATCTCTCATTCCCTGCCTACAACAGGAATTTCTATGGTGGTCACAGGCATGTCACCTCAACAAGGGTCAGCCTTTCACCTTGCCCCCAGCCAGGCAAACTATCACAACAGATGCTTCAGACTATGCCTGGGGGGCACACATGGCAGGACAATGCATTCAAGGCCTATGGACTGCAGATCAAAGAAGTCTGCACATAAATCAAAAAGAGATGCTAGCTGTACAGAAAGCTCTGACAGCCTTCAAGGATCTATTACATCCAGGACAACTTGCAATAAAGACGGACAACACCACAGTAATGTGGTACATAAGCAAACAAGGGGGTACACATTCCTACCCTCTATGCAGGCAAGCAATGATCTTATGGAACACAGCTCTGGCCTAACAAGTCCAGTTAGAAGCTCATTTCCTGCCAGGACAGAAGAACACCTTGGCAGACGACCTCAGAAGAAACATCAAAGATCCCCACGAGTGGAAACTAAATCCACAAATATTTACAATGATAACTCAAAAATGGGGCATTACAGACATAGACCTGTTTGCCAATCCTCAAAACTATCAACTGACAAAATTTTGTACAAGGACATTTCACCATCAAGCTTGGAAAGTGGACGCTCTCTCTTTCAGTTGGAAAAACCTGACAAGTATATACCTTCCCTCCATTGCCTCTCCTCACAAAGGTTCTTTTGAAAGTCAAAAAGCAGAGACCACGACTGATTCTCATAGCCCCAGACTGGCCACGCCAGCACTGGTATCCGCTATTGAAAAATATGGCCCACAGCCCACCATGAATATTGCCTCAAATACCCCATTTGCTGACGCAACAAAACAATCAGATTCTTCACAGCCAGCTCAAAACTTTAAATCTGGCTGCATGGCAAATCAACTAAACATCCAACCAGCTCCTCTTTCACAAGCAGTTCTGGATGTTATTCTGGAAGCCAGGAGGCCAAGCACCAGGAAGGCTTATTCGGACAAATGGAAAAGGTTTTGTGCCTGGAACCAAGCTAAAGGCCAAGACACAATTCAGCCTTGCATGCCTCACATTCTGTAGTATTTAGCTGAGATGTTGCACAAAGGACTTTCCTTTTCCTCAATTAAAATCCATGCTTCAGCTATTTCAGCTCACTACAACACGGATCCACCTTTATTTTCACATCCTCTTCTAAGGCAGTTCCTCAGAGGGGCAAAAAAACATTAGACCACCCAGGAGAGCTCCTACACCAACATGGGACCTCAACTTTGTTCTGGAAAAACTAACGCTACCTCCCTTTGAACCAGCTTTCTCTGCAGATCTTCAGTTCCTATCATGGAAGACTGCCCTGCTCCTAGCAATAACTTCAGCTAGAAGAGTCTCAGAGCTACAGGCACTAATGGCAGTGGAACCTTTCCTCATTTTTCATCAAGACAGAGTTTCTCTATGAACTAATCCTTCCTTTATGCCTAAGGTGGTTTCCAGTGTAGCTTTAAATCAAACCATCCACTTACCCACCTTCTTCCCCAATCCACAGAACAAAGGTGAGAGACTCCTGCATTCCTTGGACATTCACAGGCAGCTTCGTTACTACTTGGACAAAACTAAGGCTTTCAGAAAATCTGACCAGCTCTTTGTATCCTATGCTACAGCTTCTCAAGGGAAGGCTATATCAAAGCAAACCATTTCTAAATGGATAAGTCATTGCATACGTTTCTGCTATACCCATCATGGGAAACCAGTTCCTGCTACCATTAGATCCCACTCTACCAGGGCAACAGCTACCTCTACAGCCTTTCTCGGGGGGGGGTTCCAACCAAGGAAATTTTAGAAGCTGCAACTTGGAGTTCAGTACACACCTTTACCAAACACTATCACTTACCTCTTTACTCTAAGTCCAGGGCGGGCTTCGCCACTGCAGTTCTGCAGGGCCTTATTGCCTCCACTAAACCTCTATGATACCTCCCCCCTACCTTAGCTTTGGGATTCAACCCAAGTGTGATGACTGCAGCAGGGTAACACGATGGACATAGTACAGTTTTGTACCTACCATAAATGTAGATGTTCGAGTGTTCACCCTGCTGCAGTCCAAGTTACCCTCCCTCCATCCCCTCTGTTCTACTGGCTAAATCTCTTCTATGCCTTACTGATGTATTTGCTTATAGCTGAAGGGATTTTGTGTTTGTGCAGTGGTTACTCCATTTGGTACAAATTCTGACCACCTTTTTGGGGGCACCTGACATCTGGGGCAAGAAAAACTGAAGAAAATGGCATCAGTTGCATTATATATACTCCTGGCGCACTGACGTCAGGGAAGAGGTGACGGCAACCGACGCCGGACCAAGACTTTGGAATTCCGGCCGACTGCGGGACCACCTGATGACAGGATAACCCAAGTGTGATGACTGCAGCAGGGTGAACACTCGAACATCTACATTTATGGTAGGTACAAAACTGTACTTTGCTTTTGGACACTTGGAGGAGTGTTTTGTGTCAGGATCGGAGTTGCCTAGTGTTTTTGTTTGGTTGGTATATTAGTTTGTGAGTATAGGTTACTTGTGGGAGTTCTAGCCAGTTTATTTGTTATAGGGCAGAGCAGTGGTGGGACCTATATGGGAAGCTAATAGCGAACTGGGCTGTTTTATTGTAAGCTGATTCAAGTTTGGTAAGGTCAGCTTTGTTAAGGTTTGTAAAGATGGGAGAAGTGTAGAGAACAGCAGATAAGAGATGGGTCCTGGTGATGCCTAGTCTAGATTGGCTAGTTAGGAAAGGATTAATTCAGTAAAGAGAGCCTAGTTTGATGTGTGTTTTTTAGTGGTTTTAGAGAGGTGTAGGTTGAATTTTAATTTGCTATCAGTTGTGACACCTAGTAATGTGGTATGTGAGCTGGTGTTTATGATTGTGTTGATGGAGGAGTGGATTTGAAAAGTGGCTGAGGGATTGGGTGTTTTTGTGGGGAGAAAGAGCATTAGTTTGGTCTTGTTTGGGCTCCGTATGAGGTTAGTGTTAGTTAGCCAGGATTCTACTTCTAGGAAGGATTGCTGTGTTATAGCCTGTAGTTGTGTTAAAGAGGGGGTGGAGCATATCAGGGTAGCATCATCTGCATATTGGATGACATAGGCGAGAGATGTGGATTTATGGAGTTGATTTGTGAAGATGGTAAAACGTAGGAGGCCTAATATGGGCAAAGGTGATGGCTCATGTTGCCATCTAACAGCCTGCTGGCGTTTGGTTAGATAGCTGTGGAACCAAGCTAGGGAAGAATGACTGAGATGTAATGTGGCCAGTTCTGACAGCAGTTTTTGGTGTGAAACTGTGTCGAATGCCTTTGAGAGATCTAGAAAGATGAATGAGACATATTTATTCTGATTTCTGTGTTCATTTATTGTGTTAATAAAACTGAGGAGGGAGGTTGTGGTGCTGTGGTGGGGCGAAAACCATGTTGTATGTTTGATAGGAGGTTATTGAAGAGAAAGTAGTTTAGAAGCTGGGAGTGAATACATTTTTCTAGTATTTTGGAGAGGGGAAAGAATGGCAATGGGCCTGTAATTAGTAAGCTCAGTAGAGCTGCCACCTTTATGAAGTGGGGTGATATAGGAGACTTTCCAGATTATTGAGACATAGTTGTCTGAGATGGAGCGGTTGATGAGAGTAGAAATGGGGTAGGCTATGACTTCGGAGGCAGCTTTGAGGAATTCAGATGGGAGGTTGTCAGCAGCTAGGTTGGTGGGCTTGAGCTTACTGAGTAGTTTTTTTTATGGTGTGAGTTGGGACAGGGTTAAAGAAGAAGGAGTGTATAGCCTCATTGTTCGCTACGGGGATTGTAGTAATGATGTTTTGGTCATAGTTAATAAATGAGTGACTGGTGTTGATGAAACAGGCATTGAATTGTTGTAGTTTTTACCCCCATATCTCCCAAGTTAGCCTGCTGTACCACCCCTTTGTAGTTCACCTAAAAAGACCTAACACCGGGTTGGGTACTTTCCCAAATCTGATGTTGACCTTTTCACTGATCCTCTGATCTGACTCGGTGGCATATTCCAGACTTCATATCCAACGCTTGAGCTTCTCCCTCAACCCATAATGCCCTAGTCCTTCTCCATGATCTCGGATCTCATTTGCTGCTATTGTGCCTAGATGCAGGTTCTTCTCTCAAACTTTTTCATAGTGAATGTTTGTAAGTTTATTTGTTAAAAGTTAGTTCTTCTTTGCTACTGTTTTTTCCCATATAGTACATCTGTTTATTTTACCGTAGCTGGTATTCTGTTATCTTTTTAAATGAGGTAATCTCTTTTTATTACCATTGTTGGTAATTTTCTCTCTCTTTATTAAAAAAAATTCTCTTCCCTTTGTTTATTTGCTTAGAGGCCTTTTTCTTTTTCTAACATGTCGGATAAACTGACAGGCTTTAAAAAATGCACTTCTTGTGGTCCTAGGATTCCTAATTCAGATGCCCACAGGGAGTGCGTTAATTGCCTCAGAGCTAGTCACCTAGAAACAAACTGCGCTGTTTGCTTAATCTTTATTCCAAGGGCCTTGGCTAAGCTTTGCAACAAATTAATATTGAACTGATTCCTTCCTGCTACTTCCACATCTTCAGGGGCTGAAACCCCCTCAAAAATTGCTAAATCTGCTTCATTGGATCAGAGAAAATGCTCTCCACTGAAGTCCCCAGAACTTCATCAGAACCACCTAACAAAAGCCATAATATCTCAGATCTGACTGTGTTGGATCCTAAGACTCGACCTTTGGATCTGAAACCTTCTGACCCAAAATCTTCAAATCCGATAGTCATATCTGCAAGGTCTGTCTT
This sequence comes from Protopterus annectens, assembly GCF_019279795.1. NCBI lineage: Eukaryota > Metazoa > Chordata > Ceratodontiformes > Protopteridae > Protopterus > Protopterus annectens. The sequence goes on from NC_056735.1 coordinate 724,477,446, forward strand.
TGGATCCTAGGTCTTCAGGTCTGAAACCTGGCACATCACAGTGGTCATACACCAGAGTATAGCATTAAGCCTATAATTTCTACTCTGTGATCTCCTTTGTTACAAACACTAAAGAGACATTCCGGACCTCCATCCACTACACCCAAAAGGTGCTCCAGAAATTTAATTTAATTGAAGCAGATATGGAAAGGATGATGCAAAAATTTCTCGGAGCTCAGATCCAGAATGGGGGTCATACTGGCTTCATCCCCTATCAGATCTGTGAGCCTTCCTACTTCATCACACACACACGGTTTTCACTCCTTCTCCGATCTTTCTAGCAGTTTCAGATTCCCTGAATCAGAAATCCCGGAGAGGTTTAGAATCGTATCCTAACAAGATTTCTTCTTCGCCGATGGCATACCTGACTGGGTCTGCTCCGATACCATCTGATCAGAATGGGTTCCAGAACCAAAGTGTTGGCATTGAATAAGTGGTGCTGGGATTAACTCCCGAAGCAGTTGGATACATCTCTACCCCTCGGAGCCTCTGCTCTTGACAGTTCGGGCCTGTTTCCATCCTCAAGGCACAGATCAGGGGGTGATTAGGAGCTGCCCTCACTGGGAGTTTTGGCTAGTTCAGGTATCCCTGGGTCTGTCTGCTTTTGAGGTTGTGGAAAGGGATTTTTCTCTATCCAGAGAACCGCCTTCTCATATTTTCCGATCCTATACCCTTTCCTTTGTTGGTTCCAAGGTCTAGTCTGAGTCAATCAGACCTACTCCACAGGGACAGCCAGCTCCAACAAGTGTCCATTTGGTTCGGGTAGAGGAACTCCCCCTCTCTTCTGATGCTTTCCCTGAACACCACCTGGAGGAAGTGCTTCAAAAGAGAATGTGCAAAAGGAGGCACAAAGACTCCCCAGTGGATACTGATTTCGATAACGGAGAAGGGTCCCCCATATCACCACCGGATGGCATCTCCTTTGGAGACATTTTAGAGATCCTTAGACAGAAAGGTGGCTGATCTTCCAAAAGTCTATCTCCTAAGAATTGGTAGTTTTGGAAGCTTTTGGTTGTGGCCCATCTATGTCTTGGGTTACCCCCCCCCCCCCCAAGAGGATGAACTCAACAATTTGTTTTCCTGCCGGGGTTGGAAGGAACTAGATACCATCAAACCTATTCCAAAGAGACCTGATAAATTCTTAGAAGAAAGAGCTAGCAGAATATAATTCTGCTGTCCATCTGCCAAACCGGGAGTCTAGACTGTTAGACAGATTCAGAAAGTGAGTCTTTGTCTCAGCAACCTTTGCCCTGTGGTCATTAAACTATCTGGCAAACTCCACTAGACTTAAGAGAGATTTGACCAAAGAGTTATAAAATATTCTGTCAGAGTCCATGTCTGCAGAAATTTGCAAAACAACATCCTTGCAACTGGGCACTCTCTTATCCATATCAAACATTTTAATGAGGTTGATCTCTCTCACAGTTGAAGGCATACCACAAGTAGCCAATTCAGGCATTGCTATAAGGAAACATACCTGGATGTGGCTTTGTGATTTTGAGGAGCCTTTTAAGACACCCTTTATCAATGCCCTATTTGATGGCACTTTCTTGTTTGGGCCTTCAGTAAAAGAGATGCTCACCTGCAGGGAACAGGATGGAAGGACTCTGCTGTGGGAGTCAAATTTTTAACCCCTCAATGAACTTTCTTCAGGAATCAGAGAGGTGGAAAGAAGATGTGGTTCTGAAAAACTCGGGGACCCTTCCAAGACATGCACAGTGATAATTTCTCCAGAGCAGAGGAGAAAATTCTAATGGAAGAGATTGCCCTAGAGGCAGAGGAAGCTCGCAGATTCAGGGGTTCTGGGATTCTTTTCCGAACAGACCCTTCTAACACTCCTGAAGTGCTGCCCGACTGTCCAGCTCTGGAGGCAGTCTGGGGATGATTATCCTTGCACCCAGATGCCTGGGTAAATATAACACAAGATTCATGGGTGCTAAGAATAATAAGTAAAGGTTATTACATCCCATTTTTTCCTACTCCCTACCTCCAAAAGAAAGAAGCTACCCAACATCACCCCCCCCCCAGTCAAAGGAATGCAGCAACAGAAAAAATCCAAAAACTATATGAAAAGAGTCATCCAGAAGGTCCCACCAGACCAAATAGGGAACTTATGCTTCTTTTTTAGTGCCCAAGAAAATAGGGGACCTCAGACTGATTTTGGAACTAAGCAGTTTGAATCAGTATGTGAAGAAGTCAAAGTTCTGAATCCTCATGGTGCAGTTCATCCTACTTTTTCTTCACTAAGACAGTTAGATGTGCATGTGCTCAATTGATCTTCAGGATGTGTACTATTATATCAAAATGGACAGATGTGCCTGAAGACATATGCGCTTTTGGAAAGGAGCTAGTCACTGCCAATTCAGACCCCTGCCCTTTGATCTCATCACAGCACCCAAGGTGTTTACCAAATGGATGGCAGTGGTGGCAGCTCACTTAAGACTAAAAGGATTCCATGTGTTTCCATACCTAGATGGCTGCCTCCTCACCATCCCCTCCAAGCATCTCCTTCTACATGCCAAGGACTACTTGCTCCAGATTTGCAAGTCATTGGATGTAACAATAAATTGGGTCTATATTAGATGAGTGAACGTTCCGATGTTCGAATCATAGATGGTCGACATCATATGATTGAATGTCGGAAAGGTCGAAGGTGAAAGTCATCAGCTTTTCGTGCACAGAATGAGAAATTTTCCCTTTCTGCACTGAAGTGCTTTCTCAAAGTTGGTATATTTAAGTAAGGGGGTGTGGGGGGCTTGCCCACGTGCTCAGAGTGATAAGGTAAGTTTTTTTATTATTTTTATTTTATTATATAGTCGATGTTTCGCACTTCGCTCATGTGAATTTCGAAGTTTTGAAACTTTGACTATATAATATATACCTCAATAAGTTATGCCAAATCAAACTTAACATCAGTCCAGAGCCTGGGGTTCATTGGTACACTTCTGGATGTGACAACATAGGTAGCATCACTACCGCCTCATCGCATTTCCACAGTCAGAAGTCAGGTTCATCTACTTTTCCAGCCATCTCCTCCAGCAAGATCAGTCTTTCAAGCAGTAGCTTCCAAGTCAGTAGCCATTATATTACTTCCCTTGGCATGTGTCTTTATGCATGTTCTTCAGTGGACTTTAGCTTCTCAGTCCGTCATTCATTAACCTCTACCCTTTCCAGTCAACCTTACTCCAGTTTGCAAACAACACATTCACTGATGGATCCAGTCGAACAATATTCATCTAGGCCGATCCTTTGTTTTACTGCCTCCAATGGCCACAGTGACAATGAACACTTCTCAACTGGGGCAGGACATTTCTTGGGAAGAATGGTCAAAGCATGTGGTCCCCCCAAGAGACCATTCTGCATATCAATGCACTAGAGATGAGAGCAGTCCTACATGCATTGTAGGCATTTCAAGATGCTCTCCCTCTAGGGACTGTTGCATTTCAGACTTACAACATGTCTGTGGTCTGGTACATCAACAAACAAGGAGGAACTCTATCTTATCCCCTCTGCAGAGAGGCCATGAGATTGTGGGAATGGGCAATCTCATCAGACTGCTTTCTAACTGCGATGCACATTTTGGGGAAAACCAACATATTAGCGGACAGTCTAAGTGGGTCCATCTTGTTGCCTCACGAGTATTGTCTCAAATTAGTCTGTGGCAGAAATGATCTAACATGTTTGTGGCCAACCTTACTGTGACCTCTTTGTGACTCCCCACAGTCACATTGAGATGCCCTAGTCCACGTTTGGCCCTCCAGTCTTCTTTATGCATATCCCCCTCTCCCTTTGATTCTCAAATTTCTGCAGAAAGCAAATCAGCTGAAGAACTGAGCTCATTAATCCTTATTGCCTCTTTCTGGACTCAGCAAGTATGGTTCTGCTTCCTACAGTCTCACCTTCGCTATCCTCCATGGATACTTAAGCCAACTTTGGATCTCTTGTCCCACCCATCAGGGATCCAACATCCCAATATTCAGACCCTTAAACTAACTGCATGGTTTCTCCACTTCCAGTAATGGTTAGACAGCCCAGGCTCTCTTCTCCTGTATGTTGCATTATTTTGGCTTCTCAAGAAAAGTATACAAGTGGAAAAGATTCTCCCTTTGGACTTTGAATAATGAGCTTGACCCTTTCTCTGCTGCAGTTTCTGCAGTACTTCAGTTTTTAGCAGTCATTTTCAAAGAAGGAGTAAGTTTCTCTGATTTAAACTTTTGACAGAAATTTTTAAATTTCAAACAGGAGACAGAAATTATTTGTTGGCTTCATCCAAATTATGAAAACCTTTTCTGAAAGGTATTTTCGTCTAAGTCCACTAATAAGGGATCCTTCACCTCTTTGGGAACAGCTGTGCTACAAGGTGCAACTCAGGAACCATTGGACCTTCAGCCAAAACTGATTTAAAATTCCTTTTATGGAAAACAGTCTTCTTAGTAGCCATTACTTCTACATGGAGAGTATCTGAACTCCAGGCTCTTTCCTCAAAAGCCCCCTTACATCATTTTTCATAAAGATAGGGTTACCTTATGGACAAAACCTCCCTTTTTACTCAAAGTGGCTTCTGAAAATAACATTAATCAATCCATTTACTTACCAGTCTTCTTTCCATATTTTTTGAATAAAGGAGAATACATGCTCCATCACCTTGGTGGACACATAGTTTCGTTTTTATCGTCACAGTACAAAACAAATCAGAAAATTAGGTCAACAATTAGTCTCCAAACTCACTGCAGCTAAATGGATTGCAGATATACATACTTACAGGCACGGGCATTAAAGCCATTCTAGCTTGCCAATATGCCAAAACACTTGTTTCCATAATAAATGTCCAGGCCATTCTTAAAAATGTCTAAACTAGTACTTGCTTTAATGTAATTTGGTAGTCTGTTCCAAGCATCAGATACTCTGTCAGAGAACAAATTAGTACACTTCTCATTCCTACAGAATCTTCTACATAGGTTATCTGATGATTCTCTAGTACCTTTTGATAACCCCAAACATTCCTGTAGGTAGTTGTCCCTAAATGCCTTATATACCTGAATAAGATCTCCTCTTAAATATCTGTAAGAGACACTGCACAAGTTCAGATATTTTAGTCTTTCATAATAACTTAGATTTTTACATCCATGGATGCCCTTAGTATATTTCCGCTGTACTGTTTCCAGTTTATTCATGCTTGTTTTCCTATAGGGTTTCCATATTGTTATTCCATTGTTATTCCATACTCAAGTTTGGGTCTAATGTAACTAACAAACAATGACTTCATTATGTTTGATTTCCTAGATTTTGTAAATCTTTTTATACAACCTATAGTTCTTTACCTATCATTAGCCAGAAAAACTCATAGCTGAATCTACCCATAATACCCAGGTCCTTAAATGAGTCTACAGTTTCAATCACAGTGTGCTGTATTAAATATTCACCTTTCAGTTTATGTCTGCAAATCTCATATGCTTAGTTTTTGATGTATTTATGAACATATTATTCTCCTGTGCCCAAGTGGTCAATTTAGTCAAATTATTTTGCAGGCATGCCTTATCTGTAACACTTGTAATCAGTTTACCCAATTTCAGGTTGTCAGCATATAGACTGTAGAACACCTCAGATGAAAACGTAAGGTCTGAAAGATACAATCTAAACAAGTAAGGGCCTACTGCAGAGCCCTGTGGGACACCTTGACTGTAACCAAGGATTTCAACTGTCCAGTTGGTGTGTGATACTTGCCATGTCCTATTTGTAAGCCATGCAGCTATCCATCTTATCAACAGTACATCAATACCTAGTTGTACTAATTTATTGATCAGTGTTTTGTGCATGACCTGTCAAATGCTGAAGTTAATTCTATATAAATCACATCACAGCACAATTTTTCATTCATAGCTGTTATTATATTGTTATAGAACATCATGTTACAGGTGGTAATAGATCTATTTTCAACATATCCGGACAATACCAAGAAAGGAGGGGGGGGGGTATCCATATTCATCAAGGACACCCACACCTCAAGACTGGTGGCAACGCACGATGCATCGGAGACCATCCAGGTGCAATTAACCATAGGCAAGACTGCTCTGCAAATTGTAGCATGTTACAGGCCACCCTCACAAACTCAGGAACCTCACATGGCCTTCCTGAAAACACTAGAGGGGATAAATGTATCACCAAACACCATCATACTAGGTGACTTCAATTACCCTAATATAGACTGGGATCACTACTCAAGCCCAAACACCCTAGCCCAAAAGTTCCTGGAATTCATAAACTCAAATGCCATGGAACAACTAGTCACCATCCCCACAAGAGGAGATAACATACTTGATCTCATCATCACGAACATGGGAGCACAATGTTCAACACCGGAGGTGTACCCCTCACTGGTGAGATCAGACCACAAACTAATCTCGCTGGAGGTCCTCATCCCACCCCACCTGAAATAAAAGACCACAGTAAAGAACTTCTCAAAAGCCGACTTCACACTTCTAAAGACTAGTGTGGTCTCTTTTAAGGCCCCGAGCAGTGGAAAACAGTACTCAAGCCGCTGAATCACTTACAAATGCCTTCTACCAGCACCTGCAGGACTGCATGGATAAGGCAATCCCAAGCAAAACAAAGACTCTTTGTACCAAAGGCAAGCGTCCAGTCTGGTGGACCCCAGCCATAAACAAACTCTACAACAAAGGAGGAAGCTACTACAAGATAGAGCAAAATCCTTAAAAGGTAAGACACCCTTGATCACTATAAGTAAAAACTAAGAGCTCTCATAAAATCATCCAAAGCAAATTTCGAGAAAAATAGCTAAAGACTCAAAAGACAATCATAAGGCCTTCTTTAGCTATGTTAGAAACCTGGGAGGAAACTCCCAGATATGCTCAGAGCTAGTTCAAAATGATGTGAAGATTACTGATCCTACAGACATTGCCAACATACTGGCTGACAGGTTCAGTGCTAACTTCTACCCTCCCCAAAGGAGAGATATCTATACCAAATCATTGCAGGCCCCCAAGTATCTCCAGCGCCCAAGTGAGAACTGCTCTCTCCAAAGCAAGAAACACAGCATCCATGGGACCTGATGGTGTCCCCGGCTGTGTGCTCCATGAACTCAATGAGGAATTAAACCCACAGCTAGGACAGCTGTTTAATCATAGTCTTACCTCTGGATACGTCCAGGGAGTGGCGCACTGCAACTGTGGTACCACTTCACAAAGGCGGTGCCTCCACTGACCCTGGAAATTACCGGCCCATTAGCTTGACAAGCCTTATCTGCAAAGCCATGGAGAGGATCATAATGGACCTCATAAATAAAGACATAGGAAATTTGCAGACTTTGGATCCAACCCAGTTTGGCTTTGTCAAAGGCAGATCATGCCTTTTAAACTTGGTTGACTTTTTGAAACAGTCACCAAAGCCATTGATGAGGGAAAGGCAGTCCATACAGCCTACCTCGATCTGGCTAAGGCCTTGATACAATACCCCACTCGGGTATCATTGAAAAACTCATCAGCTTAAATGTCAACCTATACATCACAAGATGGGTTGCAAACTGGCTGAGTGACAGAACCCACAGGGTCAGAGTTGCTGGCGCCATGTCAGACTCAAAGCCTGTCACAAGTGGTGTCCCACAGGGCTCAGTCCTGGGCCCACTCTTGTTTGGCATCTACTTTTCAAGTACAAGCAAACACAGGAGGGTTATGGCTGACAAAGTTTGCAGATGACTGCAAACTGGGCCATAGTAGAAAACACATCTGACACAGATATCCTTCAGAAGGGTCTCACAGAAGCGGATAACTGGTGCCAGAGCCACGGCCTAAAGTTAAATGCCAAAAATGCATAGTCATACCCTTCGGGAAAAACAAGGTTACCCCTAGCTACCAAATAGGTGGCAATCCACTGAGCACAGAAGAAGTTATCAGGGACCTGGGGACCCAGGTTGATAGTAGTCTGTCATTCGACACCCATGTAGCTAAAGTAGTTAGGAAGACCTTCTACATTGCCCACCTTATCATGAAGGGATTCTCATCTAGATCAAGGGAGGTCATAGTCTCCCTTTACTCATCACTCATCAGACCAATGATCGAGTACAATGCCCCATTCGAATGTATCTGACCCGACACTTGCAGCAGCTGGAGAGGCCACAAAAGTTCCTCACCAAAAGGATAAAGGGTCTCAAAATCTGTCCTATGCTGCCCGACTGAAAGAACTCCAGCTCTATTCAGTCGCTTACAGCTTGCTCAGAGGTGACCTTTGCCTAACATACAAGGCCATGTCAAACCCAGATTTGATGAATATGCTTCACCTCAAAAATCTAGATCCATCAGAGCCACAAGGGCGGAGACTTAAACCTTGACACGGCTATTAATAGGACGTGCTGGAGGGATAGATTCATCACCCAAAGACTCCCTATGCTGTGGAACAAAATCCCGGTACATGTGAGGCAGAGCACCTCGCTGGCCTTGTTCAAGAGAAATCTTGACCAATGGATGGGAGATCGCAGATATACCCCAAGGATTACCTCAGTGTCACTGCTCGACAGAGGCACAGCAAAATAATGGGTATAGTTCCCCATACTAAAGGGGTGGCGTAAGCCACAAAACGATGGGCTAGGCTTGTAAATGCCCTCGGGCAGATAGCCTAGTATGAACCTATGAACCTATATGCATGCTGATATATGGTTTCAAGTCCCAACCTATCCAGTTCCGACAATAACTTATCCAGTATTACCTTCTCCATTATTTTTCCACAACATGAAAGTAGACTTAAGGGTCTATATGATTATGGGTTTGTCCTACTCCCTTTTCCCTTAAAGACAGGTTTAATAAGTGCATGTTCTGGTTAGGGGTCGTCCCAGCGGATCATCTGTCTGCTCATGATTGGCAGTGGAGTTTTACGGTGTCAAGTTGCCAGCCTGGTGCCCAACCTTACACAGAAGGGGCACACATATGCACACACTCATACCTAGGGCAAATTTAGAGTGTCCAATCCACTTACTGCATGTCTTTGGGATGTGGGAGGAAACCGGAGCACCCGGAGGAAACCCACGCAACCACGGGGAGGACATGCAGACTCCGCACAGAAGGCACCCCAGCCAAGAATCGAACCAGAGAACCTCTTGCTGTGAGGCGGCAACGCTAACCGTTGCACCACCGCGGCTGCCCAGTAAGTGCATGTCTCCAATCTTGAGGAATCTCTCCATATTTATATGACCTAGTGAATAATAGATGCAATGGCAGTGTAAGTTCTTCCTTAAGTGTTCTCAAGTCATTGTTATTTATTCTGTCTCCTCCCTGCGCTTTGTTTGGATCCAGTTTGCACAGTTATTTTTCACTATAATCTAATTTGATTCCATTATCTGGGGTTACCTGGATGTCACTAGGACAACTTACCACCCTTTTTGTGGAGCCAAACTGTTTTGTATAAGATTTTGTAAATATATCTATAATCTGTTGCGTCTGAGAATAAATTTTAGAATTTGCACACATTTTATCAATTTGTGTATCTTTACTGCTTCCGCATCTTATGTATCTGTAAAAGTTTCCTATTATACTTAATATCTTTATATAAATTTTCTTCAGACTTTTCATGATCTTGTCTAACACTATGCTTAATCTGTTTGTCCAGCTCGTTTATTTCAGTTTTCAAAGTTGTAGTTCGACCTCTCTTCCATTTCTTATATTTTTTGTCTCTCACCTTAATCAGGTATCTTGTTCTTATGGAAATATAGCCCCCTGATGTTACGTGCCTAGATCCTGTTGTTAAACATTTTTTGACTTTTTACACTCAAACAATTTCTCTTTCAAAACTTTCCACATTCCATCTGCAGTTTTTCCACTGAACACATCACTCCAGTTAGTTTTATGTAGCAACTTTTTTGCTTCCCTGTAATCTGTAGTTAACCTTCTGTGCATTGGCTTAAATTTCAGTTTGGCAGAATTATCTAGCAACAAATTAACTTTTATGACCTCATGATCACTGCACATCAATGGTGGTAAAACTTGACTTGAAGTTACAGTAATTTCTTTAGGAACACAAACAATATCTAGTATATTCCATCCCCTGGTAGGTTTTTGTACAGTCTGAAGCATTTGTTGTTCCTGAATATACTCTGTGAATCATTTCCTTACTAACATTGTTGAATCAATATTATTCCAGTCTGTTTCTGGTAAATTGAAGTCCCCAACTAATATTATTCTTCCCTCCTGTGTTTCATGTAAGAAACTCCCTTGTAAGCGATTCAGCAGCCTACCGCAGACCATAAGAAAATACCCCCCCCCGGTCTACTGAGTCCTAGATATCTCCCTCAGAAAAGGTTAAGTGTCCTCCAGCCCCTTCCAGCCTGCTTACTTCTATTTCAACACTAGGTGGCAGCACCTACCAACCATAAGGCAGTATATCTTTTATTTTACTTGGCTCCCCTCCTAAGAAGCTGTCTAGGTAGCTTACTGAGCCGGTATTTTCACTGACTATATCCTGGTTCTTCCACCCCTGAACAGACTCCCATAACTAAAGTTGACTCTATTTTCTTTCCTGATAGCTATTCATCTTACCTATTTGCACTTATACTTTACCTGCTCTCCTTGCTATCATTGCTGCAGTGGCTGATACTTTTTCTGCTGATGGTTTTTCCTTCTGTTCTTCCCCGCTCCGTTCACCCTACAGGCTCACTTCGCTCCCCTACCCTACCCCCAATTCCCACCCCACTACATCTAAATTTATACCCGCATTACCACACCTACTTCCCCTCCTACTTCTAAACCCCACCCCTTCCTCTTCACATTCCCTCCCCTTCACATCTTCCCTCCACCACTGATCCCACAACCTCCTCATTCAATACACCACACATCCCTACTCTCTTTTTACTACTAACCATAACACTCTCATAGAACCTAAACATGTCTCCAAAATATACACTCTTTTCCATTCAACTAATTATCTTACTTAACCTAACCTTCATCCACTACCTTACCCAGCCTAACACTCTATCTCACACCCCACTCTTTCACACAACCTGCTCTCTCACCATACCTCACCCCTACTCATTCACACCAATATCTCCTACACTTTATCCCATAAAACCCAATCTATGCTTTCACTACAAACTTATATCACTCAATACTGCAACCCACACTCTACCAAAAATATCCCCTACAACTCCTACTACTTATGAAAAAAAACACAAAAACCCAAACTACATAAAGGAGATTCTAGCATCTCTACTTTTGTCTGGGGATGTACATCCTAACCCAGGCCCAAACACCTCCCCCTTTTCATCTAAATCCATTCGACTAGCATCCATTAATGCACAAAGCTTAGCTAACAAAGTTCTAAACCTTCAAGCCTGGTTACACCATATCAAACCAGATATCTTAGGCATATCTGAAACCTGGTTAAAACCACACATAAAAGATGTGGAGATAGTACCAGCTAACTACTCCATTATCAGGGCAGACAGAACCCAAAAAAAGGGGGTGGTGTAGCTCTGCTCTACTCATCCTCTCTATGCATTACTCCCTATAATAAAGCTATTCCTCAATTCAACAATGCAAAATTCATACTAGGCCAACTTCGATTAAATAAACAGAAAAATATATGCATAGCCTCACTCTACATTCCCCCTGGTGACAATATCTCCATACTTGAAGATATCCTCTCTTGGTTCTCATCCAATATTTCTAATGAAACCATCATCATGGGAGACACTAACATCAATTGGTCCTCCATTCACTCCCATACCCCCTCCATTAACATCAACCTGTATAACTTCACTCAACTCATCAACTCCACTACTAGGCCATCTAAAGACTTCACTACTGGCAGTATTATAGACTGGATCTTAGTCTCTCACCCCCACTATTACCCTAATAGTGGAACATTTCCTGACTCCCTAAGCGACCACCTTCCCATCTTTGCTACACGCCTTCCTTCTCCCCTACAAGTTACCCATAATTGCGTCACTTCCAGAGACCAAAAAAACTTCAACCCAGAAGCCTTCTCTAACGCCTTAAAATCTGTTAACTGACACCCCCTAAAAACCCTTCCCCTGGAAAGTGGTATCACTCACTTTAATTCCACTTTCCTAAACCTTTTAGATATTCATGCTCCCTTAAAATCCAGAAGAATAAAAAACAAAACTACCCCTTGGCTAACTAAAAGCACACTAACAACCATGCAACTAAGAGACAAAGCCTGGGCACGCTATCAGAAGCACAAATCTCCCACTACCCTTAATGAGTACAAAACCCTTCGCAACACAGTAAAAAAGATTATTACAGCAGACCATCAAAAGTACTACTCTTCTCTTCAAAGTAAATACAAAAATGACCCACAAAACTTCTGGAGAGGTATAACCTCCCTCTTAAAACCTGGTACAACTGAAAATCCAAACCCCAACCCAAGTGTAAAAGATAATGACCTCGCCACCGAATTCAACTCTTTTTTTCATTAACTGCATTTCCAAACCAACCTCTTCCTTCTCTTGCAACCATCCACCTCCAACTTCCACCTGTCCCCCCTACACCCCCTCCTTCTCCACTCTATCACCCTACTACGACACAACCCCTTGAATTCTCCCTGGAACCAATCCCTACTTCCACTATCAAAAAACTCCTGAGGAAACTAAAACCATGCACCAATGCCCCCGATAACATCCCCTCACACTTCCTCAGCATAGCTGCAGATGCTATTGCCCTCCCTATTAGTATCCTAATCAACCGCTCCATCCAAGAAGGTCACGTTCCAGTAATCTGGAAAAAGGCTTTTATAATACCCATTCATAAAGGAGGAAATAATACTAGCACTTCCAACTTCCGGCCCATCGCTATCCTCTCTCCTATTTCTAAAATTCTAGAGAAATGTATACATCTTCAACTCCTTCCCTACTTAGTAGATAACAACCTACTAACTTCTACTCAACATGGTTTCTGTCCTAATCATAGCACTATGACAGCCCTCCTATCATTCCTTGAAACTGTGAATAAAGCTAGAGACTCTGGTCTCACTGTATCTACCATCCTACTTGATCTCTCCAAGGCATTCGACACTATCTCCCATAACTTACTACTCACTAAACTCTCTAAGCTACACCTATCACCTTCAACTCTTAATTGGTTCACCGGCTATCTCTCAGACAGGCAACAAGCTGTCAAGTGGAAAAAAAAGCCATCTCCTCTTTCCTAAACACCCCCACAGGTGTTCCACAAGGTTCCATATTAGGACCCCTCCTCTTTAATATCTTCGTAAACGATTACTATCACTCTATCCCCCATGCTAACATCATCCAATATGCAGATGATTCTACTATCATCTGTGCTTCCTCTTCCATTCCATCTCTCCTAAAACTGACTCAAGATGCCTTCTCCACCACAGAACAGTGGATGAAAGACAACCATCTTGCACTTAATGCAGCTAAATCTAAACTAATGATATTCACCCCCTCTAAAACCAACACATTGGATCAACAACTATTCTCCACCACCAGTCAAAATAATACCCCACTTGAACTGGTATCTGAAACCAAACTACTAGGAGTTCAAATCGACGATAAGCTTAAATTCAAGTCCCATCTACTACTAAACATTAAAAAAAAACACCAAAAACTCGGCCTGCTCTACCGTCACAAGCGATTCCTCTCATCCACTACCAAACTCACTCTCTCTAACACATTTCTCTTACCCTCCCTTCTTTATGGTGCCCCTCTTTTAACTAATCTACAATCATCTCTCAAAACAAAACTATCTACCTGCAATAATAAAATAGCCAAATTCACCACTAGCAATAAATCTTCAACCCATCACTGTGCACCACTCCACAAACTAAATTAGCTTGAACTTCCCAACTACCTCTCCTATACTCAACTCACATATGCACACAAACTCATTTTTCAACCATCCCTTTGTCCCTCCCTGTCCACTACCTTTAAAATTCATCATACTCAAAGACTTCTCAGATCAACTAATCAAAACCTAATAGAAGTCTACAAACCCCTACGCCCCCCAGGACATAACCTCCTCTCCTTCTCGCTAGCATGCTTATGGAACTCCCTTCCTCCCTCCATTCGTACCATCACCAGCCTTCCTACCTTTAAAAAATCACTCCACTCCTACCTAACATCCACATGGGAATGCTCTTGCTCCCACCCCACATAATCATTCTCTACTCGCTACTGTGTTCCATCTCTCGCTTTCTCTATCTCAGATAGTAATCAACTTCTTAATAATACTTATCATCCTGAAAGCCTTCTGCATCTAACTACTCACTTCCTTATCCTTCAAAAAAAAAAAAAAAAAAAGTGTACTTATGATATAATTTGGTTTCTACTTTGCTATGTTTTATATATATATATATATATATATATTTTTTTTTTTTTTATTGTTTAACTTTACTGATTGCAACCTCTGTACCTTGTTATTTTGTGTATGATAATGTGGATGTAATGTAAATCTCTAGAATATGTAATCTTTAATGGAGCTTTTCTCGCCAGGACTCCATTGAAAAAGGGTTCACTTGGCCCAATGGACTATCCTGGTTAACCAACAGCAAATAAAATAAATAAATAAATGTATGAATTCCTCTAGGTCATCTGCACTTGACTTTGGTGGTCTGTACACTCCAACAATTGTTATATGTTCCAGGGTTGTCTTTATTGTCACAGTTACATAGTCTATAGTATTGGTATTATCATCGAACATGTAATAATCACAAGTCTCATAGCTATCCTTAATGCCTGTCATAACACCTCCACCTGATTTTTTTTGTTAGAATGTCTGTTACAATAAAACATTTATACCCTGACAGAACTGGTTTCCAGTCACTGTTCTTTAACCATGTTTCACAAACTATAACAACATCAATCTTGTGGGAACATAGCAAATTTTCTAATAAAAACACATTCTTATTAATGCTCCTAGCATTAACAACCATCAGAGATGCATCAGATGTTGCTATCTGTGAATTGTTACATTTCTGACCTGGCAAAATTCCTGGCTAGTGTTTGTCAAATATTGCAAAATATCTGCTGCAAAAATTCTCTTCCCCGATGTAGACAAATGCACACCATCCTGTCTGAACACGTGCCCAAAATAAGGCTTGGATGCTCCATACATTTCCATTTTTTAAAACAGGACATTTTTTCCATGTGGGTGTTTATCCAAAAAATATTTTCATTCACAGTGACCTGACAATATTTTCTGTGGGGGATTTGTGAAAAATATGTCCTAACACCAGTACAAGCTATACTATCTAGGAGGGCTGTCAGTTCCCAACTAACAGTCAGAGAATCTTTGTTGGTGACATCATTTGTACTAGCATGAATAAAAACAGATCCATACTTCCTTACATTAAGGCGTTCCAAGGCTTGTTTCATAGGTTCATAGATTAGTACTAGGCTAACTACCTTTGTGGGCCATTTTAAGCCTAGCCAATTACCCAATGTGAGAATCAAACCATGCACCTTGTAAGGTAAACACCTTAACCATTATGCCAACCTCTCACCCAATAGGGTCAAAGTCTAAACTCTTGTGGCAGGTGAGGGCTGATTTCACCTGTCTGAGCTGGGAATTGCTAGTGGAAAGCACATTGTGTGCTTACCTTATTGGCCTTTGGGCATAGTTAGTGTAAAACTTTTTTTTCTGTTCCTGTATAAGCCTTGTGTCTGTGAGATGCTGCTCTTCGCTCAACAGTGATTACTGGTGCCTTGTGTGACACCCCTGCACTGTCCCAGTAATCAAGAAGCCTCAATCTTCACCACTAACACCAGTGATGGAAGTGCACATTGGGAGGATGACAAGTACACACACACAGTAAAGTACAATTTCCCTTAAGAGCACACATCTTCTATTTTTGCTCCTGGCATGCATAACACTACTCGATGTTCATTATAATTTCTGCAAATATAAGTATCAGTTCCTCTAATAACTGAATCTCCAATTACAAGAATATTTTTGCTGACCATCTCTCAAGAATCTTCAGCTTCTAATACAGTCATTTCAGCTCTATCAGTTGTTACAAAGGATAGATCTTCATCACTCTTAGTCTTAATTCCACTGTTTTCATTGCATATTAAAGTCTCATCCAGCTGGCACTGTAAATCCACAGCTTGAACCATGTAGTCAACATCTGTCTTTCTCGTTTTTTTTCTTACACTAATGTTCTTCAATCATTCCACGTTCAGTTTTGATTTCTTCCTTTTCACCTGCCCCTTGCCTCTTTTTTCTACCTTTTCCATTGGAAAGGTGATGCCTTTTTCTGTAGACTGAGGGTTTTCTGATAGACAGATATTGTTCATTCCCTTTCACCAGTGTGTTACACAACAAAGCAGAATCCTTTTTACTACGTATTCTCTTTCCTTTACAATCATTAGTTTCTTTTTCTTCCTTGTTATTTGTTGAGAACTTCTTTCTTTCTTTTTTTGTTTCCTTCTAAACAAACTGGATCCTCAGATTGCTGAGTACTTGCATCCACAATTCCATAGTTCTCAGGGGCCTCATCATCTTTCATAGGAGTTGAATGTTCTTTGCAGAAAATAGATGCATCATTTTCTAAATCTGTTCTATTTGTTCTATGCCTAACATTTAGTTAATCAGCCCAGTCATTAATATATGATACAACAGTTCTCCAAGCCATGCCAATCGCACATGTGCAATCATCATCAAGTAGAGATTTGCTTCTAACAATGTTAACAATGGTAAGTAAATCATCCAACTTTTGACACGAGGAGCAAAGATCACCAGTGTTATCAGCTGTTAACTTTAAATATGCAAAGCATTTAGTACACTGTACAAGATACTTGTGCATTAGCAAATCGTTAATTGCATACTCATTTAAGGAATCCATATTCAGCTTTAATTGAATAAAATATTGCAAAGGAAGAAAATTAAACAGTAGCAAAGAATTCAAAGGAACTTAAATCATTTAACTTCTATGACAAAAATTATACCATCAATGTACAACTAAATAATAAAATACAATAAAGTTGTTCTGACCATGCAAGTTCTACCAGCCAGCCAGAAGTTGTAATTTCTTTACGTCGCACACTCACTGTAGCTCGCAGTCGCACTTCCTTTTAACAGTAAAAATAAATAAAACTTCTCTTGCCAGTCAACTCCACAACAAATCACAAACCAAGACAGGATTGTTTTGAAATGCTCAGAATTTCCTTTCTGCAGTCTGTGTAAATTTATAGCTGTCTAAGCCCTTTGTGGTGGCTAGAGTTTGCCTGTCCAAAACCTATCCCTTTCTCACAACCAAAAGTGAAACTAAAGGTAAAACAACAAAATATAAATCAAAGTAAAGCTTGTTAATAAGCAGTCTCTTCCTACCTACAAACAGTTAAAAATAGTGATAGCAAATGTAATATAAATTCAAATAAAACTTCTCTTACCAGTCAACTCCACAACAAATCACAAACCATGCAGATTGCATTTCTTGGATCTGTACTAAAGAAGGCATGACATTACCCAAACTTCCCAAGGCTTGTTCAGCCAGATTCATGGCTGCTTCATCTGCTGTTTGGTCAGTAACATGTATTGTTGATATTTGCGCTGCACCCATATGGTCATATGCTCATACCTTTTAATACTCATTACAAATTGGATGTTATTTCTGGAAACAGAACTGCCTTTGGTTTAGCGGTATTTTGGAATAGCCTTCCATAAGGGCCACCCAAGATCTGCGTAGCTGGGGACTCTCCATAACTAGCCATCTGTGTTGTTCATTTTCATTCTTCCTCAGTTTCCTCCCCATCCAATCCTTCATGTTTCTGGAGTGACCTGCAGGATTGTATTTTGGAACCTACAGTTCCAGGTTTGAGCTTATCCTTTTTCTGTCTGCCTTTTTCCAATCTTTTAGCTATGGGGACTAATGGCAACAAACTCGATCTGAGGTAATGGGGATAAACTAAGGCATTAAAGGTAGAGGGAAAAGCTCGAAAGTTGGATCCAAAGTCTGGAATATATGTCAGAGTCAGATCCGAGGATTGGATCTGAACCCATGGATTGAGAAAGAAGTCAAGATCCACCAAATCACTCATGCACTCAAGCCATTAGACCACAAGTACCAGTATAACTCAGTCATAGTCTGGGTGGGTATAAATGACCTGAGACATTACCCCCTTGGACTATATGAAGAGAGACATTATGGAGCTCTTGGACTATGTGTCCCAGGCTGGTATGTACCTTGCTTTGAGCAGCATTCTACTTTCACCAAGGATGATGTTAAAATATGAACAAAAGATGAATGACTTTAATAATTGGCTTAATTTGTGTTGTCATCCCAAGGGGGTATAAAATTTATCAGCAGGGGAAGATATGCTCAACAGACCAAGTTGCTTTGCCAAGGATGGTCTGCATCTGTCCCATCTAGACTTTTGAATATTGGCTAAAACATTGTCCTCCCCTCAAAGTAGCTTGTTTAGGCAATGCCAAACTAGCAAACCTTCTGAAGTAGCAAAACCAACCCATGAGAATCTAAAGATGTTACTGCTCAATGCCAAGAGACTAACAAGAAACTCCCTCCAGGCTCTCCTCACCCTGGAGAATGTAGGTGTCCGTGCAGTTACTGAGATATGTTTTAAGGCTATGTAAAATACCCCATCAGTGCAGGGCTACAGTGCCTTTCACACATTCAGGCCATCTACTACACAGTCAGGGATCAAAGGTGGAGGTGTCTCACATTATATTATACTTCTCAACTGTCCAGATTTTCAGAATGCCCAGATTTTTGTCTCATATTTTTTGTCTGTTCCTCATAAAATTTGTGGTTTTCTGGTAAATCACTGACAATTGAATTCATTAAATAATGACATAATTTGAGTTTCAGACTTCATATCATTAAGAAAATGCATGTCAGCACAAATTCTGTTATTCAAGTAACTTTTCTAAGAGTAATATTTAAAGTATGTCTCTAGCTTTGGGTCTTTGTCCCCCACATTTCTTCAAACTTTGTCCAGATTTCTTGTCCTAAAAGGTTGAGAAGTATGATTTATATTAACTTACCTCAGGACTAGTCAAACCAGATGACAAGCTTGAGCTACTCTATCTAGAGATTTCCATAGCTAAAGTCCCATAACATATCATTGCAAGCTATAGACCACCATCTATGACCCAAGTAACCCATAACTCATACTTGAACTTACTGGAGACCCTCACCATTCAACCCAATGCCATATTCATGGGCAACTTCAACTACCCCATTATACACAGGGATACTTAACATGATCCCAAACATGCAGGCCCAATGATTTCTGAACTTCCTAAACACAAACACCTTGGACCAGATAATCCATATGCCTGCTAGGGGTGCAAGCATACTCGCTGACCTGGTACTCAGAAACTTGGAAGAACACTTTACCCCATCTAGTGTAGTGTCATTTCTGGTAAGATCAGACCACAAAGCTGTCTCCTTCATAATAACAATCAGTTCTGTGATCCCGGCTAACCCTGTAACATTTAGGAATTATTCTAAGGCAAACTTCCTATTAAATGATCACCTGTTGAAATTTCAAGCTCCTGGTTCCCAAAAATCTGAGAACACTGCTGCCAGTGTAGATTTATTTCACAGAAACCCTGTACAGTCATGTCAATAAATGCACAGAGACAGCTGTGCCTACCAGAAATAAGACCAGAACTAACTCAGAAAAAACACTCTGGTTGAATCCAAACATAAACAGGTTGTACAACGATAAAGAGAGTCATAGCCAGGATTAGGAAGTGCTACGCCCAGCACAGTATGATAAAAACATTGTTAATCTAAATAAACAAGCAAAAGGGCTAATTAAGTCTACTGAAGCCAAATTTGAAATAAACATAGCCTTCCTGGCAAAGGACAAACACAAGGCTTTCTTTATCTGTGTCTGAAACCTCAAATGTGTCACCTGCATGGAGCTGGAAGATGTAGGAAGTCTGTGGCTGACAAATTTGGTTTCAGTTTACCCCCCCCCCCCCAAAGGAAATACCATCAAACAAAATCCCTCCATCTATTTACTAGGAAGATGTGCTCTCTAAGGTCAAAAATACAGTGCATCAGTAGTCCCCATTAACATTTCAGGATGCCTCCTAAATATTTTGAAACATGACCTATTGGGAGCACTGACATCACTGTTTAACCTTGCATGCCAGACAGGCTTTGTGCCCTGTGAATGGAGAACTGCAACCGTCATCCTTCTGCACAAGGGTAGGCCATCAACGGACCACCCCGGGAACTACAGACCCATAAGTCTGACTAGTCACATATGCAAAGCAATGGAAAAAAAATATCATTGCAGATGATTATTAAGGACATACAAAACCTTCAAACACTGATCCCTACTTATTTTGATTTTGTCAAGGGCAGATCATGCATGCCAAGCCTTTAGGACTTCTTTGAGAAGGTCACCAAGGCAATGGATAAGGGCAAAACTGTGTGCATACTGCGTACCTTGACCTGGCTAAGGCATTTGATATAATACCCCACTCAGGCTTTGTAAGCAAGCTCATGGATATAGGCGTAAACCCCTGTGTTACATACTGGATAGCCAGCTGTCTCTCCTATCGAACCCAAGAATTTAGGATAGGAGAGACCATCTCAACAAAGAGGCCAGTCACTAGTGGAGTCCCTCAGGGCTGTGGGCCAGATCTGCTCCTTTTTGGCATCTACTTACTGGAAGGGAAGGCCAATATTAAGGGCTTCTGGCTGACCAAGTTTGCAGATGATTGCAAACTAGTAGCAGTCATAAAATCCCCCCAAGAAACTAACTTTCTACAGAACAGACTAACATAGATAAATGACTGGTGCCAAAGCCCCTGCTTAAAACTCGTTGCCAAGAAATGTATAATTGTACCCTTTGGGAAGTCAGCCCCATAGGAAATTACCTCATCAGTAGTACACCCCCAAGAGTTAGAACCAGTAGTCATGGATTTGAATACGTATTTAGGTAGTAACTTGTCTTTTGACCAGTGTGTGTCATAAGATGGTAAGGAAGTCATTCTGTTTTGCCCAACTTCTAATCAAATAGAAGGCATCTAGATCCAAGGAAGTCATTGTTCCACTGTATTCAACCCTCATCAGGCCTTACTTTGAGTGCAATGCCCCCTTCAGTATGTACCCGACCAGGCACATGCAACAACTTGTATTGTCCATAGAGGATCCGCACAAAAAGGATACAGGGTGTAAACAGCATGTCCTATGCAGATTGCCTCAAAGCCCTATTCTCTATACTCTGTTTCCCTACAGACTGCTGAGAGGCGAGTTATGCAAGACACTCTTGGGTCTCACTCTGATAGATCTTTTGCTTATCCACAAAAAGAATAGCATCAGAGTTACTTGATCTGGGGATTTAAACCTTGTGACATGAATAAGGTACATTAGAAGGACAGTTGTGTGTCTTAAGAGAATTCCCCTTTTCTGGAACAGGCTTCTCCTGTATGTAAAGCAGAGCTGTTTGTCTGTTTCCTAATTGCATTCAAGAGAAACCTGGACTAGTGGATGGGAAATTGGAAATACACCCCAAGTCTATATCGGTATTGGACAGAGGCAGCCTGTAAATATAGCCCTAGCTTACCTATACCTCATTAAGTAACCTCTAAGACACATAAATGTGTGTGATACAATTGGGTTGTTTGGCTAGGCTTGACTACAGTGGTTGTTAGCCGAGTGTACACCTGTGAACATAAGTAAACAGTATAATAAACAACAACAGCATGTAAACCAAAAATTACAAAAAGAAGTAAATAGTATAACAAAGATAAACGTAATTAAACAGATATATTTGTGAGACACAAATAGGTATGAACACCATACAGTATGTTATTTCCGTTTTTTAACAGGAACGGTCCGACTGAGCTTCTGAGGTGCTTCTTTTTCAGTGGTAGCCCTTGCAAAAAAGCTTCACAAATACATTGTATGTGCATATTGACAATGTTACTGTGTTTAAAATGTATGAAAAAACGGTATATACAGTGCACCAAAAATGACAGTGGAAACTGTGAGATAAATTATAAATGATTGTAAGAGTACAGTAAAATAATTTTTGTAAAATATATAAAGAAGTGTGGTTTGTCTGCTGTACGTACAGAGATGTTTGGTTAAAGTGTCAGGTGAATGAAGGGAAACAAATAAGAACAAGATAAATTTAAAAAGAATATGTACCCGCGGTGGTGGTGCTGCGGTAGCGTTGTTGCCTCACAGTAAGACGCTGTCCGGTTCGATTCTCAGCTAGAGCGTCTTCTGAGTGGAGACATGCGTGAATGGGCGTACCTTCGTTGAAGGTTGTGCGTCAGGGCTGGTAAGTCGGCACGTAAAAATCAACTACCAATCATTAGCGGACCGGAGTTCCGCTGTGGCGACCCCTAACTGGGAAAAGCCGAAAGACAGAACATGTAGGTATAGTACAGTAGTAGATTTAGTTAAGAAAAAGTAATTTGCTTCAGTAGTAATTGGGAGCAGAAGATAATATATATGGAAATAGAGATGTATTCATTTATTTGACAAAGGTTTTAGGAGATGTTGGGTAAGACAAATTCTGTGTTGCGAGCCATTTGTACTATTTTCATGTGCATTCCAACAAGTTAAGACAGTTTTTTTAAATTTTGTTTGAAAGGTTGCAGGACCAAATTCAAATAATTCTTGAATGACAACTCCTCTTAGCATTGTTGTTAATTTTTAGTTTAAGATTCAGGAAGAAAGATAACAAGCAGGTACAGAAATAGCATTGGGAGTACTTACTGTTGCATCTGTTTGGACTGGTTTAAAAAAATGTTTGTTTTCAAAAGTTTATGCAGGGAAATATTAAGGGAGAGTTTTGATATAGGGAAAGATCACCGGTTTTCTACTACAAAAACAAGTTACTCAGGAACAGGCTAGTGATACACACATCCCAAGGCTGAGTAAGTTATAGATTAAGGAACAGAGAAAGATTCCAAGAATTACTAATTTATAGGTTAAGGGGCATACAAGAAGAACTGCCTTTATTGTCTTTCTCTGCAGTTTGTAGCAGCCCACCATCTTAAGAATTAGTAATTTGTAGGTTAAGCAGCATACAAGAAGAACTGCCTTTATTGTCTTTCTCTGCAGTTTGCAGCAGCCCACCTGCTCAGTTAAGGAAGTACTGCAGTGTTTCTATTGGTGGTGGTCACTAGAATTTGCATCTGCTGCATTGATTGGATAAATAGTGTATGGTAAGTACAGGTCACATATTTCTGCCATTAAGAATAAGGATTGCCTTTCTGAGTGCTCTTCTGTCATTTGGTAGGAAGTAGCTGAAGATGTATTCTGATTTTATGAGAGTGGATGTTCTTGCCTAAGTTACATCAGTATGCATAGAAAATTGGGTACAACCAGAAAACCCCCCTGTAACAGTTTTTAAGTTCCAAGACTCGTAAGTGCAAGACTGAATGTGCAGAAGTGAGAACTTACATACACTACTGGGGGTGGATTACCCCACCTCCAAAGAAAAGTTTTAAAGGAGAACAACAGCGATTTATATTCACTGTACTCCTGTAGCTTTGCTTTATTTATTTTGTTTTTTATTTATTTTTCAGAGTTCCAGAATTTGAAGTAATGGGTCTCAGAAGCTGGTATTTAAAGTGCAGGACTACTTTAGTTGCAGTGATCCTTGGAGAGACAATGTTAGAATTATGCAGATTGTGGCACAGCCTAAAATAAGTATAAAAGGGCATGGCTTTGGTTTTCTCAGTTGTGGATAAGCTGCACTTACGATACTCCAGTGTGATTGTGCTTCAGATTCCAGCTGTAAGTTTGTACTTGAGTGTGACTTGGAAAAGTATAAAGTGATCATCCCTGCAAGAGGCTGTGTTGTCTGTTGAAAGGATATAATTCAGCTGAGGTCATCTAATGGAGAAATGTGTGCACTGGTTAGAGTGGAAGGTAAACTGACTATAGAGGGGAATCCTAAGAGGGGGGATGAGGAGAGGACAAAGTATGTTCACTAACACTCTGAAGATGTTGTTGGATAACTGCAGTCCAGTTACTGAAGCCAAATGAAGACCAATATTTACCAAGTTCATATAGTAGAACACAGTATGGGAAACTGAGTCATAGATGTTAGTCAAGTCCACATACAACACATACGTTCCCATCATCTGTTGCACTGTAGAGGGAGATCTGGTAAGCTGCAGATTTTTTTGTAGCAACTTCTAGAGTGCCTCAAGTAATGAAAAATAGGCCTGTAGTTCTGCTGACATGATAGAACTGCCTTTGGAGATGGGAATTTTTATTACAGCTTGCACAGTTGTTGAAGTCTTTCAACTTTCACTTAAGTGTTTTGCTCGATAGGTGTGAGGAGCTTAGGGAAGAGATTCTGTACTCTAGGCCTGTTATGATGAGGATGTTTACAAAGTAAGTGGTTTACCCCTGAAATGGATAGAGGGTATAATGTGAGCTAGTAAGAAAAAAAAATGGGATGGGGGAGGTGAAGTGGGAATGAAGGAATGAAAGAGAGAGTAAAGGAAGATTAATCATGAAAAGTTATTATTTGTGTGCTATAAGATATGGAACAGTTATTTTGTAAATACTAGCGTTTTTATCTATTTGTTGCTTTATGGTTTCCTACTTTGATATTGAATATAACAATCCATTATTTTTTCTTCATGTATTTGTTGCTTTATGGTTTCCTACTTTGATATTGAATGTAACAAGCCATTATTTTTTCTTCAAGCACTGTAAGCTTTGATACTTATTTTTGAAGCCTGAATGAAATGCCATGGGTGGGGATTGTAGTATTAACTTTGTTATACTCAAGTTACTAAAGTTGCTGTATTTAGTACATTTCAATGTAGAATTAATAGTTCATACTATTAATGTGCTGCTTATAGCTATTCAGAAATGCTGTTTGCCTTTTGTACACACACTTTTCTGTGCAAACATACATTTTCTGTTAAAAACATAATTGAAAGTTTATTATTTTCATTCAGTGTTACTTTGTCAATGTGTAGTAACAGTTTAGGGCTTAATCAGACAGTGATGTTTCAGCATACTCTTGCATTATGTTATGAAAAAGTAAACAGTAAATGGAAGAAACAAGATGTGACTTTTCTTTCCATGCAGTAGGCAATGAATGTCTAGCACTGCAGCTTCACTTCTGTCAACTGGTGCAAAGAAAATTACAAAAGAGCAAATCCATGAGTCATTGCCAGCAGTATTTTAATGAAGCCTAAGTAAATAAATGAACTTGCAGCTTGTCAGAAGCAACAAAAAAGTTTCTGTAAATTTCTTACTGTTTTTACAGAATGCTCTGTTCCTTGCATTTTGGAGCATCATACTTGGCAACCGTCCAGATTTTTGCCTCATGTTTTTGTTCTGCTCCTTATGGCGTTTGTGGTTTTCTGGTGGGTCACTGAGGACTGAGGTCACAGGTGATGGCATGCATTTGAGGTTTAGACTTTACATTCTTTAGGAGGTGCACACTTGCACAGATCCTGTTATTCTAGCAGCTTTCTAGGTTTATAAGAGTAGCGTTCAAGATCTGTTCCTATTTTGGGCCTTTGCCCACCCCACCCCCCCCATTGTTTTGGACTTTGTCCTTATTTCTTGTGCTGAGGGGTGGAGAGGTATATAGAGCATATATTGTCTGCTCATTAACAGAACCTGCAGCTGAAAGGTTACGTGATGAGACCCCCGTCTGCAAGAGAAGTTTAGCTTTAAATATTGATGTCTGACTGAACATTATTGTTTAGCTTACTAGTATATGGTAAGGTGCTTGTTTTTTGAGTAGACTTTTCTCAGGTTAGGTACCTAGCAAAGTATTGTATTCTCTAGGTAAAACAAGTGTCACAGTGTTGCAAGCAACCAAACAAAGTCACAAGCTGCTGTCCGGTATTGCAATAACCAAAACCCAAAAATGCAAAAACAACCAGCCAGTCAGCAACCACAGAAACACTAAAGTCCACTTTAATACACCAGTTTCCAAGTCAAAGTTGAGTGCTTTCATCTGTTCATAGGTTCATAGGTTCATAGGTTTATACTAGGCTATCTGCCCTAAGGCATTTATAAGCCTAGCCCAAATTATTGTGGCTTACGCCACCCCTTATATGAAAAAATACTGTGCCCATTAGTTTGTTGTGCCTCTGTCCAGCAGTGACCCAGAGATGATTCCCGGGGTAAACCTACGATCTCCCATCCACAGGTCTAGATTTCTCTTGAACAGAGTCAGCGAGGTGCTCTGCCTCACATGGACCGGGATTTTATTCCACAGCATAGGGAGTCTCTGAGTGATAAATCTATCCCTCCAGCACGTCCTATTTATATCCGTGCTAAGGTTTAAGTCGCTTGCTCTAGTGGTTTTGGTGGATTTGGATTTTTGAGGTGGAGCATGTCCATTAATTCGGGTTGGACATGGCCTTGTATGTCAGGCACATGTCACCTCTGAGCAGGCGGTATGCGACTGAATAGAGCTGGAGTTTCTTCAATCTGGCAGCATATGACAGATTTTGGAGTCCCTTTATCCTTTTGGTGAGGAACTTTTGGGGTCTCTCCAATTGCTGCAGATGTCGGGTGAGATACATCCCGAATGGGGCATTGTACTCGATCATTGGTCTGATAAGTGAAGAGTACAGGGGAACAATGACCTCACTAGATCTGGATGTGAATCCCTTCATGATCAGGTGGGCAATGTAGAAGGTCTTTCTAACCACTTTAGCAATGTGAGTGTCAAAAGAAAGGCCACTGTCAACCTGGGTCCCCAGGTCCCTGATAACCTCTTCTGTGCTTAGTGGATTGCCACCTAT
The DNA here is from genome assembly GCF_019279795.1 of Protopterus annectens. NCBI lineage: Eukaryota > Metazoa > Chordata > Ceratodontiformes > Protopteridae > Protopterus > Protopterus annectens. The sequence goes on from NC_056735.1 coordinate 724,504,193, forward strand.
ATGGTAGCTTGGGGTTACCTTGTTTTTCCCGAAGGGTATGACTATACATTTTTGGCGTTTAACTTCAGGCCATGGCTCTGGCACCAGCTATCTGTTTCCGTGAGTCCCTTCTGAAGGATATCAGTGTCCGATGCACTTTCCACTATGGCCCAGTTTGCAGTCATCTGCAAACTTTGTCAGCCAAAGTCCTCCCATGTTGGCCTGTACTTCTGAGAAGTAGATGCCAAACAATAGGGGCCAAGGACCGAGCCCTGTGGGACACCACTTGTGACCGGCTTGGAGTCTGACACAGCCAGCAACTCTAACCCTGTGGGTTCTGTCCTTAAGCCAGTTTGCAACCCATCTTGTGACATATGGGTTTACATTTAAGCTGGTAAGTTTTTCTACAATACCCGAGTGGGGTATTGTGTCGAAAGCCTTTGCAAGGTCAAGGTAGGCTGTATGGACTGCCTTTCCCTCATCAATGGCCTTGGTGACTATTTGAAGAAGTCGACCAAGTTCAAAAGGCATGATCTTCCCTTGACAAAGCCAAACTGGGTCGGGTCCAATGTCTGCAAGTCCCTATATCTTTGTTTATGAGCTCCATTACGATCCTCTCCATAGCTTTGCAGACTAGACTTGTTAAGCTTATGGGCGGTAATTACCAGGGTCCGTAGAGGCCACCTTTGTGGAGTGGGACCACAGTTGCCGTCACGCCACTCCTTGGGCACGTATCCTGTGGTAAGGCTGAGATTAAACAGCTGCCTTATGTGCGGGTTTAATTCCTCATTTAGCTCGTGTAGCACACAGCCGGGGACACCATCCGGTCCCATTGATGCTGTGTTTTTAGCTTTAGAGAGCAGCTTTCACCTGCATTTGAGATGTCCGGGAGGCTACACTCGGCTGGGATAGTTATCTCTCCTTTAGGGGAGAGGGGGTGAAGTTTGCACTGAACCTGTCTGCCAGTATGTTGGCAATGTCTGTGGGTTCAGTGATTTTTGTATCATTTTGGACTAATTCTGAGCATATCTGTGAGTTTCCACCCAGGTTCCTAACATAGCTGAAAAAGGCCTTATGATTGTCCTTTGAATCCATGGCAATTTTTCTCTCAAAATTGGCCTTAGTTGATTTTATGAGTGCTCGTATTTTTTACTAATAATGATCAGGGGTGACTTCCCTTTTATGGATTTTGTTCTATTATGTAATAGCTTTCTCCTCTTATTGTAAAGTTTGTTAATGGCTGGGGTCCACCAGACTGGACGTTTGCCCTTTGTGGAAAGAGTCTTGGTTTTATTTGGGATTGCCTGATCCATGCAGTCCTGGAGGTGTTCATAGAAGGCATTTGTAAGGGCTTCCGCAGCTTGGGTTGTGGTTTCCTCTGACTCAGGGGCCTTGAAGGATACCACACCAGTCTTGAGTAGTGTGAAGTTTGCTTTAGAAGTTCTTCACTATGGTCTTTTGTTTGGGGTGGGCGGGATGTGGATTTCCAGTGAGATTAGTTTATGATCAGATCTCACCAATGAGGGATATACTTCGTGTGGAGCATTTTGTCCCCATGTTTGTGACAATGAGATCTAGTATATTTTCTCCTCTCGTGGGAACAGTGACTAGCTGTTCCATGGCATTTGAATTTATGAACTCCAGGAACCGTTGGGCTAGAAAGTTAGGGCTTGAGTAATGTTCCCAGTCTATATTCGGGTAGTTGAAGTCACCCAATATGATGGTGTTTGGAGATACATTTATACCCTCCAGTGTCTTCAGGAAGGCTGTGTGGGGTTCCTGAGTTTGAGAGGGTGGCCTGTAGCATGCTACAATTTGTAGAGCAGTTTTGCCTATTGTTAGTTGCACCTGGATGGTTTCCGAAGCTTCATGCGTTGCCACCAACCTGGAGGTGTGAGTATCCTTTATGAATATGGATACACCCCTCCTTTTGTGGAGTGGTCCGGGTTTTGGGGCGGAGCATGATATGAGGTAAAACCTAATAGTGCGGGGTGCTCTCAGGAGCCTTGAACCAGGTTTCAGTTACAGCACAGACATCGATGTTCTCCATACTGAGAAGGGCCTCGAGTGCGTGCATTTTGAGATTTAGACTTCTGGCATTGAGCAACATTACCCTCAATTTCTTCCCATTTTTGTTTTCTAGGGTGGTAGGTTTAGAATTTGAGCCTTGCCTAAAAAAGGCACTATGGGGTGGCAAGAGCCTTAGCCAATATCCGGAATCCCAGGGGTGACAGGTGCAAGCCGTCCCTTGCGAAGCAGCGTGGCTTGTCAAGCATGTCATCCCAGGCAGACAGACACTGGATCCCCTTTGAATGACACCAGACATTAAGCCAATTGTTAAAGCTGATCATCTTGTCTCTATATTGTGGCATCATTCTTGGTGAAGGAAGGATACTGCTCAGGGTTAGGGTCATACCTGCCTGGGCTACATAATCAGAGAGCTCCTCTATGTCTCTTTTCATGCAGTCCAGGGAGGTGCGTCTCAGGTCGTTCACACCAGCATGGACAATGACTGTGTCATATTTGTACTTGCTGTGGAGTGACCCAGTGCTTGTGTTATGTGGCGGATTCTAGCCCGATAGGCAGCTTACTGTGACCCTCTCCTTGTTCAGCCTGGTGAGTGGGACGTCAGTGTGTCTGACTATGGAGTCACCTATGACAAGTATGTTTGGTGTTGTATTTGGCCTTAAGGGCTGTGACTGCTTTGCACACTGCTTTTGTGGTTTATGTGTTGCTTGTGGGGTGTCTTGAGGTAGCAGTTGTTTGGGTGTCTGCTTTGGAGGCCTCTGCTGTTTAGGTAAATTTTTACTCAGAGCCTCCGAGTATGTCTTTGTGTGTTTATGTGTTTGATTCAGTGGAGTGGTAGCATTATGTGAGGCTGGTTTTGTGGTGTGTGTAGTTGCCTTCTCCTCCTGTCTGGTCTTGCCAGTCCTGAGTTGAGAGAGCTCAGCCTCCAGTTTGGCTAAATAGCTGCATCTCTCACAAGTATTTGTGTTATGTGGGAGGAGGAGAGGGTTGTCTGTGTACATGAGGCAGTTAGAACATTGCCTCAAGATTCCCAGATTCACCAGCTGGACCGGAGAGGAGATTGACAACTGACCTTTGGACATGCTAGAATAATATTGGGAAATCCTTAATTGAAAACAAGGGCCAGTGGGGAGTGAGGGTGTAGTGCTTTTAATTTTTAGTGCTGACTTATATAATTGCTTTAGTGAGCAAGTGCCAGGTAACTTGAGTGCAATGACATCATCAGATCACAAAGACATCATCAGATCAATGACTTGCTACTCGGATTTTACCTTATACTTTCATGAATGAAGACACACACCCTCAACATCCAGTCTAATAAGTTAAAATTGGTTCTTCACTTCTGTCTTTCATAAAAGTAATTAATGTTAAAATAAAACCATGATAATAACAAAAGTGAATGATCAAGGCAAAAAAAAAAAAAATCAAACAATCACATCACGTTTGTTAGTTTTTTCAATTCACTCAAAATTGAAATGCTGTCATTAAGTCTGAGCGGGCCGCATTAAGTCTAATTTGCCAAAACATTTGGATCATCCTACCATGCGAAGGATCTTTGGTACATCAAAAATACATTCTAGTATCAATGATCCACCCGTTCATCCCATTGTGGTTGCCGGGGGGTGATGGTGATGGAACCCTTGGCTAAATTCGTTGATCAGAAGCTAAAAGAACTTTTTGATTCTCATTCAGACATAGTACGGGATTCCTGGGACCTATTGGACAATTTAACATAAAAATGGGAAGGGATGATGTGTGTGTTCATGTGATGTGCAAAGTTTATTTTCTGTCATACCACACAAAGTGGGTCTGGAGTGGTTCCAGGAAATTGTGGAGAAATGCAGGTCTTTATCCAACATGGACAGTGCTTTGGTTGTTGAACTGAAGGAAATTTTGTTAAATAATAATTTTTTGACTTTTGAAGGGGAGTTTTACAAACAGTTAATGGGTGTTGCAATGAGAGCTGCTTATGTCCCCAAGTTTGCAAATGCTGTTCTCTTGAAATAGGAAAAGGTAATTTTGTTTAAACTCCCGCTTTATGAGATGTGTGTGGGGTACATTAGGGGTTTTAGATGAGGACTTTATTATTTGGTGAGGTACTGGTTAACAACTGGATGTTTTTATTCATCATTTACAAAATAGTACCTCATTCCTAAGATTCACCTATAATTCCAGTGTGGAAATAATTAATTACCTGGGTATTACTATCTTCAAACGCCCGGGTGGGGAGCTAGCAACACAGATTTCTAGAAAACCTTCACATTGCAACACATTTCTTCATTATATAAGTTGCCACCCCTTTCATCAAAATAAAGGGATGGTAAAAAGTCAGTACATCTGAGTATCCCGACTTACCTCAGAAGATATTTGTCATGAACTTTTGAAATCGATGTTTCTGGGTAGGGGTTACCATTCATCACTGTTGGAAAAAACACTTGAGGATGTGTGGAAGGAAAGAGAGGGGGCAGATATACACCAGTCATTAAGAAAGGGTTACAACTGCTTGCCAACTATAACAAGAGCCACGAAGTTCCTGAGTTTAGTGCCCACATGAACATGGCTTTGCATTACATGTTGGATACTAAAGAGATCGAATTCATTCTGCAAAGGAATTGGTACATGCTGAAATGTGACAATTCCATTAGTAATTATTTTCAGGAAAACCCTTCCTTTACCTACAAAAACAAAGATGTCAAAAGTCTACTTGAGAGATCCAGAGTAGGAAATGAGAGTTTCTAATACCAGGAGGTGTCGTCATTGTCCCCTATTGTCCGTATATTAATTTGAACTATGAAGGTTATTTGTTGAACAAAATTGTAGGTAAGATGCACAGTGGTATCTATAATTGTGCCACAGAGAGAACTGTCTACCTGGCTACATGCACCTCATGTATGGCATTCTATGTGAGTAAGACTAAAAATGCTTTGAGTAAGCGTATATACCAGCATTTGTATACTATCAAATGTCAGGACATGAAGATTGCATCGGCCAAGCAGTCATGGATTTGCACAGAGTTTAACAATTTTGTTTTTTCATTAATTTTAGAGTGAATTGATGCTGTTCCATATGGGGTGAGACTGGCAAAATAAGCTCTTACAACAGGAAGTGTTTTGGCAAATTAGACTTACTGTGGCCAGTCCGCCTGTACTTAATGATAGCATCTTAATTTCGAGTGAATTGAAAAAAAAAACAAGCAAACGTGGTATGATTGTTTGATCATTCACTTTTGTTATGATTATGGTTTTATTTTAACATTAATTTGTTCTTTTATAAACCAGAAGTGATGTCACGATTTTAACTTTTTGGATTGGATGTTGAGGGGGTGTGTTTCCATTCATGAATGTATAAGGTAAAATGCGAATAGTAAGTCATTGTTCTGATGATGGCATTATAAACAGATGAAAGCACTCAACTTTGACTTGGAAATTAGTGTATTAAAGCGGACTTTAGTGTTTCTGTGGTTGCTGACTGGCTGGCCATTTTTGCATTTTAGTGTTACAAGCAGCATTTACTTTCGCTCTGGAGCAACAGTGTCTGGTAAATGAGTAAATTTATTTTCTGAGAAGAAGCATTAACAAGGGGTAAAAATATGTGCCTTGTTAGTCATTTCCATGAAGATCTCTGAAATAACTAGACTTGCTTATCAGATTAGTACTATATGTATCAAGATTTTCTGAGACCTTTAAATTGTTGCAGGAGCTTAATTCACAGAGAATCATAGTAATGCTACATAAAATATTTATTAAGACATTGTGAATCAATTGTGTTGTTGTAGGAGTATAATTTACAGAGAATTCTACATGCACTTGTGAGTGTTCGCAGATGCACACACTAATGTTCAGTATCTTAGACCTGAAGGAATCTACAACACATTCATTATTTCTAATGGCATAGCCAGGCATATGATATGTATTCCACAGTGTACACTTAAAGATAATCTGTTTTGTGGTTTCACTCGGTTTAATTTCTCCAGGTCTTGTGAGTTTCTAATACCATGATGGGAATGGATCCCATTCCCAAGTCTAAGTATAATTCAAGTTCATGAAATTAGTATTGTTTCAATCTTTGATGTTAGCCAAAAGTGCTACTACTATTGGAACTGTTTTGGTATCCTTCCACACTGCCCTCGTTTCTGTCTGCAAATCATGGTATTTTATGAGTTTGTGTCACTGTACATAGTACACTGTAATCACTGGGTGTAGCAATTTCAGTGATCAGTGCTACTTTTGCCTTTTCATGGACTACTATATCTGGTTTTCTCATGTCTTTTTTTTTGAACTGTTGGTAATGGGCGATCCCATGCGATTTAAACTTCATCATCTTTTATAATGCTGTGTGGCTCATGTTTCCAATGCTTCTGAGCTACTTCAATATTGTAATGTTTGCATGATCCCCAGTGCAGCAATCTTGCCCCATTATTATGCCTTTCAGTATACAGGCCCTCTGCCAGTAGTGTATCATGCCCAGCAACAAGATGTGCAGTTGTTTCCAGTTCTGTTTTAGAAAACCTGCATTTGTCTGTTTCTCTGACATGTTCAATGGACTTCGTAAACCAACATATACGTAGTCCACTATCCTGAGCAGCCAGTATTAAGTTTTCGTCTTTTGGTTTAAATTCACCTTTCCTTAGCTGATGTTCTTCGTGTTTCACTGTTGCAGTCATTACATTTGGGTAATCTGCTGACAGGTTGCCCTCAGTCAGCCTGAATAACAAAGTCTTGGGTCCTGCGTCAGTTGCTGTCTCCTCTTCCATGACATCAGGTCATCAGGGGTATAAAACATGCAGCCAAAGCCATTTTATTCAGTATTTCTTGCCGCGTGGTGCCAGAAGCAGTTCACAAGTGCTGGTCGGCTGACCCCTGAAATTTTCACATTCGAGTTTCAGAACCGAAGTCTTCAACTAAAGCTAAGTACCCCATTGGGGAAACTTTTTCTTGCTCCTTACCGATGTCAGTAAAAGTTAATAATTGCATTACTTGTGGGAAGCAAATACCTCATAAGGATTTTCATTTGTACTGTATTCCTTGCTAGGCCCAGATCATAACGTGCCTTGCTGTCGGTTTTGTGCTAGATTTAAACAACGCACTATTAAGCGTCAGTATATTTTTGCTTCAAAATATTTTGGATCCAGATTTAATTACCCTGAAATGTCATCGGTTAGCAATCCAACTACAGGAGATCACAAAAAATGCAAAGAAAAAGAGACCGTCAAGGTCCAAAACCGAAGATGGAGCTTCTCCTAAGCCAGTCGCCACTTCACCGGTACTCAATGAGGTGCTTTCGCAGCCCCTGATACCTGCTACTTTTGAGTCGCAGGCCTCTACCGAGACCCATGTGGAGTCTTGTATGCCGCGAGATTCTCAGAATATTGAACCCGCAGATGTCTCTCCCTTGGATGGGTCCGGAGCCGCTGAACAGGCACCAGCTTCTGAGGGTGTTTTCAGGCCTCAACAATTTTATATAAAACTGACGCCAGCTTCAAAAACAAGATCAAAAACATCTTCTAAGTCTAAAGAAACGATGAATGAGCCACATGCTCAGGCCCCTATGCCTAAAAAACAGATGATCAAAATAGCTGAGGACTTAATTACCTTGATCAGGGCCCCCCCCCCCCTGCTAAGAGGCATAGGAAAGACACTAATTATGAATCTTCAGATCAGGTTTCCATTTCTTCTGATTCCTCTTCTGATCAGGAATTTTTTATAACACCCTATGAGGATTCAGATGCAGAAGAATCCATCCCATCTGCATCTCCTCCTGAGGATTATTCTTTTGGAGAAACCTTGCATACTTTAAGGGAACGTTTTCATTGGGAGAGTCAGGATTTCACTGACTCAAAAAAGAGGCTTAGGTATTTCCTTCTTCTTCCTCACCATAGGCCTTTGGCTATACCTCCTCTATTAGACATTATTGATGATGTGTTTTCGGAATCAAGCATGGCTCCTAATTCCCTACCTCCGGCTCCTAGTAAGCCAGACAGATATCACAGGGTTCCTGACTCCCACAAATTTCTATTCAGAAATCCTGCAGCTGATCCTGAAACTATCTCACGGGGTCCTAAAGGTGTAAAGACCTCTACAGCCAAAAATCCTACTCCCTCTGATAGAGTTTCCCGGACGCTGGATAGATGGGGAAAGAAGGTTTATACGTCTGCAACCATGGCAATTAGGGCCTTAAACTGCCAGTTTCATATGCTTAAATATCAACAGCATGTTATGGGCTTATTGAAACAGAAAATGATGATGATGATTTCTGATTGTGTGGAAAATAAAGAATTACAGGAATTATTGCATGCAGCAGAACAAGTTGGAAAGCATACTTTCCAATGTGGTTTTGATTCCTTGGAGGCCTCTTGCAGGGCCGCAGTTACTGGATCTGTGATTTGAAGGCATGCCTGGCTCAAGGAGCAAAATCTGCCTGATCATGTTAAAGCAAAATTGTTGGCTGCCCCTTTACAGCATGATACTCTGTTTGGTAATAAGGCAGAAGAGGTTTTAAAGAAAATGGAAGACAAAGCTAAATCTATGCAAACTGTAGAGGTTTTCTTACAAGTGCAGCCACCCAGGTTCAGTAGGCACTGGCCTACTAAAAATTGGTCCTTTCCTGTGTCCAACAGAGCCTCTCAAGGCAAATCCAGATGCTCAAAAGGCTCTAGATACCAATCACAGGGTTCTTACAGGTCAAAGCAATGGGGTGCCTCCACCTCCAAATCTGAAGGAAACAAAGCACAACCCTACAGTAAGCAGTCTCAATGACTTCCCTCTACCATCACCAAGCACTTATCTTTTGGCAGCCCCCTTGGGGGGAAAATTAGCACTTCATGCTCACAATTGGCCATTAATTACCCAGGACAAGTGGGTATTAAACATAGTATCCCAGGGGTACAGATTTCATTTCTATACTTTGCCTGTTCCAGACGATTTGCCAGATCTGCCACAAAATCAATGGGCAGAGGCTCAGAAACAAGTTACGTCCCTCATGGATATGGGGACTATTCAACCAGTACCGGAACAGGAAAAAGGACAAGGTTTTTATTCAAGACTGTTCCTAGTACCCAGAAAAAGACAATGCCTGGCGTCCAATACTGGACGTATCGATTTTGAACATGTTCCTGGACATTCCAAAATTCAAAATGTTGACTTTACAACAGCTACTGCCTATGCTGGGCATGAACTATTGGTTAGTGACTCTAGACTTAAAAGAGGCATACCTGCATATCCCAATAAGGGAATCGTGCAGAAGATACCTCCGCTTCAAGGCAGGTTTTATGCATTACCAATTCTCTGCACTGCCCTGTGGCTTATCTACTACGTCCAGGGTCTTTACAAAGTGCCTGGCACCAGTAATTGCATTTTGCAGACAAAGAAGCATACAAATTTATCCTTACTTGGACGACTGTCTCATTCAAGCAGAAAACAAGGACATTCTTCTTCAACATCTGGCGTATGTAAAAAGGCTTCTAACATGCCTAGAGTACACAATAAACAACACTATATCACAACTGGTATCCACTCAAGAAATTACATTCCTGAGTGCAAGCTTGAATACAGCTGCCCAGATGGCTTACCTTACGCCAGACAGACAAAGGCAACTGACTATATACTTCAAACAGATGGCAACAAAATCCCACTTATCTGTAAGACAAATTCTGCAGGCTTTGTGGTTCATGGCATCCTGCATTCTACTAATTCCATATGCAAGACTGCATATGAGGAAACTTCAGTGGTACCTAAAAAGTTTATGGAGTCAACATTGTCACAGTCTGGAAACAATGATTCCTCTCATTCCCTGCCTACAACAGGAGTTTCTTTGGTGGGCAGAGACATGTCACCAAAACAAGGGACTGTCATTCGCTCTACCCCCTGCCACCCAAACCCTAACTACAGAGACATCAGACTATGCTTGGGGGGGGCCCACCTGGCGGGGGGATGCATTCAGGGTATATGGAGCCCAAAACAAATGCATCTGCCTATCAACCAGAAAGAGATGCTAGCTGTTCAGAATGCCCTGACAGCTTTCAAGGACTTACTTCATCCAGGACAACTACTGATAAAGACGGACAACACCATGGTTATGTGGTACATAAACAAGCAGGGGGGTACACATTCCTACCCCCTTTGCAGACTAGCCATGGCATTGTGGAACACAGCCTTGACTTACTAAGTACATCTTCAAGCTCAATTCCTGCTAGGAAAACAAAATACTCTGGCAGATGACCTAAGCAGAAATCTTATGGACCCGCACGATTGGAAACTGGAGCCACAAATCTTCAGCATGATAACACAGAAATGGAGGAGCCCAGACATAGATCTATTTGCCTCTCCCCAAAATTATCAACTGGACAAATTCTGCACAAGGACTTATCACAGACAAGCATGGACAGTGGATGCCCTAGCCTTCAGTTGGAAAAAACTATCGGTCTATGCCTTTCCCCCTCTGCCTCTTCTCTCCAAGGTCTTACTAAAGGTCAGACAGGAAAATACAAAAATGATCCTAATTGCTCCGGATTGGCCTTGCCAGCACTGGTACCCAATTCTAAGGAATATGTCTCAACTCCCTCCTTGGTACTTGCCTCAAACACCTCATCTACTGTCTCAGCAAAACAATCGAATTCTGCACACTCCGCTCCAAACTCTGAACCTTGCAGCATGGCTGATCATGTAATTATTCAAACAACATCTCTCAGTAAATCTGTGATGGATGTCATTTTGGAAGCCAGAAGGCCTAGTATTAGAAAATCTTATGCTGATAAATGGAAGAGATTCTGTGCATGGAACCAAGCACAAGGAACAACACAGCAAAACCAAATATCCCTCAGATTTTACAATACTTGACTGAGATGCTTGACGAGGGCCTATCTTTTTCTTCAATAAAAATCCATGCCTCTGCCATCTCGGCTCATTACAACATGGAGCCTCCCATCTTTTCTCATCCTCTGCTAAAACAGTATCTTAGAGGGGCCAAAAAATTAAGGCCTCCCAGAAGATCAACTCCTGCATGGGACCTCAATTTTGTGCTGGAAAAACTCACCCTGCCTCCTTTTGAACCAGCAGCTACTGCGGATATAAAGTTTTTATCTTGGAAAACAGCTTTCCTTTTGGCAATTACTTCAGCAAGAAGGGTTTCAGAACTACAGGCTCTCATGGCTGTGGAGACTTTTATTACATTTTACCCGGACAGGGTGTCCCTCAGGACCAATCCTTCCTTTATGCCTAAGGTGGTATACAGTGTGGCTCTTAACCAAACTATTCACCTGCCAACCTTTTACCCAAATCCGCAGAACAAGGGGGAATGGATTCTGCATTCATTGGACGTACACAGACAACTAAGATTCTATTTAAACAGGACAAAACCTCAAAGAAAGTCTAAGCAACTACTGGTGGCATTTGCTTCAGGGTCAGAGGGGAAGGCTATATCAAAGCAGACTATTTCTAAGTGAATAAGGCACTGCATTCATTTCAGCTACTTGCATCATGGTAAATCAGTGCCCAAGGGAATCGGGTCACATTCTACCAGGGCTGCCTCTACCTCAGCAGCCTTTCTCAGAGGAGTTCCAACCAAAGACATTCTAGAAGCTGCTACTTGGAGCTCTGTTCATACCTTCACAAAGCATTATCATTTGCCTCTCTTCTCTAAATCCAGGGCAGGCTTTGCCACTGCAGTTCTGCAGGGCCTTATAGCCGTTCCTAATGCTATTTAGTTCCATCCTACCATCCATAGTTTCGGGATTCTACCCAAATGTAATGACTGCAACAGTGAAAAACAAATAACATAGCACAGTTGTGTACACTTACCATAAATGTAGATGTTCGAGTAGATTCACTGTTGCAGTCAGGGTCACCCGCCCGCCATCCCCCTTTTCTATAACTTATCTTTCCTTCACTATATTCTAAAGCCTTTGTGGTGTATTTGCTTTTTAGATGAAGGTAAAGTTTATGTTGCTAAAAGTGCATTTACATATATTGCTGTTTATTTATATATATATATATATATATATATATATATATATATATATATATATATATATATATATATATATATATATATATTTGCTCCCCATTTGGGGAGCACCTGACATCTGGGGCAAGAAAAACTGAATTAAAATGGCGTCGGCTGCATGTTTTATACCCTTGATGACTTGACGTCATGGAAGAGAAGACTGCAACCGACGCAGGACCCAAGACATTGTTATTCAGGCCGACTGAGGGCAACCTGCCAGCAGATTACCCAAATGTAATGACTGTAACAGTGAATACACTCGAACATCTACATTTATGGTAAGTGTACACAACTGTACTTTCCTGCATCAGATCTTGATTAACATGAGGTTGTTCAGGAGTTTTCTGTACTTGCAACTATATTTATGCCTTTTCCACATTTCTTGCCTTCTTATCCAATCCTTCACCTTATATTCTTTTGTTTTTTTGGCACATTCAGTTGCTGTCTGATTTTTGTCTGCTTCTGATTTGATTTCTATTCCAGCTTGACACAGATATGCTTCTGGTAAATTAAGCAGGAGAGTCATCTTAGACTTGTTCTCATGTTTTAAAAGTTTCACTATATTTGGATATTGTGAGGTCAGCAGATATGTATGCAGTCCTGTGACTGTAGATCTGTATATGTATTCAATTTTGAGGAGGCCCATACTTTCAGAATGGGAAATATATACTCTTGGTACACTTTGTTTGTGTCTTTCGGCTTTTCCCGGTTAGGGGTCACCACAGCGGAACTCCGGTCCGCTAATGATTGGCAGTAGAGTTTTACGTGCTGGCTTGCCGGTCCTAACGCACAACCTTCAACGAAGGAACGTTTATAAATCATTTGATAAGCATGAAGCATTTTTTTTGTTTTCCTGTCCAACTGATCCAATATGTTTTGGAGCCAGTTAATCACCCAAAAACTGTAAGTAAGAACAGGAAGAGCAAATTGGTTTATAGCTTGGAATTTGTTCCTAGATGCCAGGGCTGTTTTCAGTATTTTAGTCTTCTAAATTATTCCTTACTAAGTTTTTGTTTGCATTTGTTCATGTTTTGCTGATCCTTCATCATTTCCCAAATACTTATACACTCCATCCTGCTCAAGTTCGTTTGTATCACATTCCTGTCCCAGACTGGTATTTTCTTGGTGCTGCAGCTTTCGTGCTTTTATGGTTGCTTTTGCACATTTATCAATACCAAATTACATTTTTATATCATCTAAGAAGGTTTTGACCACTTGTCCACAAAAAGAAGATAAGTTTTTACACTTTCTTTCTGAGAGCCAAATTGTAGCCATGACCTAATCTGTTAAATAGGAACCTTAAAGAGTTAAGGGCAAGACAGAGTCATCCTGGAATATCCCCTTTTGCATTTTTATACCTGGGATAATAATTTGTCCTTTATTGTGGCTTAGCCGCAGAGTGGTTTGACACTGTTTCATGGTCACTGTAATGTAATCGAAAAATATAGGATATATCTTATACATCTATAAGCACTTTATTACCCATGAATGTGGGATGCTGTCAAATGCTTTTTTGTAGTCTATCCATGCCATACTTAGATTCTTCCCCAATTTGCAATTCTGTTCTATGACTTTAACAGCAAGTGATCCTTTGATCTTAAGTAATTATTTTCATTTGGTCTTCAACCTGTGAGAACCTGGATCTAGTACAAATCTGACTCGGCTGCATACTCCAGCATCGGATCCAAGCTCCTCCCTTACCCATAATGCTCCTGTCTCCCTCCTCTCAGCAGATCTTGTTTGCAGCTCGTCAGAGACAGCAGGGTGGTTCAGCTCCTTGTTAAAGCAAGCAGCAAACTTTTTGATCCTTTTCTATCCATTTTCTTCTCCTTACGAGTGTCTTTGCATCTCTTTTTTGCTTTACCTTACCCTATCCCTGTGCTCTTTGTGTCGGTTATTTAAAAAAAAAAAAAAAAAACTCTCTCTCTTGTCCCCTTTCCCCCTTATACTGTCTTGTGTGAGTGACTGTAGTATGTGCGGGTTCCTGTGGCCATGGCCAAACCACCCAAGCCTGGCTTCAGGAAATGTGCAGACTGTGGCCATAAGCTCCGTCCGTCTGATGGCCACACGCTGTGGGTTGTTTGCCTGGGTGTTGTTCACCTGGATTCCTCCTGCTCAGTTTGTGCAGGCTTCAAACCCTACTCCCTGATCAACAGGAGGAATAAGCTGATCCTTAAGGACCTCCTCCCTTTGGAGTCTCCTTCTTCCTCCTCCCAGACATCTGGGACTCAACCTCCCACCACGAAGTCCAGGGATGGGAAAAAGACCCGTTCAAAGGAATGAGACCAGCCTAGAAAGCGGTCCCCTGACTGTTCCTCATTGGTTGAGCCACCGGCCACGTCTCGGCCAGATCCGACCTGGGACTCTCCTCGAATCTGGTCCCCCCCCACTTCTCACCAGAGTCGGAGATTATCCGGACTCAGTCCCCTCTCTCTCCCTCCCCTCGGTACCACTTCAGGTCCGGGTCAGTGGCTTCTTCCATCCAGTCCTCTTGGAGTCTTTCTGAAGCCGAGGTGGACAGGATGATGCAGAAATTTTTCCGGACCCAGATTCAGTTGGCAGTCTTGCCTGCTCCCTCCCCCTCTGGGGCTGGGAGCATGCAGTCCATTTTCCTTCCATGGCTCCTTCTCAGATCTGACCTCTGGTTTCGGAGTCATCGGGTTCAAGGTTTCATGGTGTCGAGGGGTTGGTCCCAGTGGTTCCAGGTACCTCAACGCCAACCATTGCCCTGAGTGGTTCGGGTCTGACATTTTCAGAGCTGTAGCCTCTGCGTCAGATCTGAGGGGGTGGTGCCGACATAGAGGTTTTTGGAGTTGGCCCTTCCTATCAGAGTTTTGGCACTGGCTCCACCCTCGGTGCAGGGGGTGGTGGAACCAGTTCTGGTCATTCCTACCTAGGTGGTTCATTCGCCTTCTGCTTTCAATGTGGTGGAGAGGGTCCTCTCGGTTTCTTCCAGACCCTTGATGCTGTCATCTTCAGAGTCTGGCCTGGTTTCCTTTTTTTGGGGCTGGAGTTTGCCATCCTGTCCCCTCAGGGATGTGGGAACTCCCACAGGTTCCCCGAGTCCTCCCCAGAAATCCCCCCTGAGAAGCTCCCTCAGAAACACAAGTGCAAGAGAAGACATTTGGATTCCCCACCGGCGTCCCTCACTGAAGATACCGACTTGGAGGAAGGGGAGGGTTGGGAGGCATCACCCCTGGAGGATGTCTCCTTTGGAGACATCATGGAAATCCTGTATCAGCGCAGAGCGTGGTCTACCCAAAAGCCCAACCCAGATGAGTCGGTATTCCTGCAGGCATTTGGCACAGGACCATCTACCTCCTGGGTGTCCCTTCCCACAGATCGCCGTAGTGTGTTTAATTTCATTCAGGGCATGGAAGAACTGGAAACATTTGAGCCTGTCCCCAAGTGCCCGGACAAAATACTCAGCATTACCTCGGATAGGCAGCATTGGTCAAAGGGATCCCTGGTTGATGCCATGGTGGTTGCGTCAGCCACCAAGAAAGAGCTTGCTCAGGACAGCTCTATAGTCCATCCTCCAGGCAGGGAGTCTCAGACTATGGACCTTTTCAGGAAGTGGGCTTGCGCGTCAGCCACATTTGCCTTACAAGCGCTGAACTACATGGCACATGTGAACCTATGAACATGACTGCAGTAGGACCTGGTCAAAGAGGTCGCTGAGTCTGCCCCAGGGTCCATGTCGGCAGAGGAGAAAAAGGTGTTGTTCTCCTGTATGGCCACCCTTACCTCGATATTGAATACTTCCATGGTCTCCTAACACATGCTACTGAAGGTGTCTCTTAGGGCTGCCAGGACAGGCGTAACCATCAGGCGTCACGCCTGGCTCCAGCTTTGTGCTTTCTCAGAGCCCTTCAAGGTGTCATTTACGAATGCCCCCTATGACGGTTCCACTCTTTTTGGTAAGACTGTTTGAGACACTTTAGTCCAGAGTGATAAGGATGGGAAGACTCTGCTGTTGATCTGCTTCTCCACCACGCAATGATACTTCTCTAGGAATCAGTATGGGGTGAAGAAGATGTGGGTCTGAAAATCTCAAAGCTCCTTCCACAATGGTCAGGATTCGCCCTTCTCCAGAGGCAGAGGGGGTATGACAGACGTTGTCTTCGTGGCAGAGGGGACCCATGGAACCTAAGGCCTTAGGATTCCTTCCTGGAGAGACCCTCACTGCATACCTGAAGGGTTGCCCAACTGCTCATCTCTGGAGGCAGTTGAGGGAAGTCTATCTGTGCACCCAACAGCCTGGGAGTCCAAAAAGTGTAGCGAGTATTTTGCTCTGAACCCACATCCGGGGGAGCCCCCCAGAGATGCTCTGCTTCATGCTTGGCTGTCTGGTCTACTATATGCTTACTCTTTGCTGTGTCTGCTTACCCTCCACTGCATCTGATATCCAAGTTCATTCAGAAAGCTCGATGGCTGGGGAGCTCAGTGATCCTTATTGCCCCTTTCTGGCCTCATCAAGTTTGGTTCCCCTGTCTGTGGTCTCATGCAGTATGTTCACCTTGGATGCTAGATCTGGTTTTGGATCTGATTACTCATCCCTCAGGGATCCTTTACCCAGACTTAGCCTGAAGCTCACGGCTTGGCTGCTCCAGTTCCCTTGATAGTTAGGACTCCCAAGCTGTCTTCTCCCATTAAGAAGATTTTGGTAGCGGCTCAAGAATCTTCCACCAGGAATGTTTACTTGAGTAAATGGAAGTGTTTCTTGATCTGGACATCTCAGCTTGACCTGGATCCTTTCACTGCACTAGTTAAGGCCATTTTGCCGTTTTTGGCTGATATTTTTAATTGTGGCGCTAGCTTCTCTACCATTAAGGTACAGTTGGCAGAGATTTCTAATTTTCACATAGGTGAGAATGCGTCTTCTTTGAGTTCGTCCAAGCTTTGTAAGGCCTTTTTGAAAGGTACCTTTCTACTTAGGCCTCCAGTTAAGGACCCAATGCACCCTTGGGATCTCACCCTGGTGCTGTAGGCTCTGGTTTCTCCCCCTTCGAACCAGCGGCTACAGTTGATTTGCAGTTTCTGTCTTGGAAGACTGCTTTTTTGGTTGCAATTACCTCAGCCAAGAGGGTTTCTGAGAGCAAAGCCGTATCGGTCAGCCCCCTTATGTGGTATTTCATAAAAACAGATTATCCCTGCAGACTAATCCATCATTTCTTCCAAAAGTGGCATCAGAGTCTAATATTAACCAGGTCATCAATCTGCCAGTTTTCTTTCCAAATTTTCAGAATAAAGGAGAGTACAGGCTGCACTTGCTTGGTGTCCACAGGGAGCTGCGTTTCTATTTGCATAGGCCAAAATCCCTTCGTTAGTCTGATCAACTTTTTGTTACCTTTTCTAAACCCTTCTTTGGAAAGCCTGTCTCTAAAGTTACTATTGCTTGATGGATTTCTGAACGCATCTCATTGGCCTATAGAGCCAAAGGATAATCTCCACCAGGACATGTCCAGGTGCATTCCACCAGGTTTGTTGCTACTTCTATGGCCTTTTGGTTTAGGGATTCCTTAGATGATATCTGCTCTGCAGCTACCTGGGCGTCATTGCACACATTTATCTCCCATTGTAAATTGGATCTTCTTTCCAGTGGCAGGGCATCCTTTGGCTCAGCCGTGCTCTGGGACATCCTTCCATGAGGACCTCCCAGTGTTTGTTGGTAGCTGGGGACTCTGTCCCACAGGTTGAAGACCAAATAAAAACAACAACTTCAGATAAAAAAAGTTATGTACTTAACCAAGGCATTCCATCTGAGTTGTTGCTTTTCGTTTGTCTTCAACCGTCCCTCCCTCCTTCCTCCTGCCTTGTATGGGCTGTGTAGTGGGCCAGATGGAAGAGTCATTGCCCCTCTTTACTGGCTAGTCCCTTTCTTGATAAGTTTTTTGCGGGTACTGTCAGATTTAAAGGCATATGGTCTAGCTTGTGGTGCTGCTGTTCTGAAACTTGATCTGAGGGAAGGAGGAAGACCGTGGCATTATTGGTAGGGGAGGAGCTTGGAGCTTGGATCCGATACTGGCGTATGCGGCCGAGTCGGATCCATACCGGATCCGGGATCCCACAGGTTGAAGACAAATGAAAAGCAACAAGTCAGATGGAATGTTTTGCTATGTACACAAGTTTTTTTTTTCCATACAATTTTCTTTTATTACTCCTTTATTCTATTGCCATGATTGAGTTTTCTTCTAAACGACTATAAACTGTATCGGCATCAATTTCAGTATATAGTTTACACATCGTTGGAGGAGTATCATTTTTCCTGTTGTTAACCAGATTGGTGTCTGTTTTGAGATGTGCGTATAAATAGCTTGTACTCTGTGCAAAATCATGCAAAGATGTTAATACTTTTAGCCAGAAGTTAGGTACTGCATCTGGGCCTGGAGTTTTCCAGTTAGGAACTAATCTTAATTTTTTTTCATTTGTCTGGCTGTTACTTCATCCCATCTTAATTTTGTTTCATTTGTCTGGCTGTTACTTCATCCCATTTCATATCCTGTACATTTGAACTTCTTGCAGTTTCTTTTACTTCTTCTTTCCATTCAGCATCTTTATTGTGTTCCACAGGATCTTCATAGATATTTCTCCAAATGTGTTCATTTTTTATTTTTGGTGATATTTCTATTCCTTTTGCTTTGTTTCCCAATTTTCTATAAAAATATTTGGATCATCAATGAATTTCTTATTTTGTACTTTTTCATTATATTTATTTGCATATTTTCTAAGTTTTTCTACTTGTGCTGTTATCTTTAGTGTATTATTTGCAGTAGTGTAGGAAAGATCCTGGTCTCTTATGATACTGCACATTGTTTTATCACATTTATCCTTATAAGTATTTTTGTTGGTCTGTTCCCTCTTCTGTAGTCTTCTGACAGTGACATCTCTTGTCTTAATTGCTTTATAGTTTTCTCTTTTTGATGCTTCCTTGATGGCATTTGATTTCTTCCCTTCCTTTCCGTTATTGCTCTGTGGTTTTGTAGCAATACTTTCTCTGTTACTGCTGCACAATAATATATCATATTTACTTCTGTTATATCACATGGGTTTCGGTGAATAGTCTTGATTACTGTGTTTGTTTGTTTTATCAAACTTCTAACTTTTGGGTCTTAATTGGATTTCTGTAATTTATTTCTTTCATTAATCTTAATATGTGTATCCATCTCCATTAAATTCCTGTAGATCATTTTTTCTAAAGTAAGGGCACATTCCTTGCTCTCTGTTTCCTGCGAGCATTCTACAGAAAATTCCAGAATATCTTCCTGTGACATATTCTCTTCAGCTTCATCCTGTGTCATTCATTACTGTTCTGTGTGGGAATTCACTGACCTATCACTCCACAACATTGACTGCATCAAAGTTGCCATTGTTTCCTGCTCCTTTCCTTGCTGTGCAACTCCAACTGAACTTTTGTACTGGTTTCCTGCTGAAGGCTCCAAAGTATATTCATATGGCAATTCACCAGATGCGTCCCATTCCAACAGTTTCTCCTTAACTTCGGGACTCGTTGTTCTATCATATTGTGTTGTTACCAGAGTTGGATTTTCTACATTAAATCATTCACTTTGCAGGTAATTCATGACTTCAGTTTTATATTTCTTTAACTTCTGCTTTACTAATCTACATTCCCCCTTTGTGATCTTACTTTTTGTGTTATGAAATTTTCCATATCTGGATGCCTTTGCCTGTATTTCTCTTCAAATATCTTTGGAGCTGCTTTTTTCTGTATTGATTAGTTTTGCTTTCTCCTTTACATAAATATTGCCCCATGCTAAATCTTTTTCTTTCCCATGTCCATATTTCTTCTCCAGATGTCTCCCGCTTCTCCTCTTTCTCCTTAGTTTGGAGACTAATTGTTCCATCATGCTGTGACGTAACCTGTGTTAGATTTTCTACACTAAATCCTTCACTTCGGAGGTAATCCAGAACTTCAACTTCTATCTCGACGTTCATTCTTTACTAATGGGTTCAGAGCCGATCCCTTGGCTTCAAGTCGACACCTACTGCAAAGCTCGAGGTTTTCAAGTAGCTCGAGGCCAAGTCCTTATCCCATGATGCACCCTGAGTTACCTCAGATCTAGTTTGCCGCTGCAACTGATCGGAGGTTCTTGGTAGCTCGGGCCAGTAAAAACTATTATATTTTTATAGTTACAAAAATTATTGCTAGTTTACTGTTTAAATACTTAGGTATTTATATTAGATAAGCTCCTAAAGCTTTATCTGTAGTGTTCCCTTCCCTGTGTGCCATCTTTTATATATTTGGCCTTGTTTTTTTCATAGGCCTATTTAAACTTCTATTTCAATTTCAGACTAAAAAAATGTTATTCTGTGACCCTTTTGGTCACATATGTTATTAGTATAATATTGTGTGTTTCCTAGTACCTTTCAGTGACCCTTGTCACTTTTTTCCTAAAGAATATTTAATATTTATTAACTTTGTGTGTTATTTAGAAGGCTTGTTAGTAGTTATAGTTAGCCTTGTTTTTAAAGGCGTGTGTGTCTGTCTGTAGTTACAGTTAGCCTGTTTTTTTATTAGAAGGCTTATCAGTAACTTTAGTTAGCCTTCGTTTGAAAGACATATCTGTCTCTGATTATAGTTAGCCAGTTTTTTGTTAGAAGGCCATTCTATATTGCTGTTGGGTGTGTCCAGTTTTGTTATGGCTGACAACAAGGACAAACACCCTAAGTCAGGGTTTAAAAAATGCCCTAAATGTGTGCAGAAGATGTCGGTTACAGACTGCCATGTGAATTGTGTATACTGCTTTGGGTGCCTTGCACTTACAAGAGACATGTGCTATATGTCATTCCTTTTCATCTAGAGTTCTCCAAGAGAGAAAAAGAAAGCTTATAGATAGAGGTTTGTTGAAACCTTCTTTTCAGGAGGCTTTGACCAAGATGGATCTAGTAAGTCTTCAAAGTCCTCCAAGACTTCTGGAGAATCAAAAAAAAAAAAATCAAAAAAATCTAGAGAGTCTGTGACATCGGCTCCACAGGTCTTGGAGCCAATTGTCTTCTCCTTTCGGAGCCGGTCCCTGGTCTTGGAACCGGTAAAAGAAAATCTTAAATCGCCTATTCTCCAGTCGGTACCATCAGTCCGATCATCTCAATCTTCAGTGAGCCTGTCTGATTTGGATGTGGATCGGGTGGTGCAGAAGCTTTTACAGGCACTGGCCTTTGCCAAATTGTTATCGGCTCTGACCCAGGTGGATTCGGCGCAGAAGACTCTTATGCCAGCTATATTTATTACTCCTCCGAGCCATACCAGTCCGTCAGAGCCAGAGGAGTAGGATCTGCTGATTGTGGAGCCTTGTGAGCCGAAGCCTGCTCCAGTGTCTTCGGCTCCGTTCACTTTGATGTTCTCAGCACCGATTGAGGACTCTAGGAGCCAACACTCTCTGGTCGGGTCCGGGGAGGATAGTCGAACCGACCTACCTTGGGCTTGGAGCCCACTGATGTTCATCGTGTTTCACTGTTGCAGTCATTACACTTGGATTATCCTGCTGGCAGGCGACCTGCAGTCGGCCCGAGTTCCAAAGTCTTGGTCCAGCGTCGGTTGCTGTCGCCTCTTCCCTGACGTCAGTGCGCCAGTGGTATAAAAGTTGCAACCAACGCATCAACGACTCTCTTCCTCTGGGTACGATTGCGATTCAGACGGACAACATGTCAGTGGTCTGGTATTTGAACAAACAAGGAGGAACCAGATCTTACCCCCTCAGAGTATGGCAGTGGACTTTTTTTACCCAGCTCTTTCTGTTAGCAACTCACATCCCGGGGAAATCCAAAGTCATAGCAGATAAGTTGATCAGAGCAATTTTATTGCCCCAAGAGTGGTCCCTCAAAACGGAAATAGCGGAAAGGATATACCGCAGGTGGGGCCAGCCTTGCTGTGACCTTTTTGTCAGTCACATGAACACCGAATGCAGAAGCTACTTTGCCCAGATTCCCCCTCTGGGAGAAGCCCTAAGGGACGCACTCGTTCTCGATTGGCCCCGGGTCTCTTCTATGCATTCCCACCAATCCCATTGATACCCAAGGTATTACAGAAAGCCAAAGCCCTGGGAAGGACCATCATTCTAATAGCTCCCTATTGGTCTTGTCAGATTTGGTTCCCCTTCCTTCTACTTCATCTTTTGGAGGACCCCTGGATTCTGGACCCAGTTCCAGACCTTCTGACGCATTTGTCAGGGGAGCTTCATCCCTCTCTGCAGTCCCTGAAGCTGACAGCTTGGCTCCTCTAATTCCCATCATAGCCAGGTTCCATAACCTTTCCAAGGAGACAAAACAAATTCTCCTATCATCTCAAAAATCCTCTACGAGGAAGCTGTACCTCAGCAAATGGAAACAATTTTCTATATGGGCCTCTAAAAACAATATTGATCCTTACCAAAGCCCCTATGGCCTCTATTCTTGATTTCTTGACCATGATTTTCAATAAAGGAGCTGCAGCAGCAACAGTTCCCATTGAAATAGCTGCCATTTCTAACTTTCATCTGGGATTTGAAGGATTGAATATTATGTCACACAAATTATCCAAAGCCTTTCTCAAAGGGACCTTTCATATTAGACCACCTGTGAAAGCTCCTTATTCTCCATGGAATCTAAATTTTATACTTTCCCACATAATTCTTCCGCCATTTGAACCCAGCTTCCTCATGTGACCTCAAATTTTTGTCATGGAAAAACCATCTTTTTAGTGCCTATTACTGAAGGTTGTGCATCAGGGCTGGTAACTCGGCACGTAAAAATCCGCTACCAAACATTAGCGAACCGGAGTTCCGCTGTGGCGACCCCTAACCGGGATAAGCCGAAAGACACAACAACTTCTGCCCGCAGAGTGTCAGAGCTTCAGGCCTTATCCATTAAGCCTCCTTATTTGATTTTCCATGCTGACAGAGTCTCACTTCGAACAAACCCCTCTTTCTTACCCATAGTTTGCACTGAAACTAATCTCAACCAAATTACTGATTTGCCATTTTTCTTCCCCAACCATTCTAACAATTTAGAGTACATGCTGCACAAACTTGATGTTCACAGCTCAGATTTTATGTGGATAGAACAAAAGATTTCAGGAAATCAGACCAGCTTTTTGTTTCATTCTCAGATTCCAGGAAGGGCATGCCAGTGGCTAAAACAACTCTGTCTAAATGGTTATATGATTGTATCACCTTTGCTTATTCAGCTGCCAATATGCCCTTGCAGCATAAAATTAAAGCTTACTCAACTAAAGCAGTTTCTACATCATCTGCCTTTTCTGCCAGACGTCCTATTGATAATATTTGTGCAGCAACCACTTGGTCAAAACCTCATACCTTTATCATTCATTAAAAAGTTGACAGGGCCTCCTTTGGATCCATGGTCCTGAGAAATATACACCCGTGAGCCACCCGAGGTTGATGGTGCTTGGGACGCTACCCATCAGTAAAGAATGAATGGCGAGATAGAACAACTTCACATAAAGAAGTTATGTATTTACCATAACGTTCCATGTGAGTTGTTCATCTCGCCTTCATTCTTACGTCCCTCCCTCCTAGCCCCTCCTGGGCAGATGCTAGATCCTTCCTGGTCACTCAACCTTTCTATACTTTCTCTCTTATGGAGTTCTAGAATGGCATATGGTATTATTTTACACAGCAAACAAGATCTGAGGTAACTCGGGGTGCATCATGGGATAGGGACTTGGCCTCGAGCTACTTGAAATCCTCGAGCTTTGCAGTAGGTGCCGACTCAGAGCTGAGGGATCGGCTCTGAACCCATCAGTAAAGAATGAAGGCGATGAACAACTCACATGGAACATTATGGTAAGTACATAACTTATTTTTTCTATTTCTTTAACTTCTGCTTTACTAACCTTCTGTTCTGCAGTTCCCCTTTGTGATCTTATTTTTTGTATTATTTAGTTTTCTATATTTGGATGCCTTTGCCTGTATTTCTCTTCAAATATCTTTGGAGCTGTTTTTTTTCTATTGATTAGTTTGGCTTTCTCCTTGACATAAATATTGCACCATATCAAATCTCTTTTCTTTCCCAAATCTGTGTATCTTTTCTGTACTTTCAAAAATATTTTCACTCTTCCTCATTCGCTTCTTTTTCCAAATGGCCCAAGGTTTCTTGGTTCATATAATGTTTTTCATGAAACGAATCCAACAAACTCCAAACACGATATGTACAAAATGGCAATGACCACGCCGACTAAGCAATTCAAAAACAATTCAAGTCAATCCGCTAATATTAAAAAACGTTGTTTAATATTTAATGTTTAAAAACATGTAAATGTAAGCGCTTTCATCTCCAGAAATAAGAAACTTCATCAGATGGCAATTCTTACAAATCAAAGAACCTTTTATATTCAGGTTCATTACCATTTATGATCAGCTGAAACCCACACCTCCGTATCCAGCCAGTAACAACACTTTCCTAAAATGACACATCCCTTCCTTTTTTTGTCTTCATTTTCTTACATAGAACAATATACCAAACATAAAAACAATAAACATACTTGGCATTGTCCTAAAAAACATATATACATATAGAGAAATATATATATAAAGTATAGTTTCATCTTTTTAATGCCCGTAAGTTTTAAAATACTTGCAGTTGAAACTGATTGACTCGAATTGTTTTTGTATTGCTTGTTCGGCATGGCCATTGCCATTTTGTACATGTTTTTCATGAATCTCTTGTGTTAATGAACACAAAAGCTTTTGATTTCTTGTGCAAGTATTTTTCTTTCCTGTAATGTCTCTTTTAAACTTTTTCTATATCTTCTGTTCGGAAATTCTGGGCTTCTTTCATAGCAGTAACAATACATGATTTCCTTTCTTTTCCTCAGTACTCCACTGTGTCATCATTATGTCTCTTTTTTTGGCCTTTTTTGTTGACTACTACTTCCTTCTGCTCGGGGCGGGGGCTTCCTCTCCCTGAGCCTGATGTA
Source organism: Protopterus annectens (assembly GCF_019279795.1). Classification (NCBI taxonomy): domain Eukaryota; kingdom Metazoa; phylum Chordata; order Ceratodontiformes; family Protopteridae; genus Protopterus; species Protopterus annectens. Next base: position 724,529,133 of record NC_056735.1, read on the forward strand.
GCACCATTGTAGAAATGTTTCCATGCCATGAGGATTCTACAGTGTAATTTTTTTCCAGTCCTGGAACCAGTGTGCCTACCAAGATTGGGCACTTTGTCTTGGGACTTGTGCAGTCAGCTGTCTTTTCTATTTGTAACCTAGTTCTTTCCATTACATATACAATATAAAATGCAAACTATATATCAGTGTTGTCTTGGTGAGATTTTGAAAAAAACAGAGTCCACCACATGAAGGTACTAACCAAGACTTGAGGATTATAAAACCCGCTTTGGCACAGTTTTTGCGCTTGTTACTACTCAGCCAAGCTCCTCGTGGGCCTGCAGAGTGGTGCTATCAGCAGAGAGGCTAAAAGAGCGACTGCTACCCTGATAAGTGGGGGGGGGTTTGCTACTACTACCTGGGCGACTGTCCGATCTAGCTAAACTGCAAGTATTTCTGCTTCTTGAACTGTTTTAAACTGTTTAAAGTTGTTTTTGCACCTGCACTTTTAAAGTTTGCCCTGTTTGTTGCATTTACCTGTTGAGGCTACACACTCAAGTGCGCTAGCCTGTGTTACAAATTTATTGCATTTTCCTGCTGTTTGTTGCAAAAAAAAAAAAAAAAAAAAAAAAAAAAAAAAATATCCTTGCTTCCCGTCTTTTCTGGCCTAGAGTAGTCCAAATACAGGCTTTGCTGTATTTTGGACTTTTGGAAAGTTCCTGTGTTACCCATTTCCTTTCTTGGATAAAGGATGGCTTCTTTGTTCACCAGTGGCAGTGGGGAGCTTAGAGCAGCCTATCTATCCCTGGAGGAGTGTTCCCAGCACAAGAATCTGGTAGTCTATTGGGGCCAATTTCTAGCTCTTTCAAGTCCCCCCTGTATAAAACCTGCTTTAGCACGGCTTTGCGCGATTTTGCACATAGAGCAGCATCGGGCAACACCACTTAATTGGGGTTAAACCATTCTCGGCTCCATAAAGTCTGCTCTTCACTTTTTCCCTTAGAACTGATCTAGTTCTCATAATAAACACCCTATTCCTACTCTAAAGCCTGGCACTTGCTCACTAAAGCAATTATATAAGTCAGCACTAAAAAATTAAAAGCACTACACCCTCACAAACTCCCCTTGAGTACCTTGTTCCCCATTGGCCCTTCTTTCAATTATAAAGGAATTCCCAATAATATTCTAGCATGTCCAAAGGTCAGTTGTCAATCTCCTCTCTGGTCCAGCTGGTGAATCTGTGAATCTTGAGGCAATGTTACAACTGCCTCATGTACACAGACAACCCTCTCCTCCTCCCAACAAACTCCAACACATGTGAGAGATGCAACCATATAGCCAAACTGGAGGCTAAGCTCTCTCAACTCAGTACTGGCGTAACCAGTCAGGAGGAGAAGGAAACCACACTCACTACAATTCCAGTCTCATATAGACCTACCATGACAGCAAACCAAACACATAAACGTACAAAAACATACTCGGAGGCTCTAAATAAAAATCTGCCTAAGCATCCGAGACCACCAAAGCAGACACCCAAGCAACCACTACCCCAAAACAAAACACGTGTACCACATAGCTCACAAAGCCAGTGTGCCGAACAGTCAAAGCCCTTAAGGCTAAACAACACACCTGATACACTTGTAATAGGTGACTCTATCGTCAGGCACACTGACGTCCCGCTCACCAGGCTGAACAAGGAGAAGGTCACGGTGAGCTGCCTGTCGGGCGCTAGGATCTGCCACATAACACAAGCACTCAGGTCACTCCAAGGCAAGTACAAATATGACTCAGTCATTGTCCATGCTGGTGTGAATGACCTGAGATGTACCTCCCTGGACTACATGAAAAGAGACATAGAGGAGCTCTCTGAGCATGTAGCCCAGGCCGGTATGACCCTGACCTTGACTAGCATCTTACCTTCACCAAGAATGATGCCACAATATGAAGACAAGATGACCAATTTCAACAATTGGCTTAAGTATTGGTGTCATTCAAAGGGGATCCAGTGCCTGTCAGCCTGGGATGACATGCTCGACAAGCCACGATGCTTCGCTAGGGACGGCTTACACCTGTCACCCCTGGGCTTTTGGATATTGGCAAAGACTCTTGCCACCCCCATAGTGCCTTTTTTAGGCAAGGCTCAAAAGACAAACCCACCTCCATAGGTATCACAAGGGATAAGAAACTAAGAGTAATGCTACTCAATGCCAGAAGTCTAAACCTTAAGATGCACGCACTCAAAACTCTCCTTAGCATGGAGAATATCGATATCTGTGCAGTAACAGTAACCTGGTTCAAGGCTCCCGAGAGCACCCCAGTACTACCAGGTTATACCTCATACCATGTTTTTCGGCCCCAAAACTTGGACCGAACCACAAAAGGAGGGGAAGTATCAATATTCGTCAAAGGTACCCACACCTCCAGGTTGGTGGCACAGCACGAAGCATCAGAGACTATCCATGTGCAACTAACAGTGGGTAAAACTGCCTTCCAGTTTATAGCCTGCTACAGACCACCCTCCCAAACCCAGGAACCCCACTCGACCTTCCTGAGAACACTGGAAAATATGAAGGTCTCTCCAAACACCATTATATTGGGCGACTTCAACTACCCAAGCATAGACTGGGAGCATTACTCTAGCTCCAACACCCTAGCCCAAACGTTCCATGAATTTATAAACTCAAATGCAATGGAACAGCTTGTTACCACTCCCACAAGAGGGGAAAACATACTGGACCTGATCATCACCAACATGGGGACTGTATGCTCCAGACGAGAAGTGTATCCCTCACTGGTAAGATCAGACCATAAACTAATCTCACTAGATATTCACATCCCGACCCCAGCCCCTGCCCAGAAAACCACAGTGAAAAGCTTCTCTAAAGTAAATTTCGCACTCTTCAAAACCAAGGTGGAATCCTTTAAAGCCCCCGGGCCTGTGGAAAATATGGCCCAGACTGCAGAATCCTTTATAAACGCATTCTATGAACACCTTCAGGAATGCATGGATCATGCAATCCCAAACAAAACCAAGACCCAATCCTCCAAAGACAGGCGTCCTGTCTGGTGGACCCCAGCCATAAACAAACTATACAATAGAAGGAGGAAGCTACTACATGATAGAGCAAAATCCCAAAAAGGGAAGGCATCTCTGATCAGTATTAGCAAAAAACTACGGGCACTCATAAAATCGTCTAAGGCCAGCTTCGAGAGAAAAATTGCACAGGACACGAAGGATAATCACAAGGCTTTCTTTAGTTATGTTAGAAACCTGGGTGGGAATTCCCAGATATGCTCAGAATTAGTCCAAAATGACAAAAAATACACCGAACCTGCAGACATTGCCAACATCCTAGCTGACAGGTTCAGCACAAACTTCTCCCCCCCCTTCCCCACCAAAAGGGCAAATATCTATCCCAGCAGAGTGCTGCCCCCCTGACATCTCAGATGCTCAGGTAAGAGCTGCCCTCTCCAAAGCAAAAAACACAGCATCAATGGGACCAGACAGTGTCCCGGGCTGCGTCCTACATGAACTCCAAGAAGAACTAAACCCAAACATAAAACTACTGTTCAGTCTCAGCCTTACTACAGGATATGTACCCAAAGAGTGGCGTACAGCAACAGTGGTCCCTCTCCACAAAGGTGGTGCCTCAACGGATCCTAGAAACTATCGCCCCATAAGCCTGACTAGCTTGGTCTGCAAAGCTATGGAAAGGATCATCATGGACCTCATAAATAAAGATATTGGGGACCTACAGACACTGGATCCTACCCAGTTCGGCTTTGTTAAGGGCAGATCCTGCCTCTTAAACCTGGTCGATTTCATTGAAACAGTCACAAAGGCCATTGACGAGGGGAAGGTGGTTCACACAGCCTACCTGGACCTCGCAAAAGCCTTCGATACAATACCCCACTCAGGCATTATAGATAAGCTCACCAGCTTAAACATAAACCCCTATGTCTCTAGATGGGTTGCAAACTGGCTCAAGGACAGAACCCACATGGTTAGAATTGCTGGAGCCATGTCAGACTCCAAACCAGTTACAAGTGGCGTTCCACAAGGCTCAGTCCTGGGACCTCTCTTGTTCGGTATATATTTCTCGGAGGTACAGGCCAACACGGAAGGACTGTGGCTGACCAAGTTCGCAGATGACTGCAAATTGGGTGCCATAATCGACTCTCCAGCCGACACAAGCATCCTACAAAAGGGCCTCATAGAAACAGACAACTGGTGCCAGAGCCATGGCCTCAAGCTAAACGCCAAAAAGTGTATAGTCATCCCCTTCGGCAAAAACAAAGTGCCCACAAATTACCACATATATGGTAATCCATTAAGTACGGAAGAAGTAATTAGGGACCTGGGGACCCAAGTTGATAGCAATCTCTCATTCGACAACCACATGGCCAAAGTGGTTAGAAAATCATTTTATATAGCCCACCTAATCATGAAGGGATTCACATCTAGATCAGGGGAGGTCATCATGCCTCTTTACTCATCCCTCATCAGGCCCATAATTGAGTACAATGCCCCTTTTGGGATGTACCTTACCAGACACCTGCAGCAACTGGAAAGACCCCAAAAGTACCTCACCAAGGGGATCAAAGGGCTCAAACAGATGCCATATGCTGCCCGGTTAAAGAAACTCCAGCTCTAGTCAGTGGCATACCGCCTGCTCAGAGGTGATCTGTGCCTGACGTATAATTAATGGACATGCTGCACCTCAGAAAATCCAAATCCCATCGAGCTACACGCTCGAGAGACTTGAACCTCAGCACTGAAATAAATAGGACATGCTGGAGGGACAGATTCATAACCCAGAGGCTCCCTTCACTCTGGAATAAAATCCCAGTCCAGGTTAGGCAGAGTCTCTCATTGACTCTCTTCAAGAGTGGATGGGAGATCGTAGATTTACTCCGGGTATCACTTCTGTGTCACTGTTAGACACATGCACAGTATACTAACCTCGAAAACAGACATAGCAAAATTCATTTTAAAATGGGTGGCGAAAGCCAAACACACTCTGGCTAGGCTTGTAAATACCCTAGGGCAGATAGCCTAGTATGAACCTATTAATTTGTTTCCAGCAGTACTACTGTCCTTTGCTTAATGATTTTATCATCTCTCTATTCGGACCCCATTTTGTGCAGTGAGATGTGTTCAATGCTGTCTTTCTTATTTAACATTTTAGTTTAATATTTTTTTTAGAGTGCCTTTTTTGTACTGAAAAGGCATACTGTCTATAAAAATGCTGTTTTTTGGAGATGTAGAACTACTTATTCTTCTGAAAATTGATGTACAGTGCAAGTTAGTAAAAATGCCAAACATCAGGGAAAGAAGCTTGTTGTCAGATAGAATTTACAGATCTCAATGGGGTTTGCAGATCATAAAGTTCCAGTCTAATGTAGAAGTGTACTGACATACAATTTAAGGTGCTGGAAGTTGTTGTTGTTGCTGTTGTGTCTTTCGGCTTTTCCTGGTTAGGGGTCACCACAGCGGAACTCTGGTCCGCTAATGATTGGTAGCTGATTTTTACGTGCCGAGTTACCAGCCCCTGACGCACAACCTTCAACCAAGGTATACCCATTCATGCACGTCTCCACGCAGAAGACGCTCTAGCTGAGAATCTAATTTAAGGTGCTGGAAGTATTTGTTTAAATTCTGCCAGACAGCAGTTGTTACTGAGTTCTTGTCGCTATGGTGCTACAGAACTAGGAGTGACAGTGGGTGTAATCTGAATTAAAAATTTGAGAGTGAAGGGTTTGCCCTCATGTTTTATTTCTGACAGTACTGTAATTCATAGAGCGTTTAATTTATTAAATGTTGGCTTTGTTGTAGGATAATGATAGTGAGATCATATGTTTTCTGAGCATCTGTGGGCAAAATCCATTTGGTTCAATGAGAATTTACAGACTAGTGTAACCCCCCCCCCCCCCCGGTCTGTCACTTGGAACATTCCATGACCTAAAGTAGGTAAAAGGCAGCCTAATGTTTTTTCTTGTCACTGCTGTTGTTAGCAGTCTTTACAACTCGTACAGCAAGGATGAGGTGTATCATGAGAAAAGGGAAGTGTATGTATTCTGACCCAACAAAGACAATTGTGGTGAACTCTTAAGCACTTTTAGCTGTGTGGATTGCTATGCAAGGTTCAACTGAACTGGTATGTGTACTAATAAATGCTGCAGACTGCACTGAGATTAGAGGAGGCCAGTAGTTTAGCCTTCTGCTGGGAATGGATTTTTTTTTTGTTTGTTTAATCCAGAACGGTCAGCTGTGAGCTGCATGAGAGGAGGATTACTTCATTCTTCACTGCCTGTTTCATTTACCTATTTCAGACTGTACTTGGAAGTGTTGATTTGTTGCTTCTGTAAATACATCTGTGAGCAAAAGTTCAGAAACTTTTCACCTGGTAATATTTATGTTTTATTTTTCCCCTTTTTTATGTAAATATTTTCCCTCAGTTTAGACTGCAAAGCTTTAAACAGCACTGTACTTTCTTTCTCGTGACTACTGCCAACTTCCCAAGTGCTTTATCATTTCTTTAATGTTTTTAAGAATAAATTGCTGTACTGTCTTGGTTTAGAGCAAATTGTATCACACTGTATACTGTCATACTGTCAGTACGTTGAATGGTCACATTTTTTCCTTCCTTTTGTGAGATACAGTTCTAGCTACAAAGCAGAAATCTATTTTTTTATTTACTGTTGTAAATACTTGCATTTTATTGACTGGGTTAATCCCACTAGGACAACTCCGTTTTTAAAGGGAAGACCTGAAGTGGTATTTATACTGACTAGGTGACATTCGGCCAGAGTTTGTGTGTGTGTGTATGTGTATACACAAACAGACACAAACATACATATATGTGTGTGTATGTATAGATATATATATATATATATATATGTGTGTGTGTGTATATATCTATACATACATATATATATATATATATATATATATTAGCTGAAGTATAATTTTAAAAGTAAAAACTGTTGTTGTTTGTCTTTTCGGCTTTTCCCGGTTAGGGGTCGCCACAGCGGAACTCCGGTCCACTAATGATTGGTAGTATATTTTTATGGTGCCGAATTGTCAGCCCGACGACCAACCTTCAACGAAGGCACATAAAAGTAAAAACTGTAACGTTGTATAAATTCAATTTGTAGCTGTTGCATGCAGGTATGTGATACAGAGAGGGATCAATCCATGACTGTAGCCTTGAAGACCTGAGTTTGACTGAGTCTGAGTGCTGGAAGGGCTGAAGAAGATGGGACTGACAAGTAGTTTTTGACTTTTCCATCTTGTTGAGAGGGAGGTGGTTCAGCACATGGTGCAGCAGCACAAAGAACAGAAGACAGGCTATGTGGCCTTATGAGCAATGCTTAACTCCATGCTTAGATTCCACTGCATGTGTATGTAACCACTCCACAAATATTGCAGGCTTCACTTTTGCAGTATGCCTATAACTGCCATGGTGGGTTGAAAATGGATGATGGCTGATGGATAGTTTTCCTCTCTCTCACCCATATGCTTTGATGCTAACTTGAAGAGGGAAAAAGACATGCCAACAGCAAAGTCTGCAGTTGTAGTAGTTTTCAAGGATAAGAGGAGGAAAAACATGGTAGTTGAAAGTTATATTATTTTGCGATGAGAAGAGTGACCTTCAGTCAGGATTATGAGATGTCTACATATCATTTATGTCACTTTCCTATGTCACTTTCCTACAACGAACGTTGTGCTAAGACTGGATTTTAAATGGTCATTTTTTCGCTCCTTTTTAGAATGGAAGACATAAGAGAAGTTATGTTGATAATGCTTTGTGATGTGGCATGTAATTGTGCTTTGTTTACTAACCCCAAAGCAATGTATGTGTGTGTATTTGAAAAAAAAGTATGTGTGTTAAGGATGTGCCATCTGGGTTACTAATCATGCATGTGTGTTGCATGGGGAGTATATTCTTAGTATTAGCAGTTAAATAGTGTTGCTTTAGTAACATGAACTGCAGTGGTAAGTTGCAGAACAAATGTTGCTGCAGAATGCTTCATATAGTGAATGATAGATCTTATAAAATGAGGTTAGGCATTGGGGTTGATTGCAGTCATCTGAGTTTAGAGCAGAGGAAAACTATGGATTAGGCAGGCTACTAACTGTCACCAACAGAATAGCCAGGCACATGTGACACACAGAGAGGTTTTGTGGCACAGGGCAGTCAAAACTGTAAGGAAAGAATTGAGAAGGCAAAGTTCAAGCAGGTGCTTGGCAAGACCGAGATGAATATGTGGTCTTATGGTTGAAAGGAAATGAGAACAGTAGATGATAGTTGTGGACTTGGTTGTGGATAGTAGTGCAAGTTTCTGTATCTAATTCTAGGGAATTCTGACTTGCAGACAATGTAAGGGAGACTTGAGTTTTGCAATAGTCACTGGTAAAAGAAAACGGCTGGTAATGAAACATGTAATAATGCATATACATTTAAGGCAGCACAACAGTTGGTCAACTGGAAATCCATTAGTATTGATGCAAGATTGCTGTAATACTGGGGTTTGGGAATATGCTTTGTCTCTGCATTGTGCAATCTCTGACTTGGAATATATAAGTAGTGGGAGGATGCAAAACACATTTTTTTTTATTTGCATGCTCTGAGGTGAAGTCCGTGATGTCTGTTGGCATTTGTTTTCATTAGTCTTTTTATGGTTGATGTACTGAAATTTCTGTTAATTTCAGTAGCTCTATCTATGTGTGTGTGTGTGTGTCTATATATATATATATATATATATATATATATATATATATATATGGGTTCACTACATTTGACCGAATGTTCATTCGACCGAAGCCCATTTGAATGAGACCATATTTCTGAAAGTTCATTTCACCAAAAACTCATTTGACCGAAAAACAGCACTGGCAGGTATATGCCCAGTTCCCCACTGTAATGCGACTCTGGAGTGAGAATATAAACTTAGGGGGGGTGTGGGAGGAGTAGCCCCCCACTTTTTGCAAAGTTTGTACTGATGTTATATGTTTTAATGTATTTTTAATGGATACACATGCATATAATAGTGCATAAGCTGCAATTATGTAGGGGGCTATGCCCCCCACACTCCCCCTAACTTTATATTCTCACTCCAGTGTCGCACTACAGTGAGGAACTGGGCATATACCTGCCAGTGCTGTTTTTCGGTCATATGGGCTTTGGGTGAAATTAACTTTCGGTAATATGGTCTCAGTCAAATGGGCTTTGGTCAAATGAACTTTCGGTCAAATGTAGTGAACCCATATATATATATATATATATATATATGTGTGTGTGTATATGTATATATATATATATATATATATATATATATATATATGTATGTCTATGTGTGTGTGTGTGTTTATGTATGGTTTACTATTACATTCCGAAACTGCTTTGATCGACTGGTCAATAGACTAATCAGTACCTTCAAATAGGCAGCAACCTCGAAATGCAATACATCGACTCTGAGTTTGATGTATTTGACATAGCAGAAGGTGACATCAGTCACTCATGCTATGCAGCTTACCCTACTGTGACTTTCCACAGTCAATGGTACGTGTATTTTACTATTTTGCAGGGGACAAGCCCCCCTTCACCCCCTGCAAATTATATGTACCAACTCAGAGATCGCACTGCAGTGAGGAAATGGATTAATTCTGTGATGTCCTTCTATTCTTATGTTGCAGTATTTATAACAGTAGGGGGAGGTTGCTGCCTGCCTGGCCACCGTCTGGCCAGTATACCAAAGTCTTTGTTCCAGGAGGGTACATGTGACGTCCCTTACCAGGGCCATAAACCGACGTTTGGCAGAAAAGTGATGTCTGCACATACCCTCATCAGAGTTGTTCTGCCGCAGTGAACGTTGGACTCCTGTTTGCCAGACCGATTACGATTCCGTTCAGGATCAGACTTCTGCTTTTTCGACCGATACAGATAAATTCCCTGTTGAGGTTTTTTCCTTGCTTTTGATTACAGTTTAAACTTGCATGTCAGGTAGAAAGGGGAAGTGTGCTTGTGGGAGACAGATTCCTCACAAGGACACACACGCGAAGTGCGTATTTTACTTAGGCGAGGCCCACGACCATACGTCATGCCCCATTTGCAAATCCTTCTTCCCGAAAACTCTTTGAAGCCACCTGGCGGCACTGAAGTTGTATTTAGAAAATCAAAGGCTACATTGCTTAGCGCTCAGTATGGAAGGAGGAGTAGGCCCATCGAACGAGCCGACGAGGAAGAAGGCCAAGAAAATTAGGCCAGAATCCCCAAGCTGTGCCTCAGGCATCCCAGCTGGTTCTTGAAGCACTTGAAAGCCTGGAATCCTCTCAGACGACAGTTTCCAAAGCAGGCCTGGGAACCTTAATGGAAGCTGGGATGCCGGAAACTGCATGTACATCTCCTGAGGCTAACTAGCCATCAGATCCGGATGGCAGAGGGGAACCATGACTCACTCAGTCGGAATGCCATTCTCTTTCTCCTCTTACTAAACAGATGTCCACCTCGATGCTTTCTCCACCGGCTACAAAAAAAGACAAAAAACTAAGCACCCTGAACCTTAACCAGTTCCTGGTTGGGAAGTGTTCTCTCAAAGTCTCTTTAAGGCTTTTCAGGCCTTACAAACGCAACATTGTCCCCCTACTCTCTCACCTCAGCCACCCGTACAGGTACCTGAGGAAGGACTACTCCTCTTCTGAGGAATCCTTTTCTTATGAAACTCAAATAGACTCCCCCAAGGATTTCATTACTCCAGAGGAGGAGGATTCCATTTCTCCTGAGTCCCCAGGAGAAGAATTTACCTTTGGGGACACTATCTCCCTCATGAGGGAACATTTTAAGTGGAAGGCATCAGAGGTTTCTGACTCCATGAAAAGGTACTTTGACCTTTTACAGATGGAGCAACCATCTCCTTCTGCTGTCCTCCCTTTATTACCTGCTTTCCAGGATGCTTTTCTGGCTGCTTCTCGGTCTCCTGACTCACAGCCGCCAGCTTCTAAATTCCCATTCCATTTTTATAAGGTCCCCCAGGACATCCAGTTCCTCTTTAGAAACCCTCCAGCAGACCCATCTGTTATAGCTGTCTCTGCTGATAAAACTTCAAGACAGTTAGCTTCTGCTGCCCTTTACCCAATGTATAAAGACAGCAAATTCATAGACAGGCTAGGGAAGAAAGTGCATACCTCCTCTAATCTGGCTATAAGGGCCCTCAACTATCAAACTCATTTGACTAAGTATGTCCTAGATACAATTTCCAAAGCCTCTACACTCCTGTCCGAGGTGCCGGATTCTCCCATAAAAGCTCAAGTCAGCACTCTGCTTTCCACAGCATCCCATGTGACTAGGCACTCCATTAAGTGCATTTTTGATGATTTGGAAGCTTCATCTAAATCAGCTGTGTCAGGATCGGTTCTGAGGTGATACTCCTGGGTAAGGCTTCAACCTCTCCCCATGGATGTACAGACAAAATTACTTGATGCAACCTTGGACGATAAGGCCCTCTTTGGACAGGTTCTGCTGAGCTCCTCAAATCCCTTCAAGAAAAGGGAAAGAAACTACAAAATCTCAAACATCTTCTGGTATCCCGTATTCCCAGATACCATAGGAACTACCCACAGAAGCCCTCCTTTGTGAGAAGCCAGTCCTTTCACACAGCTCCTCAATTCAGGGGACG